>NC_088239.1:34813583-35413583 GCF_036934945.1 Oncorhynchus masou masou | reverse complement strand
TTCTGTGGTATCTACGCAACATGTAGACTATTTCCTGGTTTGTCGTCATTAGTGCACACCGTAGCAAACTATTTTGCAATGGAAACAGTTTACTCTAAACACGGTTTACATTGCAGAACTTTTGCTACGGTGTGCAGTACACTAATGAATTACAACCCTGTTCAATCCTAAAATACAGACATGAGCGTGATTCATGGAATTATCAGTAATCTTTGAACACTAACTAAATATTGATTTATGGTTTCCATATTGTTCTCTCATACCATTTCTCCAGCGGTTGAGTTCGTTCTCCAGCCAGGTGACGGTGCCCCTCAGGGTTGTGTTCTTCACCTTCTCTCTTTCATACTTTTTCTTCCACTGTTCTGCCGTCAGCTCCACATTCAGACACACTGTGTTCTTAATGGTCTTAGCTCTGTCACACACATACACAACAGTTAACTTTCTGATGTCACAAAATAAAGTGTCACCTTTGAGAGTGGGTGTGGCACTGGCAACCACCCATAAAGCGGATTAGCTGACATCAAGAAAACAATACGGGCAATTCAAATGGGGCAGAAGTCCGTGTGTTATGATTCTGGATGGCCAGAAAGCTAGCAACAATGACAAGAAGCTGCCATGTGGGGAATCGTAGGTGGCTTGTTTCAGCTAGTTTTGTCTTGTTCTTGAAACCATTTCTGATGTTATATCTACTCTAATATGGCTAAAATTCACTGTAATTATGTATTTGAGAGACAAGTGCCCATTATGCCAATGTATTTATGTTTTCAATAAAAACTGTGGACAAAATAGTTTATATTTCAACAATCCAAGCCAACCCCATCTGTTTTACCCCATAGTTGCACACGCATCGGTTTTGTTGCCAAAACAACCAACCCTCCTATAAAGCATAAACTGTGTAGACTGTAGCATATTCTGACCATAACAGCCATTGCTAACAATGTACCAACATTCAATTGCCATTTACAAAACTTACAACCCAATGGTGGTTCTTGGTCATATACAGCAGTGGTTCTCAATCTGGGGTTACAAGTACCCCTGGAGGTATGAGGACTATTCAAAAAGGATTATTGGGAAGATTAATAAAATGTTGGCTAAACATAGGTCTAGTAGTTGCAATCGGTTAAGGGGTACAGAGCTAAAAGGTGATTGGGGATGACCCGGGGGTTGAGAAAACCCACTAATATATAGTTAAGTACAGGGGCTGAGACGGGTTGTGGGTCGTTTACAGTCCAGGGGCGGAGAGTGTCCTGTACGTACCGCTGTCCGAACATCAGTGTGGACTTTGTCTCAGCCTCGTTGTAGGCGGAGGGTGAGGCACAGATGACCATGGTGGTCCTACAGTTGCCACCCAGAGAGTCCTGCAGGATACGGGTCATCTTACTGTCTCTGTAAGGGACATAGGTCTGGAGAAAGGAGGGGAGAGGGACTTGAGCTTCAATCTAAAAACACTCATCACTTTGTTCCGGAGAATAATACTGAAAACCTGGGCTGAACTCTGTAATAAAAGAGTAAATTGTACCATGTACAGGTACTGAAAATCTAGATTACAAGGGTTTAGACATATGCATGTATGACTTGTGCATGAGACACTCCTTTGATTCCTCCCATATTTTATCATTCGTTCCTAACTTGAAAATATCCTCATTAGAAAAATATGCTGATATTCTCTCTTTTGTTAGAACAGCTGTTTGTTGACACTTCGTCACAAATGACACCCTATTCCCCATATAGTGTACTACTTTTGACCAGAGTTTGGTTAAGAAGAAATTGACTATTTAGGGAATAGGGTGTCATTTACAGTCATTCTCCCCAGCCCAGAGGGAGCAGAGTGGTATTATGTTATCTCACCGAGCCTTCGGCAAGGGCAGAGATGACGTTGCCCAGCGCAGACAGGGATTTGTTGATGTTTTTAGCTTCTTCCAGCACCGCTCCCTCAGCTCCAGTTTTACCCACCTAGACACACAATTTTTAAGAGATCACAATCCAACACACAAGCCCTCATGACAACACTGGTACAAGACTATCACAGGGCATTACATCACCCAAAATTCTAAGAAACAGCATCTGTCCCAAATGGCACCCTATTCTTGATTTAGTGCACTATTCTTATGAAAATGTAGTGCATTATATAGGAAAAAGGGAGCCATTTGGTTGGGTTCCATATCGAACTCAGAAATCTTAAAGATAAAGAACACTACAAATATTAATTTGAAACAAAAAAAGATAATGAAAAAGGGAAATGAAGCATGTGAAAGGCTTTGCTTGAGTTTAGTCCTATCCTTTGGATTATGATCAGATTACTGCTGTTGTCGTGTGAGTAAGGAGTAACAACATATATGTGCTAAATAGGGTTGAATGGCAGGTACCTGGTTATCGAGATTTACTGCCCAACACACTTTTCCAGGACAAATAACTGCGAGACACCAGTAAATAATAAATGTATATATAAACTGTATATCTGTATATTACTGTATATAAACAGCATGACGTGAAATGGAACTTAAATGATATGCTATGACTAAATCTTGCCAACAGTCTTCTTTTCTTGCAGTCTTCTCTCGGCATGATCAATAATCAACGCTCATGCGGGGAGTTTCTCCCATTCTTCTCTGCAGTTCCTCTAAAGGGGCGGCAGGGTAGCCTAGTGGTTAGAGTGTTGGACCAGTAACCAGAAGGTTGCAAGTTCAAACCCCCGAGCTGACAAGGTACGAATCTGTCGTTCTGCCCCTGAACAGGTAGTTAACCCACTGTTCCTAGGCCGTCATTGGAAATAAGAATTTGTTCTTAACTGACTTGCCTAACGGTAAAATAAAAAAATTAAATTAAATAAAAAAAAGCTCTGTCAGGTTGGATGGGGAGGGTCGCTGCACAGCGAATTTTCAAGTCTCTCCAGAGATGTTTGATGGGGTTCAAGTCCAGGACCTGGCTGGGCCACTCAAGGACATTCAGAGACATGTCCCGAAGCTACTCCTGCATTATCTTGACTGTGTGCTTAGGGTTGTTGTCCTGTTGGATGTTGTTGTCCTGTCCCCAGTCTAAGGGCCTGAGCACTCCGGAGCAGGCTTTCATCAAGGATCTCTGTACTTTGCTCTGTTCATCTTTCCTTCGATACTGACTAGTCATCAGGTCCCTGCCACTGAAAAACATCCCCACAGCATGATGCTGCCACCACGCTTCTCCAGACGTGACGAATCTTGTTTCTTAGAGTCCTTTAGGTGCCTTTTGGCAAACTCCAAGGAGGCTGTCATGTTCCTTTTACTGAGTAGTGTATTCCGTCTAGACACTATAACATAACGCCATGATTGGTAGAGTGCTGCAGAGACGGTTGTCTTTCTGGAAGTTTCTCAAATCTCCACAGAGAAATTCTGGAGCTCTGTCAGAGTGACCATCGGGTTCTTGGTCACCTCCCTGACCAAGGCCCTTCTCCCCGATTGCTCAGTTTGGCCAGGCAGCCAGCTCTATGAAGAGTCTTGATGGTTCCAAACATAGTCCATTTAAGAACGATGGAAGCCACTGTTCTTGGGGACCTTCAACGCTGCAGAAGTGTGTTGGTACCCTTCCCCAGATCTGTGCCTCCTGTCTCAGAGCTCTAGGAACAATTCATTCAACCTCATGGCTTGGTTTTTGCTCTGACATGCACTGTCAACTGTGGAACCTTAAATATATATACACACACAGGTGTGCGCCTTTCCAAATCCTGTCCAATCAATTGAATATACCACAGGTGGTCTCCAATCAAGTTGTAGAAACATCAAGAATGATCAATGGAAACAGGATGCACCAGAGATCAATTTCGAGTGTCATAGCAAAGGGTCTGAATACTTATATAAATAAAGGTATTTCATTTTTCATTCAGTATAAATTTACACACTTTTTTTTCGCTTTGTCAGTATGAGGTAGTGTGTAGATTGATGAGGGAAAAAACAATTGATTCAATTTTAGAATAAGGCTGTAAAGTAACAAAGTGTGGATAAAGTCAAGGGGTCTGAATACTTTCCAAACTCTCCGGTAAAACAACTTATTTTCAAGATGAAACATTTGTAAAATACCGGGAAAATATTTAGCCGTTTCCGAGCCAGAACTGCTCATAGAACAGGATCTGATCTCCTATTTCTGTACTGTGAGGCAGGCAGCTTGAGATACTATCCATTTGTGGCAGACTAGCTAGTTATGACCAAATGTTCAGATCAATAGCTGCCTGCTAGGCCATATCTACAGTAGGAGAAAGCAGGCATTGTGCAAAAGTGAATGTGTTGAACTTGAACACCAAGATGGAGACAAAGGGAGGAACCAGAGGAAAAGTATACGGAGGAAGAAAAGGCTTATGCTCCATCCCCATTTTCCACAAGTGTACACCTGCACTCTCCTCGTCATGCATTTAAAAGGATTGGTATAAGCACTGGCTGGACTGAGTTACCACCATTGTAAAAATCCATGCCCGGATTGGGCAATTGCACACTTCTGGAAAATGGTGAATCAACAAAACGCAGACACAGAAAGACAGAAAGGATGGAGACATACTTTTTCGCTACCGGCCAGATCGACAAGGTAGAGCTTGCCGCTGAGTTTCTGCTCTGTAGCAGTGTTCTCCTGCTTCACGTTGATCTGGAAGATACTGTGACTTCTGGAGCTGTGCTCATTCATGTCTATAAAAACACATACGTTAACACAATATAACAAATATATTGCTAACAGAAACAAAGAACTTGATGGCCATGATTCTGTGAGGAATCTAATGAATTAATGCGTATTTATAAAAGTCTACATTAAGAACATCTTTGATTGCTAGCATCATTGTCATAATATTTCACTTTCAGTTGAAAGGACTGCTCAGTAATGTTTTATTTTCTAGAGAAAACTAGCTTAGTACAAGTACTACTGTGTATATTAACTTGTGTCTACAGATTTTCATGATTCCTGGTCAGAAAAACACCTGGTCCTAATTATGTAACGGATGTGTAATTGCATCCTAAATGGCACCCTGTTCACTAAATAGTGGATTACTTTTGACCACACCCCTATGGACCCTGGTCAAAAATAGTCACTATAAAGAGAAAAAGGTGTCATTTAGGACGTGGCTTGGTAGATCAGGAGATGCAGGCTGAGGATCATAATGAACCCATGAGTAGCAGGCGGGACTGAAACGGTCCCAGTGTTGGACTGACTCACTTGTGACGGCCACGTGTCGGTTGGATTTGCCCTCGTCAATAGTATCCATGACCTCCTCGGGGCTGCAAACAAAGCGCTCGGTACACCCCTGGGGACACAAGGAACCAAGGAACCACTGTGATTTAACATGGTAGACAAAGAGACGATTATGATGAAAAACTTAGATAACATTCACATTAAAGTCGCGGATAATCAGGAAGTTATATCGGTATTGTAAAGTGCTTTGACTTTC
Source organism: Oncorhynchus masou masou (assembly GCF_036934945.1). Taxonomy (NCBI): domain Eukaryota; kingdom Metazoa; phylum Chordata; class Actinopteri; order Salmoniformes; family Salmonidae; genus Oncorhynchus; species Oncorhynchus masou. The sequence continues at coordinate 35,408,182 of NC_088239.1, read as the reverse complement.
TCCAACCCACAAATAAGATGCATCCGAAGTAGTACTATTTCCTATATAAAGTGCACTACTTTTGACCAGCGTCCACAAATCCAGAAGTAGTGCACAACAAAGGGAATAGGGTATCATTTGAGACGCACACATCTACAGATGTCTTACCATTTCATCCACCTGACCAACCAACCGTTTCATGGATCCATCTATGGTACCATTTACCAGTGCATTCAGAAAGTATTCAGACCCCTTGACTTTTTCCACATTAGGTTACAGCCTTATTCTAAAATGGATAACATTAATTTATCCTCAATCCACACACACAATACCACAAAATAACAAAGTGACATGTTTAGACATTTTTGCAAATGTATAAAAAACAAAAATACATTATTTACATAACTATTCAGACCCTTTGCTATGAGACTCGAAATTGAGCTCCGGTGCATCCTGTTTCCATTGACTTTACTTCAGATGTTTCTACAACTTGGAGTCCACCTGTGGCAAATTCAATTCATTTTTGGAAAGGCAGGCACACACGTCTAGATATTGTTCCAGTTCATAGAGCAAAATCCAAGACACGTGATCGAAGGAATTGCCCGTAAAGCTCAGACAGGATTGTGTCGAGGCACAGATCTGGAGAAGGGTACCAAACAATAATGTCTGCAGTACTTTAGGTCCCCAAGTGGTCTTCATCATTATTAAAAGGAAATAAGTTAAGACATTTCCTAGAGATGGCCGCCCGGCCAAAATGCGCAATCGCGGGAGAAGGGCCTTGGTCACTCTGACAGAGCTCCAGACTTCCTATGTGGAGATAGTTGTCCTTCTGGAAGGTTCTCCCATCTCTGCAGCACTCCACCAAATCAGGCCTTTATGGTAGAGTGGCCAGATGGAAGCCACTCCTTAGTAAAAAAAAAAGGCACATGACAGCCGACTTGGAGTTTGCCAAAAGGCACCTAAAGACTCTTAAGACCATAAGAAACAAGATTGTCTGGTCAAATTAAATCAAGATAGAAAGCTTTTACCTGAATGCCAAGTGTCACGTCTGGAAGATACCTGGTACTATCCCTACGGTGAAGCATGGTTGTGGCAGCATCAGGCTGTGAGGATGTTTTTCAGCATTAGGGACTGGGAGACTGAGGTTGAAGCAAAGATGAATGAAGCAAAGTACAGAGAGATCCTTGACGAAAACCTGCTCAAGAGTGCTCAGGACCTCAGACAGGGGCAAAGGTTGACCTTCCAACAAGACAACGACCCTAAGAACACAGCCGAGACACCGCAGGAGTGGCTTCGGGACATGTCTCGAGTGGCCCAGCCAGAGCACGGACTTGAACCCGATCTAACATCCCTGGAGAGGCCTGAAAATAGCTGTGCAGCAACGCTCCACATCCAACCTGACAGAGCCTGAGAGGATCTGCAGAGAAGAATGGGAGAAACTCCCCAAATATAGGTGTGCCAAGCTTGTAGCATCATACCCAAGAAGACTCGAGGCAGGTAAATCGCTGCCAAATGTGCTTGAACAAAGTACTAAGCAAAGGGTTTGAAAACTTATGTAAATGTACAAAAAAATTCTAAATACCTGTTGTTTTTGCTCTGTCATTATGGATAGTGTGGAAGTAGATTGATGAGGGAACAAAACAATTTAATACATTTTAGAATAAGGCTGTAACGTAACAAAATGAGGAAAGTCAGGGGTCTGAATATTTTCCAAATGCATTGTTGATGTGTTTGGTTCACTTGACCATAAATAAGAGACTTACCTTGACATAGGGCACCCTGTTTTTATCCTCATGTACAGACAGGTTGTTCTTTGTTACTGCAGAGGGGGGAAAAACACATTTTATTATTATTACATTACTTATGATGTTGATCACAATATTAACAAGGAATCGTCAACAGGCAGGTTAAAAGCACAAAGCAGCCACTAAATATTTTATTATTTTCATCTGAATGCTGCAGGTTATAAGTACACTGTCAAGACAGAAACAACTCAATTGAAGTACAGTTGAAGTCGTAAGTTGAAATAAACTGAGGTTAAAAGTATTTGGCTAAGGTATATCACAATTCTTGACATTTAATCCTAGTAAAAATTCAATAAGTTTACATACACTCAATTAGCATTTGGTAGCATTGCCTTTAAATTGTTTAAATTGCTTGGGTCAAACATTTTGGTTAGCCTTCCACAAGCTTCCCGTAATAAGTTGGGTGAATTTTGACTCATTCTTCCTGACAGAGCTGGTGTAACCGAGTCAGGTTTGTAGGCCTCCTTGCTCTAACACAGTTTTTCAGTTCTGCCCACAAATTTTCTATAGGATTGACATCAGGGCTTTGTGATGGCCACTCCAATAGCTTGACTTTGTTGTCCTTATTAAGCCATTTTGCCACAACTTTGGAAGTATGCTTGGATCACTGTCCATTTGGAAGACCCGTTTGCGACCAAGCTTTAACTTCCTGACTGATGTCGCTTCAATATATCCACATAATTTTCCTGCCTCTTGATGCCATCTATTTTGTGAAGTGCACCAGTCCCTCCTGCAGCAAAGCACCCCCACAACATGATGCTGCCACCCCCGTGCTTCACGGTTGAGATGGTGTTCTTCGGCTTGCAAGCTTCCCCCTTCTTCCTCCAAACATAACGGTCATTAGGGCCAAACAGTTCTATTTGTTTCAACAGACCAGAGGACATTTCTCCAAAAAGTACGATCTTTGTCCCCATGTGCAGTTGCAAACAGTAGTCTGGCTTTTTTATGGCAGTTTTGGAGCAGTGGCTTCTTCCTTGCTGCGAGGCCTTTCAGGTTACCTCGATATAGGACTCGTTTTACTGTGGATAAAGATACTTTTGTACCCGTTTCCTCCACATCTTCACAGGGTCCTTTGCTGTTGTTCTGGGATTGATTTGCACTTTTCGCACCAAAGTACATTCATCTCTAGGAGACAGAACATGTGTACACAAAACTTGTGTACTATTGTTTGTACAGATGAACGTGGTACCTTCAGGCGTTTGGAAATTGCTCCCAAGAATAAACCAGACTTGGAGGTCTACCATTTGTTTTCGCTCAGGTCTTAGCTGATTTCTTTTGATTTTCCCATGATATCAAGCAAAGAGGCACTGCTTTTGAAGGTAGGCCTTGAAATACATCCACAGGTACACCTCCAATTCACTCAAATGATGTCAATTAGCTTATCAGAAGCTTCTAAAGCCATTACATCCTTATCTAGAATTTTCCAAGCTGTTTAAAAGGCACAGTCAACTTAGTGCATCTAAACTTCTGACCCACTAGAATTGTGAAACAGTGAAATAATCTGTAAACAATTGTTGGAAAAATTACCTGTGTCATGCACAAAGTAGATGTCCTAACAGACTTGCGAAAACTATAATTTGTTAATCCTCTTGGTGTTAGGGGGCAGTATTTTCGTTTTTGGGGAAAAAAACGTTCCCATTTTAAACGGGATATTTTGTCAAGAAAAGATGCTAGAATATACATATAATTGACTGCTTTGGATAGAAAACACTAACATTTCCAAAACTGTAAAGACATTGTCTGTGAGTATAACAGAACTGATGTTGCAGGCGAAAGCCTGAGAAAAATCCAATCCGGAAGTGCCCCAGGTTTTGAAAGCGCTGCGTTCCAATGACTCCCTATTCAGCTGTGAATGTACCATCAACGAGCTTACGCTTTCTACGTATTCCCCAAGGTGTCTACAGCATTGTGACGTTGTTTTACGCATTTCCGTTGAAGAATAGCCGTAGGCAGCCACATTGTGTAAGTGGTCACATGGTGGCTCCGAGAGAGATTCTCGCGTAAAATACAGAGGTAGCCATTATTCCAATCAGTCCTAGAGAAAAACTAAAAACGAGAAAAACGAAAAATTGTCCCGACTGATATATTATCGAATAGATATTAGAAAAACACCTTGAGGATGGATTCTAAACAACGTTTGGTGACCGCAATTTCCGGGCGATTTCTCAGCCAAGCGTGAAGAACAAACAGAGCTATTTCGCCTACAAAAATAATCTTTTGGGGGAAAAAAATGAGCTTGGGCTGTCTACCTGGGAGTCTCGTGAGTGATAACATCCAAAGTTCAAAGGTAAACGATTTAATTTGATTGCTTTTCTGATTTCCGTGACAAGTTTGCTTGCTGCTAGCAAGGCATAATGCTATGCTAGGCTATGATAAACTTACACAAATGCTTGTCTAGTGTTGGCTGTAAAGCATATTTTGAAAATCTGAGATGACAGGGTGATTAACAAAAGGCTAAGCTGTGTTCCAATATATTTCACTTGTGATTTTCATGAATAGGAATATTTTCTAGGATGATTTATGTCCGTTGTGTTATGCTAATTAGTGTCAGATGATGATAACGGTCCCGTTCACGGGCTGGGCGTCACTACAGGTTAACAAGAAATTTATGGTGTGGTTGAAAAACGAGTTTTAATGACTCCAACATAAGCGTATGCAAACTTCCGACATCAACGGTATGTATGTATGTATGTGAGGGGGAGTAATTACCCAACAGGCGATGTCTGTGTCCCAAATGGCATCCTATTCCCTATACAGTGCACACATTTTCACCAGAGCCCTACCCATCCTGGTGAAAAGTAATGGACTATATGAAATAGCGCGCCATTTGGGACACTCCCTAAATCTCCAGAATGGTCAAATGAGGACGCTTGCTGTGTCGTAACATACAGTACATACCATCCAGTAGGTCCTTGATCCTGTCCAGGTAAATTTCAAAATATGAAACCTGCAACAGAGAGTCCTCGGATTAGAAACAATCTAGCTGGGCAGTGTTTTTGATTTGGTTATGTAGCTGATGTGGAATAGCTAGCTAGTTAGTAGATTCACAGGGCGCGTTCTGTCTTGAGGTACATTTATTCCCCTTTTTATTTGGCAACCGAATCACTTGAGGCCAACTATGTGGTTGAAGTGCTCCATACCTTGATATGGAACTCCAAGTTCTCGTCCATTGAGTAGATGTAGTTGAAGATGTCCTGGACTATTCTGGGAATGATCCCCATACCATCCGGGTCATGGAGGCTACCCTTTACAGGACAAAGACAGGTTTCCATCAAACATAGAAAGAACAGTTGACAGCAGGGTTCGGGGTCAAAATGTTATTTAAATTCCAATTCAATGCAGGAAATAACCTGAAATTCCAATTTTACTCAACTTCTTTGAGAGCATTTTAGGAATTTAAATTTTACTTCATTGACAATTTAAATGGAATTGACCCCAATCCCAGTTGAAATCATTTGACCAAACCCATTAAGATAGAAGCATGTATATTTTATAGGCCTCGCTCTGCCTCACCTCCATGGTGTGTGTTTTTCCAGACGATGTCTGCCCAAAGGCAAATATAGTCCCGTTGTAGCCCTCAAGGACATCTGTGTATGTAGCAAAAGACATTGAGAACTTAAAACAATTACTTTAAAACTGCCTAGAAGTTTTGCACTGGTAGGATAGTGCCACAGGATAGTACCTTTAACAATCTTTTGAGCAGAGGCTTTGTACATCTGCTCCTGTGTCGTATTGGACCCGAACACTCGGTCAAACATGAACGGTTTACCCTGTAAGACAAGAGGGAAAGTCAAATCAGCAACAAAGAACACTTAGGCCTCTCAAAAACAACAAGGTGATGGGTATCCAAAACATAATTACTGTAACTTGCACTAATGTTGACATTTACTTAGGGCTGAGTAGTATACTGTATTTTACTATAACACACACAGGTATTGATGCAAGGACCGGTTTGTGTTTCTATATGACCTTTTATAACAGTTTTAAGACTGACCACATTAAGTCAACTGGTCAATTGTTTGGTCGTTTTTTTTTATTACTTGAGTAGTGGCAAATATATATTTTTTAATGTTATTGCACACGAGACACCTGTCTGATTCATGCCTGTCTGAGTGAACTACTCCATTGCAAAGACGGCACACCAGTAGTACATTAACGTTTCTTTCTGATTGTTTTAACTTACCATCATCACTGTGGCACGTCTCAAAGTAATTTTTTTCTTCACCACAAACAGCAAGTAAACAAAAGTCTATTTTTATATCCATTGAGAATGACAATAGTTCAACCCATTGAAAAAAATTGTTGCAGCGCTCTACCTATCAATAACCACTCAGCATGAGGGTGGGTAATGCTCTATTCTGGTGGAAACAGCATAAAAAAGGCCTACATGATTACTTTGTATCCCTTAGCCTACAGCTGCATCTGTCAGGAGCTCACTGGCGCAGGAAACTGAGGGCCCAGAATATCTTATACGTTGTAATTTTGCTAACATGAGCTTCGGGCCTGACTAAGTTTAAATAGTTGAAACAATGTTTCAAGTTCCTCGCAGACAGGCCATGTGTAGCAAATATGATTTTGGATATTCATTTTTTACATTTTATTTTAAAATCGGGATATTTTCCACAACGCAATGTTTTTATTTGTTGGCTTTATGTAGGCTACTTTTACATATAGGCAATGGCAATAAAAGTTTAGAAGTGTCATTTTCATTTAGATAGTATTTTGATTAACCACATGACATTCATTGAGAAATATTTGATTATAAATTAAAATGACTGTTCCACAAAAATGTGCATTTGAAAATCAGTAGAAGTGGTACGATAACTTGGCACTCCGAATTGAATAAGTTGATGAACCCTGGTGTAGTCTATTACCGGCAACTTCAGGAGCATAATGGAAGAACCTGCAAAAGACAGCAGCAAGAGGGGGGGGGGAAATCAGACAAGCTCAGTATTCAAACACCGCGTGTTGATATATGGAAAAATACATACAAATTTAGACCAACAAAAAATATTTTTGCTGGGGACGGCCCTACGGTATTTCAATGTTTGGTTTGTTAAATGTGATAACACTTGGCAGAGTGGCGTATGTCCATTTTTGTTTTTGCTACTTGAAGAATCACTCTCCCCTCTTCTCCTACTTCCAACACTGCCCTGTCACTCAGGGAGAGCAGTTGTTGTGTGACCACGGAGTTACGAGCACTTGCCGACAAGTTGCCTTTCACAAGATGCGGGTCACAGCGATGCTGCTTTCTACTTTGCTTCTTAACCTCTTGGACTTAAGGGGCGCTATTTCACATTTTTTGGATGAAAAACGTTCTCGTTTTAAACAAGATATTTCGTCACGAAAAGATGCTCGACTATGCATATAATTGACAGCTTTGGAAAGACACTGACATTTCCAAAACGGCAAAGAGATTGTCTGTGAGTGCCACAGAACTGATGTTACAGGCAAACCCAGATAAAAATCCAACCAGGAGGTGCAGCATTTTTTTAAACCGCCTCATGCCAATGACTCCTTATATGGCTGTGAATGAGCTACGAATGAGCTTATGTTTTCCACGTATTCCACAAGGTGTCTACAGCATTGTGACGTCTTTTTATGCATTTCCATTGAAGAATGGCTGTAAGTGACCACATGCCATATATGGTCCCATGGTGTCTCCCGCAGAAAACCTTGCGTAAAATACTGAGGTAGCCATTTTTACAATCGCTTCTTATGAGAAACCAACTGCCTCGGCGGATATATTATCGAATATATTTGTTAAAAACACCTTGAGGATGGATCCTTAACCATGTTTGCCGTGTTTGTCAATATTATGTAGCTAATTTTGAAAAAAGTTTGGCGTTATAGTTGAAGTATTTTTCGGTCGATTTCTCAGCCAAGCATGGTGAAGAAACGGGAGCTTTTCCGCCTACAAAAATAATTAATTTTGGGAAAAAAGGAACATTTGCTATCTAACTGGGAGTCTAAATGATTTAACTTGGTTGCTTTTCTTATTTTCGTGAAAATGTTGCCTGCTGCCAGCAGAGCCTATCATAGCATTATGCCATGATAAACGTACACAAACGCTTGTCTAGCGTTGGCTGTAACACATATTTTGAAAATCTGAGATGACAGTGCTGTTAACAAAAGGCTAAGCTTGTGTTTGAATATATTTATTTCATTTGCGATTTTCATGAATAGGAAAAGTTGCGTTATGCTAATGCACTTGAGGCTATGGTTACGCTCCCGGATACGGGTTTGCTCATCGCAAGAGGTTAATATAAATCCACAAGCATATAGTGTATCTTACTGTCTGCAAACTGCAAGTTTATCTTCACAGGTTGTGGCTAAAATAAGTTGTGTTAGACACTAAAGCTAATTGCTATTTAGCTGGCTAGCTAGTTCACCAACTGTACAAGAGTCAAAAAACGTAGCTAGCTAATACAGCCTGAAACCAGTGCTTGTGTATGCTTAAATAAGAACGTTGGAACAATATCCTATAAAATCAGAGGGATAGGCGAAGCCTGGGTGGGTTAGCTACAGAATTAGAGTCTCCTGGTTAACACTGACCGACACTTTGGTTCCTACCCGGTCATGTCAAACAATGTAGTCAAAGTGCTGTCCACTATATTCTAACAATAGAAATTTGAACATAATTATATTTCTATGTTCCAATAGTTCACATAAGTCCTTTGTTCTAAATCGCAATTCAAAATTGCAATTTGACCTAGATTTATATGATGCAGTGTGGAAATTATATAACGAGGGCAGGAAATGCAGAATTTCATTAAAATGCTACATTTGGAGGGGGGGGGGTTTGAAGTTGGATTGAACCGTATAAAAAGGCGCTTGCACACTAGTTTCGGTTTGCTCCTAGCATTACTTGGCTAGGTCGAAGCGAATGCATGTGCATCGCATACTCCCTTAAAAGACTGCATGAAAAACAAGGACAAACCATAATATTGCCGCTCGATACGCCGTAGCACCAGTTCTTCAAACATGAGTCAGAATAGTCTGAAGATAAATCAAGAAATCTGTCATTAATTTGACATTTTTGCCAAGGTCTTAGTCGCAGAATTTTACATCCAACTAAGCTGTTCGGTGCAGTATTTCTCAAGTGTAAACTTGCATGAAAAATTTGTCTCTTGTTGATGACAAACACCTCATTGAATAATCCCTAGTAGTAGTAGTAGTAGTAGTAGTAGTAGTAATAGAGTTTACCAATCACCGACGAAGGGGCTTAGACTTGGGTTACCAAACTGACTTGTCTCAAGAAAATATGTGAGCAAATAGCCCCGAAAAAACCTCATATGTGCGGACTGGCAGGCCACGTTTTGACTGGGAAACCTTAAGACGGGAGAAAGTCCCATTGAAATCACTTAGAATGTATGCGTTGCCACAATAGGGACATGCACTACTCAAAGGATTTTATTACTTTTATTCTAAAACAAAAAAACGGTCAAAATACTGTCATTCATTTTTGCCTTATCTCCCTACATTTTCTTGAGCCCTTTTATCTGAGGTTGCATAGGCCTACTGATACAGCCTAGCTCATTATACAAGGTGTGTAGACTGTATAGGCCCAATAGACAGGTCTATATATTAGACACCGGACCTCCATTTTAATACTTTACCATTATTCTAGAATGAACAAATCAACCAACAAGTTAAAAAACAGGTACAGTGCATTCGGAAAGTATTCAGAACCACATTTTGTTATGTTACAGCCTTATTCTAAAATGGATTACATTTGGGGATTTTCCTCATAAATCTACACAATACCCTATAATGAGCAAAAACATTTTTGTAAATGTAATTATTATTTTTTTAAACAGAATTCCTGCATGGAATTCTGGGGTGCGTGCTGATCAAGCTCTGACAATTTTGGACTAAATTAAACTTTGAGTAATAAGTACATATTTGACCTAAATCGGACTGGCAATGACTAAGGATAAATATTCAAGTGAAAGATGGTAATCGAAGATAATCCGCTATGTTCACCGTCTTTAAGTCGATCACCGAGCCCAACTCCACCACGTGGTAGAGGACGCCATCACAGCCATAACAGTGATGGGAGGTTCATCTCTCATGGCAGAATTTAAGTTATTTTGATGAGAAACAACCGGCAAAATGCAAATCTCTATTGATGGCATGAAGACTACTCAAAGGAGAAATTATAAACGGATGACCCATATTGAGAAGAATGAGGAACATGACAAAAAGTGAATACAACAATACCAAGCTATTAGCTACCTGATGGGCCAGGTATAGGAATTGCAAAAGGGAGAATTGTTGGAAGACTTTTCACGTAATATTATTATAATTTTTGGGATCGAAACCAATACAGAAAGGGGGCAGAAAATGTCTACATTTGTGGACAGGATTCTGAGGGAGATCTTGGAAATCGATACTGCAGCACCTTTGGTCTTAGAGGGGGCCCACAGAACTGCACCTGCAGCCCAGAGCACGCCCGGAGCGAAGGGCAGATGCCAGCGCTGTCATCCTGCGCCTTCTCAACAAAACAGGATATAATGCAGCTGTCGAGAACCAAGGGACAACTATTCTACAAAGACAAACGCATATCTATCTTCAATGACTATTCTGCAGAGCTATTGCGGAAGAGAAAAGATTACGACATGATCAAGAAAGAACTGGCAGCCCAAAACATCATATCCTCTGATGTTCCCTGCGAAGCTGCAGGTCACACGTGAGAGCAAAACGCACATCTTGGATTCTGTACATGATGCCGAGTCCTTCCTGCACTCCATTGGAATTACAACACCTTCCAGATCAAAGGACAGGGTCTGGAAAAATATACCAACTATGTGGCAAATTGTTGGGCCCAGAAGGAGTGAGCGAGAAGGCCCCAAGACCTAAGAAGTAGCTTAAACCTACCGCGGAACACTGTCCAGTCCACTTTGACGACTGAAGCAACACTTTCTCCTTAAGGACTTGAAACTACCTGGATTTATGCTCATAATTGGGATCTTACTGCTGGACTAATTAATCCATATTTGACCTACAGTTTGTTGGGATTAAGTAATTATTCAATCTGGAAAACACAGAACAGCCTGCTTTCCTCATTCCCACTTTCTCTTTTAGTAGGCTTCAGAGTACAGATTTTCAATGTTTTACGTTGTTTTATGGCAATTACATATATGCTACCCAAGTGTGGGTTAGTCAAAATATTAGAATAATATGTGCTGATCCTTTATGTATTTATACAAGGCTTTTGGAAGACTTTTCATTTCCAGCATTTACCCCTTACTGTTTAGGACAGCCTGCTTTAGGAGGAGAGACAGTTAAGCCTACCCACGTATGCTGGAATTATTTATCATGTTCTGCATTCTGTTTTCTTTTTCCTAATATTATTTGAGTTGGGAGAGCCTATTAAAATGTTAAGGGCTCCTTCCCTTTGTTTCTTATATATTTTTTGCATACAGGCTACTCTTTAAAATGTTAGGTCGTTGAAGTTTAAGCAGTGAACCTTTGTGGGGTACACGAGGAAATTCTAGGTCTTGTGGCATATTTTAGTTCAACTATCCCCATTTCAATAGAATTGCCACCCTCTGGATGCACAGTGCATTCTTCCATCACATGAGCAGTGCACTCTTCCATCACATGTACAGATGATTCTCAAGACCTTGCACACTAATGAGATGTTATTGAGCCCACACTACTATACTGTCTGAGCCAAGGATAACATGCTTTCGAGTAAGTTTCGAACAATACTGGGTGGGGTGAATATATTTTATACGACATCCATGATTTTTTGGTAACTAGTAAATAGTAGCCTACAGCAAAGTGTGTTTAAATCAATTCTAACTTGTTCATTTCTGCTAGTTAGTTTGCTACCGTGTGGGTTTTAGCTTGCTTAACCCTTCTGAGGAGTGTTAATTCACCTGTTTCCATATGATTCATTTTAAAACATCTTAAAAAGGAAGTTGTTTAATCTAACTGCTTAACTATTTATCTGTACATGGAATAGTATTATTTTTTGTTTTTTTACTCAAAAAAATAAATAAAGGAAAATGCCACGGTCACTATCTGATGTGTGGAGACATTTCACTGCAGCTAAGGTAGAAGGAAAAGCTGTGTACATTTGCAAATACTGTGACAAATCATATGTGAAGAATGCAAAAAAAGATGCAGAATCATCTGGCCAAGTGTGTCAAGTGTCCTCAGCGCTCACAATAAGCAACCACTGACAAAAGTCCCTCTACCTCTATTCAAGGTGAAAATTATGAATCACACACCCTATCGACATGGTCCTCCTGGAATCAGAAGTTTGACTCAATGGAGGAACATAGTCAGAGAAATGCTGATAAATGTCTTGCTCGAGCTGTGTATGCAACGAGTTGACCTTTGATGCTCACAGGCAATGTGTATTGGAAGAGATATCTGAATGTCCTTCATCTAGCATACACCCCTCCAACCATACATGCTCTATCTACCCTTTTGCTGGATGCAGAGTTCAGAGTTCAAGTGAATGTCAAGCAAATCCTAGAGAAAGCAAAACTGCATGGCAATCTCCGATGGGTGGTCAAATGTTCGTGGGCAAGGAATACATCTCCACCAGTATTCTGCAAGAGCACAGACACACCGGCCTCTATATTGCAGATAAGCTGAAGGCAGTCAATGCCCTTGGACCACAGAAGGTACTTGCACTGGTGACAGAAAATGCTGTGAACATGAAGGCTGCTTGCTCTAAAGTGGAGGAGTCCCACCCTCACATCACACCCATTGGCTGTGCTGCTCATGCATTGAATCTGCTTAAGGACATCATGGCACTGAAAACAATGGATACACTCTACAGGAGAGCCAATGAAATGGTTAGGTGTGTGAAGGGTCATCAAGTTATAGCAGCAATCTACCTCACCAAGCAAAGTGAGAAGAATAAGAGCACCACATTGAAGCTGCCCAGCAACACCCGTTGGGGTGATGTTGTCATCATGTTTGACAGTCTCCTGGAGGGGAAGGAATCTCTCCAAGAAATGGCCATATCACAGTCTGCCAATATGGACAGCCCATCAAGAGGACCCTGGATGATATATTTTGAGAAAGAGTGGTAAGCAGCCTGTAACCACTAACAGTAGTCATTGCACGGATTGAGGGAGACAATGCCATCCTGTCTGATGTTCAGACTCTGCTTTCAGATGTAACAGAATAAATCTGTTGCTCCAAGCAGAGGAAACTGCAGTTATGAAATACATCAAAAAGGGTGAAGAGTTCTGCCTGAAGCCCATACACGCCGCAGCGTACATGTTGGATGCCAAGTATGCTGGCAAGAGCATCCTGTCTGGTGCAGAGATCAACAAGGCCAATGGGGTCACTACCGTGTCTCACCACCTTGGCCTGGATGAGGGCAAGGTTCTTCACAGTCGGGGGAAGAACACTATTTTTTTAAATATTCTTTTTACCTTTATTTAAACTAGGCAAGTCCGTTAAGAACAAATTCTTATTTTCAATGACGGCCTAGGAACAGTGGGTTAACTGCCTGTTCAGGGGCAGAACGACAGATTTGTACCTTGTCAGCTCGGGGATTTGAACTTGCAACCTTTCGGTTACTAGTCCAACGCTCTAACCACTAGGCTACCCTGCCGCCCCACTTCCAATCAAGGGCTTTGGGATGGAGATGCAATATGGCATTTGTTCCAAAATATCTCATCAGCCACCTGGTGGAAGGAACTTTGTGGATCCGAGGTTCTATCCCGCTGCCTTCATCATCCTCCAAATCTCACCAACATCAGCCGCCTCAGGCGGTCCTTGTTTGGGAACACACACACCAAAGCATGCAACAGGCCGACCAATACAAGGGTTGAAAAATTGGTGCCCATACAGGCAAATTTAAGGCTTTTTGAGCCTGACAACGAGCCATGCTCAACAAGGTTGGAAAGTAACAGTGAAGATGAGGCCTAAGAGTCTGATGTTCAAGAGGTGGACATTGAGGAGGTCCAGGGAGAAGACATGGAAGCCTGAGAGGAAGACAACCAAAGCTTTAGTTTCTGGACTATAATTTTACAGATGCATGTTGAAAACGGTTTTGGGAGATGCGATGTATCATTGGGGATCATTCAATATTCCCTTTTTATTGTTCAGTGGAATCATCCCATTTGGCAAACTGTCACAAGTGGGCGGGCATGTGCCTTTTACTGAGGAGTGGCTTCCATCTGGTCACTCAACCATAAAGGCCTGATTGGTGGAGTGCTGCAAAGACGGTTGTCCTTCTGAAAGATTCTCACATTTCAGAAGAAATCTGGAGCTCTGGCAGTGTGACCACTGGGTTCTTGGTCCCATCCCTGACCAAGGCCCTTCTCCCTATATTGCTCAGTTTGGCCAGCGGCCAGCTCTAGGAAGAGTCTTCGTGGTTCCAAACTTATTCTATTTAAGAATTATGTTCTTGGGGACTGTCAACGTTGCATAAATGTTAAGTACCCTTCCCCAGGTCTGTGCCTCGACACAATCCTAACTCAAAGCTCCTTCGCCCTCATGGCTTGGTTTTTGCTCTGACATGCACTGTCAACTGTGGGTCCTTGTATAGACAGGACATGATTTGGAAAGGCACACAAACACCTATCAATTGAATTTACCAAAAGTGGACACCAATCAAGTTGTAGAAACATCAAGGATGACCAATAGACACAGAATGCAACAGAACTCAAAGTTTCATAGCAAATGGTCTGAACACTTATGTAAATGAGGGATGGTTTTCATTTGCAATAAATTTGCAAAAACATCTAAAAAAACATGTTTGCTTTGTCATTATGGGGTATTGTGTATAGATTTGGGGGGGGGGGGGTATCAATTTTAGAATAAGGCTGTAATGTAACAAAAGTTGGAAAAAGTGAAGGGGTCTGAATACTTCCCAAATGCACTGTATTCAAACAGGCACAAGAGATGCCATTAGACATCCACCAGGTCAACGAGAAACACAGCGGTATACCTTATTCACCACCAAACCAACTCAGTCCAAACATTACAAACATAGCCTTTCATAATTAGGTTTGTGTCCACTAATGGACTAGCCTATATTGGAAGTAGACTCATTGTATAAACCTAGGCCAACTCCCAAAAGGCACCCTATTTCCATGTAGAGTGCACTACTTTTGACAGGCCCTGGTCAAAAGTATAGGAGGCCATTTGGGACAATCCCATGGGCCTTTCTCTTCTCATTGTGACAGTAATGGCCAGAGACAGCTAGGAAACATCAGCATCCTCCCTCTGTTTCTGTAAGATGCTAAAGCATTTACTTACTGACAACAGATCAGCAGAGCACATCAGGCTGTTCATCTGACAGCATCAGCCAAAATAAATCACTATAGATAAGAGGGAGTTTTTTTCCATTTACAATGACACAGCATCCCCTATAACATTGCATGGGCGGGACATCTGGAGTAGCTGAAACAGAATCAAAACCTATGGAAGCGGTCCTTTTGTTTATACCATCTAACAGCATACAATTGAGGTTATTTTGGTGCAAAGCCAGTTGTGTTGCTGACATTAATATCTCTCTGAAGGATTGATGGAGTAGTATCTAAATGATTCACTACAGTACATGCATCTCAACCCCTGGTAATAGGCTGTGACTAGGCTACCTAGATCAAAAATCTGTCCGAGTCCTTATTCTCCAACCTTTTCCCCAAAGTGTGCACTTGCACTATCTTGCATGGATTAACAACGATGGGAATTCCCTCCAGTCAATGCTTTAACCAATCCAAGACTTAAATCCATTTAGGAAAGTGGGCAAGTACAAACTTCAGAAGGGTGGAGAATGAGGACAGTTTTAGGGTTGTGCTGCTGAGCACTTCCAAAATGCTTCTGCTGCCTTGACAATGATCATATGTCTGTCAGCTCAGCCAAAATGCTAGCCAAAGACTAGTCATCGGCATTCTATTAGGAAACCTTCCTTGGTTTTTGTCTCCCAAATGGCACCCTACTCCCTATGTAGTACGCTACTTTGTCAGGGTTCGAGACTGCGACCAAAACATTTGGCATTGACTTGGCAGTGCGGCACACATTATATTGGTCATAGGGTGCCAGCGATTTTGTTGTTGTGGTTGCTGGTCACAGTTTCTGGTTTAGATTATTATTATTTTTAATCAATAGTTATTCAAACAGCAATGGGTATGCAACGGGCATGCAAACCAGGTATTCCAAAAGCTTGTTACGAAGTCTTTGCAATGCACAATTTAGTCATCATGTGCTGAAAGAACATTTCGAAAGGCTTTCCAAAAAAACCTTCGCAATTAAATGTTGACTGCAAAGTAGGCCTACCTGGTATTTGTAAATGCCCCTTAATTAGCATAGTAAAAGGTTAGGGTATAAAAGTAAACAAAAAACTAAATCAAGAAAATCTATTTAGTAAACTGAAATTAAATAATGAAACCCTTTTGAAAAACTTAAATGTATTTGACTCCAAAGATAACTACACTGAACAAAAATAAACATGTAAAGTTTGTCCCATGTTTCATGAGCCAAAATTAAATATCCCAGAAATATTCCACACAAAGCTTATTTCTCTCACATTTTCTCCACAAATTTGTTTATATCCCTGTTAGTGAGCATCCTTTGCCAAGACAATCGATCCACCTGACAGTTGTGGCATATCAAGAAGCACGGATCATTACAAAGGTCCACCTTGTGCTGGGAAAATAAAAGGGCACTCTAAAATGTGCAGTTTTATCACAACACCACAGATGTCTCAAGCTTTGAGGGAGCATGCAATTGGCATGCTGACTGCAAGAATGTCCACCAGAGCTGTTGCCAGAGAATTTAATGTCCATAAACCACCTCCAACTTTATTTTAGTGTATTTGGCAGTACGTCCAACTGGCTTCACCAACTCAGACCACATGTATGGTGTCGTGTGGGCGAGCGGTCTGCGGATGTCACCATTGAATAGTGCTCCCCATATGGTGGCGGCGGGATTATGTATGGGCAGGCATAAACTACGGACAACAAGCACAATTGCATTTTATCTGTGTCAATTTGAATGCAGAAATCCCGAAGCCCATCGTCGTCCCATTCATCCGACGCCATCACCTCTTGTTTCAGCATGATAATGCACAGGCCCCATGTTTCAAGAATATGTACACAATTCCTGGAAGCTAAAAATGTCCCAGTTCTTCCATGTCCTGCATACTCAGACATGTCACCCATTGAGCATGTTTGGTATGCTCTGGATCAACGTGTACAACACCGTGTTCCAGTTCTCGCCAACAACACGGCCAGGCACGACTCCAACACCATCATTAAGTTTGCCGATGACAACAGCGGTAGGCCTGATCACCGACAACGATGAGACAGCCTATAGGGAGGTGGTCAGAGACCTGACCGTGTGGTGCAAGGACAACAACCTCTCCCTCAACGTGATCAAGACAAAGGAGATGATTGTGGACAACAGGAAAAGGAGGACCAAGCACGCCCCCATTCTCATCGATGGGGCTGTAGTGGAGCAAGTTGAGAGCGTCAAGTTCCTTGGCATCCACATCAACAAACTAACATGGTCCAAGCACACGAATACAGTCGTGAAGAGGGCACTACAAAACCTCTTCCCCCTCAGGAGACTGAAAAGATTTGGCATGGCTCCTCAAAAGGTTCTACAGCTGCACAATCTAGAGCATCCTGACATATTGAGTCACTGCCTGGTAAGGCAACTGCTCGACCTCTGACCCCAAGGCACTACAGAGGGTAGTGCATCCAGGACCTACAGTGCATTGCGAAAGTATTCGGCCCCCTTGAACTTTGCGACCTTTTGCCACATTTCAGGCTTCAAACATAAAGATATAAAACTGTATTTCTTTGTGAAGAAGCAACAACACGTGGGACACAATCATGAAGTGGAACGACATTTATTGGATATTTCAAACTTTTTTAACATATCAAAAACTGAAAAATTGGGCGTGCAAAATTATTCAGCCCCTTTACTTTCAGTGCAGCAAACTCTCCAGAAGTTCAGTGAGGATCTCTGAATGATCCAATGTTGACCTAAATGACTAATGATAAATACAATCCACCTGTGTAATCAAGTCTCCGTATAAATGCACCTGCACTGTGATAGTCTCTGTCCATAGGAGACTCTGTCCATAGGACAACAATCAGTCGTATATTGCACATATCTGGCCTTTATGGAAGAGTGGCAAGAAGAAAGCCATTTCATAAAGATATCCATAAAAAGTGTTGTTTAAAGTTTGCCACAAGCCACCTGGGAGACACACCAAACATGTGGAAGAAGGTGCTCTGGTCAGATGAAACCAAAATTGAACTTTTTGGCAATAATGCAAAACGTTATGTTTGGCGTAAAAGCAACACAGCTCATCACCCTGACCACACCATCCCCACTGTCAAACATGGTGGTGGCAGCATCATGGTTTGGGCCTGCTTTTCTTCAGCAGGGACAGGGAAGATGGTTAAAATTGATGGAGCCAAATACAGGACCATTCTGAAAGAAAACCTGATGGAGTCTGCAAAAGACCTGAGACTGGGACGGAGATTTGTCTTCCAACAAGACAATGATCCAAAACATAAAGCAAAATCTACAATGGAATGGTTCAAAAATAAACATATCCAGGTGTTAGAATGGCCCTGTCAAAGTCCAGACCTGTATCCAATCGAGAATCTGTGGAAAGAACTGAAAACTGCTGTTCACAAATGCTCTCCATCCAACCTCACTGAGCTCGAGCTGTTTTGCAAGGAGGAATGGGAAAAAATGTCAGTCTCTCGATGTGCAAAACTGATAGAGACATACCCCAAGCGACTTACAGCTGTAATCGCAGCAAAAGGTGGCGCTACAAAGTATTAACTTAAGGGGGCTGAATAATTTTGCACGCCCAATTTTTCAGTTTTTGATTTGTTAAAAAAGTTTGAAATATCCAATAAATGTCGTTCCACTTCATGATTGTGTGCCACTTGTTGTTGATTCGTCACAAAAAAATACAGTTTTATATCTTTATGTTTGAAGCCTGAAATGTGGCAAAAGGATACTTTCGCAAGGCACTGTATATACCAGACGGTGTCAGAGGAAGGCCCTAAAAATTATCAAAGACACAAACTACCGTAGTCTACATGTACATATTACCGACACCAATGCCCCCGCAAATTGACTCTGTACCGTTACCCTGTGTACAGCCCCGCTATTGTTATTTAAACTTTGATAATCTTAATTTTTCTTTTAGGCACTTCTGTAAAACTGCATTGTTGGTTAAGGGCTTGAGAGCATTTCACTGTAAGGACTACCTGTTGTATGTGGCGCATGTGACAAATAAAATGTGATTGGATTTGAAAAGCATTCCTCATGAAGCTGGTTGATAGAATGCCAAGAATGTGCAAAGCTGCCATCTCTGCAAAGGGTGGCTACCTTGAAGAATCTAAGATATTGGTTTACACTTTTTTGGTTACTACATAATTCCATGTGTTTAATTTACTAGTATTCTACAACAGAATATAGTAAAAATAAAGAAAAACCCTTGAATGAGTAGGTGTCCTAACTTTTGACCGATACTGTAAATGCAATCAATCAATTCAATGCTTCAAATAGGCCTAGCTTGTGCATTACTAGCTATTTGGGGAGGGGGAAGTCCTTTCACCATATATTTTTTTCCACCAGTTCCAACACTATTCTTTTTAAATCCAAGTCAAATTGACTTAATTTCAATTTAAGAGTGATGCACCGACATAACATCTTCGGCCGATATTTTCCTTGACGAAAAGCCTTATACTGATATTTTAAAAAATTGCGGACTTTTAAGCATTCTAGTACAGTTAAATAGTTACCACACACATGGACACAGCGGTCTAAGGCACTGTATCTCAGTGCAAGAGGCGTCACTACAGTCCCTGGTTCGAGTCCAGGCTGTATCAACTCATTTGTTCAGTCATTTCATTCTTGAACAGGATTTCTATGAAACGCCATTTGGGTCTTTGCGTGTCAAAAAATATACATCAAATAACACCCATTTTGCTAGCTAACTATACAGCTAGGTGTCATCTAAAATAAATTACTGTCTTATAAATTAGGGTTATTTGATTAACGGTGTTCGGACCCATCCATGCCACAATAAGGCCACAATAGCGGACTTTGCGGTTAGCCTTCAAAATAAAAGGCATAACTCTATGTCTTCATTTGCATTTCTGTCAATGAGATACTTTTATTTTGAAGGCAAACAGCAAATTCCACTATTGTGCCTAATCCTTATTGTGACTAGCTTCACAACACATAACCCGGTGCGGTCGAGCCGCACTAGCCAGATGAAGCTCGCTGGCTGCTTATAAACATTAGCTTTGGGCAACAGAGTGAAGTTGCTGACTAACCATTCTTTTTCATTAACTGAAGTTCAATTTCAATAGGTGATCAACAAGTGGCAACCTAGTTAATACTTAAAAGGATTCCTAAATCATTGCTAAGAATAATGAACATGAATGCAGTTTCTACTGGTCATTGTTTTCAGGCTGGTTGTATTGGTGCAAGGTACCAAACTAGCTATCCCAGAAGTTGCGGTCGAACAAATAATGTTGTATTACCAACGTGACATTGTAAACACATCGTTCATGACCGATGTTTGCAGACTTTCTTGTACAGCTTTGACAGTGCTACTGATAGTAATGTTGGTGCTTGGCTTGCACGTGAAAATTCAGAACACACAACATTCTATAACAGAACTGTTATTCGATATGTCAAATTAAAAGCTTATTTAACGGGTCAAAAAGTGTTATTTCACGTGCATCTTTAAAACGCAAAAAACCCAAAGGGCATTACATAGTATGTTGTGAAGCTAATAGCAGTGAAGCTATATAACTAACTTCGGTAGGGCAACATCTGAACAATAGCACACTTGATAACATTAGTGTGTAATGGTGCTCGACCAGTCGCAAAAACCAACATCACCCACGACAGAGAACGGTTGATTGTCAAGGGCAATGAATTCCATTATCTTGGCGTTATGGATTTCGCCTTTGAGTTGTTTTACTGAAATGTTCTTCCTCTATCAAATGACTGCTTGACTGCTCGATCCACACAGCAGACAGTGGGCTTGGTTAGGAATAATGTGTTGCAGGAAACGCAACATTTTACATGGCGTCATTATATTATACACAGTTGAAGTCGGAAGTTAAGATACACTTAGGATGGAGTCATTAAAACTCGTTTTTCAACCACTCCACAAATTTATTGTTAAAACAAACTATAGTTTTGGCAAGTCGGTTAAGACATCTACTTTGTGCATAACAAGTTATATTTCACTGTATCACAATTCCAGTGGGTCAGAAGTTAACATACACTAAGTTGACTGCCTTTAAACAGATTGGAAAATTGCAGAAAATTATGTCATGGCTTTAGAAGCTTCTGATATGCTAATTGACATCATTTGAGTCAATTGGAGGTGTACCTGTGGATGCATTTCAGGGTCTACCTTCAAACTCAGTGCCTCTTTGCTTGACACCATAGGAAAATCTAAAGAAAATCAGCCAAAACCTCAGGGGAAAAAATGGAGAGTCTGGTTCATCCTTGGGAGCAATTTCCAAACGCCTGAAGGCACCACGTTCATCTGTACAAACAATAGTATAAACATGGGATGAAGCAGCCGTCATACCGCTCAGGAAGGAGACGCGTTCTGTCTCCTAGAGATGAATGTACTTTGGTACGAAAAGTGCAAATCAATCACAGAACAGCAAAGGACCTTGTGAAGATGCTGGAGGAAACAGGTACAGAGGTCGACCGATTAATTGAGGCCGGTTTCAAGTTTTCATAATCGGAAATTGATTTTTTTTTTTTTACACCTTTATTTAATCTTTATTTAACTAGGCAAGTCAGTTAAAGGACACATTCTTAATTTCAATGACGGCCTAGGAACGGTGGGTTAACTGCCTCGTTCAGGGACAGAAAGACAGATTTTCACCTTGTCAGCTTGGGGGATCCACAAGGAGACTGCCTGTTAAGCAAATGCAGTAAGCCAATGTAAGTTGCCAACTATCATTAAACTTATCTTATAATAAAACAATCAATCATAATCACTAGTTAACTCCACATGGTTGATGATATCACTAGATATTATCTAGCGTGTCCTGTGTTGCATATAATCTGACTGAGCATACAAGTATCTAAGTATCTGACTGAGCGGTGGTAGGCAGAAGCAGGTGCGTAAACATTCATTCAAACAGCACTTTCGTGTGTTTTGACAGCAGCTCTTCATTGTGCGTCAAGCATTGCACTGTTTATGACTTCAAACCTATCAACTCCCGAGATGAGGCTGGTGTGACCGACGTGAAATGGCTGGCTAGTTAGCGCGCGCTAATAGCGTTTCAAACTTCACACGCTCTGAGCCTTGGGGTGGTTGTTTCCCTTGCTTTGCATGTGTAACGCTGCTTCGATGTGGTGGCTGTTGTCGTTGTGTTGCTGGTTCGAGCTCAGGGAGGAGCGAGACGGAGGCCATACTGTTACACTGGCAATACTAAAGTGCCTATAAGAATATCCAACATCCAATAGTCGAAGGTTAATGAAATAAAATGGTAGAAGGAAATAGTCCTATAATAATAACTACAACCTAAAACTTCTTACCTTAAGTTAAAATAAGTGTTAATTCAGTATTGTTGTAATTGTCATTATTACAAATACGTTTTTGTATTTTTTTAATTTTTTATTTTTTATATATAAATCGGCCGATTAATCGGTATCGGCTTTTTGTTCCTCCAATAATCGGTATCGGGTGTTGAAAAATCATAATCAGTCGACCTCTAAATCGACGTAACCTGAAAGGCTGCTCAGCAAGGAAGAAGCCACTGCTCCAAAACAGCCATAAAAAAGCCAGACTACAGTTTGCAACTGCACATGGGGACAAAGATCGTACTGTTTGGAAAAATGTCCTCTGGTCTGATGAAACAAAAATAGAACTGTTTGGCCATATTGACCACCGTTATATTTGGAGGAAAAAGGGGGAGGCTTGCAAGCCGAAGAACACCATCCCAACCATGAAGCACGGGGGTGGCAGCATCATGTTGTGAGGGTGCTTTGCTGCAGGAGTGAGTGGTGCACTTCACAAAATAGATGGCATCATGAGGGGGGAAATTATTTGGATATATTGAAGCAACATCTCAAGATATCAGTCAGGAAGTTAAAGCTTGGTTGCAAATGGGTCTTCCAAATGGACAATGACCCCAAGCATACTTCCAAAGTTGTGGCAAAATGGCAACAAAGTCAAGGTATTGGAGTGGCCATCACAAAGCCCTGACCTCAATCCTATAGAACATTTTTGGGCAGAACTGAAAAAGTGTGTGAGCAAGGAGGCCTCCAAACCTGTCAGTTACACCAGCTCTGTCAGGAGGAATGGGCCAAAATTCACCCAACTTATTGTGGGAAGCTTGTGGAAGGCTCCCCGAAACGTTTGACCCAGGTTCATTAATTTAAAGGCAATGCTACCAAATACTAATTGAGTGCATGTAAACTTCTGACCCACTGGGAATGTGATAAAGAAATTAAATCTGAAATAAATCATTCTACGACTATTCTGACATTTCAGATTCTTAAAATAAAGTGGTGATCCACTTCCAAAATACATTTAGAAATCTGTGTTATTCAATTATTGCACCCACACCACTTGCGCACGCCAACGAGCATATGCGTTGCCAAGGGCTAAAATAGAAATTAGATATATTTCTGATGCAGATCGCGGTGCAAGTCCTGCCTCTCACATCTCCTCATTAGTTTATAGAAGCAGGTACCCACGTGCCATCTCATTGGTTATACCCACGTGGGTAACTGAAAGACGATCAAGGTCAGTGACGGTAATGCATCCAATTTATGAAAGTTGCCAATCGCAATATAAAGTCAAGAGAAGAACCTGGAAGGAGGACATGACTAGAAAAGATTCGATTGACCATTTATTATGTGGATTAATTGGCGAAGTAGAGGACCTTGTGCATTTCAGGTAAAATAACAAACCTGTGTTTATATCCCAGGACAAATGGCAAAGGGTCTGAATACTTAGGTAAAATGTATGGTTTTTTTTTATACATTTGCAAACATTTCTAAAAACCTGTTTTTGCTTTGTTATTATGGCGTAGTGTGTATATTGATGAGGGGGGAAAAGATTTAATCCATTTTAGAAAATGGCTGTAACGTAACAAAATGTGGATAAGGTCAAGGGGTCTGAATACTTTTCGAATGCATGCACTAAGCGTGGTGAGCTTCTATTAAAATAAATCTAGACAAAGAAAAGTTCAAAGTCCTCACTGCCTACTCAAATTACATGATATTCATCCCCATAAAAACACCACACCCCTAATCCATCCAACTGTTCCCAGTAATAGTTTAAGTTATTCGTGACAGGGGGCAGTATTGAGTAGCTTGGATGAATAAGGTGCCCAGAGTAAACTGCCTGCTACTCTGTCCCAGATGCTAAAAAAAATGCATATTATTAGTAGTACTGGATAGAAAACACTGAAGTTTCTAAAACTGTTTGAATGATGTCGGTGAGTATAACAGAACTCATACGGCAAGCGAAAACCTGAGAAAAATCCAACCAGGAAGTGGGAAATCTGAGGTTTGTAGTTTTTCAACTCTTTGCCATTCCAAGTGTAAATCTTGCACTTCCTAAGGCTTCCACTAGATGTCAGTCCTTAGAACGTTGTTTCAGGCTTCTACTGTGAAGTGGGGGCGAATGAAAGCTGATTGAGCCAGGTGTCTGGCAGAGTGCCACAGGCTCTGAGGCGTAGTCACGAGAGAGTTAGCTCTCGTTCCATTGCTTTTCAACAGACAATGGAATTCTCCAGTTGGAACATTTATGATAAAACATCCTAAAGATTGTTTCTACGGGCTGTAATAACTTTTTGTCCAAAGTTCGGACCTGAACGCGCATTTGGATTTGTTTATCAAACACGCTAACAAAAGAAGCTATTTGGACATAAATGATTAACATTATCGAACAAATCAAACATTTATCGTGAAACTGGGATTCCTGGGAGTGCATTCTGATGAAGATCAAAGGTAAGTGAATATTTATGTTGCTATTTCTGACTAATGTTGACTACACAATATGGCAGATATCTTTTTGGCTGCTTTGTTGTCTGAACGCTGTAAAGTTTTTTTGAAATCTGATACAGTGGTTGCATTAAGGAGAAGTAGATCTCTAATTCCATGCATAACTTGTATTTTCATCAACATTTATGATGAGTATTTCTGTGAATTGATGTAGCATCTTTGAAATCAGACACTGTGGCTGGATTAACGAGAATTGTATCTTTAAAATGGTGTAAAATACTTGTATGCTTGAGGAATTTTTTAAATATTTTTTATTTATTTGAATTTGACCCATTTTTCTCCCCAATTTCGCTACTATCTTGTCTCGCCGCTACAACTCACATACGGGCTCGGGAGAGACGAAGGTTGAAAGTCATGCGTCCTCCGATACACAACACAACCAAGCCGCACTGCTTCTTAACACAGCACCAGCCAAGCCAGAAGCCAGCCGCACCAACGTGTCGGAGGAAACACTGTGCACCTGGCAACCTTGGTTAGCGCGTACTGCTCCCGGCCCGCCACAGGAGTCGCTGGTGCGCGATGAGACAAGGATTTCCTTACAGGCCAAACCCTCCCTAACGCCAATTGTGCGTCGCCCCACGGACCTCCCGGTTGCGGCCGGTTATGACAGAGCCTGGGCGCGACCCCAGAGTCTCTGGTGACACAGCTGGCGCCGCAGTACAGCGCCCTTAACCACTGCGCCACCCGGGAGGCCCTGCTTGAGGAATTTTTATGAGATTTTTGTTGTTTTTAATTTGGCGCCCTGCACTTTCACTGGCTGTTGGCAAGGTGGGACTCTACCGTCCCACATATCCCAGAGATGTTAAAAGAGAATGTGTCTCTCTCATTAGGTACGAATGTGGTGGGACATGGGTTGTGTCCTTCACCCCATTTCTTATACAGTGAACTACTTTTGACATATGTTATATAACCATGCTGGCACTGTTCTCTCCCTTTTTCATGTCCCGACAATGAGTTGAGTAGCTGTGATTGTTTTATCGGATTTATTTAGCATAGACTACAGCCAGACAGCCTGTGAGTTGAGTCAATAAATCGTCAATTCGAGAACTGTTGGACATTCTTTCAATTTTGATCTAGGTCATTACAATATGTTATACTTGGGGCCAAAAGTTTTCCTCCAAACTACATCATGACATAACAAATATGCTCATTTATGAGTAATCCTCCATTAACTATCCAGTAATCATGACCAGATGCCACACCCTTGGATTCTACATTTGCTGTTGCTATGGTGCAAGGACGTCTTCCTTCAGTGTCTACCTCCATTCATCCACATCTCTTTGGGAATACAAAAAAAACTGCACGTGACAAATACAACTTGACTTGTTATACTTGACTGTTTATCATTCAGGAAAGGAACGTAATTCGGCTACAGCATTGAGGGAAGTGTTTGGAAGTCCATAAAGTTTGTCCCAACTGTAATGGTTTCTGTCATTTACCTTTGACAAGGCCAAGGGGCGAGGGAGTGTAGTGAGCACTGAGCAGATGTGCACACCTGACTCCTAATCCTCTATCATAGTACCGCACCCCAAATTGTTAGAAGAATAACTTGCACCAAGGAATTGGGCCTGGCGAAAACATTCCCCATTCAATACGCCCAACAAGTGACAGCTGTCAATGAGGCAATGGCATATGCGAGGTGGATATCCTTAGCTAGCTAGTAACTATCTAGTATTTCAATACCGCTCTTTAGGACTGGTAACTAACATTAACTTAACTAGCTAGCTACAACCACACCAATAGGCTAACTAGTTACAGTAGACATCTTCGCCATCCCCTACCAAGCTAGCTAACGTTATCGTTAGCTACCCAGCTATACTTCTTTGTGTCCATGTCAATGAATAAAGTAGGCCGTGGACTTTGCTAACGTTAGGTTAGCTAGCTCTAGCTAATTAGCCAACAAGACAAAAAGTAACTAACGTTACCTAGCCTGGTTAACGTTCATTCAGCCGGCTAGCTGACACAATGGTATTGCTGCCGTCAAATGTGTTGTTACTCATTAGATGGCATTTGAATGTGAGATATGAATCAATGTCTGGCTAGCTATTATGCGAACGAAGGAGTGAACCAGAAAGTGCCCTTGTCCTTGGCTGGTGTGCCTTTTAGCTAGCTAGCTGGCCCAAGCATCATGTGATATGCTTAGTTTAGTTAGCCTAGCTAGCATTACAAGGGGGGGCAGTTTTCGTAGACCAATGTTTTCCGTGTTTGAATGTCAACTTACCGAGATAGACACTTGATCCTCCCCTGTAAACTTTGGTATGTATTTATCCCCTCTTGCCACCTCTGAACTGTTCAATGGTCTAAAACGGCACATCACTTTGATGGTGCACTCGGCCGGGTCCGCCATCTTCGCCGCTGATGGAAAGTCACAACTGACAAGAGCCGGGTCGCTCTATGCCTATCGGAGGCAAACAGATGCCGCACCCGTGAATGCTGGTTGAGTTAGGTCAATCTCTTCCCTCTTCAGAAAACGCAGCAAGTTGACTATTCATCAGAAATGTACATTTAAAAGGACATCCATTCAAAAAGTGGAAGTCATGTTGACGCACCGGCTGCACAGTACTGTACTCTGGACTTGGAATAGGGAGGGACCCCTATGTCTGCTATGCTATGCTATGGAACGCTGTTTGTATGCGGCTGTGAATAACTCACTGACGTCACCTCTGTAGACGACTTCTTCTTCTTCGATGGGGCGGATGGCATCCAATAATTGTCGCATTACCGCCAGCTACTCGACTGGAGTAAAACTCCCTTTATTCCTTGCTTAAATTATTATTATTTTTAAATACCCTACCATCTATCACTACACTCACAAAATAAATAAAACATACAATGATTTAAAAAATAACACATCCCTACACCACTATTTTAATCTATTTAATCCTACCTCAGGCCAACAACCTGAAAGGATGGGAAACCACTACTTATCACAGCCTGTAACTCTTCTGATGTCAAATCTCGCAACCCCAAAAATCTCTGCAGCTGCCACCACAAACTCCATTTTCTGTGACTTATGTTCTATCCCTGCAGTATAGTACAGTACAATCCAATCTCACTGAAACATATACAGTTATAGTCGGAAGTTTACAGACATAGAGTCATTAAAACTCGTTTTTCAACCACTCCACAAATTTCTTGTTAACAAACTATAGTTTTGGCAAGTCGGTTAGGACTTCTACTTTGTGCATGACACAAGTCATTTTTCCAACAATTGTTCACAGACAGATTATTTCACTTATAATTCATTGTATCACAATTCCAGTGGGTCAGAAGTTTACATACACTAAATTGACTGTTCTTTTAAACAGCTTAGAAAATTCCATGGCATAGAAGCTTCTGATAGGCTAATTGACATAATTTGAGTCATTTGAAGGGGTACCTGTGGATGTATTTCAAGGTCAACCTTCAAACTCAATGCCTCTTTGCTTGACATTATGGGAAAATCAAAGGAAATTAGCCAAGACCTCAGAAAAAAATTGGAGACCTCCACAACTCTGGTTCATCCTTGGGAGCAATTTCCAAACGCCTGAAGGTACCACGTTCATCTGTAGAAACAATAGTACACAAGTATAAACACCTTGGGACCATGCAGACGTCATACAGCTCAGGAAAGAGACACGTTCTGTCTCCTAGAGGTGAACGTACTTTGGTGTGAAAAGTGCAAATTAATCCCAGAACAACAGCAAAGGATCTTGTGAAGATGCTGGAGGAAACAGGTACAAAAGTATCTATAATCACAGTAAAACGAGTCCTATATCGACATATCTTGAAAGGCCGCTCATGGGCACCCCTACAATTAACACTACTTTCTACAATTCTACACATTCCTTTGTCTTGTGCCCTTCTGCACACTTCTCACACCTAGGAACCTCCATCCTACACACTACTGCCACATGCCCATAAGTGTAATGTATTCTGCACAAAAGGTTGTACAGGATAACTTCTATATCACTTTGTCATGCAAAGACTCAACATCAAAACTCAAAAGAATAGACAATGTGTGTTTCACCACACCCGTCACACCAAACGACGAGTATCACAAACACAGGGAATCTTCCACTTCATTTGGCTATTTTCACATTTACCGCTACCCCAGTAATCCCTCCTTTCAATGGCGCCCTTTTCTTGAGAGCAAAACAATTCACATCTCTTGCCCCCATTCATTTAACATACAGCGCCTGCTTCCTCTGACCAGCAGAAATACAAACAATTATCACAAGACCACTTCTGGTTAACCTCACTGATTCCACAGGACCCAACTCTATTTTAACCCACTCTGAAACCACAAATGGATGAGCCAAAAGGTAAGGGTCAACCTTTTCCAAAAACTTCGCCCCTACTGTCCAACTCATCTTTATTCTGACCCTCAGTGCAAGCCTTGGGCTCCGAGAACTTCACCACACCTACCACCTCTGATACTTCGCCCTCATTTGCTTCCATTTCTCTTTCTGTCTTCAACTCACTCTGCTAACATTCTTCATTAACAAAACACTTCCCTTTTTTACAAAAGATTTCACAGACTCAAGCTCACGCTCTTCCTCCCCCTCTTTTTCTTTGACCCCCTCTGCCTCTCCTTTTCCCTCCACTCCTCCTCCCTATTCCAAGTATAAGTCTCCTTGAGTTAAAACTGCACTTCTCCTGACATACATCTTGTTCTTGCCTTGTCAAGGGACGCCATTTAACCGGCTGTCACAATCTCCGTACAATCAGCACGAACCCCTCGGGATGTTTCTGTGGGTTCTATGGCGGACTACAACCCAAAAATGTGTATTACCGCCACCAACAGGATGAACATTTTATCTGTTCATCTTTCCCTTATGCCACAGTTTGTACATCTCAGAAACCACATTTGTTTAAGCAAGTCAGCCATATCAGCTATGTTTTTTTTAAAATGCATTAAATGAGGCTGAGTTAACTGTTTCGATGCCAGACAAGGTTCCGCTGATAGCCAGGTGTAGTGGTGGTAAGGAGTCACTCCATGGTGCTGAAAAGAAAGCTCTGCTGTTGGCACAGTTGTATGTAGGCCTTAACAGTTTGTGGGCACTGTTTGTCACCATTAGTGCCATTAATGTATTTTTTAGTGTTGGGCTGTGTAGTGGTTTTTCTGGCATGCATAAAAATACATTATTGCGTTTGCCCCACCAAGATTTACATGCCACTGCCATGTCTCCCTTCTCCCCTCTTGTTGTAAACAAAACAGGCAGGGTTTGGGTAGCTTCGCTAATCGCTATGGCAGGGGTTCCCAAACCTCTTTGGCCCACGACTTCATTTTGATATCTGAAAATTCAGTCAATGTTTACTTTTTTAATTGGGGCTATGGCAGTCAATTGCAAAACATTTTAACTGTATTTCTGACTGTATTCTCAACTCACCATCTATCAGAACTCAGGATAAGACCCACATGCAGACAGCTAGAATCACAGATGTTTATTGACCCAAACAGGGGTCCGTAATCCAGTCAATAAGGTACAGCAGGCAGGCTCGGGGTCAGGGCAGGCAGAGGTTAGTAATTGGGCCAGTCAGGCAGGTACAGAACAGCAGGCAGGCTCGGGGTCAGGGCAGGTAGAATGGTCAGAACTGGGAAACAGAAACTTGAGAAAGCAGGAAGACGGGAAAGCACGCTGGTAAGACCTGACAAGACGAACTGGCAACAGAAAAACAGAGAACACAGGTATAAATACACAAGGGATAATGGGGAAGATAGGCAACACCTGGAAGGGGGCAGAGACAAGCACAAAGACAGGTGAAACCGATCAGGGTGTGACGTCATCATATACTTTTAATGTGGGGCTATGACAGTCAATTGCAAATTGGTTTTGCATATCTCTTTGTTCTGCGCTAAGCTCTTTTGCCGCCAGTTGCTCTCAGTGTATCCATTATAGCTCAGTGGTGTATCATACAATGTTCCCATATGGCAGAGGGAGGGAGACACATCCATAACTAGAGTGAAGAGGCCTGCCTACAGTCTCATGATAGATGGAGCCCCATCTGTGCAAAAGCCCACCATTCGATCCCAAGGAATCTGTTTTTCGTCAATATAGCCACACAGCACACTGAACATCGCCTGTGATGTTTCATGCTTGGGTATCGTGAGACAACAATATGTCCTCGTGAATAGCACCCCCCAACATGTAGCAAACAAAAGTCATTGCATGGGCGTCTCGGCCCTCACAGCTAACGTCCATTTAGAGAGCATAAGTTGGGGAGTTTTTGAGTTGTCCAGTAAGTTGCTTCTTGATTGCTATAGCATCAATTCTTCACAGTTTAATCTGATAAAGGTATTGATGTGAGTTTCTGTGCCTCTGCCTCCCCACACATTATTTTCACCATATCAATTGTGTTCGGTAATATCAAAGTCTCTTCAATAGTGTGTGATTTCATCGCGTAGGGGGCTTAGCCAATCACCATGGGAATGATTCAAGTGCAATGGTCAAGTGCAGCCTTTTCCTCAAGATCTAAGGACACTCTCTGGTACTTTTAGATTTGAATAATTTTCCTTTAGATTTTTAAGGTTAACCACATTTACAATGATTTTGAGAGACAAAGATTATATTATAATGTATATATAAACACAGTATATATTTTTTTGACCAAGATTTTGGAAATTCTTTCGTGACCTCATTTTCACATCAAATGACCACACAGGGGGTCACGAACCCTAGTTTGGGAACCGCTGCACTACGAAGTACAGCACAGCTAGCTATGACAAGGCAGAGGATTGAAAAGGCATATGCTTGTTGGGCAAGTCAGCAGAAGGTAGGCGGGAGGTAGCCTAGCAGTTAGAGCATTGGGCCAGTAACCGAAAGATCTCTGTGTCCAATACCACGCCGATAAGGTGAAAAATCTGTTGATGTGCCCTTGGGAAAGGTACTTAACCCTAATTTGGTCCAGGGGTGATGTACTACAATGGCTGACCCTCTAAAACAACATGTTTCACTGCACATATGTGACAATAAAACTATTATAATGAATTTTTGGGTTATGACCACTTGCCTGAAAATGTAAATTAGCTATTTACATACAGAAATTCCATATACAGTAGGCTATTGCCTGCCTTTCACCTACACATAAAGGAGGAATCAGAAAGATCAGTTCTGAAATTCTTAGTATTGTGGTTGTTGTCATTAAAACAAATTGCAGAACAGACTCAAATCAAATCCAAATCAAATGGTATTGGTCACATACACATGTTTAGCAGATGTTAATGCGAGTGTAGCAAAATGCTTGTGCTTCTAGTTCCGACCATGCAGTAATATCTATCAAGTAATCTAACAATTTCACAACAACTACCTTTTACACACAAGTGTAAAGGAATGAATAAGAATATGTATGTATAAATATATGGATGAGTGATGGCCAAACAGCATAGGCAGCATGCAGTAGATGGTATAGAGAACAGTATATACATATGAGATGAGTAATGTAGGGTATATAAACATTATATAAAGTAGCATTGTTTAAAGTGACTATTAACACGTTTATCACATCCAATTTTTAATTATTAAAGTGGCTAGAGATTTGAGTCAGTATGTTGGCAGCAGCCACTCAATATTAGTGATGGCTGTTTAACAGTTTAAACAGTTTAACTGTTTAACAGGCTTTGAGATAGAAGCTGTTTTTCAGTCTCTCTGTCCCAGCTTTGGTGCACCTGTACTGACCTCGCCTTCTGGATGATAGCGGGGTGAACAGGCAGTGGCTCGGGTGGTTGTTGTCCTTGATGATCTTTCGGCCTTCCTGTGACATCGGGTGGTGTAGGTGTCCTGGAGGGCTGGTAGTTTGCCCCCGATGATGCGTTGTGCAGACCTCACTACCCTCTGGAGAGCCTTGCGGTTGTGGATGGAGCAGTTGCCGTACCAGGCGGTGATACAGCCCGACAGGATTCTCTCGATTGTGCATCTGTAAAAGTTTGTGAGTGTTTTTGGTGACAAGCCAAATTTCTTCAGCATTCTGAGGTTGAAGAGGCGCTGTTGCGCCTTCTTCACTACGCTGTCTGTGTGGGTGGACCATTTAACTTTGTCCGTAATGTGTACGCCGAGAACTTAACACTTTCCACCTTCTCCACTACTGTCCCGTCAATGTGTATAGGGGGGTGCTTCCTCTGCTGTTTCCTGAAGTCCACGATCATCTCCTTTGTTTTGTTGACATTGAGTGTGAGGTTGTTTCCTGACACCACACTCCAAGGGCCCTCACCTCCTCCCTGTAGGCCGTCTCGTCGTTGTTGGTAATCAAGCCTACCACTGTAGTGTCGTCTGCAAACTTGATGATTGAGTTGGAGGCGTGCATGGCCATGCAGTCATGGGTGAACATGGAGTACAGGAGAGGGCTGAGAATGCACCCTTGTGGGGCCTCAGTGTTGAGGATCAGCGGGGTGGAGATGTTGTTTCCTACCCTCACCACCTGGGGGCGGACCGTCAGAAAGTCCAGGACCCAGTTGCACAGGGCGGGGTCGAGACCCAGGGTCTCAAGCTTAATGATGCGTTTGGAGGGCACTATGGTGTTAAATGCTGAGCTATAGTCGATGAACAGCATTCTTATCAACTTGCCCGACTGCAATAAATGCCATAAATGTTCTGACATTCGCTTAAAAATTGGGAGGAACGAGAAAGGTCAGCTTTAGACTACTGGAATTCTTTGCAGTTTGGTCCTTTTCACTTAAAAAAAAGGATGAAAATGTTTGCACTCTGGATTAGAGAGTCTACTAATGACTAAAATGTAATGCATTCCTTCTGCAACGGAATTGAATGATCAAAGATGAATACAGAGTTTAATGGTAAAAAATCTAAACAATTCCACTTCTCCAAACTGTCATAGATGTAACCATTCCCAGTTGGTCCTTTACCCAGCTTGAAACAATGTATGGGTCAGCCAAAAAGCAGGAATCCACTATTTTTTGCTATTTTGATAGGTGAGGCTTATTTGATCGAATAGAAGTTTCATAATGCTTACGTGGTTACACTATGTTTGACCAGGGCCAATGGTCAAAAGCAGCGCACTCACTATATAGGGAATAAGGTACCATTGGCGACACATCCGGAACATAATCAGAACTGATTATGTGAAATAAATAAACTGAACAAGTGGTCTCCAGGTAGACAGTGCATCCCAAATGACACCATATTCCCTATATAAATCTGGGCAAAAGTAGTGCACTACATAGGGAATATGGTGCCATTTGGGATGTATACCATATTTCTTGGAGAAAGCTGCTGCCTGCTGCAACAGAGGGGGTTCAGGGGTGTAGGAGATCAGGAGATTCCACTTTGGGGATGTTTGACATCACTTTGAGAAATTGAAAGGTTTTTAGTCTGTTCTCTGCTTTGTGATAGAATGATATAAAATCCAGTTAAACCATGGCAATAATATTTCCAACACATAAACCAAAACCAGTACATGGTGGATGCTATAGTCCTCCACTGTTGGTGGATGGGATGAGTTTACCCTTTCTGTAAAGTCTTCATTCATGTTCATTCTTTCCTCGTCGATTTATCAAACACTGCCACCTGGTGGTTAGGATCAGTCTTTCAATGAGGAATGGTTTTAAGATTGAGGGCCACGGCTATCAGCTTTTCAGATGAAACATAAACCTGCTATGAAATGATGACATTCTTATGTAGATTTTTAACTTATACGCACGCCCATACGCAGGGACACGCAAACATACAAACGCTCTAGAATGAAAGCGTACCCAAACACGGTTCAGCCCAGCTTGTACCAAAACACACTCACTCACTCACTCACTCACTCACTCACTCTGAGAATGCCGTCCTGTCCATCTCCCAACAGAACAGCCTCTTAATTATGTAGGTCTCTGCTGCTGCCAATTAGCGTAGCAGTCCCACTGGTCTTAATTATACAAACTACACTGATAATGACTACAACACAAACACACGCTGTCATTAGACTGGCTGCACACAAACACTCCATTTTAATTCATACTGTCACTGTGCATGTAATTGAAAAAAACATGATGTTATACACAATTGCTGGAAAATAGAGCAGATTCTTAGTATTGAATTCACACTATGTTCTGAAGATTAAAAAGGATTATTCATCTAGGTATGGTAGACAGTCACCTTGCTATTCATATGAGCTATTCATAAAATAAAAGATGGTATGGAGATGTTCTAGACATTTATCTAAAGCGGTTTTTCATGAAGGTGTGGAGTACTTAGATAAGTAGCTGTGTGAAAAGTAATACATTTTTGGGGGGACCACTAGATGGCAGATGGAGCTCTTGTCTGAAAATGGATAGGTTTAGATAGTCTGGTTGTTACCGAACTCAAAATCCTGCTGACTTCATAATCTGGAAAAGCTGTTTCGATGTTGTCGGCACGATGCGTTGATAATGAGGGCTGTACTTTACTGGTTGGTTCTCCTATGTGTCTTTCTCACTCAAACCCCCACAGGCACAGCCACACACACAGTTCCCTGTGTTGTTTTTGTGTTATTGTGAACGAGCAAACTCTTTCTACTGACACACTGGACTAATCATTCTTGTAGTACGTTGACGACAATATTATCAATGGAACCATTGGAATTTATGGCTCAATTATTCTCATACTTTGAAATCAGGTTGTGAGAAAATGTCTTCTGTTGGATTATTTTGTTGACGAGAGGCAAACCTTCTTATTCTGCCAGCCCTTTTAAACACACACCACCAAACTATGTTTGGCTAAAATCAATCAGTGCTTTAACCTCTTTGACTGGGGTCATACAATTTCCTCTATAACCCCACCCTCTCTGCCTGGGTCTACAGTAATTACCAGGCCATTTACTGAGAGATGTTCATGCCACACTCTGTCACACTAATCATTTCTGAGCTAAGGGAGTGATGAAAAAGCAATTCAGTGACAAAAGCGAGCCCCCAGGTGTGCGGTTGATGGAGATAACAGGAATTGTCTGTGTGCGCGTGCGTTACACTGACTCCTTTCCTTGATTATACATGTACACGGGGCTGGACATCACACACACATTCACTCCCAGAAGGATGGATATAGGATACAAAAAGATGAGGGCCAATTCAGGATTATCCAGGGCCACACTCCAGTGTTAATACCACATTCAATCACATTGATTCAAGATGCAATTTGAAGGTTGTTACAATTTGTTCCCGAGGCAAACAGAAAGGAAGGAATATACTGTAGCAAGGAAAAACATCAACTGAGTCTGAAATAAATGTAATGTTTGTTTCCCCTGTAATTCCGCCATTCATTCATGATGCCCATTTATTCTCTGCTTCCTTCGACATGCCCCCCATTAAATTCCCTTAAAGCAATACAGTGGCTTGTAAAAAAGTACTTTTTTTTTTAACTCATTCTCACATTTCACTCTTTCTGTTCCTTTTTTTCAATAAGTGAAAAAGAAACATTCACTCCAAATGACATCTTTTATTTTATTTTTTATCAAAGACATTGTTTTGATGCAAGAACATGATATCAGTTTAAATGTTACTCTGCTATAATACGATACAGATCCTTATTTTTTTTTAAAGCGGAACACATTACACTACAGGGGAGAAAGATGATGTTATTCTCCATTTCAGTTTTCCTCGTTATTATTTCACATATAATCCCAAAGGCTGGCAACAACAAAAAAAGCTCCGGCACACAAAAGGGCTAAACCACTTTGATCCAGAAGACTGATTAAATATAACTACACTTGTTTCTAAACAAGCTTTGATGTGAAGACTATGATAACAGCACCACTGCAATATGGGACACACGACTCCAGACTCACGAACCAAGCAATCTACATATTCTGGACAAGATGCTTTTGGATTGGTTCACCATTTTTAATTTCCTCCATTGAGAAATATGAGATGTAACCAATAAAGTGAATAGTTAATTTATTTCAGATAAACACTCAATCTCAGGATGGATCAATAATAATCAACCTAAAATCAAAACAAGGATTGGGGATCCACACTAATTTGCCTAGTTACTTATTGCCATTAGGAACTATGTAAAACGAGACTATAACATCTATGGGATTGTGTGCTCTGTCTTTGAATGTGACTCAATCCATGAACAGGCACCCTGTTATTCATGTTATCCTGTTACCTATCCGCGAGAAACTGTGACTTTACATATCCATTATTTGTTCAATTGTTGCCATGAGGTTATGTTGTTAGGGTGGGACTAGGGAACCAGATTGATAATTTGTCTATCTTATGTTCTGAATGGGATAACCAGGGGTAATCTGGTAAAAGGTTGATCTCTGTGCAGAGGTTGATCTCTGTGCAGATCTGGTCATTGGAAACTAGTGTTGGTCAGGGCCTGATTAGTGCTAGTCCCCTAGTATAGTTTAGTGCAGTTAGCTTAAGATATCTCCAGATTAGGGCTAAAATGTTTGTTAAAACATTATTCAACGGAATAAAATGTTACTTACTCAGAGGTTAAACATGGACAATACAACAAGCACTGTGCAGGCAGAGGAGATTGTTGTTTTCCACAAATGCTAGAACTGAATAGACAAAAATAACTATTGTTATTAATAGAAAAGGCTCCTGATAGCTTCACCAATAACTTGGTTAAATATCAGACATGATTTATTGTGATACTTTCATTCAGTCCCCTCACTCTTCTCATGTCGCGAGTGTTACTTCATCCTAGTACATGGAAAATAATTATCTGATTACAGCCAACAGCATGCTTATCGCAAAAACCATTCCACTACCACTGCATTGGTTGACATGACTGACCAGTGGCTCAATTCTATGGATAATGGCAAATTTGTAGGTGTACTATTTTTATATTTCGGTGCAGCATTTGATTTAGTGGATCATGAAATAATTTTGACAAAATTAATGCATTATGGTTTTAAGGAGGTAGCATTGAAATGGGTACAGTCATATCTAACTGACAGGAAACAGTCCACCTATATCAATGGTTCATTTTTTCCCCTCAAGTGTTAAACTGTGGAATACCGCAGGGCAGCTGCCTTGGGCCACTTCTTTATTTAATATATACCAATGACCTTCCCTATGCCTTAGTTGAAACTCAAGCCACTATATTTGCAGATGATACTACAATTTATGCAGCAAGACAATCAGTTCAACAGGTACAGCAGGCTTTACAAGGAGATTTGGAGAATATCAGGAAGTGGGTTTGCCAAAACAAACTTGTTTTAAACACCAAGAAAACCAAAGTTATGTTGGTCTGTTCAACGAGGAAAAGGCCAAAACAGCATGGGATACAATTAAGTATGGGAGGAGTACAAATTGAAGAAGTGGCAGAAATCAAACTATTGGGAGTTCAGCTAGACAACTGCTTATCATGGTTGTCTCAAATAACTAATCTATGTAAAACAAAATGTTAAAACAGCATGCTTAGTCAGAAGGATAGCTAAATATTTACCAGGAAAAATTCTCCAGCAAATAACACAAGCTTTAATTGAGAGTCAGGTGAACTACTGTTCGTTGGTCTGGGGAAATGCATCATCAAGTGAAGTTAGGAGGCTGCAGAATGCACAGAATAAAGCAGCAAGGATTGTTTTAAGGTGGAAATATGGTTCTTCTGTTGCAGTCATGCGCAGTGTTCTTGGTTGGTCATCAATCGACAAGATAATTGAAAAAAACATGCTTATTTTATTTCATAATATACATCATTTAAAACGGCCAAGTTCTATTCACAACGGTATTCAGTTGGTAAGAGACAGACATTCCGTAAATACCAGGAATAGATTGTCCACCATCTATGCGTTATCCAGAAAGAAAAGAGAAATAGGTAAAAGAACATTTCGATTTAGAGCAATAAAGAAATGGAGTAAATTAACTGAGCAAATTAGAAACCTTTCAATATACACATTTAAACATTATTTTAAAACAATTTAAATATAATACATAGAAATGTTGTGGGACTATAGTAGATGAAGAATCAATATTTTTTTAGATTGAGTATTTATTGGGTCATTATGCTAGTATATTATGTATGTTTGTAATAGTGTGTTATATGTGAAAATGTGTTTGTATTATAAATTCTATTTTAATGTTTAAGGACTCTTGAAAGATTAGTCCAAATGGTCACTAAAAGAGATCCAAATCAAATCAAATCAAATCCTAGGGCACGCCAAACACCCAAACCAAAGCAAGGGACGATTAGGGACTGTGATACCTGCTCATGAATACATTTCAGATGGGATATGTCCCAAATGGCAGCTTAGGTAACACTTTATTTGAATAGTCCATCTTTAGATGCTCTAGAGACAATCAGTAACATTTCAACTATCTACTAACCTTAGCTCTAACCCTAACCTTAACCGTTATCCTAATCCTAAACTTAACCCTTAACCTAACCCTAACCGTAACCATAGCAAGCAGGTGCATCTAGATCTACAAGATGGAAAATCCAGACTATCCAAATAAAGTGTGTGAAAACCTTGTGAAGACTTACAGAAAACGTTTGACCTCTGTCATTGCCAACAAAGGGTATATAACGAAGTATTGAGATAAACTTTTGTTATTGACCAAATACTCATTTTCCACCATAATTTGCAAATAAATTCATTAAAAATCCTACAATGTGGTTCTCTGGATTTTTTTTCCTCATTTTTGTCTGTCATGGTTGAAGTGTACCTATGATGAAAATTACAGGCCTCTCTAATCTTTTTAAGTGGGAGAACTTGCACAATTGGTGGCTGACTAAATACTTTTTTGCCCCACTGTATAAAACATTATGTGGACACCCCTTATATGGGGGTGGAAATCCATTTCATGAAGCTCCCGACAAACAGTTATTGTGCTGATGCAGTTTGAAACTCGATAGTGAGTATTGCAACCGAGGACAGATTATTTTTATGCGCTACGCGCTTCAGCACGCAGCGGTCCTGTTCTGTGAGCTTGTGTGACCTACCATGTTGTTTCTCCAAGACATTTCCACTTCACAATAACAGCGCTTACAGTTGACCGGGGCAGGTCTAGCAGGGCAGAAATTTTACGAATTGACTTGCTGGAAAGGTGGCATCCAATGACGGTGCCACGTTGAACGTCACTGAGCTCTTCAGCGAGGCCATTCTACTACCAATGTTTGTCTGTGGAGATTGCATGGCGGTGTGCTCGGTTTTATACACCCGTCAGCAACGTGTGTGGCTGAAATGCCTGAATACCTACTGTGAAGCATGGGGGTGAAAACATCATGCTTTGGGGCTGTTTTTCTGCAAAGGGAC
This sequence comes from Oncorhynchus masou masou, assembly GCF_036934945.1. Classification (NCBI taxonomy): domain Eukaryota; kingdom Metazoa; phylum Chordata; class Actinopteri; order Salmoniformes; family Salmonidae; genus Oncorhynchus; species Oncorhynchus masou. The sequence continues at coordinate 35,368,223 of NC_088239.1, read as the reverse complement.
CAGGACGACTGATCCGTGTAAAGGAAAGAATGAATGGGGCCATGTATCATGAGATTTTGAGTGAAAACCTCCTTCCATCAGCAAAGGCATTGAAGATGAAACGTGGCTGGGTCTTTCAGCATGACAATGATCCCAAACACACCGCCCAGGCAACGAAGAAGGGGCTTCGTAAGAAGCATTTCAAGGTCCTGGAGTGGCCTAGCCAGTCTCCTGATCTCAACCCCATAGAAAATCTTTGGAGGGAGTTGAAAGTCCGTGTTGCCCAGCAACAGCCCCAAAACATCACTGGTCTAGATGAGATCTGCATGGAGGAATGAGCCAAAATACCAGCAACAGTGTGTGAAAACCTTGTGAAGACTTAGAGAAAACGTTTGACCTCTATCATTGCCAACAAAGGGTATATAACAAAGTATTGAGATAAACTTTTGTTATTGACTAAATACTTATTTTCCACCATAATTTGCAAATAAATTCATTAAGAATCCTACAATGTGCGCCGCCCTATGGAACTCAAAAATCACGGCCGGTTGTGATACAGCCTGGAATTGAACCAGGGTGTCTATAGTGATGCCTCAAGCACTGAGATGCAGTGCATTAGACCGCTGCGCCTTAGACTGCTGCGCCACTCGGGACATCAGCATGATCACAGTTTGCCAGTGAACTGAATCAGTCCAATTTGCATGTCAGGTCGCCTACGGAGTCAAAGATTGTGTCCCAAATGGTACCATATTCCCTTTATAGTGCATTACTTTTGACCAGAGCCCTATGGGCCCTCACAAAAAGTAGTGCACTATATAGGGAATAGGTTGCCATTTGGGTTTTACACAAAGGTTCCACAGCAAATAAGCAATGAACTGAGAGTAGTGGGAGAGAGGAGAGTTGAATGAAAAGCCCACCACACACAATGGATAGGAAGTCAGCTGTTTGCGATTTGAAGGGGTGAGGGTAGGGATTAGGTGAGTGTGAGATGCACTAGCTGGCTGTGTGTGTGTGTGTGTGTGTGTGTGTGTGTGTGTGTGTGTGTGTGTGTGTGTGTGTGTGTGTGTGTGTGTGTGTGTGTGTGTGTGTGTGTGTGTGTGTGTGTTGGAGGAGGGATTCTCCCCCAGGACTGGAGGCAATCCTAATCCACGTCATTAACCACACACACTAGAGCGATCATTAGATAGACACACACAGCTCGTTTGTATATGCCTATTTGCATACCATACACAGTCTGATGAACAAACAGTCACACACAGTGGGAAAACACACAGGCATTCATTAATTCTAACACACAAATATATCAATGCTTGCATCATGTATACATAACAAATAAAACAGCCTATTTTTTATTATAATGCACTTACTATACCAAACACTAGGAACACCTTCCTAATATTAATTCCCCCTTTGCCCTCAGAACTCTACAAGGTGTCGAAAGAGTTCCACAGGGATGCTCTGGCTCATGTAGCCCGGCCAGAGCTCCTGTGCTACCACCGAAGCATACTCCTGGGCTACAATATCAGGACCCACGACCGGTCTATCGATGTCACCGCATGAAGAGGCATAAACAGACTCACCCCTTGCTATCTGCTTGTTTGCTAATTCGGCCTGCTAACTGCTAGCTTGCTCAGCCCCTGTCTGCTAACTGCTAGCTTGTTTAGCCCCGGCTTACTAACTGTTAGCTTGTTAGCACAGGCTTGCTAACTGTCTGAATCGCCGTGTCCCCAGCCAAATCAAATCAAATCAAATTTTATTTGTCACATACACATGGTTAGCAGATGTTAATGCGAGTGTAGCGAAATGCTTGTGCTTCTAGTTCCGACAATGCAGTAATAACCAACAAGTAATCTAACTAACAATTCCTAAACTACTGTCTCATACACAGTGTAAGGGGATAAAGAATATGTACATAAGGATATATGAATGAGTGATGGTACAGAGCAGCATAGGCAAGATACAGTAGATGGTATCGAGTACAGTATATACATATGAGATGAGTATGTAAACAAAGTGGCATAGTTAAAGTGGCTAGTGATACATGTATTACATAAGAATGCAGTCGATGATATAGAGTACAGTATATACGTATGCATATGAGATGAATAATGTAGGGTAAGTAACATTATATAAGGTAGCATTGTTTAAAGTGGCTAGTGACCAGCCCAACCACTCACTGGACCCATATTTACTTTCAATCTCTTTTCGATTTTTAATTCGATTATACCTCCCGGTAACCTGCCTCACCCAATATGATACGGAATCTGCTGTTATTTTTAATTTTTAGAACACATTCAAGAACCTCCAGAAGCTAACTAGCTACAAGCTATTTAGCCATGTTTAGCCACTGCTAGCGGCTTTACCTTCTGCACCTTCTGCTTCCCTGCCCCATCCACCGCTGCCCCCTGGACACTGATCACCTGGCTACATAGCTGATGCATGCTGGACTGTCCATTAATCACGGTACTCCGTTCTGCTTGTTTATGTTTTATCTGTCGGCCCCAGCCGCACTCAGTCTCTGTGTGTAGTTAATCCGACCCTCCTTGCCTAGTCAACGCCATTTTACCTGCTGTTGTTGTGCTAGCTGATTAGCTGTTGTTGTCTCACCTACTGTTTTAGCTAGCTCTCCCAATTCAACACATGTGATTACTGTATGCTTCCCTATATGTCTCTCTCAAATGTCAATATGCCTTGTATACTGTTGTTCAGGTTAGTTATCATTGTTTTAGTTTACAATGGAGCCCCTAGTTCCACTCTTCATACCCCTGGCACTCCCTTTGTCCCACCTCCCACACATGCGGTGACTTCACTCATTACAACCAGCATGTCCAGAGATGCAACCTCTCTCATCATCACCCAGTGCCTGGGCTTACCTCCGCTGTACCCGCATCCCACCATACCCCTGTCTGCACATTATGCCCTGAATATATTCTACCATGCCCAGAAATCTGCCCCTTTTATTCTCTGTCCCCACCGCTCTAGGCAACCAGTTTTGATAGCCTTTAGCCGCACCCTCATACTACTCCTCCTCTGTTCCGCGGGTGATGTGGAGGTAAACCCAGGCCCTGCATGTCCCCAGGCACCCTAATTTGTTGACTTCTTCTTGACTTCTTCAAAAAAGCCTTGGTTTCATGCATGTCAACATCAGAAGCCTCCTCCCTAAGTTTGTTTTACTCACTGCTTTAGCACACTCTGCTAACCCTGATGTCCTTGCCGTGTCTGAATCCTGGCTCAGGAAGACCAGCAAAAATTCTGAGATTTCCATACCCAACTATAACATTTTCCGTCAAGATAGAACTGCCAAAGGGGGAGGAGTTGCAGTCTACTGCAGAGAGAGCCTGCAAAGTAATGTCATACTTTCCAGGTCCATACCCAAACAGTTCGAACTACTAATCTTAAAAATTACTCTCTCCAGAAATAAGTCTCTCACTGTTGCCGCCTGCTACCGACCTCCCTCAGCTCCCAGCTGTGCCCTGGACACCATTTGTGAATTGATCGCCCCCCATCTAGCTTCAGAGTTTGTTCTGTTAGGTGACCTAAACTGGGATATGCTTAACACCCCGGCAGTCCTACAATCTAAACTAGATGCCATCAATCTCACACAAATCATCAAGGAACCCACCGGATACAACCCTAAATCTCTAAACAAGGGCACCCTCATAGATGTCATCCTGACCAACTGGCCCTCCAAATACACCTCCGCCGTCTTCAACCAGGATCTCAGCGATCACTGCCTCATTGCCTGTATCCGCTACGGAGCCGCAGTCAAAAGACCACCCCTCATCACTGTCAAACGCTCCCTAAAACACTTCTGCGAGCAGGCCTTTCTAATCGACCTGGCCCGGGTATCCTGGAAGGAAATTGACCTCATCCCGTCAGTTGAGGATGCCTGGTTATTCTTTAAAGGTAAATTCCTCACCATTTTAGATAAGCATGCTCTGTTCAAAAAATGCAGAACTAAGAACAGATATAGCCCTTGGTTCACTCCAGACCTGACTGCCCTCGACCAGCACAAAAACATCCTGTGGCGGACTGCAATAGCATCGAATAGTCCCCGTGATATGCAACTGTTCAGGGAAGTCAGGAACCAATACACTCAGTCAGTCAGGAAAGCTAAGGCCAGTTTCTTCAGGCAGAAATTTGCATCCTGTAGCTCGAACTCCAAAAAGTTCTGGGACACTGTGAAGTCCATTGAGAACAAGAGCACCTCCTCCCAGCTGCCCACTGCACTGAGGCTAGGTAACACGGTCACCACCGATAAATCCATGATTATCGAAAACTTCAACAAGCATTTCTCAACGGCTGGCCATGCCTTCCGCCTGGCTACTCCAACCTCGGCCAACAGATCCACCCCCCCGCAGCTACTCGCCCAAGCCTCTCCAGGTTCTCCTTTACCCAAATCCAGATAGCAGATGTTCTGAAAGAGCTGCAAAACCTGGACCCGTACAAATCAGCTGGGCTTGACAATCTGGATCCTCTATTTCTGAAACTATCCATCGCCATTGTCGCAACCCCTATTACCAGCCTGTTCAACCTCTCTTTCATATCGTCTGAGATCCCCAAGGATTGGAAAGCTGCCGCAGTCATCCCCCTCTTCAAAGGGGGAGACACCCTGGACCCAAACTGTTACAGACCTATATCCATCCTGCCCTGCCTATCTAAGGTCTTCGAAAGCCAAGTCAACAAACAGGTCACTGACCATCTCGAATCACACCGTACCTTCTCCGCTGTGCAATCTGGTTTCCGAGCCGGTCACGGGTGCACCTCAGCCACGCTCAAGGTACTAAACGATATCATAACGGCCATCGATAAAAGACAGTACTGTGCAGCCGTCTTCATCGACCTTGCCAAGGCTTTCGACTCTGTCAATCACCATATTCTTATCGGCAGACTCAGTAGCCTTGGTTTCTCTGATGACTGCCTTGCCTGGTTCACCAACTACTTTGCAGACAGAGTGCAGTGTGTCGAATCGGAGGACATGCTGTCCGGTCCTCTGGCAGTCTCTATGGGGGTGCCACAGGGTTCAATTCTCGGGCCGACTCTTTTCTCTGTATATATCAATGATGTTGCTCTTGCTGCAGGCGATTCCCTGATCCACCTCTACGCAAACGACACCATTCTATATACTTCCTGCCCGTCCTTGGACACTGTGCTATCTAACCTCCAAACAAGCTTCAATGCCATACAACACTCCTTCCGTGGCCTCCAACTGCTCTCAAACGCTAGTAAAACCAAATGTATGCTTTTCAACCGTTCGCTGCCTGCACCTGCACGCCTGACTAGTATCACCACCCTGGATGGTTCCGACCTTGAATATGTGGACATCTATAAGTACCTAGGTGTCTGGCTTGACTGTAAACTCTCCTTCCAGACTCATATCAAACATCTCCAATCGAAAATCAAATCCAGAATCGGCTTTCTATTCCGCAACAAAGCCTCCTTCACTCATGCCGCCAAACTTACCCTAGTAAAACTGACTATCCTACCGATCCTCGACTTCGGTGACGTCATCTACAAAATAGCTTCCAACACTCTACTCAGCAAACTGGATGCAGTTTATCACAGTGCCATCCGTTTTGTCACTAAAGCACCTTATACCACCCACCACTGCGACTTGTATGCTCTAGTCGGCTGGCCCTCGCTCCATATTCGTCGCCAGACCCACTGGTTCCAGGTCATCTACAAGTCCATGCTAGGTAAAGCTCCGCCTTATCTCAGTTCACTGGTCACGATGGCAACACCCACCCGTAGCACGCGCTCCAGCAGGTGTATCTCACTGATCATCCCTAAAGCCAACACCTCATTTGGCCGCCTTTAGTTCCAGTTTTCTGCTGCCTGTGACTGGAACGAATTGCAGAAATCGCTGAAGTTGGAGACTTTTATCTCCCTCACCAACTTCAAACATCTGCTATCTGAGCAGCTAACCGATCGCTGCAGCTGTACATAGTCTTATCGGTAAATAGCCCACCCAATTATACCTACCTCATCTCCATACTGTTTTTATTTATTTACTTTTCTACTCTTTTGCACATCAATATCTCTACCTGTACATGACCATTTGATCATTTATCACTCCAGTGTTAATCTGCAAAATTGTAATTATTTGCCTACCTCCTCATGCCTTTTGCACACAATGTATATAGACCCTTTTTTTCTACTGTGTTATTGACTTGTTTATTGTTTACTCCATGTGTAACTCTGTGTTGTCTGTTCACACTGCTATGCTTTATCTTGGCCAGGTCGCAGTTGCAAATGAGAACTTGTTCTCAACTAGCCTACCTGGTTAAATAAAGGTGAAATAAAAAAAAAAAAATAAAAATGTAGACTCCAATGCTTCGTACAGTTGTGTTAAGTTGGTTGGATGTCCTTTAGGTGGTGTACCATTCTTCATACACACGGCAAACTGTTAAACGTGAGAAACGCAGCAGCATTGCAGTTCTTGACACAAACCAGTGCACTTGGTACCAACTATCATACCCCGTTCAAAGGCACTTAAATATTTCCCATTCACCCTCTGAATGGCATACATACACAATCCATGTCTCAATTGTCTCAAGGCTTTAAAAATCCTTCTTTAACCTTTCTCCTCCCCTTCATCTACACTGATTGAAGTGGATTTAACAAGTGACATCAATAAGGGATCATAGCTTTCACCTGGATTCACCTGGTCAGTCTATGCAATGGAAAGAGCAGGTGTTCTTATGTTTTGTATACTCAGTGTATATTCATAGCTGCCAGTAACTGTCTGTAAAGATGCATAAGAAATAGAGGAAATAGAATGGAATGTTGCGAAGGAATAGAATAGAATGTTGAGTAAAGCCAGAAAGGTTTAGTGACACAGCAATAGGCTCTATATGGGACACACACTCCTCAGATCCTGTGCCAAACTGTGTGGGTGTAACACACACACACAAAACCTTTGTGTTACAATCTATAAATATTGTTTCTGTGTAAATCTTTAAGCGGTTTGGCAGAATTCATACTTTTGACATAAGCTGCCTATTTATTTTTGCTGTCTTTTCCATGTTGGCAAAAAACAGCAATAACAAACTGCTTCGTAGATATAACAGTTTAATTGAATAGTAACTCAGATTTTTTTATCATCCATTTAGCTCTCTGATGGTTAGAAGACGTTGGACCGATACAACCAAGCAGAACAATGCAACCTTTGTAACCTAAATAATCAACGTGTATCCATGGACTACAGACCAGGTGGTCCATGTTGACACGTGGCTGCCTATCTAGCCACACACCATGCCCCAGATCTGTGTGTGCTAATGGCTCTCTCTTCCCTGCATCATGACACATACCATGGTCCACCACTTTCTAAATGACACCCTATTTCCTATTTAGTGCCGATACCATAGGTCAAAAGTAGTGCGAATAGGGTGTCTTTTGGGACACATATTATATCAGGTGTCCAGAGTTTAGGTTGAGCCCAAGTAGTCTGATGTATGTACAGTATATACAGTAACATACAGTGGGATTAGTTACAGTGCCTTCATAAAGTATTCACACTCCTTGACTTTTTCCACATTTTGTTGTGTTTCATCCTGAAAAAAAGCCTGAGTAAAAATATGCTTAACAAGTCACAATACGTTGCATGGACTCACTCAGTGTGCAATAATAGTGTCTAACATGATTTTTGAATTGACTACCTCATCTCTGTACCCCACACATTCAATTATCTGTAAGGCCCCTTAGTCGAGTAGTGAATTTCAAGCACAGATTAAACCACAAAGACAGTGAAGGTTTTCCAATGCTTCGGAAAGAAGAGCACCTATTGGTAGATGGGTAAAAAAAAAAACATTGAATATCCCTTTGAGCATGGTGAAGTTATTAATTACACTTTGGATGGTGTATCAATATACCCAGTCACTACAAAGATACAGGCGTCCTTCCTAACTCAGTTGCCAGAGAGGAAGGAAACCCTAGTGATTTCACCACGAAGCCAATGGTGACTTTCAAACAATTACAGAGTTTAATGGCTGTGATGGATCAACAACACTGCAGTTACTCCACAATACTAACCTAAATGACAGTGTGGAAAGAAGGAAGCCTCTACAGAATACAAATACTCCAAAATGTGCATCCTGTTTGCAACAAGGCACTTAAGTAACACTGCTCCAAAAATTGTCAAGGAATGTACTTTATGTCCTGAATACAAATCGCTATGTTTGGGGAAATTCCACCACTGAGTACCACTCTTCATATTTTCAAGAATGGTCGTGGCGGCAAGAGTGTTGACAGAATTGTTGGTGCCCATGAAAAAAACCTGCCGGGCCCCTAACATAGAAATCAGAATGTTTCAGATTAAAATAACGTACTGAACAGTAAGTTTAATTAAATGTACTAACTATAAGCTTCTGCTGCTCTCTACTACAATTGTGCAGATTCTAGTTTCCACCCTCATCATTTTCCTATATTAACAGTATTGCAAATATTCACAAAAGCTCTCTGTGTCATGAGATTTTTATGATGCTTTATTATAAATAACTACACAATTGGTGACTTATTTTTAATATATGGTATTGTAGTCAGTTTTAATGGAGAAATGACCAATGATCCATGTTTCAGATGAAATTATTGATTACCAACTCTTATGAACAAGGCTAAACCTCTTCTGCCCTATGTATAATTCTTAAATATATGCCTAAATAACATCCCCAAAATAATACAAAATCCAGAACTATGTGGACTGCAGGCATAAATGTGGTACCTGCAGAGAACAAGCATCTGTGAAACTGCAACTGTAGTGTCAAGATCTTATGTGAGCATTCCTGAGTAAGTTCAACAGGAGATAAACAGTGTCACATCCGCAATCCTTTCTAGAAGTGCTCTGTTTTTATACATTCCTGACTGGATTTGTTTCTGCAGCTGACTGTCTATACCTGTAGCTGTTGTTACGGTATGCTGCAGATTTTTTTTCCATTTCCAGTAACAGTTCTTGTGAGACACACCATCCTCATGCTCTGGTAGTGTGTCATACATTCTCTGCCATTTCACTGATGATATCTTATAGCCATCCTTACTATTCAGAGAACTGGGTGATGGTTTACTTTGCTCATGAGAAGAAATAACACATGGAATGCAATATAATGCCTTTACACTCTTACTATAAATAAGCCTGTCTCTCCGCACCTTTGCACTTCCATTTGCTGACTTACTGTACTGTAAATAGTTGGGGAACAGCTTGCCTTCTGAGTCTGGGGGCATGACTCTTTTACAGTTCTCCTCACCACACCTGTTGGCTAGTCTGCAAACAATAGCTTCTCTTTCATGGTCTTGTACTTTCTCTGGCCACAGTGCTGGATAATCTAAAACCTCATCTTCCTCACTTTGAATCTGTCCATACTCTTCCTTTCCCTTATTACTTGCTTGTTCAATCTCTTCTGTCACTCCTTCACTGGCACTGCTGCTACTCCTTAACTCCTCTTCCTCCTTCCTGCTCTCCTCTGCATCAGAGTCTGTCTGACAGCTTTTTGCTGAGGTTCTGCCTACCTGGATCATTCTAGGCACTAGGAAGTGGGTAAACAAAGGGAATGTTAGGGTTAATGTTCTCTCCGACAAAGGTTACTATACTAAAAATCTACTACTGAAAGAAAAAAAGTTTTAATAGTATACATATCAAATAGGATACGTATTTAAGTGTGTCTAAGTCATCATGTGCCTAACTTTACAAGTTAAAAATGGTCTAGTTATGCTGCTGCTACAAAACAACTGCCTCACCTCCAAGATCCACTGTTTCAACTTCATGTAGTAGACACACGTTGGGATGATTGGATAGAGAAGCCTGATCTGATTATGGATATACGTTTTAATTTTCCATCACAGATTTTTAAAACACCTTTAAAATTATAAACAAATAATTCTCTAAACATTTAGGGGGCCCTACCAGGCTAGGGCTCCATGAATCATTCATGTTTTCCCCACCTTAATGATGCCCTTGGGTGGGGGGGGGGGGGAGAAATAGAGCTAAGCACAGGCAAAATCTGAGAGAAAACCTGGTTCAGACCTCCTTCCAACAGACACTGGGAGACAAATTCACCTTTCAGCAGGACAATTACTTAAAACACAAGACCAAATATACACTGGAGTTACTTACCAAGATGACATTTAATGTTCTTTAGTGGCCTAGTTACAGTTTTGAGTTAAATTGGCTTAGAAATCTACAGCAAGACTAGAAAATGGCTGTGTAGCAATTATCAACAACTAATTTGACAGAGCTTGAAGAATTTTTTTAAAGAATAATGTGCAAATATTGTACAATCCAGGAGTGCAAAGCTCTTAGAGACTTACCCAGAAATACTCACAGCTGTAATCACTGCCAAATGTGATTCTAACATGTATTGACTCAGTGGTGTGAAAACGTATGTAAATGAGATATTTCTCTATTTCATGAAAAACAAAATGCAAACAAATTCTAAAAACATGTTTTCAATTTGTCATTATGGGGGTATTGCATGGAGATGGGTGAGAAAAAAAGCTAAAAGCATTTTGAATTCAGTCAAAAAACAACCAAATGTGGAATAAGTCAAGGGGTATGAATACTTTCTGTATACACTGTATATTATTGTTACAGTATGTAAGGACTCTTGAACAGGAGGACAAAAGGTGATGCAAAGCACTTCTACAATATTTGTCTACGTAGGCAAAAAAAACACAGCAAAGACAGCAGATAAACCATTGCAATCACGGTAATTATGTTCAAACTGCATTCTGTATTTCAAGATGAAGTACCATCGATTGACCATTGACGGGAAGAATGTATGTCCTTGTAGAAAATTGCTTTTCAAAATGTTCCAGTTTTTAAAATATTTTATCCAAAGATGAGGAAGGAAAGTGGATTTACCAGAAATGATGTTTTACTGCCAGTCTCAGAAAAAAGGAAGTAGATGCCATCTCTAGTAGCCTAGTGGAGATGGTATCGAGCTTAGATGCTAGATAATGGCCACATGCAGGTAGCATTTTATGAACAGGGAGACAAACAACTTCAAAAACCACTGTTGGGAGGAAGTAGCCTACCTGGCATATATAGAGATGTTTTTGGCTTTAAACTGAACCGTAAAAAGCCCTCTTTTGTTTGTCTGGATCAGAGCTTCAAATGCAGCAGAGAGAGAGCGCAGGAGAGAGGACATACCATCCCCCTTAAAGCCACTGAAGCCTGTTCTGAGAGGGGCCCTCTTTGGTGGGTGGTAGAGGGAAGGGAGGGATGTAGCTAGGAAGGAGAGGCAGGTGCTGAGGAACAGTGACTCTGTTGTGGGTCCTCTCAGTCTCTCTACTCTCATCCCTCTCTCCATCTCTCACTCCCTCCATCACCAGGAAACAGGTGTGTGTGAATCCCTGCCTCCCTGCCTGTGAACTCTCTGCCTCTATCCCTCCATCTCCCCCCCCCTCTCTCTCTCTCTCTCTCTATTATATTCTCATCTTCAAGGTCTCTTTCTGTCACACACAAATTCTCTCTCTCTCATCATCTTCAAGGTCTCTTTCTGTCACACACAAATTCTGAATCCCCTGAGTCTATCAGACCCTGGACTATAAAGGAGACAGGGTGCCATTTGGGACGCCCACACTCCTTTATCACCTGAACATGAGCTCATCAACCCCTTGGAACCCTGCGTGCGTGACAACAGCGTCAATGTGACATCGTCATAACAACATCGTCAAAGTTAATGTGTTCTGATAGGAGCCATAAAAGTCAATTAAGCAGCAATCAACTTCCATTTGGGTTGGCGTTGATGACTAGCACATGGCGATAATGCTGAATTTATTCATTCATGCTGCTCTGCTGAGGTCACCACACCACAGAGGCAGAGTACAATCCACCAATAATAACATGAACACATTTCTAATTTAAGGCGTAATGTTATCATTTCAGTGTGTCAATGTGAAGTAGGCCTAGGATGCGTCCTAAATGGCACCCCATTCCCTATATAGTGCATGATATAAGGAAAAGGGTGCTGTCAGGACCCGGTTACGAACCTGGGTCTCCGGAGTGAGAAACAGTCACTTAACCAACTGAGCCACGAATAGTCAGCAGAACCCAGAAGATGAGGCAGACACAGCAGTACTTAAGACGGTGTATTTAATAAAGTAAAAAGGAGAAGTCCTTCAATACAAAAATGGAAAATCCAAAAGGTGGTAGGAATAGCACAAAAAAGCCTCAAGAGATACTCAAAAACAAAAACAGAATTCCACAAGAGCATCCACCGGAATCGACAAGAAAACACAGAACACTAGGGCTGGGTGCTAACATACAAACACAGAGCCCAGAACTGAGGGAAACTAAGGGTTTAAATACAATCAGGGGCAACGAGGCACAGGTGCAAATAATAATGGGGAACAAGGGAAAAAACATAAGGTCAAAAAGCACAATGGGGGCATCTAGTGACCAAAACCTGGAACAACCCTGGCCAAATCCTGACAGAATCCCTCCCCCCTAGGAACGGCTCCTGACGTTCCTACCAGCTCTCTCAGGGTGGAGGGCACTGAACTGACGAATGAGGTCAGGGTCCAGGATGTCTTTGGCAGGAACCCAGGAGCGCTCCTCGGGACCGTAGCCTTCCCAGTCCACCAGATACTGCCAGGACCGCTGCACCCGGCGGGAATCCAGTATCCGATGGACGGTATAAGCCGGCTGGCCTCCAATGACACGAGGCGGAGGGGGAGGTCTGTCTGCCGGGACAAGGGGAGAAAAAACAACAGGTTTTAACAATGAAATGTGAAATGTGGGATTAATCTTAAGGGATCTGGGTAAGTGTAGGCGATAAGAAACTGGGTTAACTCTCCTGGCAACCTTGAAGGGACCGATGTATTTTTGGGACAGCTTGCGAGACTCCACCCGTAGAGGTAAGTCTCTTGTGGAGAGCCAGACTCTCTGGCCGGGGCGCAGGGTAGGCCCGGGACGGCGACGTCTGTTGGCTTGTTGTTGGTACCTCTGTGAGGAACGCATAAGATTAAGACGGGTCTTCCTCCACATAAGCCGACAGCGTCTGACGAACTTCAAGGCTGAAGGCACTCTGACTTCTGCCTCCTGGTCCGGGAACAATGGAGGAGCATAGCCAAACTGACACTCGTGGGACATACCAGTGGAGGAGGAGCGCAAGGTGTTGTGCGCGTATTCGGCCCAAACAATAAAGGATGACCATGTGGACGGGTTGTCACGAGTCATACATCGGAGGGTGGTTTCCAGCTCTTGATTCATCCTCTCTGTTTGGCCGTTGGACTCCGGATGGTACCCTGAAGATAGACTGGCAGAAGCCCCCATGAGTTGGCAGAAGGCCTTCCAAAACCTTGAGGCGAACTGGGGACCTCTGTCAGAAATCATATCTTGAGGAATGCCGAAGACTCGGAACACATGATTAATTACCAACTCAGCCGTTTCCTTGGCAGAAGGTAACTTAGTCAGAGGGACGAACCTGGCCGCCTTTGAAAACCTGTCAATTATGACTAGGATAGTAGTATTGCCATGGGATGGAGGAAGTCCAGTAATAGAGTCCAATGAGATATGGGACCAGGGTCTGTGGGGAACAGGTAAAGGGTGAAGGAGTCCTTGAGGGCGGAGGTGAGAAGATTTGCCCTGGCAGCACACGGGACAGGCATTGACGAAAGTGGCAACGTCTTCTCTTATGGCAGGCCACCAGAACTTACGCTGGATGAACTCCAAGGTGCGACCTACGCCCGGATGACAGGTGAGGCGAGAGGAGTGCCCCCACAGAAGGACCTGAGTCCTCACTGCCTTGAGGACAAACAACCGATTGGCAGGACCTCCTTTCGGGTCCGGTTCGCTAGCTTGAGCACGTCTCACGGTATCCTCAACTTGCCACGAGATCGGAGCCACAATCTTAGCAGCAGGAAGGACAGGCATGTCCGTGTCATCTCGAATGGCAGGAGCGTAGACTCGGGACAGGGCATCCGGTTTGAGATTCTTCGACCCGGGCCGATAGGTGAGGATAAACTGGAATCGATTGAAGAAAAGAGACCATCTAGCTTGTCTAGAGTTCAACCGCTTCGCCTGCTGGATATACTCCAGATTTTTGTGGTCCGTAAGCACTTGAAACGGGTAAGAAGCCCCCTCGAGCCAGTGTCTCCATTCCTTCAATGCCATCTTAACCGCTAGGAGTTCACGATCCTCCACATCGTAGTTCCTCTCAGTCGGGGTAAGCCGGTGTGAGAAGAAAGCGCACGGATGAAGCTTCTTGTCTTCACCCCTCTGAGACAGGACAGCTCCAACACCAACCTCTGATGCGTCTACCTCCACCACAAATGGTTCATCCGTAGTCGGTAGTATCAGGATGGGAGCAGAGAGAACGCGCTGCTTGAGTCCTTGGAAGGCCGTCTCAGCTTCTCTTCCCCACAAAAACCTTGCATTGCCACCCTTGGTTAAAGCTGAGAGAGGGGCTGCCACCAAGCTGAAGTTCTTGATGAACTTGCGGTAAAAGTTTGTGAAGCCCAGGAAACGCTGAACTTCCTTAACGGATTTGGGGGTGGGCCAATCCGCTACCGCCCTACCTTCCTGGGGTCCATTTGGACTCGACCGGGTTCCACTACAAATACCAGGAATTGTACTCGGGATGAATGGAATTCACATTTTTCCGGCTTAACGTACAGATGGCTGTCTAGGAGGCGTTTGAGTACTTGTCTGACATGCTTAGTGTGTTCTTGAAGGGAGCTCGAAAAGATGAGGATGTCATCCAAGTAAACGAACACAAATATGTTAAGCATATCCCTAAGCACATCGTTTATGAGCGCTTGGAACACCGCTGGGGCGTTGGTCAGGCCGAAGGGCATCACCAAGTATTCAAAGTGACCAGTAGGCGTGTTGAAAGCGGTCTTCCACTCGTCACCAGGTCTGATCCGCACAAGATGGTATGCGTTCCGCAGGTCAAGCTTAGTGAAAACAACTGCTTCCTGGAGCAGCTCGAAGGCTGTGGCCATAAGGGGTAGCGGGTAACGGTTACGGACGGTTATGGCATTGAGTCCCCGGTAGTCGATGCAAGGACGTAATCCACCGTCTTTCTTGGCCACAAAGAAAAACCCTGCTCCCGCCGGGAGGTGGATGGACGCATGAGGCCTGCTTCCAGAGCGTCCTTGATGTAGGTATCCATAGCAGCTCGTTCGGGTGGAGATAGGGAAAAGATCCGACCCCTGGGGGGCAAGTGCCCGGAAACAGGTCGATGGGGCAATCGTAAAGTCTATGGGGTGGTAGCATGGTGGCCCTCTGTTTGCTAAACACCAGTTTGAGGTCATGGTAACACTCGGGAACTCGGGTCAGGTCGATGGATTCTAAAGACTCGGGAGTAGAACTCGGGAATTCTGGAAAATACAAGTAGCTTGGCACGTAGGACCCCACTGCTTGATAGTGCCCACAGACCAGTCGATGTGAGGGTTATGGCTGTGAAGCCAGGGGTATCCAAGGACGAGAGGGAACTCGGAACAGGAGATCAAATGAAAGTTCATCAATTCCTGGTGTTGTGAAACTGAAAGATGCAAGGAGGTAGTGACATGAGTGACAAGTCCAGATCCCAAAGGGCTTCCATCCAATGTAGTGACCCTCATGGGTTCACTTAGAGGTTCAGAGGGAACGCCATTCTCCTTCGCCCAGACACCATCCATGAAGTTACCTGCGGCTCCAGAGTCTACCAAGGCTTGAAGGTGAAGCTTGTGGTTGTCCCAGGAGAGGGTGACTGGAATGAGCAGACGGGAGTTGGACGGATGGGAGGAGGTTATGTTTCCCGTTACAGTTCCCCCGGTCTGTACGGGACAGAGCGTTTCCCTGGAGCCCGGGACACGTGGAACGGAAATGGCCCGGTTTGCCGCAATATAGACAGCGTCGCTCCCTCATCCGGCGGTCTCTCTCAGCCTGGGAGATGCGTCCAATCTGCATGGGTTCCGATGGAGCCAGCGAGGATAAAGGTGGGGACTCGGAGCTGGGACTGATAGGGGCTAGAGGTCTACGGTTGAGTTCTCTCTCTCAGACGCTGGTCAATGCGTGAGGCCAACTTGATCAGGGACTCGAGATTGTCCGGTGGTTCCCGAGTGGCCAGTTCATCTTGGATAGTGTCGGAAAGGCCTTTCAGAAAACACACCGTGAGCGCCTCGTTGTTCCAGCCACTTGCTGCTGCCACCGTGCGGAACTGGATGGCATAGTCCGTCACGCTGCGCCAACCTTGGTGGAGAGTCAGGAGCTCTTTGGCTGAGTCAGAACCACTGCTTGGGCCTTGAAACACTCGTTTGAATTCCTCAGCAAAGGCAGAGTAGCTGGCACAGCAGGAACTATGGGCATCCCACACAGCAGTAGCCCAGGCCAGGGCTTTTTCCGACAGCAGGGTGATGATATAAGCGATCTTAGACCGGTCGGTGGGAAACGACCAGGGTTGTAGCTCAAAGGAGAGAGAACATTGGGTGAGAAACCCTTTACAAGTACTTGGATCACCTGAGAACCGTCGGGGAGGTGGAAGACGAGGTTCAGCCAGGGGGTTAACTGCCATGGGTACGTGAATCTGAGGTACTGGGACGGGAACTGTTGCCGGGGTAAGACGATCAGATATTTGCTTAATGGAAGTCAGCATCTCCGACAGAAGATGAGAATGTCTAGCCATTAAGGCCTCTTGCTGAACCAGGGCGGCTTCGTGGCGTTGGACAGTCTCCTGGTGGTGGGACAGCATGGCAAAAAGGTCCTGGGAACTGCCTGCCTCTGGGTTCATTTATGGCTCTGTGTTTCTGTCAGGACCCGGTTACGAACCTGGGTCTCCGGAGTGAGAAACAGTCACTTAACCAACTGAGCCACGAATAGTCAGCAGAACCCAGAAGATGAGGCAGACACAGCAGTACTTAAGACGGTGTATTTAATAAAGTAAAAAGGAGAAGTCCTTCAATACAAAAATGGAAAATCCAAAAGGTGGTAGGAATAGCACAAAAAAGCCTCAAGAGATACTCAAAAACAAAAACAGAATTCCACAAGAGCATCCACCGGAATCGACAAGAAAACACAGAACACTAGGGCTGGGTGCTAACATACAAACACAGAGCCCAGAACTGAGGGAAACTAAGGGTTTAAATACAATCAGGGGAAACGAGGCACAGGTGCAAATAATAATGGGGAACAAGGGAAAAAACATAAGGTCAAAAAGCACAATGGGGGCATCTAGTGACCAAAACCCGGAACAACCCTGGCCAAATCCTGACAGGTGCCATTTGGGATGCCCCCCTAATCTTTGATCCCCACCCTCACATTGCCTTTGACTGTTGGATGGATCAATCATAGATAGACGCAAGGCTGAGCTGTCTATTGACACAGATAATGTGACAATTGGCTGCTCTCATTACATAATGTGTTAAGCTATGTTCATACTGTTGGTAAAACAATCATACATCCCAAATAGCACCTTATTCCCAATGTAGTGCACTACTTTTGACCAGGGCCCATATGGATCTGGCCAAAAGTAGTGCATGGGCCCTGGTCAAAAGTAGTGCACTACATTGGGAATAAGGTGCTATTTGGGATGCAGTCCATGTCTTCATAATTGGTGGAACAGGTGTCGCTGTATACAATCCTAAGCGTCCATTCTCCGACGGACTCAAATGCAATGTATTTTTCATTTGTCTTTTATTGTTGACACACTGTCACTCTGAAGCCTTGCTGCTTAGCAACAGAAGCCTGCCGGCTGCTGTTTTTCAAACTTTTGTCAGGGAAAGACCATCCTCTTCCTGTCCCCTGGGATAGATGGAAAGGTCACATCACTCATACACTAGTCTATCCACAGAATATGTACTCAAATACCTGTCTGTCTGTTGGCACAAAACATCCATTTTGGGACAATGGGAAAAGCATCCATACATCCATGTAACCTGACACTGATATCCTCACTGAATATCGCTCTGTTTCACTATTGTTTGAGTGTGTCCCAAATGTCACTCTATTCTGCCATTTGGGACACATGTTTTACTTTGCAGAGTGTCCCAGTGTCTATTGGACTTCCGATCTAAGAGTCCTCCTCTGAACCAGTTTTTAAACGATCCTTTCCCAAAGGAAAATAACATGACAATAAATATACTTTATTAATCCCGGAAGGGAAATTGGTAACATTTTACTTAACTTAACTTTATGTTTGGCTACAACAGAAAAGTATTAAATAAATATAATAAACCCTAACATCTTTAGAAAAGGCATCTAATTTGACATTTCAGAGACGAGAGTTTCAGTCCTCCATCGTCACCATATTGTGATTCCTCTCACCCAACACACAGCTCATACATTCATGCATTTTCCCAGACGAAGCAATCAGGACCAGGATGGTTTTCGGTCCCTTTGACTTTCCTAAATGTAACGGTTTATCAATAAAGCAGCTAATTTAAAGCAGGCCGAACACACACTACAGAAGCCCAGTGTGAATGTGAAACTGCTAGTCATTCTGAACAGCCATTTTCCATTAAAGGCATTATTGATGGAGGAGTGCACATAAAATGTTATAATAATTCTAGGGCTTTGGTGCCAAGTGATAAGCGGCGTGATAGATAAAATGATGAAATGGGTGTGCCTCCCAATTAGCTCCCTATTCCCTTTAGAGTGCGCTACTTTTGACATAGGCTCTGGTCAAATGTAGTGCACTATATAGAGAATATGGGTGCCATTTGAGATGCGACAGGGGAGTTGGCCTGAGGGGGATGTGTTGTGAGAGGCTGTACAGTACAATACTGGAGGCTGTTATTCAATCACACAACTAACCAACCATCCGCCTCTCTCCCAGTCAGTAAGTACCTCTTCTGAAGTGACAGGACAGCATCACCCCTCTCTGCTTCACGGGAGAGCTGTCTGACTGCCTAAATGACTGACACACACACACTGATTACAAAGCTACTTATTGTACCATAAACTCTATCTGTACATTCAGTACCAGTCCCACTCATATAACTCTCTGCTGCTCTATACATAGTACTGTATCAAACCCTCCTTACTAATTTCTAAGAAAACTGAATCAGAAAAGTATGGATCTTGAAGATGAAGGTAAAACGTTGCTGTGGCAACTGCGGACACAGAGTTGAAACTGAAAGACACAGGAATTAAATTGCTATCCCTAACTATTGCTTGCAAGAATAATCAAGCATGTGCAATCTTCCTCACTAGTACAAAATGATTGGAAAATTGCTAATCTAATCATCCAGAAAGTATCAAGATGGAGAAACAATTTATTATTGCCTATTATACATGTGCCTCTGATTGTTCTTCCGAGGCCCCTACATACCACCTAACTTACCTCTATCTATCTCTCTGTCCCCCTCTCTCTGTCTCTCTCACAAACGCACGCACTCGCTCGCACACACACACACACACACACACACACACACACACACACACACACACACACACACACACACACACACACACACACACACACACACACACACACACACACACACACACACACACACACACACCACCTACATACCTTACCTCATCCAGGACCTCTACACCAACCAACGCCACCAACCCCTCTTTTACGCTACTGCTACTCTCTGTTCATCATATATGCATAGTCACTTTAACCATATCTACTGTACATGTACATACCACCTCAATCAGCCTGGCTAACCGGTGTCTGCATGTAGCCTCGCTACTTTTATAGCCTCGTTACTGTTATTTTTCACTGTCTTTTTACTGTTGTTTTTATTTCTTTACTTACCTATTGTTCACCTAATACCTTTTTTATACTATTGGTTAGAGCCTGTAAGTAAGCATTTCACTGTAAGGTCTACTACACCTGTTGTGTTCGGCGCACGTGACAAATAAACTTTGATTTGATCATTCTGTCCTATGGTTTGTGTCCCCAGGGCAGCACAGACTGACTAATGTCCTGTGTCACTGCAGCCCATCTTCATCAGGTTCACATGACACTGAGAAAACTCAGTGGCTCACAAATGCACAAACACACGTGTGCAGAAATACCCAGTTTAGATTCGAAAACATTTTCAGCTTGCAGATAAAACATCTATACACATACGGAAACACAAACATACACATACATTACTGATTGAGCTCTCTTGCTGGAATAAACAGTACTAGAAAAATATCCAACAGTGAACACTCTTAGACCGGCCAATAAAAACCCAGTGTTCCTGTTAAAAACCCAATGTTACTGATAACTCTGTAAAAGGCTGCCATAAGTGTTTTCTCCTCTTGAGCAGAGTAACACTCATGGTACCAAGCAAAGAGAATGGCCTCTCTCTATATTGAGTGCAATTTTCTCTCAAGGATGGCACAAGCACAATAGCACCTGCTAGCTGCTACATCTAGCCTGGCTGGCCCCAAACTCCTCACGTGGAGGAGAATCAAGTTTGTTTCAGCCAAGCAAAGGTGAGTGGGTGTTGCAGAGTAGACATCCAGTGAAAAGGACCACAACTGTGTCCATGGTGACAACAGGGGAGAGTAGTTTTGGCTCTGAATTATTCTGTAGCTACGTAACAAGTGGCACCCGTTTCCCTATAGAGTGCACTCCTTTTGACCAGAGCCCTATGGACCCCGGTCAAAAGTAGTGCACTACAAAGGGAAAAGAGTGCCATTTTTGACATAACCACAGATTCATTCAGGGCCAAAACTACTCACCGCTCATACCGTTGGAACGCAGATTCTGTTTACCACGGCATCATGTTCACAGCTTCAAACAATGCACAATGCATGTCAAGGTGAAGACAGAACCAGCTTGAAATCAGACCGGAGTCTGACTACATCACCTCACTAGAATGAAATAGGATTTTATCGCAAATGGCCCCTATTCCATTTATAGTGCATTACTTTTGACCAGGGTCCAAGAGGTTTTTATGTTCCTCCATCTCTCTCAGCATCTACCCTACTGAGACAGGAATCATAATTCATCCTTGAGTAACACGATAATATCAAGACAGGAAAGGCTATCTCTCTCCAGATGTAAAATTATATTATAAAAGAGGGACCACAGATGTTTCCATTGCATTGACAGGGAAGTCATATCATAGAAAGCGCCATGGTATGAATCAATAACGTCCTGACTCCTTCTCAGACTACTCTCCACCTATTGGCCAGGGTGAGGGGGGACAGAGAGAGAGAGAGGGGGCCGAGAGTGGGACAGCGAGGGGGTAGAGAGAAAGATGAAAAGAGGGGGAGAAAAAGAGAGAGGGGTCAAAACTGCTTGGCCATCAGCCCTTCCAATCCCCTACTCTGAATGCTAAACCCATGCCAAGGAGAGAGGGAGTTTTATATTTAAGCTGTTTGTCGTCGAAGAGTTAATGTAAAGCAAGTAGTAATTCTACCATGTGCTTCATGGATGTATGTTGACAGCACAGCATTGTCATGGTGAATCTTCCCTGGGAGCAGTGTGTGTGTGTGTGTGTGTTGCTGGGAGGGTAGGTCACGTGTGGCTCAGTTGGTAGTGCATGGCGCTTGCAACATCAGAGTTGAGGGGTTCCATTCCCGTGGGGGACCAGTATGAAAATGTAAGCACTCTAGTGTAAGTTGTTTTAAGAGCGTCTGCTAAATGTTTGTGTGTGTGCTGTTTTTTTATCTTCACACATGAGCGTGGAGCAGCCGAGCGCCCTGTATTGTGTTGGAGGTATGGCCTGTGTGCCAAATCGCACCCAAAACAGTGCACTATATAGGGGGTTACAGGTTACCATTTGGGACACTACGCAGTAAGTTCATCATTGATTCCACACAAGCGGAGCGGACCCCCTCAGCCCAGCCAAGGTAATTCAGTCCCTCTTTAACCACGTCATTACAATGTTCTTAGGGCACGTCCCAAATGGCACCCTATTCCCTACATAGTGCACTACTTTTGAACAGGCCTTGAGAGCAACTAATTGTCAGTGTGAACTGGAGCGACATGACACAACTTCCGAAAAAAGCTGAGCAGACAAAACGCAAACTGCAGAGGACATTTTACTTAATCAAAGGAGTTCCAGTCTGCCGTGAAGCATTTATTCACGTATACGGGTCAGTCTAACGTTAGCTTCATGTACATATATGATTCATATCTCATTTTGTTAGAAAGTTGTTTGCATTGCTAGTTAATGCCTACTGTTAGCTAGTTAGCCACTTAACTAGCTAGCTAATGTTAAGTTGCTTGGTATCCAATCCAGCTAATGTTATAAATCGTATCTAATTTTGTCAGAAATCCATTTGTATTGCTAGTTAAAGGCTAGCTAGCCAACCTTAAACCTTGAAGACTTCTACTTACACCACACTACCTTAACCATTCAGTTTAGCTCATGGCCTCATGTGAATACTTAGAGATGGGTGGGGGTAAGGCTTAATGGGCGTACTACAAAAAGAGCTAGAGAGCAAGTGTGGAATAACAAGTTGTCCTATTCAAATAAACAGAACTTTCACAAGTTTCCCCCAACTGCAGTGTATGATATACCATTTGAAGCTCTGAGTCCGTCATTTTATAAAATGTACAAAAAAAGCCCATTTATAAATGGTACACAAGACTCAATTGGGAAAGGTAGTCACAAATGACATGTTAACAAAGACTTAAAAGTGAAGACATAATTGAGGCGCAGCGGTGGAGGGTTTTCTCCTTAAAAGCAATCGTGCCGCAAATAGAATTCGAATTCAGTCACCATGTGGATCACACCCAGTGGTGGAAAAAGTACTCAATTGTCATACTAAAAGTAAAGATGCCTTTATAGAAAATGAAGTGAAAGTCACCCAGTAAAATACTACTCAAGTAAAAGTTCTAAAGTATCAAAAATGTACATAATTGCTAAAAAAGTATCAAAGTAAAAGTAAGTATCAAAAGTAAAAGTATAAATCTTGGCCTCCTGGGTGGCGCAGTGGTCTAGGGCTGTGCCACCAGACTCTGGGTTTGCGCCCAGGCTCTGTTGCAGCCAGCTGTGACCGGGATGTCCATGGGGCGACGCACAATTGGCTGAGTGTCGTCCGGGTTAGGCCGGTAGGGATATCCTTGTCTCAAAGTGCACTAGCAACTCCTGTGGCGGGCCGGGCGCAGTGCGTGCTAACCAGGTCACCAAGTGCACGGTGTTTCCTCCGACACATTGGTGCGGCTGGCTTCCAGGTTGGATGCGCACGAGCCGCACTGTGTTAAGAAGCAGTGTAGCTTGGTTGGGTAGTGTTTTGGTGGACATATGGCTTTCGACCTGCGTCTCTCCCAAGCCTGTACGGGAGTTGTAGTGATGAGACAAGATAGTAACTACTAACAGACGGTACAATTGTCTTTTTTTTACAGATGGGCACACTCAAAAATACACAATTTACAAACAAAGCATGTGGACACCTGTTCGTCTAACATCTCATTACAAAATCATGTGCATTAATATGGAGTTTGTCCCCCCTTTGCTGCTCCACTCTTCTGTGAAGGCTTTCTTCAAGATGTTGAGACTTGCTTCCATTCAGCCACCAGAGCATTAGTGAGGTTGGGCACTGATGTTGGGCGATTTGGCCTGGCTCACAGTTGATATTCCAATTCATCCCAAAGGGTTCGATGGGGTTGGGGGTCAGGGCTCTGAGCAGGCCAGTCAAGTTCTTCCACACAGATCGATGGAACCCATTTCTGTATGTGTGCACAGGGGCATTGTCATGCTAAAACAGGAAAGGGCTTTCCCCGAACGGTTGCCACGAAGTTGGAAGCACAGAATTGTCTAGAATGTCATTGTATGCTCTAGCCCAAACCATGAACAGCAGCCCCAGACAATTATTCCTCATCCACCAAACTTTAGTTGGCACTACGCATTCGGGCAGGTAGTGTTCTCCTGGCATTCGCCAAACCCAGATTCATCCTTTGGTGAAGCTGATTCATCACTCCAGAAAACGCTTTTCCACTGCTCCAGAGTCCAATGGCGGCGAACTTTACAACACTCCAGCCGATGCTTGGCATTGCACATCGTGTTCTTAGGCTGCTCGGCCATGGAAACCCAGCTCATGACAGTTATTGTGCTGAAGTTGCTTCCAGGGTCGTTCGGAACTTGGTCGTGAGTATTGCAAAGGACAGATGATTTTTACGCGCTAGAGCACTCGGCGGTCCCATTCTGTGAGCTTGTGTGGCTAACAACTTTGTGGCTGAGCCGTTGTTGCTCCTAGACGTTTCTGCTTCACAATAACAGCACATACAGTCGACAGGAGCAGCTCTAGCAGGGCAGAAATTTGACAAACTGACTTGTCGGAAAAGTGGCATCCTATGACGGTGCCACTTCAGTAAGGCCAATGTTTGTCTATGGAGATGGCATGGGTGTGTTCGATTTCATACACCTGAGAGCACCTCCAAACAATACCATTACTCCAATACCAATATACACACACAACACTGTATGACATGAGTAGTTTCAAAATGACATTTTCTTTATTCAGATGTAGATTTTTAGCTTACGCACCCACACACGACCATGACATTCAACCAACAAAAGACAGCGAGCCACATTATCCACATAATGCCCTGGGCTTTATTGTCTGATTTTATCGTGAGAGTTAGGTCACTTTTTTTCACACAAAAATATATAATTTTTTTCAGCCTCCAGGTGGGACAAGAAAACTTCAAGGATAAATCCTGCCATTGGACTGGGTATTCAGATTGTGACAACACAGACAAGTACTACTAGCAGCACTGTCTTTGTGCCTTACTCTTCACAGAAGAGAACACATAGTTCCCCAAGGGAAGGCACCCGATACTTGTGGTTTTTGGCCTTGCATCCTTCTGGGGAGAAAAGAGAAATGCACCCTTTCTCAATTAGCTAACCCCCTTCAAGATTTTTCTTGTCAGAAATTGGAATGATGATACACGTACAGCAATTTTAACTGTCATTCACCGCCCTTATAACCTATGCATGAACAATTAACAAAATAATGAAGTCTTTCAATACGAAGAAGCTTAATCATTTTTTACCACAAGGAAAATACAAAAATAACAATTCTGTTTACAAAAGAAATGAATTGTGAGAGGGGGAGAGATACCATTGCATGAAAACTAGGGACAAATTATACAAAAGCAGCATTAAATATCAATCAAATCATTAGAAAAAAGAAAAAAAAATAGTGCTTTGAATCAGAAGCAGCAGGAAGAGACTTCATCCCTAGTTTTGTTACTTGTATCGGGATAACAATGTAAATGGAAGATACCGGGAAGAGATATAACCACACGAATTAAAGTGAACCAAAGCCGACCTTCTCCTCTGGCTCCCCTCATCCCCAAAGAGTCTCTTTATGTCACTATTGAATTCCATATGATCCAAAGAAGTACAGGAACCCAAAAGGGGGAAAACCTGCTTTGTGTTCACAATATACAAAATACCCAGGAGTCCGTAGCTACCTAACATTTACTACAGCACAGGAACCAATGAAGGTACAGTGTACAAATAAACAAAAGAAAAAAACTGTAAACACAGCACAATAAATAGATAACAGCAGGCTCTGCAACATGCAAGTGATGAAACGTCTTAATTTGAAACTTTCATCTATAGTTTATCGCTTTTTTCTTTTCATTCCCAAGTGCAAAACATCACAAATGAATAAGTTTCTGTATTCAAGTAACGTATATACAAGGGGGTATTACAAATATGTAGTTATAGTACAGATACTATTTTGCCATATTCATATTTTACAAGATGTCAATTTTTACTCATTAACGAATACAAAAACAAAACAAATATTAAAAAAGCATGAGATGAGAATTGCAACAATACATTCCCACAGTTGCCGTGGAAACGTGTCTGTCCGTACTACGTATGTAGTCCGTTATGTGTGTGGAGTCCCACCTGCTGCCCTATTTGCATTCCCAATGCTACGGTGCACAGCACCTAAAGAGTGAACTCAGAGGGTAGCAGCAGACTCTAAGAACTGGTTGTGCAGCAGAGGGTTGGGTAGTGTTGGGGCTGCCTGTCATGGCAGCTAGCTGCACCATCATCACTCTGCTACGTCACCTCCATGGCCACTGTGTTGTCAGTTATACTGTTTAGAGCTGGCTTGTCTTGATTGTGATTATCTCTGGAGGAGGAATACAAAACAGTGTCAAACTTCTGTTATAATACACAGCTCCCACGAGACACATGGCTTAGGCATGACATTAGGCAATCAAGACATGGCATCAGATTCAATATAAAGTACACTACTTTTGACCATTTCCCAAAGGGCTGTGGTGAAATGTAGTGCACTACAGAGAATAGGGTACCATTTGCAAGACATACATAGTACATCAGTCAGAGAATGTCAACTCATCTCACCTGGATCCTACGTCCATGGTAGAAGCCCCGGTGACATTGTTGGGCATCTGACAGTTGGTGTTGGCAGCCATCTTTAAGGCAGAGGAGGGCACGGCTCCCAGGGCCCTGGGTATGTGGCGTGTGGTGGTGCCGCCCAGGCTGGGGAGGGCAGGGGTGGAGGATGAGTGGGGAACGCTCAGACGGATGTTATTCGCAATCAGGACCTGAGTGGTGGTGGGGGAGGTGTTTGCAGCATTATTACCCAGGTGGGTGTGATGGGCATTGGGAGGGAATGTGAGAGAAGAGGCCGTGACGGGGGACGGAGAGGTAGAGGAGTGGTTGGACGAGGGCTGGAGGAAGGTGGGGGTTGATGGAGGAGGGGTGAGAGTCTGGTTGCTGTTAGGGTGGTGGGTGGTGCTGGCCAGGTGTAAGCTCTTGTACACTCCTGAGAGAGATGGGGAAAGACAAAATACATTTACAAGAGATACATTGAACACTTCCTCAATTGAACACTTGACTTGCAATGACTGATAAGTGGCCGACTAAGTCACTCTGGATAAGAGCGTCTGCTAAAATTACTAACATTTAACTCCCCAGTCTCATTTATTTCATTTGCTATGAAGTGAATGACAGATCAGCGGTGCTGCTCACCTGAGCCTGGGAGGACCCCGTTGACTCCACTTCCCAGAACCCCCTCCTCCTTGAAGGCCATCAGCTGGTCCGTGGTCACCAGGGCAGAGGCAGCAAACTGGGCGCTGGCCGAGTCTAATGTCTTAGAGATTATACACTGGAGGGGAGGGAGGACAAAGAGACCAAGTCAGACATTCTACATACCATTGAAGAAATAAAATGCTCAAAAGGAATGATATCAGTGTTTCCCCTAATATATTTTAAGGAGAGGCTAGAGGGGGGCCTGCCATGCCTTTACAATGGTAGGCGAAACGCTGGGTGAAATACACAACAGGGCTATTTTGGAGCTTTGTGTGTGGTGTGTGTAAAGGAGTGGTGTCTGACCTGTGTGTTGGATGGTGTTGCTGTGGATGTTGTAGTAGTAGAGGTTGTGCCTGTGTTGGGCTGTGTCTGTTGCTGATGTTGACTCTGCTCCAGCTGCTGTTTCTGCATCAGGGCCAGCTGCTCCTGGTGCTGCTGGTACTGCTCTGCTGTGAACGCTACACAAATACAGGATAACAGTGTTATAACACACAAGGGTTATACACACAGGAGAATGAAGAGTTGAGGTAATATGCAGATCCTATCTCTCTCCACCAGTCATAGATAAAGCAAAGAAATACCTGCACAGTGCACACAGTAGGCTATATGCCACTCCCATATATACAAAATGTTTAGTCTTATCGGCTCCTTCAAGGCTGACTGACCTTGTAGCTTGTCATCTAGATCAACATTCAATATCTTCACAAAGCTGGTGTGAAGTACCAGTGGTCTGGCTTTGGCTCCAAGTCAGAGCAGGTCTGTGTGTGTCTTGCTGATTTCCACCTCTGGACAGCCGAACGTTCTAGGCAGCTGAGCGTGTATACGGACCGGTAAAAAGTGTGTGACAATGAGTTTGTTTTGTGTCGCAATATATGCTGATATTCTGGCCAGAGTAAATAGCTGCATGTAACTCATCAGCTAAGAAGAACATGAAGTCGCTCGACTGCCTGTTTGTACAAACATGTCAATAATGTATTTTGTGTCAATAATGTATTTTGTGTAAAACATGTAAATAGCTGCATTTAGCCTACTCCCCTCCTGAAGAACAAACATGAAATGGTGCTTATACTTACTGAGGCACGGAATGCAATAGTTCTAACAGTTGTGTAAAACATGAAGTTGGTAGGCTAACCCATGAACGAAGGCAATCAGAGGGGGGAGTGGCAGCGGAGTACTCCACACAGCTGGTACGTAGGCAGCGGAGTGGGCACTCGGCTACGGGAAAAAAATGCTCAGAAATATCTATTTTTAGCCTGGGAAAATTGGGATACAAGAAACTCTATCGTAGCCACTCCATTATCTAAAATACATTCTCAATACACATCCTACACTTAACCAGCCGCTCTGCTTTGGGAGTAAATCTTTCCAGATTCCAGGTGGGGTTTGAGATGGGGCATGTAACCTCCAATCAGGTCACTATGTCAAAGCTTTGACTTGACTGAGTCCATACAAATACATCCTTCAGAACAATTGACCCTGGAATTGCTTTATCGGGAGAAAAACCAGGTTAGCTATGAACTACCTCCTATGGTTATCCTTTGATCTAAGCAAAACAGGTGTCAAAGCCACTGAATTGCCAGAACATAACCTACTCAAACACAAATCCGCCTTGTGACATCAAATGCTGACAAGGTGAACATAAACACAGCAACGCTCACATGGCAAAAAATGCCTCCCCAAAATTGTAATGCAGTTTAATGCCTGGCCTAGCACAACACAAGGGGGTATGAAAAGAAAACACACATTTGAGCGTTCTGACATCAAACAGCATTCTAAAACGTACATCCCTGTGAGGTATATTCTGACCTTTAGACACTAACATGACTATCACGGTTAAACTCCAATCAAGCCAATATTCTAGCTTGAGACACTGCAGTATGCAGCAGACTCCCCCTCTACTCTATGGCCAATGACCCTGACACCCCAGCACCTCTTCTGAATCTATTTACACAATAACATTTATACAACACCTGAGCCAGGAGAACAGGAATGAATATATTCTCAGGAATTAATGTATTCTAATAAGGAAGCATTCATTGTATGAATTAGGGCTGTCCCCAACTTTAAAACACATCTGTTGACCAAGAGTAGTCTGTCCTTTCAACCAAATGATTGGTAGATATTTTTAAGCATGCATTTTTCATATATAGACACCATCTGTCAGCGTTTCCCCAAAGCTTGATGAGTAGTTGATTATTTGAATGAGCTGTGTCGTGCTCGGGTAAAAAACAATTATTTCTGATGAAATAATTAAGACAAATGAGTTGAGGGAGCCAGAGACCAAGATAACCAGAAAAAATTAAAACCTTTGCAACCCTCCTCCTCCCCTTTGTAGATCTGAATTACTGAGAAGCGCCACAGCTCATTGGTGATGGGGAGTTAAAACTAAAATCAGACAACCCCAGGTAGCCCAGGCCAAACTTCTAGCAGTGTTTTCCATTGGCATTTTCCACTTCATATTAACTTCTTATGGCTTGGGGGCGCTATTTTCACGTCCGGTTGAAAAGTGTGCCCAAAGTAAACTGCCTGCTACTCAGGCCCAGAAGCTAGGATATGCATATTATTAGTAGATTTGGATAGAAAACACTGAAGTTTCTAAAACTATTTGAATGATGTCTGTGAGTATAACAGAACTCATATGGCAGGCGAAAACCTGAGAAAAATCCAACCAGGAAGTGGAAAATCTGAGGTTTGAGTTTTTTTCAAGTGATTGCCTATCCAATATACAGTGTACATTTGGTCCGATTGCACTTCCTAATGCTTCCACCAGATGTCAACAGTCTTCAGAACCTTGTTTGATGCTTCTACTGTGAGGGGGAGCAAATAAGAGCTGTTTGAATAAGGGGTCTGGCAGAATGCCTTGAGCTTAGTCACGCGAGCTCCGTTCCTTTTAATTTCTAAAGACAAAGGAATTGTCCGGTTGGAATATTATTGAAGATTTATGATAAACACCCTAAAGATTTATTCTATACATCGGTTGACATGTTTCTTTTGACTTTGTCGTCTGGACTTAGTGCTCGTGCCTTGTGCATTTGGATTACTCGCCGAAACGCTAACAAAAAGGAGGTGTTTGAACATAAATGATGGACTTTATTGAACAAAACAAACATTTATTGTGGAACTGGGATTCCTGGGAGTGCATTCTGATAAAGATCAAAGGTAAGTGAATATTTAATGTTATTTCTTATTTCTGTTGACTCCAACATGGCGGATATTTTTTTGGCTGGATTGGGCTCTGAGCGCCGTACTCAGATTATGCTTTTTCCATAAAGTAGTAAAAAAAAATCTGACACAGCGGTTGCATTAAGGAGAAGTCTTTCTTTAATTCTGTGAATAACACTTGTATATTTTATCAATGTTTATTATGATTATTTCTGCTAAATCATCGGATGTTTTGGAATCAAAACATTACTGCACGTAACGCGCCAATGTAAACAGATTTTTGGATATAAATATGCACATAATCGAACAAAACATACATGTATTGTGTAACATGAAGTCCTATGAGTGTCATCTGATGAAGATCAAAGGTTAGTGATACATTTTATCTCTATTTGTGCTTTTTGTGACTCCTCTCTTTGGCTGGAAAAATGGCAGGGTTTTTCCTGTGACTTGGTGGTGACCTAACATAATCGTTTGTGGAGCTTTCGCTGTAAAGCATTTTTGAAATCAGACACTGTGGCTGGATTAATGAGAATTTTATCTTTAAAATGGTGCCTAATACTTGTATGTTTGAGAAATTTGATTCATGAGATTTCTGTTGATTTGTATTTGGCACCCTGCAATTTCATTCATTCCACTAACGAAACCCCAGTCCTAGACAGGTTAAATAATTTCTAACTTGTTAACAATTTCTGCTAGTTAGTTTTTGCTACCATGTGGGTTTTTAGCTTGCTTGAGCCTGCGAACTGAGTGTTTATTCACCCGTTTCCATACGTTTCACTTTAAAACATTTATCTTACAAAGAAGTTGTTTAATCTAACTGATTAACTATTTATATGTACATGGAATTGTAGGCGTTTTTTTAAACAATTTCCCCCCCTAATCTTTACAGGAAAATGCCACAGCCACTATCCACAGCTAAGGTATAGGGAAAAGCTGTGTACATTTGCAAATACTGTGCCAAATCATATGTTTAGAACGCAACAAAGACTGGCCGAGTGCATAAAGTCCCCTCAGCGCTTGGAAGAGATATCACAATGTTCATCATCCAACATGCACCCATCCAACCAGACATACTCTATCTATATCTACTCATTTGCTGGATGCAGAGTTCAACAGGGTTCAAGTGAATGTCAAGCAAATCATAGAGAATGCAGACTGTATTGCAATCATCTCTGATGGGGAGTTGAATGTTTGCGGGCAAGGAATAATTTTAACTACATCTCCACCCCTCAAACAGTATTCTACAAGACCATAGACACAAGGGACAACGACACGGACGGTCTCTACATTGCAGATAAGCTGATGGCAGTCAATGCCCTTGGACCACAGAAGGCACTTGCACTGCTGTGAACATGAAGGTTGCTTGGTCTAAAGTGGAGGAGTCCTACCCTCACATTACACCCATTGGCTATGCTGCTCATGCATTGAATCTGCTCCTCAAGGACATCATGGCACTGAAAACAATGGATACACTACAAGAGAGCCAAGGAGATGGTTAGGTATGTGAAGGGTCATCAAGTTAAAGCAGCAATCTACCTCACCAAGCAAAGTGAGAAGAATAAGAGCACCACATTGAAGCTGCCCAGCAACACCTGAGTTTCTTAGAAATGGCCATATCACAGTCTGCCTATATGGACAGCCCCATCAAGAGGATCCTCTTGGATGATGTATTTTGGGAGAGTGGTAAGCAGCCAGAAACTCCTGAAACCCATAGCAGTAATCATTGCACGGATTGAGGTTGACAATGCCATCCTGTCTGATGTTCAGACTCTGCTTGCAGATGTAACAGAAGAAATCTGTACTGCCCTGCCCACTTCACTGTTGCGCCAAGCAGAGGAAACTGCAGTTCTGAAATACATCAAAAAGCATGAAGACTTCTGCCTGAAGCCCATACACGCCACAGCATACATGTTGCACGCCAAGTATGCTGGCAAGAGCATCCTGTCTGGTGCAGCTAAATACAATATATTTGTATGTCACAATCATTATTTAAAAAAAAGTGTTCCCCCCCAGCCTTGGGCTCATATATAGGCCTATGCGTATGCACAAGTTCCGACATGCCTATGGATGTTTGGAATTAAATCAATCAACTTATGAAGTGATGTCCATTTTGTTGCGTTAGGCTTCGAAACATCCCCAAAAACCATGTTATACACTCAGTTACAACCTGTTGAACTTCTCTTTCTTCAAATTGATCAATCAGTGCGTTTTAAAGTTAGATGTGATTTTCGATTGCATGTGCATTGATGTCAGTCGTTAGCGGGATAAATAGAGCCCTGAGAACCAGGACATTAGCGAATTGATGGTCTTTAGCGATTTGCGTATTCCCAACACAACCAGAGTGCACAAAAGAAGATTACGGTCATGACTCATGACCGCTGGTGCTGTGACAGTAATAAGGTCACCTCAACAGCCCTACGGTCACAGCAACAGACAGGCGTGCATGCACGCGGTCAATGAAAATATGGCAGCTCACAATTCAAGTCATGGAGAAATTTTACAATTACACCCCTCCCCACACACACTCAAAGCCTGCTGAATTCAGATTTTTCCCACTTAACCTTCATAGCTCTTCCAGAACAGAAAAACTATTCAAGAGATTATGATCGTGTAACAAGGTCAAAACAAAACAACCACCTCCTTTACCTGCCTGACAAACTCTTTACAATCTCTAAAGATAATTTCCAAAAAGAGAATGCGTATCCTGCATAACATCGACATAGTGCCCTAATGCAAGAGGGTGGAATGCGGCACCCCTTTCCCCGTATAGTGCACATTTCTTTTTACCAAAGTCCTATGGGCCCTGGGTCAAAAGCATCTCAGAGTAGGAGTGCTAATCTAGGATCAGGTTCTCTCTACTATTCGTTATATTTAAAAGTCAAAACAGAATGTCAGAAACACACCCCATCACAGGGCTGGGGTCAATCCCATTTACATTCAGGAATCAGAAGCAAATTAGCATGCACCGCTCGGCCTATACCTGCATTGCGTAAAGCAAAGTAGTGAGTGACAGAAACAAAGTACTCAGTATTCTCAAGCAGGCTATCTGATGCCTGAATACTAGCATAAACCTCCTTAGGTAGGGATGAGTGCTCCAGCACAGGACAGTGGACTAACTCACCGGTGACGGGGGTAGCTCCAGGGCCAGTGCAGGGTCGGGTGTTAACTCCACTCCCAAGGAGCTTGCTATATCCCGAGGACGTAGTCCGGTTAAATCCTCTATAGCGTGAGATGTCGCCTCCACCCAGGGGGTGATGGGATAGTGTCCGCGGCCTAAAGTGCCTCCAGCGGCACGACTTAATGTTCAAAAGAATCTCACTGAGGTCCACAGATGATGAGAAAGAGGGGATGGAGGAGGAGGGGTGGTGGTTGTTGGAAGTATTGGTTCGGTCCGAGGTATTGGCGTCTGAGGTACTGGCTGGCTCTACGTTGCGGAGAGGAGAGCTTGTGGAAGATGAGTCTTGAAGTGGTTCGGTTTCGGGGTCCGAGTCCAGGCTGTGGAAAACGCTGTCCAGGTCTGTGTGTGCTCTGTCCAGTAACAGCCTGAAACAATCAGAAAGACACTCTTTACAAATCACAGTAGGGATGCAAATTCCAGTCAATTTGGCTGCCTACTAAGCAACCCCCATTGACAGGTTAACAAACGGTTAAACTCGTTCCAGTAAAATTACGCAACAACCCAAAAAAACTACGCATGGGTACAAGGAATGAACATTTTTCATAACTAGCTTAAAAAATGTGACAATAGCAAGTCTATCTTCTCATTATTAAACATGCAACTAAACTACTGTTATGAAGTAGACAATGCAATACATTGCATTTCCGACAGTGTGGGAAAACAGTGTTCTAAAAAAGACGCACTTGGTGCAAGCAGGTTCATGTGACAGAGATAAACATCTCCGTTAGAAACTTAGTGGGGAAATCTGAACATGCAAGAGAAAGATAGGAAATCTAAACATGCAACAACTAGGATAGGTTGTTAAAATGATAACAATTGTGCCTTTGGCTTCAGGACAATGAAAGGAAGTTTATGAAAACCAGTAGAACAGGAGAGTAATGATAAGAAGCTTTTCGGTTGCTAGCTTAGCCATTGTTCGCTGCTGCATGCTCTCCCTCTGCAGCAACCAGTGTTGCAAATTTAGCGACATTGTTGCAATATTTAGCGAGTTTTCAGACCCCTCCAACAACTTTTCTTCGTAGAGGAGGCTAGCATCAAATTCAGCTACTTTTCAGGCTGCCTTTGGAGAGTTTTGACAGAGGATTTCTATGGTTTTGAAAACATTTAGCGAGTTTCCCCACTCAATTCTGCTGCAAACGAGAGTGGGAAAAGCTGTCTATGAAACAGATGTCACAGCAACGGCACACACACAGGTAAAGAAGCACAAGCTGAGGGGGTGTGTGCCAGGTGAGGGGACCGCAGTTGGGCTTCAGCAAGGCAAATTGGTGCTGTGGCATCATCGGGGCAACGGCAAAACGTCATTTAGTGATTATCTGAAAAATAGTCTGCAACACTGGCTGCTACAGTCTGCATCTCTTAGTAACATGTCTCCGCTCTGGTTTGCTCGTAGAGACCAGGTGTTCAAACTTTCACTCAGGTCCCCCTCCAGCAATAGGGAAAATATCACGCCTGCGCGGACACCACATCTATTTCTATAGGCACAAGTACTGTTAATGAACAACACCCCTCTTGTTGGTGGAGAGTCATGTCTAATGTGTATTCATGTGATATTTAAGCGACTCAAACATAAAAAAAATCTATGGGCTAAAAAACCTAGCTAAAAGCGTTATCTGACATGGGCCAGATGACCTGGACATTTCTGACAAGTTATAAATAGCTCGCTACGGTGTGCACAGACTGACATGGCAAGAGGAAAACTGATTATGGTTTACCCAATTTCAAAATTGCACCTTGTGCATCCTACTATTACAACTTTCAAGAGTAAGTTGAAAGCCGGACTGAGTTTCTTAAAAAAATATATATACACTACATGGCTAAAAGTATGCTACATGGCTCAAAGTATGCTACATGGCTCAAAGTATGCTACAGCATACAATGACATTCTAGATGATTCTGTGCTTCCAACTTTGTGGAAGGCCCTTTCCTGTTTCAGCATGACAATGTCATCGTGCACAAAGCGAGGTCTACACAGAAATGGTTTGTCGAGATCAGTATGGGAGAACTTGACTGGCCTGCACAGAGCCCTGATCTCAAACCCATCGAACACTTTTGGGATGAATTGGAATGCCGACTGGGAGGCAGGCCTGATCACCCAACATCAGTGCCCGAACTCACTAATGCTGAGCACAAACTTGAGCTTGTGAAAATTCTGTGCAACTTCCAATGCACATTTACTATGAGCACTGTGGCTATACCCACTTTAAGTTACAGTTTTAAGTGGCCATGTAGGCTACTGTGGCTATTTCATCATAATGTAGGCCTACCGTCAAACTCTGGAGAAAATGAATCCCATAACATAGTAACATGGAAATAGCTGTTATCATTCAACCTACAGTAGCAGCCAATGTTTTCAATGTAGGCTTACATTCCATCAGACCTTTGAATAAAAAAAGAAAAACATGCAGGGCTTGACATAAACCTGTTTATCCACTTGTGCTTCAGAAAAGGGGACAACTGAATAGGTTGTGTTTGATGCAAGAACCCACTTAAAATAAACCACATTATTCCCATACCATTATTACAGAGAATCAGAAATGATACTACCCTCTCCCTATTGGCTACTTAGCTTATTCAAGCCCGTCTCAAAATACAACACTGACCCATATAAAAATAAATAAAGCTATTTACCTGACTTGCGTTTCAAAGATGTCTAGAACGGTACACATTTTGTGCTTTCTTGGGAAATCACTTACTCCCCTATAGCCAACTATAAATTACCTGGTTAATAACTCACTAATTAGCAAAGGATATGAACAAAATGTGCACAAATGGCTACACGCAGCACTCACTTTAACCTCAAAACAGGAGCATCTACTCATGTCGTAAAGAGTCCAGTTCAGAGTAAATGGCACAGATCCACATATGGCAATGGTATATTTGCATATAGGCCAACTGCAGGTTGTTCTGCATATTGGCTTTGCTTGAATTGCCCTGCCAGTGCATTGCTGAACATAAAAAAATATATACAGTATTTTATTTATTTTTTATGTTACCTTTATTTAACTAGGCAAGTCAGTTAAGAAGAAATTCTTATTTTCAATGGCGACCTAGGAACAGTGGGTTAACTGCCTGTTCAGGGGCAGAACAACAGATGTGTACCTTGTCAGCTCGGGGGTTTGAACT
The DNA here is from genome assembly GCF_036934945.1 of Oncorhynchus masou masou. NCBI lineage: Eukaryota > Metazoa > Chordata > Actinopteri > Salmoniformes > Salmonidae > Oncorhynchus > Oncorhynchus masou. The sequence continues at coordinate 35,331,886 of NC_088239.1, read as the reverse complement.
TGCAACCTTGCGGTTACTAGTCCAACGCTCTAACCACTAGGCTACCCTGCCGCCCCAAGTAGAAGTCACACACCTACTCATTCAAGTGTTTTTATAGATTTTCTCTGTTTCCTACATTGTAGAATAGTGAAGACATCAAAAAAAAAAAAAAAACCCCACATGGAATCATGTAGTACACAAAACCAAAAAAAATAAACAATTCTAAATATATTTTACATTCTTCAAAGTAGCCACCACCCTTAGACTTGATGACAGCTTTGCACACTCTTGGCATTCTCTCAACCAGCTTCACCTGGAATGCTTTTTCAACAGTGTTGAATGAGTTACACCATATGCTGAGCACTTGTTGGTTGCTTGTCCTTCACTCTGTGGTCCAACATCCAAAACCATCTCAATTGGGTTGAGGTCGGGTGATTGTGTCTCAAAGACACGGTGGTTGTAACCAAAGGACAGTTTTCCACCGGTCTAATGTCCATTGCTCTTGTTTCATGGCCCAAGCAAGTCTCTTATTATTATTAGTGTCCTTTAGTAGTGGTTTCTTTGAAGCAATTCAACCATGAAGGCCTGATTCACACAGTCTCCTCTGAACAGTTAATGTTGAGATGTGTCTGTTACTTAAACTATGTGAAGCATTTATTTGGGCTGCAATCTGAGGAGCAGTTAACTAATGAACTTATCCTCTGCAGAAGAGGTAACTCTGGGTCTTCCTTTCCTGTGGCGGTCTTCATGAGCCAGTTTCATTACTCTGAAGAAGCTCAAATATATTTATATATGTTTAACACTTTTTTGGTTACTAGATGATTCCATGTGTGTTATTTCATAGTTTTGATGTCGTTGCTATATTTCTACAATATAGAAAATAGTAAAAATGAAGAAAAACCCTGGAATGAGTAGGTATGTCCAAACTTTTGACTGATACTGTACACATTTCAACATTTCAGTTGGGCTATATGATCACACCAGTAATAGATCCGTTGTTGTATTACATGTCGTACAGCTGAGTATACATTTCTCAAAAAAAATGTATTTGTCACATGCGCCGAACACAAAACAGGTGTAGACTTTAGCGTGAAATGCTTACTTACAAGCCGTTAACCAACAATGCACTTTTAAAGAAAATAGAGTTATATATTTACTAAATAAACTAAAGTAAAACATGTCCAAAAAAAAGTTACAAAATATCAATGATGAGGCTACATACAGGGGGTACCGGGTCAATGTGCAGGGGTACTGGCTAGTCAAGGTAATACATAAAAAAAAAAAAAAAGCGCCTTTAATTTTACTGGACTGATGGTGCCTGCATCTGATGGTCGGTCTCAGTGGAGGGAGAGAGCAGCAGACTGGTGGTGGTGGATCCCCTCAGTTTGGGAACCACTCCACTAGACACTAAGCCATTAGTTGACGTTAAACGCGAGTCACTTTCTAACTATAAACTCATTGTACATTTTTTGGAACGTGACACTGTTCCGGTTTTATGACTGACTGGATGTTAAATTCTGACACCTACAGTATTTAATTAAACAAAATAATGCAAATCAACCTATAAATATATGCATGACTGGACAAATATCTTTTTGTCGGCTAACTGTTAATATACCCTAAATCACTTTATTGATAAGACTGATGTGGCACCCTATTCCCTACATAGTGCATTACTTGTGAGAAAGGCCCATTGGTGGAAAAATAGGGTGCCATTTGGTCAAAAGTAGTAGACTGTATAGGGAATAGTGTGACATTTGGAATGCAGTTATAGACTCATCTTCCTAAAACACAGGACGGTATGTTCTGGATATATATTCAGAACCCCAGGCAGGTGGTATAAGTGCGAATACATTTTGCAGCTGTAATTGCAGATCACACTATGAGGGTACTATAGTTCTAGCCTTCCTCAAAGACCTGATAGTTGATTCCAATATCTCTTGTGTGGGCACGTGCGAGAAACAGTCGCCAACTAAACGTAATCTCCTAAACCAGAGGTTCCGAAATCAAGGGAGGGACTTCCCTTAATTTGAAGGGTAATAATAATTGTAAAAATACATTTAAAAACGATTGAAATAAACAATCTAAAACGACGCATTAAACCACAATGGTTTAGGCTAGAAACAAGCATTAAAAAAAGAGGAAGATTCAAATTATGCACATCGGAATACCTCTAAAATTCAGAAGCCGAGCTACAAATTTGGACTATTGGACTTTGCTTGGAAAGTAATCTTATACAATGTGTGACTGTCGCCATCAATTGTTCAAATCACTTTCTGTACCAGAGAATACGTATAGTTACAAAGGACGTTCATGTAAATGACCATAAAACATTTGATAGCGGAATAATTTGAGGAAATAGGGTCCAGATTTTAATTTCTTTATCCATGTATATTATTATCATCATCATAATTAAATTGAAAAAGTGTAATGAGTCTTGTTAAATTACATAGAATTGCAGCAAATGTGTTTCAAACAACAATTTTGTCAAACGTGAGTTGGGGCCCTAGAGGAAAAAAGGTTGGGAACTCCATCAAGGTTGGGAACGCCATCAAGCACAGAAATAGGATCCTGTCAAACGAACGGCTACTATACCAGGCTAGTAGAGCCACAAGGTGAGATTTGGGATGTGTCCCAAATGGAATCCTATTACCTTTAGACCTGAGCCCAAAAGTACAGCATTACATATGGAATAAGGTGCCATCTAGGACACAAATTAGGGAGCAATAAGGGCGCCTGAACTCACCTGCCCCCTCTGCCCGTGCGCCGCCGTGCCAACCCTACGCAGCGCCGGGGCACCGTTAGAGACGTGAGACAGTAGCGGAAACGAGGGTCCCCCAAACCGCCCTCCGACGGGCTGACCCATGGCCAGTTACCACTCTGGTTCAGGCGAGACTGAGACAGGGAGAGAGAGGAGAGCGAGAGAAGATAGTTCGAGACAAAGGAGGAAGGCTCCGTCAGAAAGGCATTGGTGTGGCCAGCAGAATGTGGAAGATAAAAAAGCAGCAGGACCAGTGGCAACCCTGGCTGTGTGTGGCTGGCCGTCCGAGAGAGCGCCGTAAGGGCTATAAGAGCAGTTGAGTCACAGGAGGGCAGGCAGCTACTCTACTCACAGCATAGTACTGACAGCCGACCTTCCTCCGGAACACAAAGCAGCCATCTGGGTCATTCTCCTCCTCTGCCTCCGAGGAACCTGAATGGATCTAAACATAAACGCAGAGGGGGAATGGGTGAGTTACATTAAGAGGCAGAGACCATAAGAACAACGTGGCTGGCTACCTAGACAACAGCCACGATTGTGGTCATGTCCAACTACTGCTACTTCTACTAGTTCTTCTACTACCACCAATACTAGTTCTACTACTACCACCACTACTAGTTCTACTACTACCACCACTACTAGTTCCACTACTACTACTACTAGTTCCACTACTACCACCACTACTACTAGTTCTACTACTACTAGTTCCACTTCTACTACCACTACTACTAGTTCTTCTTCTACCACTACTACTAGTTCTTCTTCTACAACTGCAGCTACTACTACTACTGCAGCTTCTACCACTACTACTAGTTCTACAACTGCAGCTACTACTACTACTACTACTACTGCAGCTACTACTACTACTACTACTACTGCAGCAGCTACTACTACTACTACTACTACTACTACTGCAGCAGCTACTACTACTACTACTACTGCAGCAGCTACTACTACTACTACTGCAGCAGCTACTACTACTACTGCAGCAGCTACTACTACTGCAGCAGCTACTACTACTGCAGCAGCTACTACTACTGCAGCAGCTACTACTACTGCAGCAGCTACTACTACTGCAGCAGCTACTACTACCAAATACAGATACTTAACACCATCGCCTTCACTACCATCATATATGCCTTAAATGGCATCCCATTTCGTAAACAGTAAATCAATAAGGTATAGGGAGCCATTTAGGACGCATCACTCATCACCACCAGCAGTGTTATTTATGAGTTCACCTGGGAAAAGGGTTCGTCGTCAGAGCTGGGGAAGTCGTACTGATTGAGGTCCTTGGGGTTGAACACAGAGGGGCCAGAGTGTTGGGGTGCAGAGAGAGGAGGAATCTTAGGCTTCTTCTCGTACTTCCTCTTCATTCGGACCACTTCAGTTTTCTCTGGCTGGAAGAATATAGAAGACTAATTAATGGTCCATTTACTTCACGGGCAACAGAAATGTGTCTGAGCCCTGTAGAATTTCTTATGGAGGTGGTGATGTGATGGGGAGAACCATTTAGAAACAGAAGTGTAGTGAGTTAAGACTCATTGATATGCAGATGGTGGGCGAGGCATGTGCCATATCCTTCTGCCCAGACATATGGTGCCTCTCCCTGACCAGACCCACCCACACACACACCACTGCTGAGGGTTAGTGAACTGAACTCCCCTTCAACCCAAGGCCCCAGGGGGAAAAGGCAGGGAGAAATGCTACAATACGGGGGAGCAGGGTGTGTCATAAGTCAAAACAATGGAAGGAACGAAAGCAAAGGGACAGCGGGGTTTGGACTCGGAGTGTGGAGGGTCAGCGTTACATCAACGGATGAGGGTGGGAGAGAACAATAGAGTTGCTCATCACCCAGTGATAAGTAGTAGGGATGCGCATCTTTCAATTTCAAGACGATTCAATATGTACCTTGGGGCTGGGCAATATATTGAATTATTTCCAAAATGTCTATCGCATAAAGCAAGTATTTTTTATAAGCGTTTACATCCTCTTGTTCTCATGTTGTCTTTTTGGTATCTTCTCCTTCTAATCTTCAGTGCTGTGTGCACCTTCCCTTTTACACACACACACACACACACACACACACACACACACACACACACACACACACACACACACACACACAAAGCCCCTACCCCTGTGACTCACAAAGCTGAGATTAATTCTTCCTCTGACAAGTGGTTTCAAATTAGCTATTTGCATTCGAGGTTTGGTCCAACATTCTCGGTCATATGGAAAGTGGAATACGTTGATACATTATTTTACTGTAATAGAGAAGTTAACTTTTCTAACAATACCATGTCTCAACTCCTCAAATTGCACGCAGAGCAAATGCTACAAAAACAGGAAATGGAAGCATCAATGAACATTGATTGTGGAAACGTAATGCTTAGTTTGTCTCGTGCGGCATTGCGGAACCACGTACCGATAACAGCATTTTAGCCATGAGGAATGCTTTTCAAACAGTCTTCAAGGAGTTCCCACATATGCTGAGCACTACTTGGCTGCTTTTCCTTCACAATGCGGTCCAACTCATCCCAAACCATCTCAATTGGGTTGAGGTTGGGTGATTGTGGAGGCCAGGTCATCTGATGCAGCACCATCACTCTCCTTGGTCAAATAGCCCTTACACAGCCTGGAGATTTGGGTTTTGGGTGTTTTGGGTCATTGTCCTGTTGAAAAACAAATGATAGTCCTACTAAGCGCAAACCAGATGGGATGGCATATTGCTGCAGAATGGCGTGGTAGCCATGCTGGTTAAGAGTGCCCTGAATTGATGAGATCCTGAGGCCCATTGTCGTGCCATTTATCCGCCGCCAACACCTCATGTTTCAGCATGTTAAGGTCGCAAGGCTCTGTACACAATTCCTGGAAGCTGAAAATGCCCCAGTTCTTTCATGGCGTACATACTCAGACATGTCACCCATCAACCATGTTTGGGATGCTCTGGATTGACGTGTACAACAGCGTCCAGTTCCTGACAATATCCAGTAACTTTGCACAGCCATTTAAGAGTAGGACAACATTCCACCGGCCACAATCAACTCTATGCAAAGGAGAGGTGCCATGCTGCATGTGGCAAATGGTCACAGCAGATACTGACTGGTATTCTGAGCCAAACCCCTACCTCTGATGTTAAGATATGACCAACAGTGACCAACAGATGCATATCTGCATTCCCAGTCACGTGAAATTCATAGATTAGGGCCTAATTTATGCATTTCAATTGACTGATTTCCTTGTATGAAATAACGCAAATGTCAGAAATCTGACATGGTTGCGTTTATATTTTTGTTCAGAATAGTAAAGCTGTTACTGAAGATGCCATAACGCTTTTCAGTCTCCTTATCAATACAACAGCTACGGGAACATCTGCATCTTGAGGGCCTAAAATGAACATGGCCACCTCCTGGTCAATTTTGGCATTGGCAGGTAAGATGTCTATTTCACCAGCCACGCTGTCGGGTGGTCAGGGCTCCACCGTGTGAGTAATTCACTTGTATTTGTGAATAAAAGTAGTCAAGTATGACCACATTTACAGTCGAAGTCAGAAGTTTACATACACCTTAGCCAAATACATTTACTCAGTTTATCACAATTCCTGACATTTAATCCTTGTAAAAATTCCTTATCTTGGGTCAGTTAGGATCACCACTATTTTAAGAATGTGAAATGTCAGAATAAAAGTAGAGAATGATTTCAGCTTTATTTCTTTCATCACATTCCCAGTGGGTCAGAAGTGTACGTACACTCAATTAGTACCTCCGACTTCAACTGTATATAGTAAAATAAATGCTGCAGTTGATGTTTTTATACAATTTTAAGTTTTGTTTCATAGCTGGTAAAATAATTGCACAACGTTAAACTTCAAATACTATATAGCTTCCTCGAGCTGCAACACTGCCTGCCTGGCTGGGGGCTATGCACGTGTGAAGAACGGAGTGAAAAATTCATTTTTAGAAGCGTTGCACATAGGCTAAACAGTTGGTCTAATTTACTTGGCTGGTGGACAAAAAAGTACATTTTATGCCCTGTCTCTGACCTTAGTTTTGTAGTCCTTCATGTCCATGTGGTCTTGGTGGCGGTACTGGTTGCTGTTGGAGAGGGGAATGATGGGTATCGTGTAGATGGGCTTCACCAGAGCCCTCTGGGCCAGGGCCTCAGCCATCACCTCACTGCCGTAGTCAGGCATGCCGTTCCTGGGAAAGACATACGGAGATAAAGGGGGCTTGATTAAGAAAGACTCGGAGAAAGACAGTTTTGGGTCAAAACATTGCACAATAAAACAGTGTGCCATCTTTTTTTATGACTTCACTTTTCGTACTCTGCACCTGCAGGTTACTGGATGCGGATAGGCTACACCATTTCTAAATTTGAGAAAATGACCAGGAAAGTACAGTGAAGGAAGTTAGCTACCTGTGTCTCTGACATGCCACTGACACACCTTTTAGCATGAGTGCAAAACATCTCACATCAAAAACAGAATATCCCCAATATACCTAAGTAAAAATAAAACCATAGGAATAAAAGGAGCCTCATGCTATCAGTAGGCTGAAAACAGGCGGAAATTGCAATGTCCCTACAAATCAGAAAGTCTGAAGTCAGTGACAGTTACTTTCAGATGAAATCTATTCCATTCAAATACATGATATTTGGATAGTTAAGTCCCAAATGGCACCCTATTTCCGATATAGTGCACTACTTTTGTCCAGAGCCCAATGTGCCCTCTTCAAAAGTAGTGCACTATATAGGAAATAGGCTACCATTTGGGACGCATTATAGACTGCTCCACAAGGGAACAACAAGCCCCAAAATAAGTATTAAGAAATATAATGCGCAACTAACCAACAGTAAGCCCAGCTTATTCCATTCCATGCCGACAATGCCATTTTTTTTTAATGGGCAGCAGTGGAACGAGTCAAAGTCAATGAGCTCATTGCTTCGACCTTACTGCAAAAATAAGGTGAACTATTTGATAATGCATGCAAAACATAGCACTGAACGATGCTGCCAATGAATGAGCAGCAGAGCATGTCTCCTTAAAAAAAAACATGCCAATACCATCATACAGGATGCTTCCCATATTCCTTATCCTGTGCACTACTTTTGACCAGGGTTGACCAGGGCCCATAGTGTACTAGGGAATAAGGTGCCATTTGGGACTCATGCTGTATGATGGGTATTAGCACATCTTTTTTTGAACAAACATAGCAGTTTTAATCAACCAGACAGGCTACTGCAGATTGCCACAGATACAAAATGGGCGGTTTGTCAAAAAAAACAACCTTTCAGTTAATAGTCTGCTACAATCACGGAGAAAATAACTTTCATTGATTTCGGGGACAATTCATTCATAATCCACAACAGGAGAAAAATCCATTAACTAAATCCCAGAGAGAAATGGTGGGGTTTTGATTACAAAGTTATCCATTCTTTTCTCACGGTGATGACCTGTCTCCCTCATTCATATGAATAAAACATAAAAATATCAAATATGTATCACCTCTTCTCAACAATCTCCAGGGTGAGGTGGAGCAGCTCTCTCTTGCTCTTCTCCCTCCTCTTAATCATCTCCAGAATAGTGACGGCTCGGCTCAGATCCCTCCGCAGTTTCAGCATCTTCTCATACCCAGCTTCGTCGTTCTTACGGTTCTGCAGACACAAGTTAGATGTTAACATCTATGTTGGTGCAGGAATAAAGCATGAGAGCAGCATTTAAGTTAGACATTTTCCTACTTTAAAATGTTAACTGGGTTCTCTGCTATACTGTCACTTCCTGAGACTAGTTCATAGCTAAATTACACACTAGTGAATACAGAAAGGTGGGTAACAACATTCCCTCAACCATGCCCTGGGTTGCAATGCCCTGTGAAAAGGCCACCTTTCTGAAAGTGAAATGGTTTATTATACTTGCAAGCAGCCCTTGTTCAGTTCCATCATCCTACCTAGGACGTGGCTCACCTTTCTAGTCTGCATCTTCTCGGTCCTCCTGCGGAAGGCCACGTAGGGGTCTGAGGTGCTAGATCCGTCCCTCTTCTCCTGCTTCACCGTGGGGATGAGAGAACTGCTCTTACAGTTTTTCCTCTTCCTGGTCCAGTAGTCAAACACCTCCTTGATCAGCTCGTCATCCTCCTTCAGCAGCAGCTTTGCCTCCTGCAGGTTCACCAGCTGAGCAGACAACACACATTTAGTCACACTGTTCTTTCTAGTACTCAAGCCTATCAACTTTTTTATTATCAAATAAGCAGAAAGGTAGTCGACAAAAGGATTGATAAACACTGGCATACGTCCCATTTTCGGAGAGAACTGCCTTCATCAGCATTGTCGTTTGGTAAAGTACCTGCGTGCCACTGCCTTTCTCCAGCCGGTCGATCATGTCCTCAAACTGCAGAGAGGTGATCTCCATCTTCTTCTTCAGCTTATTCACAAACACCTCATCCTCTGAATCCAGGTCGTAGTCCGGCTGCTCTGTATCCAAACTGAAAGCTGTGATAGAGAAGACAGGTTGAAGTAAACAAAAAATAACCAACTTGTTTTTTTAAATATATTGTTTTAGGTGGTAGACCAGCTTTAATATATTGCAGATAAATTGTGTGATCTAACAATGTAATTATATGTATCCTTTCAAATTCCCCATATTTTCTTTTGTAATAAATATGTTCCTTTATTATTTCTCCATGGCCACCTCTCCCCTAATTGGAGTAAACTAAATGGACAACAACACGTAGGCTTCTACTTCCAGCTTAAGAAACGTCCTCTATCTGTTGACTGCATTTATTTTCAGCAAACTTAACATGTGTAAATATTTGAATGAACATAAGATTCAACAACTCAGACAAGCTGAACAAGTTCTACAGACATGTGACTAACAGAAATTGAACAATGTGTCTGTCCCTGAACAAAGGAGGGGAGTCAAAAACAAAAGCCAGTCAGTATCTGGTGTGGCCACCAGCTGCATTAAGTACTTCAGTGCATCTTCTCCTCATGGACTGCACCAGATTTGCCAGGTCTTGCAGTGAGTTGTTACCCCATTCTTCCAAGGCACCTGCAAGTTCCCAGACGTTTCTGGAGGAATGGCCCTAGCCCTCACCCTCCGATCCAACATGTCCCAGACGTGCTCAATGGGATTGAGATCTGGGCTCTTCGCTGGCCATGGCAGAACACTGACATTTCAGTTTAGCGGGAAATCACAAGCAGTATGGCTGGTTGCATTGTCATGCTGGAGGGTCATGTCAGGATGAGCCGGCAGGAAGGGTACCACATGAGGGAGGAGGATGTCTTCACTGTAACGATACAGCGTTGAGATTGTACGGACACTGCAATTTATTGCCCTGGCCACATCTGCAGTCCTCATGCTTCCTTGCAGCATGCCTAAGGCACGTTCACGCAGATGAGCAGGGACTCTGGGCATCTTTCTTTTGGCGTTTTTCAGGGGCAGTAGAAAGGCCTCTTTAGTGTCCTAAGTTTTCATACCTGACCTTAATTGCCTACCGTGTGTAAGCTGTTAGTGTCTTAATGACCGCTCCACAGGCGCATGTTCATTAACTGTTTATGGTTCACTGAACAAGCACGGGAAATGGTGTTTAACCCCTTTACAATTAACATCTGTGAAGTTATTTGGATTTTCACAAATCATCTTTGAAAGACAAGGTGCTGAAAAAGGGACATTTTTATTTGAAGAGTACATAATATATACATTTTACGGCAGTATATTTTACATTAGTTATATTTTGTTTTTAGTCCCAGCGTTCAGCTACCCTCAACCCCTCCCATCTATCTCTGAAGACCATCCAGTTTTGATTTCGTACTGACATATTTTTTCCACTGTGCTGTACCACTAAAAGTTGTTAATTTTCATTCTAATAGTTTCTACAGACTGTAAATTAAAAACATTTTTGCTGTGAGTATTCTATTACTGATCAATTGATTAGGACTTTTCAAAATCACCCAGTCATGCAATTTGCAGCGTTAGCTCCAAGTAAATGTTGGAATTTTGCCATTCCTGAACTTGCGACCAAAAACAAGCCACATACTTAAACAAGTGATCTAATGATACGGTCTCTTCTCAGAAAAAATGTGCAGAGATGGGGTGGTTGTATCCCCCATACAAATATGGTGCGGCAGGGTAGCCTAGTGGTTAGAGCATTGGACTAGTAACTGGAAGGTTGCAAGTTCAAACCACCGAGCTGACAAGGTACAAATCTGTCGTTCTGCACCTGAACAGGCAGTTAACCCACTGTTCCTAGGCCATCAATGAAAATAAGAATTTGTTCTTAACTGACTTGCCTAGTTAAATAAAGGTCAAATAAGTAAATAAAAATTCTATAGGTTTCAAGGTAGTTGTATAATTTAAATTGAAAAAAAAAAAACTACGTTTTGAATCTGCCGTTGTTTTGTGTATAATTCATAAACAATGTGCCATAGAATCGGTACATTGAAAATCTCCTAACTGTTTTGCAACCTGTATGGCACAGCTCTACATGTTTTGGTCATTAAATGAAACTGGTATACTTTATCACAATTTTGGTCTTTTATGCAGGGCCGAAATAAGTTCTTTAACTTCTCCCCTTTACACTTGCCTCCTCCGTTTGAGGTAATGCTGCAATCAGTTGGATATACTTTTTGATAGAGCTGCATGTGTAACAACTCCACCAGTCCTATTTATCACATGTACAAACATCATCCCCCAAATGTTTGTATTTTTTCTATATAAATTTGTATATTTGAGTTTAACCATAATATTTTTCAAATATTTCTGCCTTTTCTTGTGGCTCAAACTGAAATTGCAACCAGCTTTCTATAAAAATAGATCTATTTTGGAGATAACCAAAAGTGAGAGGCTATCTGGATGAAGGGGAAAAGGTCATTTTTGAACACAGGATGAGACATTTGTACTAATCTGCTTGAGAACCAGTTTAGATTTAAGTATAGTTTTTGTATGACTAGAGCCTTTAGTAAGAGATCCAATGCTTTAATATTTAAAATAACTTCTCTCCTCCAAATTCATTATATACAGTGCTTCAGAAAGTATTCACACCCCTTGACTTTACGTACTTTGTGTTGCAGCCTGAATTTAAAATGGATTAAATTAAGATTTTTTTCATCACTGGCCTACACAATACCCCATAATGTCAAAGTGTTACCATGTTATCCAAATTCTTTGCAAAATAAAAATTTTAAGCTGAAATGTCTTGAGTCAGTAAGTATTCAACCCCTTTGTTATTGCAAGCCTAAATTTGTTCAGGAGTAAAAATGTGCTTAACAAGTCACATAATAAGTTTCATGGACTGTGTGCAATTATGGTATTTAACATGATTTTGAATGAATGCCTCATCTCTGTACCCCCCACATACAATTCTCTGTAAGGTCCCTAAGTCAAGCAGTGGATTTCAAACAGATTCAACCACAAAGACCAGGGAGGTTTTCCAATTGGTTGTTTAAAAAAAGCCAATAAATATCCCTTTGAGCATGTTGAAGTTATTAATGTTGAAGTTATCACCATGAGGCCAATGGTGACTTTAAAACAGTTACAGTTTAAATGGCTGTGATAGGAAAAAACTAGGCTGGATTAACAACATTGCTCCATAATACTAACCTAATTGACAGTGTGAAAATAACAAACGCCTGCACAGAATAAAAATATTCCAAAACATGCATTCTGTTTGCAACAAGGCACTCAAGTAATACTGCAAAACATGTGGCACCGCAATTCACTTTTTGTCCCGAATACAAAGAGTTGTGTTTAGGGCAAATCCAAAACAACACTTTGCCGAGTACCACTCTCCATATTTTCAAGCGTAGTGGTTGCTGCATCATGTTATGGGTATGCTTGTAATCGTAAAGGACTTGAGTTTCTCAAGATAAAAAAAGAGAAAGCAATAAAGCTCAAAACACAGGTACAATCCAAGCGGAAAACCCGATCCGGTCTGCTTTCCAACAGACACTGGGAGATGAATTCACCTTTCAGCAGGGCAATAACCTTTAAAAGGTCAAATCTACACCGCAGTTGCTTACCAAGACGTGTGGTCAAGTTACAGTTGACTTAAATATCCTGGCAAAACCTGAAATGGTTGTCTAGCAATGATCAACAACCAATTTGACAGACCTTGAGGAATTAAAAAATAATAATAAAAATGGGCAAATGTTGCACAATCCAGGTGTGGAAAGCACTAAGAGACTTAAACATTCACAGCTTTAAAATCGCTGCCAAAGATGATTACATACAGCCGGGAAAGAACTATTGGATAAGAGCAACGTCAACTTACCAACATTACGACCAGGAATACGACTTTCCCGAAGCGGATCCTCTGTTCGGAACACCACCCAGGACAATGGATCTGATCCCCAGTAGCCGACCCAAAACACCGCCGCAGCAGAAGGGGCAGCCTTCTGGTCAGGCTCCGTAGACGTGCACATCGTTCCAGAGTATACTACTCGCCAATGTCCAGTCTCTAGGTAGACGAAATACGAGCAAGGGTTGCCTTCCAGAGAGACAGAAACATGGCTCTCTCGGGATATGTTGTCGGAATCGGTTCAGCCAGCGGGCTTCTCCATGCATCGCGCCGACAGAAATAAACATCTCTAGGAAGAGGAAGGGCGGGGTGTATGCTTTATGATTAACAACTCATGGTGTAATCATAACAACATACAGGAACTCAAGTCCTTCTGCTCACCCGACCTAGAATTCCTTACAATTAAATGCCGGTCATTTTACCTACCAAGAGAATTCTCATCCGTTATAGTCACAGCTGTGTACGTTCCCCCTCAAGTGAACGGCCCTCAAGCAACTTCACTGGACTCTATGTAAACTATATATCCGGAGGCTGCATTTGTTGCTGGGGATTTTAACAAAGCAAATTTGAGAACAAGGCTACCTACATTCTATCAGCATATTTATTGCACGACACGCAGGGATTATTCTCTCGACCACTGCTACTCTAACTCCGCACACAAAGCCCTCCCCTGCTCTCCCATTCGGCAAATCTGACCACGACGCCATCTTGCTCGTTCCGTCTTATAGGCAGAAACTCAAACTGGATGTACCAGTGACGAGAACCATTCAACCCTGGTCTGACCAATAGGAAACAACGCTTCAAAACTGTTTTGATCACGCGAACTGGAATATGTTGGTCAACCTCAGAACAACATTGACCTATACGCTGACTTGTTGAGTGCGTTTATAAAGAAATGCATTGGTGCTAACCATTGTGACTATTAAACCTACCCTAAGCAGAAAACGTGGATGGATGGCCACATTCGCACTAAACTGAAAGTGCGATGCACTGCATTTAACCATGGAAAGAGGTTGAATATAAACAGTGTAGTTATTCCCTCTGCAAGGCAATCAAACAGACGAAATGCCGGTACAGAGACAAGGTGGAATTGTAATTCAACGGCTCAGACACGAGACGTATGTGGCAGGGTCCACAGGAAATCACGGACTACAAAAACAGCCACATCACAGACACTGACGTCACGCTTCCAGACAAACTAAAACACATTCTTTACCCGCTTTGAGGATAATACTGTGCCACCGTAATGCCTTGCAAACAAAGACTACGTCCCCCCTCTCTTCTTCCATGGCTGACGTGAGTAAAACATTTAAACGTGTTAACCCTCGCAAGGCTGCTGGCCCAGACGGCATCCCTGGGCACATCCTCAGAGCATGCGCAGACCAGCTAGCGGGTGTGTTTACAGACATATTCAATCGCAAACTATCCCAGGCCGTTATCCCCACATGCTTCAAGAAGGCTTCCATTGTTCCTGTACCCAAGAAGGCAAAGAACTGAACTACTACAGTCCTGGAGCACTCACTTCTGTCAACATAAAGTGCTTTGAGAGGCTAGTCAAGGATCATATCGCAGCCACCTTACCGGCCACCCTAGATCCACTTCAGTTTGCATACCGCCCCAACTGGTCCACAGATGACAGAATCACCATCACATTGCCCTATCCCATCTCGACAAAAAGAATACCCATGTAAGAATGCTGTTCATTGACTACAGCTCAGCACCATAGTACCCTCCAAGCTCTTCCTCAAGCTGGAGGCCCTGGGTCTCAACCCCACCCTGTGCAATTTTAAAATGGAGAAATTCGTCCTAAAAATATAAATGAACTCCCATGGCATAATTGTGTTAGTGTTTGCAACAATATATAGAATAATGGGCGACATACTGTATCTAAAAAATATTTTAACTTTTGTCCAGGCCTCTGCGCCTCAATGTCATTACATATTACAAAAGCAAAAAGCCATTTTAAAGCATATCACATGATGGTAATCATGAAACTAATTGACATAATTTGAGGCAATCGGAGTTGAACCTGTGGATGGTTTCAAGGCCTTCAAACTCAGTGTCTCTTTGCTTGAAATCATGGGAAAATCTAAAGAAATCAGCCAAGACTTCAGATTTTTTTTTTTTTTTTTTTTAAGACCTCCACATCTGGTTCATCCTTGGGAGCAATTTCCAAACGCCTGAAGGTAACACGTTCATCTGTACAAACAATAGTACGCAAGTATAAACACAATGGGACCACGCAGCCGTCATACCGTTCAGGAAGGAGACCTGTTCTGTCTCCTAGAGATGAACGTACTTTGGTGTGAAAAGTGCAAATCAATCCCAGAACAAAAGCAAAGGACCAGGTGAAGATGCTGGAGGAAACAGGTACAAAAGTATCTATATCCACAGTAAAACAAGTCCTATATCAACATATCCTGAAAGGGCGCTCAGCAAGGAAGAAGCCACTGCTCCAAAACTGCCATAAAAAAGCCAGACTACGGTTTGCAACTGCACATGGGGACAAAGATCGTACTTTTTGGACAAATGTCCTCTGGTCTGATGAAACAAAAAATAGAACTGTTTGGCCATAATGACCATTGTTATGTTTGGAGGAAATAGGAGGAGGCTTGCAAGCCGAAGAACACCATCGCAACCGTGAAGCACAGGGGTGGCAGCACCATGTTGTGGGGTGCTTTGGTGCAGGCAATGCAAAAGGCAATGCTACCGAATACTAATCGAGTGTATGTAAACTTCTGACTAGTGGGAATGTGATGAAAGAAATAAAAGCTGAAATAAATGCCAAGCATGGATATAATAACCTTGTGATTACAAAACAAATGGTCATAGTTATTATATATTTTTTAAACACTATGTTATACAGAATCACAAAAAATGAATTGGCTTCATTGTTGAATATAACTGATAAGGGCATAGGTGACATTTTTTTGCTACTTTGAAAACCTTACATGTCTTTGACCCATATACCGTCTACTGGACCTTGCCTATGCCGCCCATGGCTCATCCATATACTTATATGTACATATTCTCATTCATCCCTTTAGATGTGTGTATTCGGTAGTTGGGGAATTGTTAGATATTACTGCACTGTTGGAACTAGAAGCACAAGCATTTCGCTACACTCACATTAATATTGGCTAACCATGTGTAAGTGACTAATAAAAGTCTAATAAAAATTTGATTGGATTTGATTAGTACTTACTCAAAGTAAATTAGATATCCGTATTTAATTTTCAATATGTTTGCAAAAACGTCTTAAAAGGTGTTTTTACATTGTTATTATAGGGTAGTGTTAGTAAATTGGTGAGAAGAAAAAAATAAGTCAGTATTTATAATCAATGTTTAATTCCGGCTGTAACAAAATGTGGAATACGTCAAGGGGTATGAATACTTTCTGAAGGCACATAGGCCCGTTTCAATTGTGTCTGGCTTGCGGTTTCAAATAAAGCAGAATATTTTGTGCTCATGTAATTAATAAAAAAAGTTGTCAGAAGTAGGCAGGGCCATAGGTAAACTAGGATATGACTAAAGAATGAATCAAGGTGATTTTCCCACAAATACAAATGGTGGTCACACCAGATAGTGACTGGTTTTGTGATCCACGCTACTACCTTGAAAAAAAAGAAGTTTTTTATGTATTGTTACCAACAGATGCATATCTGTATTCCCAGCCATGTGGAATCCATAGATTAGTGCCTAATGACTTCATTACAATTCTATGTTGCATATATATTTTTTGTTCAGTATATTTATAAATAGTATACGTACAAAAATAGGGAATTTTGTTAAATAATTAATTCTAACTTGAAAAGTGAATTTATAGTTTACTTATAAAACTGTTGGATTTTAACCATTTTATTATTTACGGTCATCCGTGTCAGTCTTGGAGTCTATTAGTTTTCTTTTAGAGTTTGGTTTTTCATTTTGTCTGTGTTAACACTACACCATGTTTTGGTGTTGACTGCATCAGTAGTATGTTAATAAAATTCTCTAACCTTACAAGTTGTTTTGAGTTATTATCCAGTTTGGATGATTTTGGCCAGGAGTGAGCAGATAAGCAATAAAGCACATTAATTTCTACGCTTTTTCACAAGGCATTCTGCACCGCCATCTTCAGTCCATACTTGTGCCTTTTAGCCCAAGAACATGTTCCAACACTTCCCAAGTGGTAGTGCTTCCCAAATGGCACCCAATTCCCTATATAGTGCACTACTTTTTAACAGACCACCAGGGCCCGAGAAAAACAGTGTACTTAATAGTGAATAGGGGTTACAGAAAGATGACCATAGGAACTCTGGTAAAAACACACGTCTCCAAATTTAGATCACAATCAGCAGCTTAATGCGGCGAACTCCAGAAATACACTAAGCTTGCAAAAAGCCTGCCCTCCCTTTGCCTTTGGTTCTACATGAAAGCCCCTTCGAAAAAAACAGAGCTGACAGGAGTGTTTGTGAGCTGGGGCTGAGAGGGGGTCCTCTGGGCTTAGACTATTCAGTGTCCCACAACCCCTGCCTAGCCTGTGCCCCTCTACCTTCCCATATGTGCCCTCTCTCACTGTGCAAGTGTGCTCAAATGTTTTCAGACCACAGGACACCTCTGGATCACACTGCTGCTATTAGAGAATCCCCAGGGGCTAACAATCACTTAAAGGTCCAATGCAGCCAATTTAATCTCAATATCAAATTCTTTGAGTAACAGTTAAGTACCTTACTGTGATTAATAAAAAAATAGAAAACAGATTTTTAAAGAGCAATTTCTCAAACAAGAATTTTACTGCGACTGTCTGTTAGTGGTCTGAGTTGGAAGGGGAAAACTAAAAATAAGAAGCCTTTATTGGCAGAGGTTTGAAACGCTATCTTATTGATGGTATTGCACCTAACTAATTTACCGCATGGTGATGTCAACATAGAAGGCCAAAACTCCATCCCATCAAAAAAGAAATGTCAGGGTCTTTTGACACTACTCTTAAAATAAAACTGCATTACCATAATTTTCACAATTTCACACTATTACTCCAACCTTAGTGTGGAAATATATACACTGCTCAAAAAAATAAAGGGAACACAAACAACACAATGTAACTCCAAGTCAATCACACTTCTGTGAAATCAAACTGTCCACTTAGGAAGCAACACTGATTGACAAATGTCACATGCTGTTGTGCAAATGGGATAGACAACAGGTGGAAACTATAGGCAATTAGCAAGACACCCCCAATAAAGGAGTGGTTCTGCAGGTGGGGACCACAGACCACTTCTCAGTTCCTATGCTTCCTGGCTGATGTTTTGGTCACTTTTGAATGCTGGCGGTGCTTTCACTCTAGTGGTAGCATGAGACGGAGTCTACAACCCACACAAGTGGCTCAGGTTGTGCAGCTCATCCAGGATGGCACATTAATGCGAGCTGTGGCAAGAAGGTTTGCTGTGTCTGTCAGCGTAGTGTCCAGAGCATGGAGGCACTACCAGGAGACAGGCAAGTACATCAGGAGACGTGGAGTAGGCCGTAGGAGGGCAACAACCCAGCAGCAGGACCACTACCTCCGCCTTTGTGCAAGGAGGAGCAGCAGGAGCACTGCCAGAGCCATGCAAAATTACCTCCAGCAGGCCACAAATGTGCACGTGTCTGCTCAAACGGTCAGAAACAGACTTCATGAGGGTGGTATGAGGGCCCGACGTCCACAGGTGGGGGTTGTGCTTACAGCCCAACACCGTGCAGGACGTTTTTCATTTGCCAGAGAACACCAAAATCGGTAAATTCGCCACTGGCGCCCTGTGCTCTTCACAGATGAAAGCAGGTTCACACTGAGCACGTGACAGACGTGACAGTCTGGAGACACCGTGGAGAACGTTCTGCTGCCTGCAACATCCTCCAGCATGACCGGTTTGGTGGTGGGTCAGTCATGGTTTGGGGTGGCATTTCTTTGGGGGGGCCGCAAAGTCCTCCATGTGCTTGCCAGAGGCAGCCTGACTGCCATTAGGTACCGAGATGAAATCCTCAGACCCCTTGTGAGACCATATGCTGGTGTGGTTGGCCATGGGTTCCTCCTAATGCAAGACAATGCTAGACCTCATGTGGCTGGAGTGTGTCAGCAGTTCCTGCTAGAGGAAGGCATTGATGCTATGGACTGGCCCACCCGGACTGTCCAGGAGTTGGCAGATGCTTTCGTCCAGGTCTGGGAGGAGATCCCTCAGGAGACCATCCGCCACCTCATCAGGAGCATGCCCAGGCATTGTAGGGAGGTCATACAGGCACGTGGAGGCCACACACACTACTGAGCCTCATTTTGATTTGTTTTAAGGACATTACATCAAAGTTGGAACAGCCTGTAGTGTGGTTTTCCACTTGAATTTTTTAGTGGGACTCCAAATCCAGACCTCCATGGGTTGATGAATTACATTTCCATTGATAATTTGTGTGTGATTTTGTTGTCAGCACATTCAACTATGTAAAGAAAAAAGTATTTAATAAGAATATTTCATTCATTCAGATCTAGGATATGTTATTTTAGTGTTCCCTTTATTTTTTTGAGCAGTGTATATAACATAGCAACACCACATTTTGACTGCACTGGGGCTTTAAACATACCCCAGACAGAGCACACATGCACTGCACACACACAGCAGCATGAACACAAACTGCAGTATGTGCACACACGCAAAGCACACTCGAGAAGAAAAACAAACATCTACCGTCTGACCAAAGAGACAACAGAAAAACAAAGACCGCTGACAAACAGGCTACATGAATAGTAATACTCCTTACGTTGTATGTGAATGAGCTGCTTTGGCATCTTGAAGTCCCCAGGGTATAGGGACTCGTAGTAGGCGATGTTGCTCCCTGCTTCGGGGACGGGGATGACCATGTTGTCCCGTTTCTCACCATACACCTGCTGTGCCGAGATAGCCCGCTGTAGATGGTGCTCCTGTGGGGGAGTAAGGTAAAGGTCAGTAGGCCTACACTACAACTGCGGCAGTTAAAAAATAAATTATACGTAATTACACAAAAAATCAAACTGAGCACGCTTTCTAATGTTTCAAAAACAATGATTAACAGTAAGTAATAATGGGGTATAACGGCTTAATATCATTTTTGTGACCTGCTTCTTTTAACCAATGTTAAAATAAATAATTTAGATACAATAATAACAGCAAACATATCTAAAACTGAACATAAGGCATCAACAAAGTGCCTGTCCTGCCACAAAATGCTGAGTGATATTGCGTATTTATTATTATAGTTCAGGGATCTACGCTGACATTTTTTACAATGAGTACATGATGTACACCTAAGTAGAAGCACACAAATAAAATGTAGGCAACAAAAAACTTTCTTCTGATACTCATCGGTCTATTCTTGTTCTGAGAAATGAAGGCTATTCCATTCTATTCAAGGAATAGCCTTCATTTCTCAGAACAAGAATAGACTGATGAGTTTCAGAATTAAGTTGTGTTTCTAGCCATTTTAAGCCTGTAATCGGAAACACAAATGATCCTCCAGATACTCAACTAGTCTAAAGAAGGCCAGTTTTATTGCTTCTTTAACAAGCACAACAGTTTTCAGCTGTGCTAACATAATTGCAAAAGTGTTTTCAAATGACCAATTAGCCTTTTAAAATGACAAAATTGGATTAGCTAACACAACGTGCCATGGGAACACAGGAGTGATGGTTTCTGATAATGGGCCTCTGTACGCATATGTAGATATTCCATTAATTTGCTGCCATTTCCAACTACAATAGGCATTTTACGTTTATTTTCTGGCTGGAGCTCACATTGCCCCCATTGTTGTTTTCCTTATAAACAAATGTGTGTGGATGTGTGCATTCCTATCAAAGTAAGTGCCGTATACAGAAAATATTGTGTTGTCGTTTCTACTGTAGCATGAAATATGTATGCTTGCATGTATGCATTTACAGTTTTATCCACTTTTTCATGTACTGTGACAAATAATGCATTCCGAATATTGCATAAATTGTAATGGACACCTATGATGTGTGTAAAATACTTTTTTGAAGGTCGTACTAATTATAATGAGCTAATGCTAAGCTATTTGCCAGCTATGCGTGGCGCCATTTTTGTTGACATTATATAATGCATTCTGGGTGTCATGTAAACGTCTGTCAGACCAGAAATTTATTGAGGTCAATGAATGGTTCACTCATCTTTTGAGTAAACTTCCGGAAGTGAATGAAGGTAAGTAACTGATCGTAGACGACACACCACCTCCAAAATGCATACTGTAAACAGACCAAACTAATCTTGTCTCTTATACATGGCGGCACACAAACTACCCATCGATGATTACTTACTCAAATATTTAGATCAATGTTGAGCTCACCCGTGAAGTATTATAAATAGTAATTGGTATTAGATAATTCATATTGTGCTCTCTGTCAGCCTAAAGTTTCCTAATATGCTTGTGTTACATCAATGTCTCCTCAGTTAGAGCTTGGACGAATGTAGTCCACATTTTCTGGTTTGGATGATTATTTATGCTGTTGCTATTTCTGTGAATGTCTTAAGGAGAAGTTAATCTAAAGTTCCATGCAAAAGACTTGTATGTTCATCAACAATTATAATGATTATTTCTGCAAATTGATGTGGCTCTCTGCAAAATCACTGCATGTTTTGGAACTACTGAACATAACACACCAATGTAAAATGAAATTTTTTTTGGATATAAATATGCCCTTTACCGAACAAAACATACATGTATTGTGTAACATGAACACAATTGAATCTCCAAGCTGACAAGGTGAAAATCTGCCGTTCTGCCCCTGAACAATGCAGTTAACCCACCGTTCCTAGGCAGTCATTGAAAATAAGAATGTGTTCTTATCTGACTTAGACTCTGCCTAGTTAAATAAAGTTATTCAAAATATGTTTTACAAATATACAGATTTCTGATTGTTATGAAAACGTGAAATCGGCCCTAATTAAAATCAGCCATTCCGATCAATCGGTCGACCTCTATTGCAAGCCTCCCCATTTTTCCTCCAAACAGAACGGATGGTCATTATGGCCAAACAGTTACATTTTTTGTTTCATCAGACCAGAGGACATTTGTCCAAAAAGTACAATCTTTGTCCCCATGCGCAGTTGCAAACCACAGTCTGGCTTTTTACGGCGGTTTCTTCCTTGCTGAGCGGCCTTTCGGATTATGTCGATATGGGACTCATTTTACTGTGGATTTAGATACTTTTGTACCCGTTTCCTCCAGCATCTTCACAGGGTCCTTTGCTGTTGTTCTGGGATTGATTTGCACTTTTCACACAAAGGAAGTTCAGGATGACCAATCTTGGAGTTTTGCTGATTTCTTTTGATTTTCCCATGATGTCAAGCACAGAGGCACCGAGTTTGAATGTAAGCATTGAAATACATCCACAGGTACACCTCCAATTGACTCAAATTATGTCCAATTGACTCAAAGTATGTCTATTAGCCCATCAGAAGCTTCTAAAGCAATGACAACATTTTCTGGAATTTTCCAAGCTGTTTAAAAGGAAGTCAACTTAGTGTATGTAAACTTCTAACCCACTGGAATTGTGATACAGTGAATTATAAGTGAAATAATCTGTCTGTAAACAATTGTTGGAAAAATTACTTGTGTCATGCACAAAGTAGATGTCCTAACCGACTTGCCAAAACTATAGTTTGTTAACAATAAATTTGTGGAGTGGTTGTAAAACGAGTTTTAATGACTCCAACCTAAGTGTACGTAAAATTCCAACTTCAACTGTAAACCACTACGAAATATGTTTTTCATCATCAAAAATATTGTATTTTCAGCAGTTTGAAGCTGGTGTAGAAAACAGAAAGTAAAAGCTAAACTTAACGGGAAGCATAAAATTAGAGCACATAGAACAGATCTACCGCTTAGACTTGCTTTCAATGAGAATGACAGATCTAAAATAAAATTGTGAAATTGGTCATCCATAAAGTTATACATTGCAGCTTTAAGGCGCATAGTACATAAAACATGGCCACTATTGACAAACACGCATTTGCGTGGTCTGGCACAAATCAGTCACAGATATTCGTATTGTAACAAAACTTGGTACCCGTTCCAAACACTGGAGACTCAACATATTCAAGCACGGTCAGATCGACCACACGGTGGCGCTATAATGCACCCATGTTAATATAGCTTAATCTGTTGATTCCATGTGATGACATTTGGCACACATGCTCAGGGATATGAGTCTAGCTAACCTGTAAAGTATGGTTCAGTAATGCCGCATGGTGGCGTTGTTAGACATGAAAAAACAGTCATGCAAACTCATTGGCTCATATCAGCCATACTGTTTGCGCTAGAGTCCTGGAAAAAGTTGCATTTAAGACATGGGTACAGAGATGCCATAACGAAGTTGGTGCCAAATCGGTCCAGGAGAAGACGTTTTAACGTCAACATCTTTGAAAATAGTTCAAAATACTGCATAAGCATAATATTTATTGGATAATTTGTTCAATGTATTGTTCTGATATTTGGTAAGTATGGTAAACAGTACAGAAGTAGCTCATCTTTGAGCAATGTTTCCAATTTGTCCCGATGGTGGCAGAGTGGGCTTATAGCTGAATCCTGGCAACTGTTGTGGCACTCACAAATTTATAAAATAATACACTCCAGACAACCATATTGGAAGGATAGACTGTTGCTTTAGTAATGTGACCATGTCACTGACAGGATGTTCATATCAGATATGATAGCATATAAAGTAAATAAATAATTAAACTCTCAATGAGCCGTTTATGAAGGTCTCAGCATGGCCCCAAATCACCCCCATGAGGCCTAAGGCAACATACACACCGCTGAACTCCAGGCAGGGTGAAAACTTGCATAAGGAACCAATTGGAAGCAGGCCTAAGCCAGACTCCTTTGCACGCTCCTCTGGAGAACGCCAGGCAGCGACCCACTAACCTGAATCACAGCTGACCTGACGATAGCAAAATTACTCACAGCTGCTTGACTGAGCTTAGTGAAGTTGGGGACCTTCCTCTATTAATGTGTACGCACATGGTAGTGATAAAGGATGTTTGTGAATGAAACAACCAATGAACAAAAGTCACAGCAGGGAGAAGGACCGTACATTAGATAATTTAGCTAGCTTATCCTTAGCTCAGGTAGCCTACCTTCTTATGGCCTAGCAGCATTAGCTAAGGCCGGTGCAACATGTAGGGTGGGTGATAAATAGAAAAGCACCCTGTCATAAAAATTCATGATACAGAAACCTTGCTACAAGCATCAGCTTACTTGTCTCAGTGCTCGTATTTGTGCCATCCTGCCAACTCCATGTTTTGGCATGACAATGTCAAGAGCAGAAACATCTGATACCATTAGACTACCTGATACACACAGCTAGGACACGTGGGCCAAAACAGAAACACAGATGGGAAAGATTTGCAGCCTATTTTCACAGAGACATGCATTTCCCTCAATGTAATGTTCCCGAGGAACAGGATGTAGACTCCAATAAAAATGTGTGGCCTCCAGCAGGTGTTCATTAGACAAGCTGATTGCCTGGGCCCTAGTCAAAATAAGTGTACTATATACAGTTGAAGTCGGTAGTTTACATACACTTCCGTTGGAGTCATTAAAACTAGTTTTTCAACCACTCCACAAATTTCTTGTTAACAAACTATAGTTTTGGCAAGTCGGTTAGGACATCTACTTTGTGCATGACAAGTCATTTCTCCAACAATTGTTTCCAGACAGATTATTTCACTTATAATTAACTGCATCACAATTCCAGTGGGTCAGAAGTTTACATACACTAACTTGACTGTGCCTTTAAACAGCCTGGAAAATTCCAGAAAATTATACCAACCCTCTTTCTGGAAATCTCCGATTCAGTCCAACCCTAATTTAGCATCGCTGATTCAGCTAATTTAGGTCTTGTTGAGCAGCTAATTAGTAGAATCAGGTGTGTTAATTTAGGGTTGACTGAAAACCCACAGAACTGTAGATCTCCAAAAAGAGGGTTGGGCAGCCCTTGATATTTTTATTTTACTTGGCAAGCCAGTTTCGAACAAATACGTATTTTCAATGACGGCTTAGGAACAGTGGGTTAACTGCCTTGTTTAGGGGCAGAATGGCAGATTTTTTTTTTACCTTGTCAGCTCGGGGATTCGATCTTGCAACCTTTCAGTTATAAACCCAACGCTCTAACCACCTGTCGCCCCAAACTGGGCGAGGCATATAGGGAATATGGTGCCATTTGGGATACAAACAATGACTCATAGCCAGTCTGTTCAGTCAGACAATGGCATCTGCTAAAGGTAAGAGTGGTGTAATCAAAGGAAGAAGTAGGCCAATTTCATCTTGTATTCAATTAAATTAAAACGGTCGTCACAGGCCTGTTCAAGACCGAGTTCAGTATTCAAGTAGGTTTTATAATTACAGCCTCAGTGCAGATTCTGTTTTGATCGACCAATTGAAGAAGTAGCCTAGTGTGTGTATAGTAAATTCTAGTAAAGTAGCAGATGCAACAGCACTGCACTCAAATCATGCAGCATATGTCAACATTTCAGCAGGGACATTGGCTAGGTGTACCGTATTGTTTCAGCAGGGATGTTAGCTATTAGGCTAGGTGTAATTGTCAGTGTGGAAGATTATGAAACACTGGCTCAGTCTGACTCATGTTTCTCTTGAAGGATTACAAAACTGAAACTGGGAGAGGCAAGCAGGGGTTGGAAATTGTTCACTACATGGGACACAGTTTAGCGCATGCATTCTCAAACTTTTTGGGGCCGGGAAACCTTTTCTGTTACAGGGAACTAATCAGGAACGCAATCAAAACAACTTGAATGAGAAATAGCATACCGAGTTTTACCATGACTTCAGCAGTGAATTACTGGACGGACTAAGTATCGAATCTTGGGAAGGAACATTTTAAAGGCCCGCCTCTTGGCATTGGAGAGAATGTTGCAGTTTTGAAGTTAATTTCCTGCAATGTATGCTTTGGCCACAAATACAGGTATAGGATGTGTCAACATTATTTGGGTACGAGTTAATAGAATAACTTTAAAGCTGAGATTGACTGGACAGTTACTTTAAATAAATAAAAACATTTTGGGGGAACAAGAAATATTGAGTTGAAATGTAGAGAACTGCCCACAAAAATATATTCCTGTGAGCCTCCCAGGCCTTGTTGTGCAGGGTTAACAAGATCAATTGTAGATCAGGGATGGGAAACTAGTCCGAGGGCTGGAGCTGTGTGTGCCCCCCCATCTATAGAAAAACACAGCTGATTAAACAAACTGCATTCTAAACAGAACATTAGTTTAGTGTGTTAGCTGGGACAAAAGGGTTACACCAAACAGGCCCCTGAGGACTGGAGTAGCCCATCCCTGTTGTAGATTAATATCACATTTGTATTGTTTTACAGCCTCATCTTATTCCAAGGATCCTTTGGCCAAAATATGTTTAATCAGTAAAAAAAAAAAAAAAAAAAGAGGCTGGGGACCCACTGCAGTACCTTCATGGACCTCACTTTGAAAACCCCTGGCCTAGTGCTCACCCATCAAACAAATCCAAGTCCTCATACAGGTTTGGCACAGTCCATTCAGTAACCGAGTAGCTTAATTGTGCAAAGAGCAATCCACCAAGACAAAAATAATAATTTTGAACTTAATGGAACTAGAGGACAGTCAAGGAAAAAGACATAGGTCAAGCCAAACAGTCTTCGATTTCTTAGAGGGGTAAGCAACCCTGTTCCTGGAGTGATGCATGATTGTTTAAACTAGGGACTACACCTGCCCAACTGAGATTGATCAGTTCAGTTATTGCCTAAAATTCAACACACCTGGTCTTCCAAGTTGGTTAAATCAAAAATAGGGTTGCTTACCCATGTCCTAGAGCAAAGCATGATGGGGAAACACTTCCAACATTTCATAAAACATTGAGACGTATAAAATATATATGCTGTTGATTCCTATATGGTTTCACTATAGACCGCCAGCCACAGAGTTTTGCTTTCCAGATTTAAAACAACCTGGTCAGGGGAAGCTAGCTAGCAGTTCATCCATTCAGTCTGCCCCAGTCAACCAGCCCCAAGACTGCGTCCCAGATGTCAACTTCTGGACCACTAACCCAATGTACAGTAAGACACAAGTAATGCACTATAAAAGAGAATAGTCCAGGTTTTCCATCCAGTTCCCACTGGGGTAGATGAGGGTCAGACAGCAAAGCCATGCTGCATATCACTTGAGCCCCTGTAGTAAAACACCTCTCATCTGTCACTCCAGGTTACATAACAGAGAGCACAGGAAGGGAGACGGGCTGGCGGTATTCTTCTGGTAGTTAAATTGGCTGCACTACTGCTCCCCCATCCCTCCGATGCTGTAGTTGAGACATTGCTGATCATCACAACAAAATGCTCAAATGGTCACTGGGTTTTTTTTGGATTATAACCCAGAACTGGGTTGTTTTGCCTCACCCCGACAGGCAAAAAATATGCACACCACATCAGCACTCAGATCTGCTATATTATATTCAGGAGGTCATGTGCTTCATTATCCTTAGGCAGGTGCTCTTTACTTTCATAACTAGTTTACTACAGCCTCCTACTCGAGGTGCTTTTATGAATACCTGGACTGGCTTTTAAATTGCAGATTTGTCAGTTGTAGTTCAAGCTTGAAAGAATTTGACTATGGGTATACATTCCAACAGAATCAATGTCCCTGTAAATTTGAGACACTTGGCTAAGCATAGCTTTTGTGCACACATGTGTATTAGAAAAAAGTATGTGCAGTCTGGCAAGAGGTATCTGCGCCTTAGAGTTTGCACGTTTCTGTTCAGTTATTGACTGGTAGTGCCAGTCGCACAGCGTCTTGCGTGGTAGTTGTTTTACCGATCTGTCCAAATGTGTAGCCCATTCAAAACATGCATAGTAAAGACATGTCGACTCAGTGTCCCCCCCTGGTATTTGTTCGTGGTAATGGAACCACTTCAAAGCCCATCCCCAACTGTGTTTTTGGCAAAGACAACGTAAACAAAATGGCGGATGCGAAAAGAATCACGTGACCCCTTTGTGTTTTCCAATGTAAATCCAAGTGAAATAAGTGGATACAACACGGCTTACTAACCTACATTCGAAATAATACACGGCTGGGATAATGTTGACGGTATATTTGCGGTGTTACACGCACATTTCGTCGCAATTTACACTTCACAGAAAACCGACACGGCAGCCATTTTGTGCAAACTTGCGCAGGCAAGATAGGTGCGACCCCCATATTGTGAACATAGTGCAAACATCTTAACTATGAATCTGACAGCGATAATAAAACATACCGATTCCTCCTCTTTCTCCATCCCAGTTGGCATTTGCGGCACTGCCCGATTGATAGAGGCATATTCGTGCAGGTCAGGCAAGTCCTCGCAGCGGAAAACGGGTAGAAGCTTGGTAGCGTCCAGCGCCCGTGCCCGAAACGACAATTTACTCATTTTTTATAATGTGAGATGCAGCATAAATCTACCGATCTAATAATGTTCACAGCAGTACTGGTTTGAGTTCTCATGGATGGATCTGTGATGTTCATCAGAAGTCGCTTGGTACAAGGGCAGGTATACGGCGATGCAAACGGGAGCCGGGAAGGCCCGGATTTTGGTCGATTACTACTGTCGGTCTCTTTTTTTCCGAGGCTCCACTCTCCCTCCCTTGTTCAATACGCCATAGCCAACATGGCGGACATTACAAATTCTTGCAGCTGTCCCTTCGCTCCTGGCGGCCCAACCCCCGATCACACAACAGCCATTCCCTTACGGTATCGCGCGCATGCGTGCTCGCGGAGCCCCGAGGGGCGGGAACACGAGGGGAAGTGGATATCACTAGTTACCACAGCCAGAAAGTCAAACCCCGCCTATTTCTACAATTTCTTCTTAAATGTGATATAAAAAAACCTAAACCACTCATACACTTAAATTAAGACCAAAAACGATGTTTATGAACTTTTGACAGTCAATTTTGACTTTGTGGCTGTGGTAACTAGTGGAACCCTGGTGAAAGGAGAGTACTCACGCTCCAGTCGGTAGAAAAAGTGATAATTAATATTTTGCACAAAACGTGTATCAGCAAGAAAAAAAATGCAATTCACCGTACCAGTCAAAAGTTGTTTTTTCTTTATTTTTACTATATACCACATCGTAAAATAAAAGTGAAGAAATCAAAACTATGAAATAACACACATGGACTCATGTAGTAAGCAAAATCGTGTTAAACAAATCAAAATATATTTTGTGTGAGATTCTTCAAAGTTGCCACCCATTATGACAGCTTTGCAAATTCTTGGCATCCTATCAACCAGCTTCACATTGAATGCTTTTCCAACAGTCTTGAAGAGTTCCTAACAAGGGATGCCCGATACATCGGCAAGCACATCAGAATCGTACGATATTAGCTAAAAATGCCAACATTGGCCCGATGTCTCCTTTAACAAACGATTTGCAAAACCGATGTCAATGCATACCCATATAATGTTGGTACATGATGTAATGAACCACAAAAAAATCTAGCGCTACACGTGCCACACAGCATTCCTAACCTAGACCAATGTCTGCTGTGTGGATCGAGCAGTCAACAAGTCCAGCAGTCATTTGAAAGAGTAAGAACATTTCAGCGAGACAACTCAAAAGGCGAAATCCATTAACGGCAAGATAATGGAATTCATTGCCCTTGACAATCAACCGTTCCAAATCACATACACATGGTTAGCAGATGTTAATGCGAGTGTAGCTAGTTTGTGCTTCTAGTTCCGACAATGCAGTAATAACCAACGAGTAATCTAACCTAACAATTACACAACAACTACCTTTACAAGTGTAAAGGGATGAAGAATATGTACATAAGAATATACACTGCTCAAAAAAAATAAAGGGAACACTTAAACAACAATGTAACTCCAAGTCAATCACACTTCTATGAAATCATACTGTCCACTTAGGAAGCAACACTGATTGACAATACATTTCACATGCTGTTGTGCAAATGGAATAGACAACAGGTGGAAATTATAGGCAATTAGCAAGACACCCCCAATAAAGGAGTGGTTCTGCAGGTGGTGACCACAGACCACTTCTCAGATCCTATGCTTCCTGGCTGATGTTTTGGTCACTTTTGAATGTTGGCGGTGCTTTCACTCTAGTGGTAGCATGAGACGGAGTCTACAACCCACACAAGTGGCTCAGGTAGTGCAGCTCATCCAGGATGTAACATTAATGCGAGCTGTGGCAAGAAGGTTTGCTGTGTCTGTCAGCGTAGTGTCCAGAGCATGGAGGCGCTACCAGCAGACAGGCCAGTACATCAGGAGACGTGGAGGAGGGCAACAACCCAGCAGCAGGACCGCTACCTCCTCCTTTGTGCAAGGAGGAGTAGGAGGAGCACTGCCAGAGCCATGCAAAATGACCTCCAGGAGGCCACAAAAGTGCATGTGTCTGCTCAAACGGTCAGAAACAGACTCCATGAGGGTGGTATGAGGGCCCGACGTCCACAGGTGGGGGTTGCGCTTACAGCCCAACACCATGCAGGACAATTGGCATTTGCCAGAGAACATCATGATTGGCAAATTCGCCACTGGCGCCCTGTGCTCTAAACAGATGAAAGCAGGTTCACACTGAGCACATGTGAAAGACGTGACAGTCTGGAGACGCCGTGGAGAACGTTCTGCTGCCTGCAACATCCTCCAGCATGACCGGTTTGGCGGTGGGTCAGTCATGGTGTGGGGTGGCATTTCTTTGGGGGCCGCACAGCCCTCCATGTGCTTGCCAGAGGTAGCCTGACTGCCATTAGGTACCAAAATGAGATCCTCAGACCCCTTGTGAGACCATATGCTGGTGAGGTTGGCCCTGGGTTCCTCCTAACGCAAGACAATGCTAGACCTATTGTGGCTGGAGTGTGTCAGCAGTTCCTGCAAGAGGAAGAAATTGATACTATGGACTGGCCCGCCCGTTCCCCAGACCTGAATCCAATTGAGCACATCTGGGACATCATGTCTCGCTCCATCCACCAACGCCACGTTGCACCAAATCCAAATAAATAAAATTGTATTTGTCACATACACATGGTTAGCAGATGTTAATGCGAGTGTAGCGCAATGCTTGTGCTTCTAGTTCCGACAATGCAGTAATAACCAACAAGTAATCGAACTAACAATTCCAAAACTACTGTCTTATACGCAGTGTAAGTGGATAAAGAATATGTACATAAAGATATATGAATGAGTGATGGTACAGAGCAGCATAGGCAAGATACAGTAGATGGTATCGAGTACAGTATATACATATGAGATGAGTATGTAAACAAAGTGGCATAGTTAAAGTGGCTAGTGATACATGTATTACATAAGGATGCAGTAGATGATATAGAGTACAGTATATACGTATACATATGAGATGAATAATGTAGGGTATGTAAACATTATATTAGGTAGCATTGTTTAAAGTGGCTAGTGATATATTTTACATCATTTCCCATCAATTCCCATTATTAAAGTGGTTGGAGTTGAGTCAGTGTGTTGGCAGCAGCTACTCAATGTTAGTGGTTGCTGTTTAACAGTCTGATGGCCTTGAGATAGAAGCTGTTTTTCAGTCTCTCGGTCCCAGCTTTCATGCACCTGTACTGACCTCGCCTTCTGGATGATAGCGGGGTGAACAGACAGTGGCTGGGGTGGTTGTTGTCCTTGATGATCTTTATGGCCTTCCTGTAACATCGGGTGGTGTAGGTGTCCTGGAGGGCAGGTAGTTTGCCCCCGGTGATGCGTTGTGCAGACCTCACTACCCTCTGGAGAGCCTTACGGTTGTGGGCGGAGCAGTTGCCGTACCAGGCGGTGATGCTCTCGATTGTGCATCTGTAGAAGTTTGTGAGTTCTTTTGGTGACAAGCCGAATTTCTTCAGCCTCCTGAGGTTGAAGAGGCGCTGCTGCGCCTATTTCACGATGCTGTCTGTGTGAGTGGACCAATTCAGTTTGTCTGTGATGTGTATGCCGAGGAACTTAAAACTTACTACCCTCTCCACTACTGTTCCATCGATGTGGATAGGGGGGTGTTCCCTCTGCTGTTTCCTGAAGTCCACAATCATCTCATTTGTTTTATTGACGTTGTGTGAGGTTTTTTCCTGACACCACACTCCGAGGGCCCTCACCTCCTCCCTGTAGGCCGTCTCGTCGTTGTTGGTAATCAAGCCTACCACTGTTGTGTCGTCCGCAAACTTGATGATTGAGTTGGAGGCGTGCGTGGCCACGCAGTCGTGGGTGAACAGGGAGTACAGGAGAGGGCTCAGAACGCACCCTTGTGGGGCCCCAGTGTTGAGGATCAGCGGGGTGGAGATGATGTTGCCTCCCTCACCACCTGGGGGCGGCCCGTCAGGAAGTCCAGTACCCAGTTGCACAGGGCGGGGTCGAGACCCAGGGTCTCGAGCTTGATGACGAGCTTGGAGGGTACTATGGTGATAAATGCCGAGCTGTAGTCGATGAACAGCATTCTCACATAGGTATTCCTCTTGTCCAGATGGGTTAGGGCAGTGTGGTTGAGATTGCATCGTCTGTGGACCTATTTGGGCGGTAAGCAAATTGGAGTGGGTCTAGGGTGTCAGGTAGGGTGGAGGTGATATGGTCCTTGACTAGTCTCTCAAAGCACTTCATGATGACGGAAGTGAGTGCTACGGGGCGGTAGTCGTTTAGCTCAGTTACCTTAGCTTTCTTGGGAACAGGAACAATGGTGGCCCTCTTGAAGCATGTGGGAACAGCAGACTGGTATAGGGATTGATTGAATATGTCCGTAAACACACCAGCCAGCTGGTCTGCGCATGCTCTGAGGGCGCGGCTGGGGATGCCGTCTGGGCCTGCAGCCTTGCGAGGGTTAACACGTTTAAATGTTTTACTCACCTCGGCTGCAGTGAAGGAGAGTCCGCATGTTTTCGTTGCAGGCCGTGTCAGTGGCACTGTATTGTCCTCACAGCGGGCAAAAAAGTTATTTAGTCTGCCTGGGAGCAAGACATCCTGGTCCGTGACTGGGCTGGTTTTCTTTTTGTAGTCCGTGATTGACTGTAGACCCTGCCACATACCTCGTGTCTGAGCCGTTGAATTGAGATTCTACTTTGTCTCTATACTGACGCTTAGCTTGTTTGATAGCCTTGCGGAGGGAATAGCTGCACTGTTTGTATTTGGTCATGTTACCAGTCACCTTGCCCTGATTAAAAGCAGTGGTTCACGCTTTCAGTTTCAAGCGAATGCTGCCATCAATCCACGGTTTCTGGTTTGGGAATGTTTTAATCGTTGCTATGGGAAAGACATCTTCAACGCATGTTCTAATGAACTCGCACACCAAATCAGCGTATTCGTTAATGTTGTTGTCTGACGCAATACGAAACATATCCCAGTCCACGTGATGGAAGCAGTCTTGGAGTGTGGAATCAGCTTGGTCGGACCAGCGTTGGACAGACCTCAGCGTGGGAGCTTCTTGTTTTAGTTTCTGTCTGTAGGCAGGGATCAGCAAAATGGAGTCGTGGTCAGCTTTTCCGAAAGGAGGGCGGGGCAGAGCCTTATATGCGTCGCGGAAGTTAGAATAACAATGATCCAAGGTTTTGCCAGCCCTGGTTGCGCAATCGATATGCTGATACAATTTAGGGAGTCTTGTTTTCGCCTTGTTAAAATCCCCAGCTACAATGAATGCAGCCTCAGGATGTATGGATTCCAGTTTGCAAAGAGTCAAATAAAGTTTGTTCAGAGCCATCGATGTGTCTGCTTGGGGGGGGGGAATATATACGGCTGTGATTATAATCGAAGAGAATTCTCTTGGTAGATAATGCGGTCGACATTTGATTGTGAGGGATTCTAAATCAGGTGAACAGAAGGATTTGAGTTCCTGTATGTTTCTGTGATCACACCACGTCTCGTTAGCCATAAGGCATACGACCCCACCCCTCTTCTTACCAGAAAGATGTTTGTTTCTGTCGGCGCGATGCGTGGAGAAATCCGCTGGCTGCACCGCCTCCGATAGCGTCTCTCCAGTGAGCCATGTTTCCGTGAAGCAAAGAACGTTACAGTCTGTGATGTCCCTCTGGAATGCTACCCTTGCTCGGATTTCATCAACCTTGTTGTCAAGAGACTGGACATTGGCGAGAAGAATGCTAGGGAGTGGTGCACGATGTGCCCGTCTCCGGAGTCTGACCAGAAGACCGCCTTGTTTCCCTCTTTTACGGAGTCGTTTTTTTGGGTCGCCGGCTGGGATCCATTCCGTTGTCCTGGTTGAAAGGCAGAACACAGGATCCGCTTCGCGAAAGTCATATTCTTGGTTGTACTGATGGTGAGTTGAAGTTGATCTTATATTCAGTAGTTCTTCTCGACTGTATGTAATGAAACCTAAGATGACCTGGGGTACTAATGTAAGAAATAACACGTAAAAAACAAAACTGCATAGTTTCCTAGGAACGCGAAGCGAGACGGCCATCTCTGTCGGCGCCGGAAGTTCACCACAAACTGTCCAGGAGTTGGCGGATGCTTTAGTCCAGGTCTGGGAGGAGATCCCTCAGGAGACCATCCGCCACCTCATCAGGCGCATGCCCAGGCGTTGTAGGGAGGTCATACAGGAACGTGGAGGCCACACACACTACTGAGCCTCATTTTGACTTGTTTTAAAGACATTACATCAAAGTTGGATCAGCCTGTAGTGTGGTTTTCCACTTTAATTTTGAGTGTCACTCCAAATCCAGACCTCCATGGGTTGATAAATTTGATTTCCATTGATAATTTGTGTGATTTTGTTGTCAGCACATGTAAAGAAAAGTATTTAATAAAAATATTTCATTCAGATTTAGGATGTGTAATTTTAGTGTTCCCTTTATTTTTTTGAGCAGTGTATATGTAAAATTATTTTTACCTTTATTTAACCATGACTTAAGAACAAATACTTATTGTCAATGACGGCCTAGGAACAGCCCCTGCATTGTTCAGGGACAGAACAACGATTTGTACCTTGTCAGCTCGTGGATTTGAACTTGCAACCCTTCGGTTACTAGTCCAACGCTCTAACCACTAGGCTGCCGCCCCATATGAATGAGTGATGGTACAGAACGGCATAGTCAAGATGCAGTAGATGGTATCGAGTACAGTATATACATATGAGATGAGTAATGTAGGGTATGTAAACATTATATTAAGTGGCATTGTTTTTTTGTTACCTTTATTTATCACCGGTGGTGATTTGCTGTGAGGTAGCAGAGAAACAGTCTTGGGTGACTGGAGTCTGACAATTTTACGTGCATTCCTCTGACACTGGCCATGATCTTAGTCCTGGATGGCAGGAAGCTTGGCCCCGGTGATGTACTGGACCATACGCACTACCCCCTGTAGTGTCTTACGGTCAGATGTCGAAGTGGAGTGCAATAGAGATTGCATCTGTGGATCTTTTAGGGCGGTATGCAAGTTGGAGTGGGTCTAGGGTTTCTGGGATAATGGTGTTGATGTGAGCCACTACCAGCCTTTCAAAGCATTTCATGGCTACAGACGTGAGTGCTACGGGTTGGTAGTCATTTAGGTAGGTTACCTTAGTATTATTTGGCATAGGGACTATGGTGGTCTGCTTGAAACATGTTGGTATTACAGACTGACAGGGAGGGGTTGAAAATGTCAGTGAAGACACTTGCCAGTTGGTCAGCGCATGCTCTTCGTACACGTCCTGGTAATCTGTCTGGCCCTGCTTCCTTGTGAATGCTGACCTGTTTAAAAGGTCTTACTCACCTCGGCTGCGGAGAGCGTGATCACAGAGACGTCTGGAACAGCTGATCTCATGCATGTTTCAGTGTTACTTGCCTCGAAGCGAGCATCGAAGTAATTTAGCTCATCTCGTAGGCTTGTGTCACTGGGCAGCTCTCGGCTGTGCTTCCCTTTATATAGTCTGTAATAGTTTGCAAGCCCTGCCACATCCGTTGGAGCTGGTGTGGTATGATTCGATCTTAGTCCTTTGTTGACGCTTTGCCTGTTTGATGGTTCGTCGGAGGACATCGCAGGATTTCTTATAAGCTTCCGGGTTAGTGTCCCGTTCCTTGAAAGCAGCAGCTCGAGCCTTTAGCTCAGTGCAGATGTTGGCTGTAATCCATGGCTTCTGGTTGGGATATGTACGTACAGTCTCTGTGGGGACGACATTGTTGATACACATATTGATGAAGCCAGTGTCTGATGTGGTGTACGCCAATGCCATCGGAAGAGTCACGGAACATATTCCAGTCTGTGCTATCAAAACAGTCCTGTTGCTTTCCATCTGACCACTTTTTTTATTGATCGAGTCACTGGTGCTTCTTGCTTGAAAGCAGTTATCAGGAGGATAGAATTATGGTCAGACTTATCAAATAGCCAGTCTGGCTATCAAGTCAGTTCATCAAATTTCTGTGCTGCTAGAGCTGCCCTGGTCAACTGTAAATGCGGTTATTATGAAGTTGAAATGTCTACGCGCAACAACGGCTTAGCCGCGAAGTGGTAGGCCACACAAGCTCACAGACCGGGGCCGCTGAAGCGTGTAAAAAGTCTGTCCTCGGTTGCAACAGTCACTACAGAGTTCCAAACTGCCTCTGGAAGCAACATCAGCAAAATAACCGTTTGTCGTCAGTTTCACAAACTTGGTTTCCATGACTGAGCAGCCGCACACAAGCCTAAGATCACCATGCTCAATGCCAAGTGTTGGCTGGTGTGGTGTAAAGCTTGCTGACATTGGACTCTGGAGCAGTGGAAACGCATTCTCTGGAGTGATGAATCACGCTCACCATCTGGCAGTCCAACGGACAAATTTGGGTTTGGCTATTGCCAAGAGAACAGTACCTGCCCCAATGCATAGTGCCAACTGTAGCGTTTGGTGGAGGAAGAATAATGGCCTGGGTCGTTTTTATTTTTATATATAGTTTGGGCATGGCCCCTTAGTTCTAGTGAAGGGAAATCTTAATGCTAAAGCATACAATGACATTTTATCTAGGCGATTCTGTGCTTCCAACTTTGTGGCAACAGTTTGTGGAAGGCCCTTTCCTGTTTCAGCATGACAATGCCCATGTGCACAAAGTGAGGTCCATATAGAAATGGTTTGTTGAGATCGATGTGAAAGAACTTGACTGGCCTACACAGAGCCCTGACCTCAACCCTATCTTACACCTTTGGGATGAATTGGAACGCCGACGCAAGCCAGTGCCCAACCTCACTATGCTAATGGCTTAATGGAAGTTAGTCCCCGCAACAACTGTCCCAACATCTAGTGGAAAGCCTTCCCAGAAGAGTGAAGGCTGTTATAGCAGCAAAAGGGGGGGACCAACTCCATATTAATGCCCATGATTTTTTTTATGAGTTGTTCGACGAGCAGGGGTCCACATACTTGGTCATGTAGTATAACTCTTTAACTGTAAAACAAAAGTTTCCACACGTTACAAGGAATGCACAAACTCTAGATGGGCTACTTGAGAAGTTGAACACAAGTGCAGCAGACTGGTGTGAGAAATGACCCTGGCGTGACCTCACTCCCTGCGGGCGTCTCAGGGGAAGTTGGGTTAGGCAAGAAATCTAATTGTATTTGTCAGATGCACCTAATAAAACGTGTGTAGACCTTACCGTGAAATGCTTGCTTAAGAGCCCTTCCCCAACAATAGAGTTTAAAAATAAAATGGTAACACGAGGAATAAAATAAAATACAAGAATGGAGCTATATAAAAAGGGAATACCAGTACCAGATCAATGTGCAGAGGTACGAGGTATTTGAGATAGATATGTACATGACGGCAGGGTAAAGTGACTAGGTATCAGGATTGATAAGAGTCAAATAAGAGAGTAGCAGCTGCAAATTATCTGTAAAAAGTGTGTAATGGGTGTTTGTGTTGAAATGCATGTGTGTATGTAGTGTCTGTGAATGTGTCAATGTAGTGTGTGTGTGTCTGTGTAGATGGCAATATGTAGATATATAATATAGTCTAGTGTGTGTGTGTGTGTGTAGGGTCAGTGCAGATAGTTTGGGAACCATTAATTGACTATTCACCAGTCTGGCTATTTAGCAGTCTTATGGCTTGGGGGTAGAAGCTGTTTCAGAATCTGTTTGCCAGAGAGTAGCAGAGCGAAGTCTATGGCTTGGGTGGCTGGAGTCTTCTGCAATTTTTCAGGCCCTCTGACACCACCTGATATAGAGGTCCTGGATGGCAGGGAGCTCAGCCCCAGTGGTGTACTTGGCTGTCCGCACCACCCTCTAACGCTTTGCGGTCAAGGGCGTGCATTTGACATACCAAGCAGTGATGCGGCCAGTCAAGATGCTCTCGATGGTGCAGCTGTAGAACTTTGAGGATCCAAGGGTCCATAAATATTTTCAGCCTCCTGGGGGGGAAAAGACATTGCCGTGCAGGTGTGTGTGGACCATGTTAAGTCCTTAGTGATGTAAACCCCAAGGAACTTGACGCTCTCAACCTATTTCACAACAGCCCAGTAGATGTGGATGTGCTCTCCCCTCTTTCTCCTATAGTTCACGATCAGCTCCTTGGTCTTACTGACACTTGTAACAGGACAAATATACGCACCTCCCCAAATTATTTGCTAGCCAAATTTGAAAAGCAAACCACGACTCAGTGTACTGTAATTTTAGGGGACCTATATGTTAGTCAATGTCGCCCTCTTGTGGCATTCCCTAAGTACTGCAAAGCGTTGGTTTTGTCATACTTCAACTGGTCTTCTATATTGAACAAAAATATAAAAAACACAACAATATCAACAGTTATGAGTTACAGTTCATAAGGAAAATCAGTAAAACCAGGTGAAAAAGCCTGGTGTTGGTCCTGGTCATTTGTTTAATCTTTGCATTCTAAAATAATTATTAACAGGCATCTACAATGAGTGTACAAAACATTAAGAACACCTTCCAAATATTGAGTACTGTAGTTTAATTCTTTTTTTGAGTAGACAAAGTTTCAGAATTCACAGACAGTGCAGCCTATTTGGGTTGGGGAAAAGTAAATGCAAAACATGAATTTAAACTGTTTACAGGTCCACAACAATTTGCAATCATTTTGTCTTTCAGAAACAATCAGTGACATTTGCTGTAGCCTGAAAAATAAAATATTCTGTATGCATCCCCAAAAACATTTGATGTTCCCCATTGATATTTCCTTTAGATACTGTCTTTGCCTACTTCCAAAATATACAGAAAATAAAGGGTGTCATTGTCACCATAAAAAGGTGAATGACGGGCGATTATCAGGCGGCGTTACAATGCTCGTTCACAAGCGGTTTTACGACGGGTTTGATTTATAACCGGAACCATGTGTATATGGCGTGCGCCAAGTTAGTAAATCAATATGTTTGTGCTTGCTAAGTCTTTGTGTAAAATTTACACAACGGTTATAAAAGGAGGCCCCAGATGTTTCACAGGATGTTTAAATCCACTCACCACCAAATATGGTGATGAGAGGAAGCCCAGTGGCCGGCAGTGGGAGAAGATAGATGTTGGCCGACATTATGATAATTTTCCAATTGATGAAACACTTGAATTCAATACAGCTTTCTGTCCACAAAACTTGAATCTGTTACGAACAGAGTGGGCCAATTTATTGCATTGTTGAGAAACAGTGCTAGCGCAAATCGAGTTATTGCGCATGCACATTTCAGAGAGTAGGCGTTCCCAAATGGAAATATGCTCATTTATGCTCCAGTAGTTTGTGTGTCGGGGGGCTGGGGTCAGTCTGCTATATCTGGAGTATTTCTCCTGTCTTATCCTTTGCCCTGTGTGAATTTAAGTATGCTCGCTCTAATTCTCTCTCTCTCTGGCCCTGAGCCATAGGACCATGCCTCAGGACTACCTGGCCGGATGACTCCTTGCTGTCCCCAGTCGACCTTGTCGTGCTGCTGCTCCAGTTTCAACTGTTCAGCCTGACCTGTTCACTGGACGTGCTACCTGTCCCAGACCAGCTGTTTTCAAATCTCTAGAGACAGCAAGGCGGTAGAGATACTCTGAATGATCAGCTATGAAAAGCCATCTGACATTTACTCCTGAGGTGATGACCACTGTGATTGTTATTATTTGACCCTTCTGGTGAACATTTGAACATTTGAACATGAACATTTGAACATCTTGGCCATGTTCTGTTATAATCTCCACCCGGCACAGCCAGAAGAGGACTGGCCACCCCTCATAGCCTGGTTCCTCTGTAGGTTTCTTCCCATGTTCTGGCCTTTCTAGTGAGTTTTTCCTAGTCACCGTGCTTCTACACCTGCATTGCTTGCTGTTTGGGGTTTTAGGCTGGGTTTCTACACAGCACTTTGTGACATCAGCTGATGTAAGAAGGGCTTTATAAATACATTTGTTTGAACTACATGCTGGAACGCGCAAATAGGGTCTCGCTAGCTCGTTCTTGGCTCTGTCCACCTCTCTGCTTGTTCTGTCACTATGATTAATTTGCTCCCATTGGAAACGACAGGTTGTGGTCTATCTTGGGTTAGTTATAAAAAATCAAAGATTTTTTATTAACAGCGCCATTGTGAGCTTCCACCATTTTAATTTAGTCAACTGGGTGGGACTTCCAACTTCATTGGCTGATCACTCCTGGTGACCCTGTTGGAGTCATGTCCAACTGGTTCTTCAGGAGAGATCAGCCAATCGTAAGGAAGAAAATGTGCTACTTCCAAATGGAGATAGCCTCAATCACAGATGCTATAATGGCACAGATACAAAGACGAGTCCTTGATCTCTATGACCTAATACTGGTAACCATGTCTGCCTATGCTGATTGATAGAATCAGGTGTGGATATTTGCTCCTTAAAAGGGATAATCCACCCCCAGAAATAAAAAATCATGCAAGCTTGTCAATTTGGTGAAAGCCTTAGTTCTATCAGTGGGTAAAATTTCCCCCATGATTTAACTTCTAAGTGGTCCATCTGGGAAATCAGGAAATCGTGTAGGAATGTGTCATGGTTACATGGTTCTCGTTACTGGGGATAACACACTATCACGTCATAAGGCTTTTAAAACAATTACCTGCACTCCAGATCGCCAAATTAGACAATAGATGGTATGGGAATACTTGTCAAGAACACATTCATTAGTATAAAGTCACAACAAAGTATATACAGTGCATTCGGAAAGTATTCAGACCCCTTGACTTTTTCCACATTTTGTTACAGCCTTATTCTAAAATTATTATTATATTTTAAACATCAATCGACAAAAAATATCCCATAATGACTAAGCAGAAAGAGGTTAGTTTTTATTGCAAATGTATTAAGAATAAAAAAACACTCCATTTACATAAGTCAGTACTTTAAAACTTCTTGACGCTACCCATCCCTGTCGCGGGATCATTTGTCAGCAACCGCTGAATAGCATTGCGCAACAGTCAAATAATATTACAAAAAAATATGAATACACAATGAATCACAAGTGTAATATTGCAAAACACAGCTTAGCCTTTTGTTATTAATCCACC
Organism: Oncorhynchus masou masou; assembly: GCF_036934945.1. NCBI lineage: Eukaryota > Metazoa > Chordata > Actinopteri > Salmoniformes > Salmonidae > Oncorhynchus > Oncorhynchus masou. The sequence goes on along the minus strand of NC_088239.1, from coordinate 35,290,421 downwards.
TGTCGTCTCAGATTTTGAAATTATGCTTTACAGCGAAAGCAATCCAAGCTTTTGTGTAAGTTTAATCGATAGCATAGCATTATGTACACTTAGCATCAGGTAGCTTGGTAACAAATCAGAAAAGATATCAAATTAATCGTTTACCTTTGATCTTCGGATATTTTCACTCACGAGACTTGTTGTGTAACTGGGAATGTTCCTTTTGTTCCATAAAGATTATTTTTATACCCAAAATACCTCCGTTTGTTTGTCACGTTATGTTCAGAAATCCACAGGAAAGAGCGGTCACGACAACGCAGACGGAAATTCCAAATAGTCCCCATAATGTCCACAGAAAATGTCAAACGTTTTTTATAATCATTCCTCAGGTAGTTTTTAAAATATATATTCGATAATATATCAACCCAGTGTGTAGGTTTTTCAATAACAGTGGGAGGAACAATGGCCGCTTTCCTCTGTAGCGCAAAAACTCACTCTGAGAGCCCCCACCTATCCACTTACGCAATGTGATCTTTCACGCTCATTTTTTAAAATAAAAGCCTGAAACTATGTCTAAAGACTTGACACATTAGGGAAGCCATAGAAAAAGGAATCTGGTTGATATCCCTTGAAATTGAGGATTGGCATGCATAGGAACAGAAGGGTTTCAAAATAAGAGGCACTTCCTGATTGGATTTTCCTCAGGGTTTCACATGCAATATCAGTTCTGTTATACCCACAGACAATATTTTGACAGTTTTGGAAACTTTAGAGTGTTTTCTATCCTAATCTGTCAATTATATGCATATTCTAGCATCTGGTCATCTGGTCCTGAGAAATAGGCCGTTTACTTTGGGAACATTATTTTAAAATAGTGCTATAAAAATAGTGCCCCATAGGTTCAAGAGGTTACCTTTGGCAGCAATTACAGCCTCGAGTCTTCTTGGGCATGACGCTACAAGCTTGGCACACCTTTACTTGGAGAGTTTCTCTCTGCAGATCCTCTCAAGCTCTGTCAGGTTGGATGGGGAGCGTCGCTGCACAGCTATTTTCAGGTCTCTCCAGAGATGTTCGATGACGTTCAAGTCCAGGCTCTGGCTGGGCCAATAAAGGACATTCAGACACTTGTCCCGAAGTCACTCCTGGGTTGGCTTCGCTGTGTGCTTAGGGTCGTTGTCCTGTTGGAAGATGAACATTCGCCCCAGTCCGAGGTCCTGAGCGCTCTGGAGCAGGTTTTTGTCAAGGATCTCTCTGTACTTTGCTCCATTCATCTTTGCCTCAATCCTGACTAGTCTCCAAGTCCCTGTCGCTGAAAAACATACTCACAGCATGATGCTGCCACCACCATTCACCGTAGGGATGGTGCCAGGTTTCCTCCAGACATGACACTTGGCATTCAGGCCAGAGAGTTCAATTTTGGTTTCATCAGACCAGAGAATCTTGGCTCTCATGGTCCGAGTCTTTAGGGGCCTTTTGGCAAATTCCAAGCGGACTGTCATATGCCTTTTACTGAGGATTGGCTTCCGTCTCACCACTCTAAAATAAAAGGCCTCATTGGTGGAGTGCTGCAGAGATGGTTGTCCTTCTGGAAGGTGCTCCCATCTCCACAGAGGAATTCTAGAGCTCTGTCAGAGTGACCATTGGGTTCTTGGTCACCTCCCTGACCAAGGCCCTTCTCCCCCGATTGCTCAGTTTGGCCAGGCAGCCAGCTCTAGAAAGAGTCTTGGTGGTTCCAAACTTCTTCCATTTAAGAATGATGGGGTCCACTGTGTTCTTGGGGATCTTCAACGTTGCAGACATTTTTTGGTACCCTTATCCAGACCTGTGCCTTCGACACAATCCTGTCTCGGAGCTCTACGGACAATTCCTTCCACCTCATGGCTTAGTTTTTGCTCAGACATGCAGTCAACTGTGGGACCTTAAATAGACAGATGTGTTTCTTTCCAAATCATGTCCAATCCAATGAATTTACCACAGGTGGACTCCAAGTTGTAGAAACCGCTAGGATTATCAATGGAAACAGGATGAACCTGAGCTCAATTGAGACTCATAGCAAAGGGTGTGAAAACTTACATAAATAAGGTATTTTTTTAAATGATAAATTAGCAAAAATTTCAAAACCTGTTTTTTCACTCTGTCATTATGGGGTATTGTGTGTAGATTGATGAGGAAAATATGTAATTTAATCCATTTTAGAATAAGGCTGTAACTAGTGCACTGATATTACATTTTTGGCAGATACCGATATTTTCCTTGCCAAAAACCCTGATACCGATATTTAAAATTTGAGCAGCTTTTTAAGCATTCTAGTACAGTTACACACACACAGGTCTAAGGCACTGCATCTCAGTGCAAGAGACAAAACAACAGTCCCTGGTTCGAATCCAGGCTGTATCACATCCGGCCGTGAACACAGGAAAACAATGTCTCATTAGCTACAGTTAGCTAGCTAACTATACAGCTAGGTGTCATCTAAAATAACTAATTTATAAGACAGTTCTTATTTGATTAATGGTGGTTGGACCCATCTATGTGAAGCTAGCCACAATAGTGGACTTTGCGGTTAGCCTTCAAAATAAAAGTATGGCATAATTCCACTATTTGTATGACTGTCAATGACACTTATTTTGAAGACAAACTGCAAATTCCACTATTATGCCTAATTTGTATTGTGGCTAGCTTAACACATAACCCAGTCAGGTCAAGCCTTAATAGCCAGATGAAGCTTGGTGGCTGCTTATATGTAAGTCGCTCTGGATAAGAGCGTCTGCTAAATGACTTAAATGTAAATAACGTTAGATTTGGGCAACAGGGTTAAGTAGCTGGCTAGCTATTTATTTATCTTCATGAACTGAAGTTCAATTTCAATATGGTGCCAGGTTTCCTCCTGTGTGCAAGTAGAGATACTTGGGTGCAAAAGAGCAAAAATAAATAATATGGGAATGAGGTAGGTGGGTGGGCTATTTACAGATGGGCTGTGTACAGGTGCATTGATCGGTAAGCTGCTCTGACAGCTGATGCTTAAAGTTAGTGAGGGAGATATTAGTCTCCAGCTTCAGTGATTTTTTTTTGCAATTCATTCCAGTCATTGGCAGCAAAGAACTGGAAGGAAAGGCAGCCAAAGGAGGCTTTGGGGATCACCAGTGAAATATACCTGCTGGAGCGTGTGCTACGAGTGGGTGTTATGGTGACCAGTGAGCTGAGATAAGGCGGGGCTTTACCTAGCAAAGACTTATAGATGACCTGATGCCAGTGGGTCTGGTGACGCATATGAAGCGAGGGCCAGCCAACGAGTGCATACCGGTCGCAGTGGTGGGTAGTACATGGGGCTTTGGTGATGAAACAGATGGCACTGTGATAGACTGCATCCAATTTGTTGTGTAGTGTTGGATGCTATTTTGTAAATGACATCGACGAAGTCAAGGATAGTCAGTTTTACGAGGGTATGTTTAGCAGCATGAGTGAAGGAGGCTTTGTTTTGTGAAATAGGAAGCCAATTCTAGATTGGAGATGCTTTATGTGAGTCTGGAAGGAGAGTTCAGTCTAGCCAGACACCTAGGTATTTGTAGTTGTCCACATATTCTAAGTCAGAACCTTTCAGAGTAGTGATGCTAGTCGGGCGGGCAGCAATCGGTTGAAGAGCATGCATTAACTAGCGTTTAAGAGCAGTTGGAGGCCATGGAAGGAGTGTTGTATAGCATTGAAGCTCGTTTGGAGGTTTGTTAACACAGTGTCCAAAGAAGGGCCAGAAGTATACAGAATGGTGTCATCTGCGTAAAGGTGGATCAGAGAATCACCAGCAGCAAATGACTGCAGTTTCTACTGGTCATTGTTTTCAGGGTGGTTGTATTGGTGCTAGCTATATACCAAGCTATCTCCCCTAGAAGTTGCAGACGAACAAATTATGCATTATTACCAACACTGTATTGTTTACACATTGTTCGTGTACGGGGTTTGATTGTTTGCAGACTTTTTTTGTACAGCTTTGACAGTGCAACTGTATCTTTATACACGCAAAGACCCAAACAGCGTTCCATAGTATGTACAGTGGGGCAAAAAAGTATTTAGTCAGTCACCAATTGTGCAAGTTCTCCCACTTAAAAAGATGAAGCCTGTAATTTATCATATGTACACTTCAACTATGACAGACAAAATGAGAGAGAGAACCCAGAAAATCACATTGTAGGATTTTTTATGAATTTATTTGCAAATTATGGTGGAAAATAAGTATTTGGTCAATAACAAAAGTGTATCTCAGTACTTCTTATATATCCTTTGTTGGCAATGACAGAGGTCAAACGTTTTCTGTAAGTCTTCACACTGTTGCTGGTATTTTGGCCCATTCCTCCATGCAGATCTCCTCTAGAGCAGTGATGTTTTGGGGCTGTTGCAGGGCAACACGGACTTTCCACTCCAGGACCTTGAAATGCTTCTGAAGAAGCCACTCCTTTGTTGCCCAGGCGGTGTGTTTGGGATCATTGTCATGCTGAAAGACCCAGCCACGTTTCATCTTCAAGGCCCTTGCTGATGGAAAGAGGTTTTCACTCAAAATCTCACGATACATGGCCCCATTCATTCTTTCCTTTACACGGATCAGTCGTCCTGGTCCCTTTGCAGAAAAACAGCCCCAAAGCATGAAGTTTCCACCCCCATGCTTCACAGTAGGTCTGGTGTTCTGTGGATGCAACTCAGCATTCTTTGTCCTCCAAACACGACGAGTTGAGTTTTTACCAAAAAGGTCTATTTTGGTTTCATCTGACCATATGACATTCTCCCAATCTTCTTCTGGATCATCCAAATGCTCTCTAGCAAACTTCAGACGGGCCTGGACATGTACTGGCTTAAGCAGGGGGACACGTCTGGCACTGCAGGATTTGAGTCCCTGGCGGCGTAGTGTGTTACTGATGGTATGCTTTGTTACTTTGGTCCCAGCTCTCTGCAGGACATTCACTAGGTCCCCCCGTGTGGTTCTGGGATTTTTGCTCACCGTTCTTGTGATCATTTTGACCCCACAGGGTGAGATCTTGCGTGGAACAAAAGATTGAGGTAGATTATCAGTGGTCTTGTATGTCTTCCATTTCCTAATAATTGCTCCCACAGTTGATTTCTTCAAACCAAGCTGCTTACCTATTGCAGATTCAGTTTTCCCAGCCTGGTGCAGGTCTACAATTTTGTTTCTGGTGTCCTTTGATAGCTCTTTGGTCTTGGCCATGGTGGAGTTTGGAGTGGGACTGTTTGAGGTTCTGGACAGGTGTCTTTTATACTGATAGTAAGTTCAAACAGGTGCCATTAATACAGGTAAAGAGTGGAGGACAGAGGAGCCTCTTAAAGAAGACGTTACAGGTCTGTGAGAGCCAGAAATCTTGCTTGTTTGTAGGTGACCAAATACTTCTTTTCCACCATAATTTGCAAATAAATTCATTAAAAATCCTACAATGTGATTTTCTGGATTTTTTTTCTCATTTTGTCTGTCATAGTTGAAGTGTACCTATGATGAAAATTTACAGGCTTCTCATCTTTTTAAGTGGGAGAACTTGCACAATTGGTGGCTGACTAAATACTTTTTTGCCCCACTGTATGTTGAGAAGCCAATAGCAGTGACGTTATTACTGTGTAACTCCAGTAGGGCAACATCTGAAAAATAGCGCACTTGGTAGTACCGGAGCTCGACCAGTGGGCGAAAGCCAACATCACCCACGAGAGAACGGTTGATTGTCAAGGGCAATGAATTACATTATCTTGACGTTAATGAATTTTGCCTTTTGAATGTTCTTACTCTTTCGAATGACTGCTCGCCTTGTTGACTGCTCGATCCACACAGCAGACATTGTGGGCTAGGTTAGGAATGCTGTGTGGCACTTGTAGGGCAAAATTTTATGTGGCGTCATTACATCATGTACCTACGTTATATAGGTATGCACGGTAGCTTTGACATCGGTTTTTAACTTCGGCGTTGAACTAAATTCCGATATATCATGCATCCCCAGCTGTAACATAACGAAATGTGGGAAAAGGGAAGGGGTTTGAATACTTTCCGAAGGCACTGTATGAATGCATATAGCTTAATCTCACCTGTACTGATAGGAGGGTGTGGTCTCCTGCTTGTAGAGTGGGGGTGTGTAGTCCACATGCTAAGAACGTACTCCATGCTTATCATCCATTTGGGAATGGGATAGTGGCCTGGAAAGCAGAGACCGAAATGAAACTGATGTAATTGTGTACATGTTGTCCAAAGGACGTTAAACCTATACCCTCAAATTAAAAATCTCGATCTTAAAGAAAGTTCCACTGCTTCTCCCCCCCATTATTCCCCACTATTAGGGACTGGTTTGGATCTGGGACACCAGGTCGGTGCAATTAATTCGGTAGAACAGAAAACCAGCAGTTTTCCGACCTCGTAGGGTAAGAGTTGTCCCAGGGGATATACCCATGTTTGGAGTTGTACTGTAGATGATGTATTGTCACTAGCTAGATTCAAGTCACAAGCATTTTGTTACACCCACAATAATATCTGCTAAATATGAGTATGTGACCAATAACATTTGATTTAAATGTAGCCAGCAAGAGCATCAGCATGTGTGGCTACTAGCCAGTCAACCATTACCATTTCACTTAGCAGTATGATATTATGCTGGGAGCACGATAACAGATTTAAGAGTCCCCCTGCAAAGACATGCTAAACGTTGGGAATATCAAGAACAAATCATTTTCCCCAGTATTGCAACCAACTTCGAAAAAAATCTATTGATAAATGAAATTCATCAAATTATACTACAGATAGTGTAGGCTGTATTTGAAGAAATACACTTAATAAAATATAAGTTACTGGAATTACTCAATAGTCTTAAACTTCAAATTTGTCTCGTGCTGGGCAACGGGTTTAATACAGAGTACTGGTGACTCCTTACTCCACCCACTGCAATGTAGGGCTGGGCAATTGTTCAAATTAATTTGAATTTATATTTGTGTGTGATAGTTCAAAAGCCTGTATCGCAAGAATTAAGGTTGTTATTTTGCCTTTTTATGAGAGTTTGTCTGCTTGTTCTCATGTTGTATTTTTGGTCTCGTCTCTTTTGCTCCTCCATGCCGTGCGTACCATCCCCATTCACACCAGAGATGTTTATATAATGACAAGATTTTTATTTATTTTATCTTACCTTTATTTAGTCAGTTAAGAACAAAATCTTATTTACAATGACTGCCTACCCCGGCCAAACCCTAACGATGCAAGGCCAATTGTGCGCCACCCAATCACGGCCGGTTGTGATACAGCCTGGAATCGAACCAGGGTCTGTAGTGACGCCTCTAGCACTGAGATGTAGTGCCTCAGACCGTTGCACTACTCGAGATGTACGTCTCCGCACTTACAATTTAAGTTGTCCCAAAGCGACAAGATTATTCCAAAATAAGCCCATAGAAACACATTGCCCTTATTTTGAACATATTTTAGCAAGGGAAACTTCTCGCTTCACCTCTTCGGTTTATACACAAAGCCTGTGTCTCACTCCAACAAAGTTTAGACCACATCTTTCTCTCTGGCAAGCAGTTAACTCACTATTTCCATTTGAGGCTTGGTCCAAAATAATCTCTAATATGGACAACAAAACGCATTGAGAGATTATTTGACAGAAAGAGAAGTTCATTGTTTTAAGCAATACACTTAGGTTTCACCTACTCAAATTACACACAACTGCAGACAACTAAAATGATAGTATCAATTTACAGCTAGCCGCATTTTAGCCAAAGAAAGTTTTACTAGCAGTCTAGTCTGTTTTTATGAAAGTGCACTAAGCATAAAACAATTTAAGAAATTGGCAATTCGTTCACATTCTTACAAATAAGGCAGGACACTTGATTTCAACATCTGAACAAAGTGGACAGGCTAACATGCTTTGCAAACAGTTGGAGACAGGATGTGTTCATAACAATAACTGTTCAACCTTGTTAGCTAGCAAATAGATCCAAGTTGGCTAAACTTGAAATATAAAGACTAGCTGGCTAATCACCAGCACGTGGGCTTGAGGTTGTTGATGAGATCTATATTAATTTTCAATAGCCTAATGCCTGCTACAATAAGTTAGTCATCATTAGTGAATGTGCATTATGCATGGCTCTAGTTAAATTTGGAACAAAAAAAATTACATTTTCAAACTTAAAAGCCAGATCAGTGATTATTGCAAAAAAAAGCAAGTTCAAATAATTTTATTATTAGGGGTTCTGGTTGTGGAAGGCCTATATTTAGCCTAGGTATAACTCCACAAGCCCTCAATTCATTCGACTATTGCTGTGTATTTGACCTTTAAGTTCTACGTAAAAATAAAACCTTTAAAAAAAACAGTTGAGATTATTTTTAAACCATATTGCCCAACCCTACTGCAATGCAATACACATTATACATATTGGGTTGTAGAGGAAAGAAAAAAGACACTTTATTACTCGTCTCAGCTAAAGTGGGGTGGGAAATACTCAGTAGTCTTTACTAACCAAATGTGTAGTTTTGGAGGGGGACTGTGTCGTACATATCCAGCAGTACTTTGTTCGCCATCCCCTCCATAGCTTCAATGCAATAAGCTAATAGACTTTACATGGGATATATTGGCTTGTAGTGAGAACTGGTCTACCTGTCTCAGCTAAAGAGGTGTGGAAAATACTCAGTAGGTTCTCTACTAGTGTTGCACGGTATACAAGTCCCATGGTTATATCACGGTACCAAAACTTTATATAAAATGTTTTTATAAAATAACTTGTCCCTACCTATCTAAAGAACCCGCTGGCGCCTGTTATAAAATGTTCATAGTCAGTTTATAGGTTCTGTTTAATTGTTGAAGGAACAGCAACTAGTCTCGTATGCACCGCTCCAATAATATCCACTTCACTTTCACGCACATATCATGTGTGGCAGCTGCATCCCCTACCAGCCCTCACTCACCTGCTCCTCTCCGTCCGCATCTATTCCGCCATCAGTTTTAAAATATATATAATTTTGCGGTGATGGAGAGCGAGGATGGAGACCCTGATCAGTCTTCTGCTGTTCCATTAGAGCAGCACGAGCTAAAGTGATACATTGTATATAATTGAATCCCTGGTATAACCAAGAGCACAAGCCAGTCTGAGTATAGGCTTTGCAAGTTCACTGTCAAGCAGCAGTGCCAGAGAAGAAAAACAGCTTCGCGACAGACATGCTTGCAGCATAGCAAACGGCTTGTATCTAGCTCAAAATAAATAAATGAATCATAAGCAGAGCTACCCATTTTCTTCCTGCAGGATGTTGCACGCATTTAATAGAATTTCACAAACCATGTCACATTAGGTATTCTTTTTTTATTGCACAGGAATTAAAAGGAAAAGTGTCTGCCACTCATGAATGATTCAAAAAAAGGTAGGATTCATATAGGCCTAAATTATATTTAAAAATATATATTTCTGGTGCCAAACATTTTAGTTGGTAGCAGTGTGTGTGCATGTTTGTGGGCGAGAGAGTGGTGTCAAAATACAATTTTATTGGTCACATACGCACGGTTAGCAGACGTTAAAGTGAGTGTAGCGAAATACTAGTGCTTCTAGTTCTGAACATGCAGTAATATCTAACAAGTAATCTAACAATTTCACAACAACTACCTTATACACACACAAGTGTAAAGGAATGAACAAGAAGAATATGTACATATAAATATATGTATGAGCGATGGCCGAACGGCATAGACCGGATGCAGTAGACAGTATAGAGTACAGTATATACATATGAGATGAGTAATGTAGGGTATATAAACATGATATAAAGTGGCATTGTTTAAAGTGGCCAGTGATACAAATTGGATGTAATAAATGTAATTATTAAAGTGGCTAGAGATTTGAGTTAGTATGTTGGCAGAAGCCACTAAATGTTAGTGATGGCTGTTTAACTTCTTTGGGACTGGGGGGACAGTATTGAGTATCTTGGATGAATAAGGTGTCCAGAGTAAACTGCCTGCTACTTAGGCTCAGTTGCTTATATATGCATACTATTAGTAGATTTGGATAGAAAACACTGACGTTTCTAAAACCAGGATGTGGGAAACCTGAGGTTTGTAGTTTTTCCAACTCATGCCCTATTGAAGATAGTGGGATATTGGTCATGTTGCACTTCCTAGGGCTTCCACTAGATGTCAACAGTCTTTAGAACCTTGTTTGAAGCTTCTACTGTGAAGTGGGGGCTCATAAGGGCTGTTTGAGCAGAGTCTGGCAGAGTGCCATGAGCTCGTTCACATGAGAGCGAGCTCTGTTCCATTGCATTTCTGAAGACAAAGGAATTCTCCGGTTGGAACATTATTGAAGATTTATGATAAAAACATCCTAAAGATTGATTCTATACTTCGTTTGACATGTTTCTACGAACTGTAATATAACTTTTCGTCTGAACTTTAGCATGGACTTGCCGGGCGTCGTGATTTTGGATTGTGTACTAAATGATTGATGTGGCTCTCTGCAAAATCTCCGGATGTTTTGGAATTACTGAACGTAACGCGCCAAATAAAACATACATGTATTGTGTAACATGAAGTCCTATGAGTGTCATCTGATGAAGATCAAAGGTTATTGATTAATTTTATCTCTTTGTGCTTTTTGTGACTCCTCTCTCTGGCTGGAAAAATGGCTGTGTTTTTCTGTGACTTGGATCTGACCTAACAATCGTTTGGTTTGCTTTCGCTGGAAATCCTTTTTGAAAATTGGACACTGTGGCTGGATTAACAAGAAGTCTATCATTAAAATGGTGTAAAATACTTGTATGCTTGAGGAATTTTAAATTATGAGATTTTTGTTGTTTTGAATTTGGCGCCCTGCACTTTCGCTGGCTGTTGTTGGGGTGGGACGCTACCGTCCCGAATATCCCAGAGAGGTTAAGTCTGATGGCCTTGAAATAGAAGCTGTTTTTCAGTCTCTCGGTCCCAGCTTTGATGCACCTGTACTGACCTTGCCTTGCCTTGCCTTCTGGATGATAGTGGGGTGAACAGGCAGTGGCTCGCGTGGTTGTTGTCCTTGATTCTTTTTTGGGGCCTTCTTGTGACATCGGGTGGCATAGGTGTCCTGGAGGTCAGGTAGTTTGCCCCCGGTGATGCGTTGTGCAGACCTCACTATCCTCTGGAGAGCCTTGGGGTTGTGGGCAGAGCAGTTGCCGTACCAGGCGGTGATACAGCCCGACAGGATGCTCTCGATTGTGCATCTGTAAAAGTTTGAGTGTTATTGGTGACAAGCCAAATTTCTTCAGCCCCCTGAAGTTGAAGAGGCGCTGTTGCGCCTTCTTCACCACGCTGTCTGTGTGGGTGGACCATTTCAGTTTGTCCATGATGTGTACGCCGAGGAACTTTAAAAAAAAAAAAAAACTTTCCACCTTCTCCACTACTATCCCGTCTGTGGATAGGGGGCTGCTCCCTCTGCTGTTTCCTGAAGTCCACGATCATCTCGTTTTGTTGACGTTGAGTGTGCAGTTATTTTACTGACACCACACTCCGAGGGCCCTCACCACTGTAGTGTCATCTGCAAACTTGATGATTGAGTTGGAGGCCACGCAGTCATGGGTGAAGAGGGAGTACAGGAGAGGGTTAAGAATGCAAACTTGTGGGGCCCCAGTGTTGAGGATCAGCGGGGTGGAGATGTTTCCTACCCTCACCACCTGGGGTGCGGCCCGTCAGAAAGTCCAGGACCCAGTTGCACAGGGCGGGGTCGAGACCCAGGGTCTCGAACTTAATGACGAGTTTGGAGGGAACTACGGAGTTAAATGCTGAGCTGTAGTCGATGAACAACATTCTTACATAGGTATTCCTCTTGTCCAGATGGGTTAGAGCAGTGTGCAGTGTGATTGCATCATCTGTGGACCTATTGGTGCGGTAAGCAAATTGGAGTAGGTCTAGGGTGGAGGTGATGTGATCCTTGACTAGTCTCTCAAAGCACTTCATGATGACGGAAGTGAGTGCTACGGGGCGATAGTCATTTAGCTCAGTTACCTTAGCTTTCTTGGGGACAGGAACAATGGTGGCCCTCTTGAAGCATGTGGGAACAGCAGACTGGGATAGGGATTGATTGAATATGTCCCTAAACACACCAGCCAGCTGGTCTGCGCATGCCCTGAGGATGCGGCTGGGGATGTAGTCTGGGCCTGCAGCCTTGCGAGGGTTAACACGTTTAAATGTTTTACTCACGTTGGCTGCGGTGAAGGAGAGACCGCAGGTTTTGGTAGCGGGCCGTGTCGGTGGCAGACTGTAGACCCTGCCACATACCTCTCGTGTCTGAGCCGTTGAATTGCGAGACTACTTTGCTCTATACTGACGCTTAGCTTGTTTGATTGCCGCGGAGGGAATTGTTACACAGTTTGTATTTGGCCATATTTCCAGTCACCTCGCCCTGATTAAAAGCAGTGGTTTGCGCTTCCAGTTTTGCGCGAATGCTCCCATCAATCCACGGTTTCTGGTTGGGGAAGGTTTTAATTGTCGCCATGGGTACAATATCACCGATGCACTTGCTAATAAACTCGCTCACCGAATCAGCTTATACTTCCGATTAATCGGAATGGCCGATTTAATTTGGGCCAATTTCAAGTTTTCATAACAATCCGGTTTTTTTTTTACACCTTTATTTAACTAGGCAAGTCAATTAAGAACACATCCTTATTTTCAATGAAGGCTAGGAACAGTGGGTTAACTGCCTTGTTCAGAGGCAGAACAACAGATTTTTACCTTGTCAGCTCGGATTCAATCTTGCAGTTAACTAGTCCAACGCCCTAACCACCTGCCTCTCATTGCACTCCACGAGGAGCCTGCCTGTTACGCGAATGCAGTAAGAAGCCATGGTAAGTTGCTATCTAGCATTAAACTTATCTTTATAAAATCTATCAATCAATCATAATCACAAGTTAACTACACATGGTTGATGATGTTACTAGTTTATCTAGTGTGTCCTGTGTTGCATATAATCGATGCGTGCGCATTCGCGAAAAAGGACTGTTGTAGCTCCAACGTGTACCTTACCATAAACACCAATGCCGTTCTTAAAATCAATGCACAATAATATATTTTTAAACCTGCATATTTAGTTAATATTGCCTGCTAACATGAATTTATTTTAACGAGGGAAATTGTGTCACTTCTCTTGCATATGCAGCAGTTTGGGCCGCCTGGCACGTTGTAAAATGTGTGAAGCCTATTTCTTCCTAACAAAGATAGCCAACTTCGCCAAATGGGGGATGATTTAACAAAAGCGCATTTGCAAAAGAAGCACAATCGTTGCATGACTGAACCTAACCCTAAACATCAATGCCTTTCTTAAAATCAATACACAGAAGTACACTGCTCAAAAAATAAAGGGAACACTAATATAACACATCCTAGATCTGAATGAAATATTCTTATTAAATACCTTTTTCTTTACATAGTTGAATGTGCTGACAACAAAGTCACACAAAAATGATCAATGGAAATCACATTTATCAACCCATGGGGGTCTGGATTTGGAGTGACACTCAAAATGTAAGTGGAAAACCACACTACAGGCTGATCCAACTTTGATGTAATGTCCTTAAAACAAGTCAAAATGAGGCTCGGTATGTGTGTGGCCTCCAGGTGCCTGTATGACCTCCCTACAAGCCTGGGCATGCTCCTGATGAGGTGGCGGATGGTCTCCTGAGGGATCTCCTCCCAGACCTGGACTAAAGCATCCGCCAACTCCTGGACAGTCTGTGGTGCAACGTGGCGTTGGTGGATGGAGCGAGACATGGTGTCCCAGATGTGCTCAATTGGATTCAGGTCTGGGGAACGGGCGGGCCAGTCCATAGCATCAATGTCTTCCTCTTGCAGGAACTGCTGACACACTCCAGCCACATGAGGTCTAGCATTGTCTTGCATTAGGAGGAACCCAGGGCCAACCGCACCAGCATATGGTCTCACAAGGGGTCTGATGATCTCATCTTGGTACTTAATGGCTGTTTCTGACCGTTTGAGCAGACACATGCACATTTGTGGCCTGTTGGAGGTAATTTTGCAGGGCTCTGGCAGTGCTCCTCCTGCTCCTTCTTGCACAAAGGCGGAGGTAGCGGTCCTGCTGCTGGGTTGTTGCCCTCCTACGGCCTCCTCCACGTCTCCTGATGTACTGGCCTGTCTCCTGGTAGCACCTCCATGCTCTGGACACTACGCTGACAGACACAGCAAACCTTCTTGCCACAGCTCGCATTAATGTGCCATCCTGGATGAGCTGCACTACCTGAGCCACTTGCGTGGGTTGTAGACTCCGTCTCATGCTACCACTAGAGTGAAAGCACCGCCAGCATTCAAAAGTGACCAAAACATCAGGCAGGAAACATAGGACCTTAGAGGTGGTATGTGGTCACCACCTGCAGAACCACTCCTTTATTGGGGGTGTCTTGCTAATTGCCTATAATTTCCACCTGTTGTGTAATCCATTTGCACAACAGCATGTGAAATTTGTCAATCAATGTTGCTTCCTAAGTGGACAGTTTGATTTCACAGAAGTGTGATTGACTTGGAGTTACATTGTGTTGTTTAAGTGTTCCCTTTATTTTTTTGAGCAGTGTATATATTTTTAAACCTGCATATTTAGCTAAAAGAAATACAGGTTTAAACAGGCAATATTAACCAGGTGAAATGGTGTCACTTCTCTTGCGTTCATGGCACGTAGAGTCAAGGTATATGCAACAGTTTGGGCCGCCTGGCTCGTTACACTGTACAAATTAGTTTGCAACAGCAATATTTAGACTTATAGATGCCACCCGTTAGATAAAATACAAAACGGTTCCGTATTTCACTGAAAGAAAGGATTCGACCATATTAATGACCAAAGGCTCGTATTTGTGTGTTATGTTATAATTAAGTCTATGATTTGATATTTGATAGAGCAATCTGACTGAGCGATTGTCGGTAGCAGGAGGCTCGTAAGCATTCATTCAAACAGCACTTTTGTGCGTTTTGCCAGCAGCTCTTCGCTGTGCTTCAAGCATTGCCCTGTTTATGACTTAAAGCCTATCAACTCCCGAGATTAGGCTGGTGTAACCGATGTGAAATGGCTCGCTAGTTAGCGGGGTGCGCGCTAATAGCATTTCAAACAGCACTCGCTCTGAGACTTGGAGTGGTTGTTCTGCAAGGGCCGTGATTTTGTGGAGCGATGGGTAACGATGCTTCGAGGGTGGATGTTGTCAATGAGGAGAGGGACGGAAGCTATAGTGTTACACTGGCAATACTAAAGTGCCTATAAGAACATCCAATAATCAGAAGGTATATGAAATACAAATGGTATAGAGAGAAATAGTTACATAAATACTATATTAACTACAACCTAAAACTTCTTACCTGGGAATATTGAAGTCTCGTGTTAAAAGGAACCACCAGCTTTCATATGTTCTCATGTTCTGAGCAAGGAACTTAAACGTTAGCTTTCTTACATGGCACATATTGCACTTTTACATTCTTCTCCAACACTTTGTTTATGCATTATTTAAATAAAATTGAACAGGTTTCATTATTTATGAGGCAAAATGGATTTTTATTGATGTATTAAATTAACTTAAAATAAGTGTTCATTCAGTATTGTTGTAATTGTCATTATTACAAAAAAAAAATTTTTTTTTTATTGCCAATTAATTGGTATAGGCTTTTTTGGTCCTCCAATAAATCGGTATCGGCGTTGAAAAATAAAAATAAAAATCGGTCGACCTCTAGCTTATACAGTGGGGAGAACAAGTATTTGACAACACTGCCAATTTTGCAGGTTTCCTACTTACAAAGCATGTAGAGGTCTGTAATTGTTTTAATCAAAGGTACACTTCAACTGTGAGAGACGGAATCTAAAACAAAAATCCAGAAAATCACATTGTATGATTTTTAAGTAATTAATTTGCATTTTATTGCATGACATAAGTATTTGATCACCTACCAACCAGTAAGAATTCCGGCTCTCACAGATCTGTTAGTTTTCTTTAAGAAGCCCTCTTGTTCTCCACTCATTACCTGTATTAACTGCACCTGTTTGAACTCGTTACCTGTATAAAAAGACACCTGTCCACACACTCAATCAAACAGACTCCAACCTCTCCACAATGGCCAAGACCAGAGAGCTGTGTAAGGACATCAGGGATAAAATTGTAGACCTGCGCAAGGCTGGGATGGGCTACAGGACAATAGGCAAGCAGCTTGGTGAGAAGGCAACAACTGTTGGCGCAATTATTTAAAAAATGGAAGTTCAAGATGACGGTCAATCACCCTCGGTCTGGGGCTCCATGCAAGATCTCACCTCGTGGGGCATCAATGATCATGAGGAAGGTGAGGGATCAGTCCAAAACTACACGGCAGGACCTGGTCAATGACCTGAAGAGAGCTGGGACCAGTCTCAAAGAAAACCATTAGTAACACACTACGTCGTCATGGATTAAAATCCTGCAGCGCACGCAAGGTCCCCTGCTCAAGCCAGCGCATGTCCAGGCCCGTCTGAAGTCTGCCAATGACCATCTGGATGATCCAGAGGAGGAATGGGAGAAGGTCATGTGGTCTGATGAGACAAAAATAGAGCTTTTTGGTCTAAACTCCACTCGCCGTGTTTGGAGGGTGGGTCGTGGCTGGGTCTTCCAGCATGACAACGACCCGAAACACACAGCCAGGGCAACTAAGGAGTGGCTCCGCAAGAAGCATCTCAAGGTCCTGGAGTGGCCGAGCCAGTCTCCAGACCTGACCCCAATAGAAAATCTTTGGAGGGAGCTGAAAGTCCATATTGCCCAGCAACAGCCTCGAAACCTGAAGGATCTGGAGAAGGTCTGTATGGAGGAGTGGGCCAAAATCCCTGCTGCAGTGTGTGCAATAACTACAGGAAACATATGATCTCTGTAATTGCAAACAAAGGTTTCTGTACCAAAATATTAAGTTCTGCTTTTCTGCTGTATCAAATACTTATGTCATGCAATAAAATGCAAATAATTACTTAAAAATCATACAATGTGATTTTCTGGATTTTTGTTTGAGATTCCGTCTCTCACAGTTGAAGTGTTCCCATGATAAAAATTACAGACCTCTACATGCTTTGTAAGTAGGAAACACTGCCGATTTTGCAGGTTATCAAATACTTGTTCTCCTCACTGTACATCAATGTTGTTGTTCGACGCTATCTGGAACATATCCCAGTCCACGTGATCGAAGCAATCTTGAAGCGTGGGATCAGATTATTCAACGCTGGTCCGACCAGACCTGAGCATGGGCGTTTCTGTCAATAGGCTGGGAGCCACAAAATGGAGTCGTGGTCAGATTTGCTGAAAGAAGGGCGAGGGAGGGCTTTGCATGTGTCGCGGAAGTTAGAGAAACAATGAGCCAGAATTTTTCCAGCCCGGGTCGCACATTTTTTTTATTTTACTAGGCAAGTCAGTTAGGAACAAATTCTTATTTTCAATGACAGCCTAGGAACAGTGGGTTAACTGCCTGTTCAGGGGCAGAACGACAGATTTGTACCTTGTCAGCTCGGGGATTTGAACTTGCAACCTTCCGGTTACTAGTCCATTTGAAATGCTGATAAAAAAAATTAGGGAGCCTTGTTTTCAGATTAGCCTTGTTAAAATCCCCAGCCTCAGGATGGGGTTTACATAGAGCCCAATGAAGTTTTTCAGGGCCGTTGAGTTGTCTGCTGGGGTGTACACGACTGACTATAAATCGAAGAGAATTCTCTTGGTCGATAATGCGATCGGCATTTGATTGTAAGAAATTCTAGGTCAGGTGAACAAAAGGACTTAAGTTCCTGTATGTTGTTATGATCACACCACACTCGTTAATCATAAGGCATACACCCCCGCCCTTCTTCTTACCAGAGAGATGTTTGTTTCTGTCGGCGCGGTGCGTGAAGAAACCAGGTGGATGTACCGACTCTAACGTATCCCGAGTAAGCCATGTTTCCGTGAAACAGAGAATGTTACAATCTTTGATGTCTCTCTGGAAGGCAACCCTTGCTTGGATTTCGTCTACCTTGTTGTCAAGAGACTAGACATCGGCTAGTCGTATACTCGGGAGCGGTGGGCGATGTGCCCCTCTACGGAGCCTGACCAGAAGACCGCACCGTCTACCCCTTCTGCGGCACCGTTGTTTTGGGACGCCTGCTGGGATCCGATCCATTGTCCTGGGTGGTGGACCAAACAGAGGATCCGCTTTGGGAAAGTCGTATTCCTGGTCGCAATGTTGGTAAGTTGACGTTGCTCTTATAGTTCCTCCCGGCTGTATGTAATAAGACTTAAGATTTCTAAGTTAAATAACTGGGTAACAGTGTAAGAAATAATACATAAAAAAATAAGAGCATAGCGAGGCGGCCATCTCTGTCGGCGCCGGATCTCGGCATGTGTGTGTGTTTGAGAGAAAGGGAGACAGAGTGTGTGTTCACTTTAGAGTAGATTTCATGCAGTGTTTTCCCCCTACTGCCACAGTGACATGCAGATCATCATATATATTCCTTCCTCCAACCAAATCACAGGTAGGCCTCAGCAAATATTAGCAAAGTAGCCATTCTATGTAGTATTCCATACTGAACAAAAATATAACGCAACAATTTCAGTTCACATAAGGATTTTAGTCAATTGAAATAAATTAATTAGGCACTAACCTATGGATTTCACATAACTGGGCAGGGACGCACCCACTGGGGAGACAGGCCCAGCCATTCAGAATTAGTTTCCCCCCACAAAAAGGCTTTATTGCAGACAGAAATACTCCTCAGTTCCATCAGCAGTCCAGATGACTGGTCTCAGACGATCCTGCAGGTGAAGAAGCCAAATTCTCTCAAATGACATTGGAGGCAGCTTGTGGTAGAGAAATGAAAAATAAATTCTCTGGCAACAGCTCTGGTGGACATGCCTGCAGTCAGCACATCAATAGCACACTCCCTCAAAACATCTGTGGCAGTGTGTTGTGTGACAAAACTGCACATTTTAGAGTGGCCTTGTTTCGTCCCCAACACAGGGTGCACCTGCGTAACGATCATGCTGTTTAATCAGCGTATTTATATGCAACACCTTTCAGGTGGATGGTTTATCTTGGCAAAGTAGAAATGCTCACTAACAGGGATATAAACTAATTTCTGTACAGAATTTGAGAGAAATAAGCTTTTTGTGCATATTGAAAATTTCTGGGAACTTTTATTCCAGTTCATAAAACATGGGACTAACACATTACGTTTACATTTTTGTTCAATAAATTACACAGTTAACAGTATGAAGTTAATGTGTTGTATTGAGTAGAAGTATGAATATCAGTGCCAGATGTGTAGCACATGAGCATTACGTTTAGAAAACGGGAACAAGGCGAACAGGACGCGAGACCACTGAATTTCCCCCCGTGGTATCGCGATACTTCACCTGGTATCATAAGTAAAATGTTGGCATCGTGACAACACTAGTCTCTACTAAACAAATATTGTTTGTTTTTGAAGAGTACTGTTGCACAGCCTGCTGCTGGCTTTTCACTCCACCCCCATATCCCCCAATGCATTACACTATAGACTGTACATAGAATACATATTGGCTTGTAGCTAAAATTGGGTGGGAAATACTCAGTGGGGTCTCTACCAACCAAATATGTGTAGTTTGAAGGGGACTGTGTCATACATATCCCTATCTCCAACCCCTCCATAGCCCCCAATGCAATACATTGTAATAGATTTATACATATTGGCATGTAGAGAGAGAACTTTTCTACCCATCTCAGTGGGGTGGGAAATAATCAGTCCCCCTGAAAAATGAACCATATTTGTGGTTATTTTTAGTCGTTATTCACTGTCACTATTAAAACATTTCTTATCTAACTTTTTTTGTCCTTTAGCAGATGTGCTTATTCAGAGCGACTTACAGTGGTGAGTGTATACATTTCTGCATGTACAACTCTGCATTGTTGGAAAAGAACCGGTAAGTAAGCATTTCGCTGTTAGTCTACACCTGTTGTTTAAAGTACATTTTTTTGATAGATAAGTAGAATCAAAAGTATAAAACGTTTCAGCTAGTAGCTAGCTGGTTATTTTTGATTTAAAATAAAGGTTCAGGGAGTCATACTGATACCAAGGTCTCTTACAGATGGGCCCTGAATTACATAAATTACAAAAGATACACACAAAATATAAAAAGCATGCAGAAAGACAAACACTGTCATAAAATACAAACATATTCATCAGTAATAAGATCCTCTATTAGCTTTCTGAATTGCCCTTAAGGTAACTAAGGTAATAAAACATAAAATGTAAGAACATTTAAGATGGTTTTCTTGGACCTTAGTTGTGGAACAAAAAGCTGATTTACTTAACTCAGTAGAGACAACTGGAATATCAAGATTTCGATATACCTGAGACCACGTGTGTTACTCGTATGTCCAAAAGTTTAGTAAAGATGTTAGGTACAGTGGGACTTTTTGTAAAAGGGCTTTATAAATGAAAACACACTAAATTACCAAAAGTATGTTGAAACATGCTTGTCAAAACGCTCATTCAAAAATCATGGGCCTTAATATAATAGAGTCCCCCTTTGCTGCTATAACAACCCCCCACACTCGATGTTGGAACATTACTGCGGGAACTTGCTTCCATTCAGCCACAAGAGCATTAGTGAAGTCGGGCACGGGTGTCGGCGATTAGGCCTGACTCAAAGTAGGCATTCGAATTCATCCCAAAGGTGTTCGATGGGGTCGAGGATCTGTGTAGGCCAGTCAAGTTCTTCCACGCCAATCTCAACAAACCATTTCTGTATGGACCACACTTTGTGCACGGGGGGCATTGTCATGCTGAAACAGAAAAGGGTCTTCCCCAAACTGTTGCCACAAGGCTGGAAGCACAGAATCATCTAGAATGTCATTGTACACTGTAAAGTTAAGAATTCCCTTCACTGCAACTAAGGGGCCAAGTCCGATCCATGAAAAAAAGCTCCAGAAAAAAATGATCCACCAAACTTTACAGCTGGCACTATGCATGCATTGGGGAATGTAGAGTTCTCATGGCACCCACCAAACCCAGATTAGTCTGTCGGACTGCCAGATGGTGAAGCGTGATTCATCACTCCAGAGAAGGTGTTGATCTTAGGCTTGTGCGCGGCTGCTCGGATATGGAAACCGATTTCATGATGCTCCCAACAAACAGTTCTTGTTCTGACGTTGCATCCAGAGACAGCTTGGTACTCGGAAGCGAGTGTTGCAACCGAGGAGAGACTACTTTTACGCGCTACAGCACTCGGCAGTCCTGTTCTGTAAGCTTGTGTAGTCTATCACTTTGTGTCTGAGCCATTGTTGCTCCTAGACGTTTCTACTTTACAATAACAGCACTTACAATCGACGGGGGCAGCTCTAGTAGGACAGATTTTTTTAGGAACTGACTTGTTGGAAAGAAGGAATCCTATGACGGTGCCACGTAAGTCACTGAATGACCCATGTTTGGTCTTCAGTAAGGCCATTCTACTGCCAATGTTCGTCTATGGAGAATTCATGGCGGTGTGCACAATTCTATACACCTGTCAGCAACCGGTGTGGCTGAAAAATCCGAATGTACTAATTTGAAGGCGTGTCCACATACATTACTAAACTATATATACACAGAAGTATCCAACCTACGTGACGTCAGAGGGCCAACCAACTTTCTGGTAGAGAATGCAGTGTTCAGAGACACAAAATGGTACAACAATATCGTACGTTAGCGAGATTTGCTTGGTGGTCACTTGACTTGGTTACAAATGTCGAATAATTTGCAGTTATAAAAAAGTAGGTAACTAGCGCCGTTAGCTAGTTGACTGGCTAGGTAAGTTAGCTAGCCAACTTGTCGAGTTAACGTTACGCCCACGATAAAAAAAAAACTACATTTAATAACAGCTTTTTAATTCTTGACCTTAGCGAATGTTTGGTCACACAGTCCAGGCAGATGTTGCGGAGCTAACTTAGTTTGCTAACGTTCGTTTTTTTCAAGAACGAGAACAGTTAACATTAACAGCTAAGTTAAATAACTATGTATAGATGAATAAGAAATGTGCGTATCTAGCAGGCTAGATTGTGGGGAAGGGCATTTGATATCCAAGTTACTTTTACACCAGCGTTTTTAAAAACGAGAGTTGTGAATTAAGACATGGGCGTCGTAGCCAACGTCGTCAGCTTGCTAACATTAGCCAATGTCTTCCTTTTCTTTGGCTAGCTACATTCAAAAACTTGTCTAATGTACATTACAATATTTATTCTAGTATAGATAGTCTAAGCGAGACAAACCCCACACTAGAAAATGAACTTACCAGGGAGAACGATGACAACTCTGGTCGACATGAGTCGAATATCCCAGCTAACGTTAGCCATAGGAAACCTTTCGCATTATTAGTTGCTAGCTTTAGCTCAGCAATCCACAAACACTATGCAGTATTGAGAACATAGCTAAACATTTCTCTCGGTTGTCATTGTAAATTGTGTGTTGGATCAATATTAGGCTGTCCAACATCAGAACTTGAAGGGATATCATAGCTGTTGCGAAAAATATGTCCAAAAAGATTACAGCTCAGCTGACCAAGCCAAAATTTGCATTGTCAAACAGACGGTTTGTGATTGGACAGTTTGAGTGGCACCAATCACCTGTGGCGACGATGAGCTCACTGTTAGTTTACTCCAGTGGACCTAGTAAAAACATTACTGAACTAGATTAATATTCTACTTCTACTCCATTAAGTATTGATGAAGGCCAATAGTAAGACTGTGTGAATGTATTGTACTAAAATTGAATTGTGTACACGTATGGCTCATTTGATGTAAATTCCCTGCAGCCAGACAATATACAGGGAACATTTAATCTGACCTGATAATATGAATTTAGCGTGGAAATGTATTGCTGGAGCAGTAGTATAGACACATTCATTTACCAGGCAGACAGACACAGTGACAATATTCCATATGAAATACATTGTTGCAATGAGATGCAACATTTTCCTTCCTCACTCAAGGTAAAGGAGTGTTTTGCTAATTCCTACCCCACCCCCTCTCTCCCTTTCCCTTCACAGCTTTTTTTTTGTGCAAAGATCCGTCCTGCTTTCAACTGCTTTTGGGATGGGCTAATGCTGCAGCCCATATTGCCCATCACACAGATGAGAGGGAGAGTCGGAGGAAGCATATGGAATTATCTAGAAATAAACCTCCTCTTGACTGTAAAAACTTTGCATGTCACAGAGTTCTGTGCTTGCTAGATGTTTGCATCGTGTCACAGAGGGAGGGTAGAACATAGTGATTAATATCACATTCTCAGCAATGTCTTCAGCAGCCATCTGGGTTTATACAAATGTTTATGAGAAATTTACTGTAAAAATTCTGTGTCATGTGATCACAAAGATCCCTCTTTAGCACTGCCCTGTGGTTTACAGTCAGAACAGTCTAGGAGAGATGATTGTGGCTGAGACAGGTCAATGGGTTTGTAAAGGAGAGACTAATACTGTGTCCCAAATGGCACCCTATTTCTTTACATACCATTTGGGACACAGTTTTAGTCTCTCCTTTACAAACCCATTGACCTGTCTCAGCCACAATCATTTCTCCTAGACTGTTCTCAAATATAATTATTTCAAGATTGCTCTGGTGTACTTTTATAAAGAATATCTTCAGTGTGGTAATTGGTATTACCAAGAATGAATATAATAACTTTAGGAGCCAAGCTATTCTGAAGAGGTTTATTTTACCTGTAAGATTTATGGGAAGATTGTTCCATTTAATTAGATCTGCTTTCATATTGTTGAGTAAAGTTATCTTTACATATTTGTTGTTGGTTGTCACTCCAGTATGGACTAGGGAGAGGCGAAGGTCAAGAGCCGTGCATCCTTTGTAAAACAACCCAACCAAGTCGCACTGATTCTTGACACAATGCCCGCTTAACCCGGAAGCCAGCCGCACCAATGTGTTGGAGGAAACACCGTACACCTGGCTACCGTGTCAGCATGCAATGCACCCGGCCCACCACAAGAGTCACTAGTGTGTGATGGGACAATGTCGGCCAAACCCTCCCCTAACCCAGATGACGCTAGGCCAATTGTGCACCTCCCCGGTCTCCCGGTCGCGGACGGCTGCGACAGAGCCTGGACTCAAACCCAGAGTCCGTAGTGGCACAGCTTGCACTACGATGCAGTGCCTTAGACCACTGCGCCACTCGGGAGGCCCTTATATCCTGAGACTTTACAGTATTCTGAAAATATTTTTAGCAAGAGGGGCAGTGATTTTCAATATTGTTCAGGTATATCAGGAGATTTTGGGGCAGCAGGTAGCCTAGTTGTTAGAGCATTGGGTTAGTAACCGAAAGGTTGCTGGATTGAATCCCTGAGCTGACAAGGTAAAAATCTGGCTTTCTACCCCTGAGCAAGGCAGTTAACCCATTGTTCCCCGGGAGGCTGTCATTGTAAATAAGAATTTGTTCTTAACTGACTTGCCTAGTTAAATAAAGGTTAAAAATGAATCTGCAAATAAGTTTAGTTTATATGAATGTTTAGCAATACTGATACCTGTTACATTTGGGTCCTGTCTAATTCTTTCTGCAAGCGGTTCAATTGCCAGTGCAAACAGGAGGGGGGAGAGATGACATTCCTGTCCTGTGCCACTTTCTAAAGCAGTTTCATCAAATAATATATTATAACATTTATATAGCATTTAACATTTTAACATCATAACATTTATATAGCATTTTTACTAACTGTATTATTTTAGCTGGAAAGTTGAAAGCTTCCAAAGTTTTAAATAGAAATGTCATGACTTCCGCCGAAGTCTATCCCTCTCCTTGTTCGGGCGGCGTTCAGCGGTAGATGTCACCGGTCTCTAGCCATCACTGATCCACCTTTCATTTTCCATTTGTTTTGTCTTTGTTTTCTACACACCTGGTTTCATTCCCCAATTACATGTTAATGTATTTAACCCTCTGTTTCCCCCATGTTTTTGTGCGTGATTGTTTCTTTTGGTACGTTATTGGCTGGTTTTCGACGGGTACTGTTTTCACCCGTGCGTAATTGATTACCGTTTTTTGTTGGTGAAGTGTATTGTTACCGTGTGCCTTTATTTTGAGAAAGTACATTGCTCACTCATTCTGCTCTCCTGCGCCTGACTTCATGCCCCAGCTACACCCACCTTCTGACAAGAAAAGGTAATTCAAGACATAATTTCGGCATCAACGGTCATTATTGAAAGATCTATATCTAGTTTTTTAGCATATCGTATTAAACTGAAACATGTTCTTGTATTTGTAAGTGTCTATTTTTAATAAACCCTGTTTCATTGATATGTATCAAGTCTGGTAAGACTTTTGCCATTCTATTTCTAAAGAGACTTGTTATTATTTTGTCACAAATTATTAAACTTATGGGTCTGTAATCAGCAGAGCACTCCAGATTTTCCTGTTTTTAATATAACTCAAGTAACTGTTTGATAAATGAAACTAGAGGGCACTGAATTCAGTGACATGTGGGTTGTCATTTCTGTAAATATGAGTGCTACTTTGTACCAAAATGTTAAATAGAATTCTATTTCTATGGTGCTTTTCTCCATGCAAATGTTTTAATAGTGTCTACTATCTATTTTGGGTGATTGCTGCAGCACCCTGACCACCCTATTTCCTGTGGCTATGGGGGCCATGGGAATATACAATGCCAACACAATCTCACACTCAATTTATGTAAATATTTGCAAAAAGTATTTCAGCAGATTTCTTGCGTTTTTGTGCGCATTTGATGTGCCGGAGGACATCGTATCTGATCGAGGTCCCCAGTTCACGTCCTGTGTTTGGAGGGCGTTTATGAAACGTCTGGGGGTCTCGGGCAGCCTGACCTCTGGTTATCACCCCGAGAGTAATGGGCAGGTGGAGGGAGTGAACCAGGAAGTCGGTAGGTTCTGCGGTTGTATTGCCAGGACCAGCCAGGAGAATGGGCGAGGTACGTCTCATGGGCGGAGAAGACCCAGAACTCACTCCGTCACTCCTCCACGAACATGTCGCCATTCCAATGCATGCTGGGCTACTAGCCAGTCCTGTCTCCGTGGCATCAGAGTCAGACCGAAGCTCCTGCGGTGGAGGAGTGGGTACAGCTCTCTAGGGAGACCTGGAGGGCAGTCCAGGACGCTCTCAAGCAGGTCGGTGGACGGCAGAAGAAGAGCGCTGACCGCCACCTCAGTGAGGCCCCTGTGTTCGCACCAGGGGACAGGGTCTGGCGCTCGATCCGAAACCTGCCCCTCCGCCTGCCCTGCCGGAAGCTGGGGCTGCAGTGTGTAGGGTCATTCAAAGTCCTGAGGAGGATAAACGAGGTGTGTTATAGATTACAACTTCCCTCTTACTATCGTATTAACCCCACATTTAATGTGTCTCTCCTCAGGCCGGTGGTAGCTGGTCCCCTACAAGAAGGTGAGGTGCCGGAGGTCCCTCTGCCCCCTCTGGACATTGAGGGGTCCACGGCATACATGGTATGAGCTATTCTGGACTCGAGACGCCGGGTGAGGGGCCTGCAGTACCTCGTGGACTGGGAGGGGTACGGTCCGGAGGAGAGGTGCTGGGCACTGGTGAGGGACATTTTGGATCCTTCCCTCCTGAAGGACTTCCACCGCCCTCCGGGCCGCCCTCGAGCCGGGCGTTGGGGCCGAGGGGGGTACTGTCACGAATCCCACCGAAGATAGTGCCTCTGACATCGTCGCCGACCTACTAGCTGCCACCGAACCCCTTTTCTGCTTCATTTAGTGTTGTCTGATTAGTTGCACCTCTTTCTTGTTTAGGTTTTGGTTTTGGGCTTTTTAAACCCGGTAGGCCCGCCGGCTTTTGTGCGGGCTTGTTTTTATGTTATTGGTGTATGTGATTTTTTGTGTATTTTATTTCCTGAACCGTTACGTCCTGTTTGTTTTGGACTGGGTCTTTTAGTGCCCGTGTGTGTGGTGTTGACCGACACTGTTGCTTTGGGAATAAATATATCCACGTATCTAACTACCCTGCTCTCTGCGCCTGACTCCTCCACCCACTACTTATAGAAGTCTTGACACATTGATCATCCTTCAGATGTTTCTACAACTTGATTGGAGTCCACCTGTGGTAAATTCAATTGATTGGACAGGATTTGGAAAGGCACACATCTGTCTATTTAAGGTCCAGCAGTTGATAGTGTATGTCAGAGCTAAAACTAAGCCATGTCGAAGGAATTATCCGTAGCGCTCAGAGAAAGGATCGTGTCAAGGCACAGATCTGAGGAAGGGTACCAAAACATTTCTGCAGCATTGAAGGTCCCCAAGGACTCCTTGGCCTCCATCGTTCTTAAATGGAAGATGTTTGGAACCACCAAGACTTCCCAGAGCTGGCCGCCCGGGCCAAACTGAGCAATCGGGGGAGAAGAGAAACAAGATTCTCTGGTCTGATGAAACCAAAATTGAACTCTTTGGCCTGAATCCCAAGTGTCATGTCTGGAGGAAACCTGACACCATCCCTACGGTAAAGCATGGTGGTGACAGCATCATGCTGTGGGTATGTTTTTCACCGGCAGGGAACTGGGAGTGTAGTCAGGATGGATGAATGGAACAAGGTACAGAGAGATCCTTGATGAAAACCTGCTCCAGAGAGCTCAGGACCTCAGACTGGGGTGAAGGTTCACCTTCCAACAGGACAACAACCCTAAGCACATGGCCAAGACAACGCAGGCTGCTTAGTACCCGCTCATACTGCCCTACCACAGCTCTAAAAGCAGTATTCCGCACAGTCCACTTTGTTGGACATAGGGGATTCAGGGTGGCCAGATGTGTATATTTGGACGTGGTAATTGGTTCAAACATGCTCTTAAAATTTCCTCACTGGCCATAGAGGACACCTAACTTATGGACCCAAGAAAGGGATCCCGGATCAGTGGAGGCTGAGCAGCCAGCCTGTGTAATCAGATGTACACAGTATGCTCCACAATGCACATAGAGGGCTAATGGCTGCTGCCTCCTCACAATTGCCCGTGCACCTGTGTATTTTCCTGCCATTTTTGAGGCACCATCGTAACCCTGCCCACGAAGCCAGACATTGGCAAATTGAGCCTCAACAACACATTTTGTTACCACTTTTGCATTGCACTCGCCTGTTGCCTCCGACACCCTGTATAGCCCATTAAACTCCTATTGAGGGACAAGGTCATGGTCAACATAACGCAGGCAGACACTCTCCTGTTCAGCACCAGAGACATATTGAGTACCATCAACAGTTACTGAAAATTGTACAATCGGAAGAGACCAAATCTCAGCTGCAATGCCGCGAATGACTGTATTGGCCATGATGTTCAGAATTTCCTTCTGTGCTTTGGGGCCTGTGTACATTGTGGTACGCTTTGTTAACCATGTCAGTAAAAGGGGATCATCCTCTTCTGCCCTATGTTTCAAAAGCTGGTATAAATTCCCACTGTGGCCTCTAAAGGCTTGTCCCTGTCTTACTACATGCCACACCGAACTAACAATTTTCATCAAGCAATGCCTTGCATTCTGCTGTTTACCCCACGTGCTGTATAAATGGGCACTGATTGGATTTAGCTGGTGTGCTGTTACAGTTACAAAGTGGCGGTGGGTTTGGCAGTTTGGATGTACTGTGAAGTTTTTCAATGGCTTTTCTCCAGTTCCTAAATCCTGCGCTAATGAAGGCAGCATCCGCTCTTTGGCCAAAAGATGGCTGGCTTGAAAACCTTTGGTTACAGTGAAAACACAACACTCCTTTTATTGATGGATTATAATGTAGCTAGGAGAAATCGCGAAACCATTTTTCTCTCGAAAAGTCAACACTCTTTTGGCAAGAGTTTGCGGTTCTATAAATTGTGGGTGTGGCTAGTATGGTTTTGTGCCATTACTGAGGTAACTGGACAATGCTGTGCCACTGTCCCCTATACGGGTGCTGCTGGCAACAAAGTTGACATCTGGTCCTGCAGTAGCTGTGACACTGTCCTCTGAAGTCTCTCTCCTTGGCGTTCACCACCCTCACTGACAAACAGTCTGTCTCCTAGAAAATAAATAAGGTTTTTGCCATTCTCTTAACTACCGGTACCCAAAACTACACAATTAATTACAACAGCAATACCATTGCCTTAAACAAATTTTAGTTCAGTCACCAGTTTAAGTTGAGAGTGGGAGGTATCCATGCCCTTTTCAAATTATGTTCCTATTTTACAAGTCTAAAAAAGAAACTTTTCACAATGTTGCCGAACAAAGACTCAACAAACTTACCTGAGACTCCTTGTCTCTTCCAGTCTGTCCCTGCCTATCTGTCCCCAGCTCTGCTGTCTCTGTGCCAGCTGTTGCCTGCTCTGCCTAATGACATCATTATGACAGTTTTCCATTAGCATTTCACTTATTTCCTATGAACATTTTATCAACTAGTCTTTGAGATATTAGGTTACGAGTGTTCTTACTTTGCGTTTTGGTGTACTGACAAATGCTCTTGTAATGATTTTCTTCCGCTGAAGGAGAGGAGGACCAAAATGCAGCGTGGTTAGTGTTAAACAGCTTTAATATAGACGATAACCGAGAACACTACAAAAATACAAAACAATAAATGTGAAAACCGAAACAGTCCTGTGTGGTGAAACAAACACAGACACGGAAACAATCATCCACAATACAACAGTGAAACCCAGGCTACCTAGTTATGATTCTCAATCAGAGACAACTAACGACACCTGCCTCTGATTGAGAACCACACTAGGTGGAACACAGAAAAACAACCTAGACACACAAAACATAGAATGCCCACCCAACTCACGCTCTGACCAACTAAAACAAACAATTAACACAATAACTAGGGTCAGAACGTGACAGCTCTGATGTCCGTCCTTTTTCACTTTTTCTGCCATTTTGCTACATGTCTGGCTGGCTACACACACACACACACACACACACAGTGTGCAGGTTATTTACAGTAGGAGATGGACTTCGGTCATAAATGTAGGAGGAGACTGGTGACGGTTATAAATGTGTTTTCTTGTATTGAGTGGTAGAAGAAAGAAATGTCTAACATATCCTTTGTTTAAACTACTTACTGGAGGTCAGCCACCAACGACAGACTCTGTCAGATTCCCACACATGCACAGTACCTGCATCATGTGCCACTGCTGATGGCTGGGGAGGGCTGGGGAGGGTGGGAATATAATACCTTCATCAACACCAAAAACAAAAAATCTGTACTTTTTTCTCCAATCTGGCAACCCTCATAAAATTTGACATGAAATAAATGGTGTAATGTACACAAAAAAGTGGGGCCTTGTATTAAATGCATTATGAAGAAAATTGTGTAATGTAGGGTCCACGAAATATTACATGCGTTATGAATAAAATCGTGTAGGCCTACTCCTACACGAAAAAAGGACCTTTCTGACTACAAGTGCATCAGTATCCCAAAGCATAGAAAACAGCATTAGTATTCATTTTAAAAAACAACAACAATGTAAGGCAATATAATAATTATTTTGTTGACCACTTGTGTAATGATGTGCACTGAGAGGTGGGGAGCAAGTTCAGGGAGTGAGTGTTTTACAAAATAAACACAACATAATACAACATAAGAAACACGAGCAACGCACAGACATGACACAGAAACAGGAACAATAACGAGTGGGGATGAAACCAAAGGGAGTGACATAATGTCATGAGAATTATGTTCTCAATGTTCATAAACCCAATTCAATTAACTACTCAGCCTGAAACCCAGAATTTGTGAGAAACTAGTTGAAATGAATCAGACGGAGTCCCAGCTACGATTGTCAGAAAATTTATTTCCGAGAGTGTTACGGAATTCTTCCTGGGAAGGAGAGGCGGACCAAAATGCAACGTGGTTGAAGATCATGTTTTTTAATAAGAACATTTAACATGAACATAATACAAAACAATAAATGTGGAAAAACCGAAACAGCCCTATCTGGTGCAACAAACACAAAGACAGGAAACAATCCCCCACAAAACCCAACACCAAACAGGCTACCTAAATATGGTTCCCAATCAGAGACAATGACTAACACCTGCCTCGATTGAGAACCATATCAGGCCAAACACAGAAACAGACAAACTAGACACAACATAGAATGCCCACTCAGATCACACCCTGACCAACCAAAACATAGAAACATACATTGCAAACTATGGTCATGGTCATCTGCTCTGGCAGATCCTGGCTGAATGGCGGCTCTGGAGATCCTGGCGGCACTGGCAGATCCTGGCAGATCCTGGCTGACTGGCGGCACTGGCGGATCCTGGCTGACTGGCGGCACTGGCGGATCCTGGCTGACTGGTGGCACTGGCGGATCCTGGCTGACGGGCGGCACTGGCGGCGACTGGCTGACTGGCGGCGACTGGCTGACTGGCGGCACTGGAGGCTCCTTCCAGATTGGCGGCACTGGCGGCTCCTTGCAGACTGGCCCTGCCAGTGCGACGAGGTGGAATAGCCCGCACTGGGCTATGCAGGCGAACCGGGGACACCATGTGCAAGGCTGGTGCCATGTAAGCCGGCCCAAGGAGACCAGATGCATAGAGCCGGCTTCATGGCACTTGGCTCGATGCCCACTCTAGCCCGGCCGATACGGGGAGCTGGTATGTACCGCACTGGGGACACCGTGCGCCTCACATCACGGTGCCTGCCCGGTCTTTCTAGCCCCCCGGTAAGCACAGGAAGTTGGCGCAGGTCTCCTACCTGGCTTCGCCACACTTCCTGTGTGCCTCCCCCAATAAATTTTTGGGGCTGACTCTCGGGCTTCCATCCACGCCGCCGTGCTGCCTCCTCATACCAGCACCTCTCCGCCTTCACCGCCTCCAGCTCTTCTTTGAGGTGGCGATATTCTCCTGGCTGTGCCCAGGGTCCTTTACTGTCCAACTCATCCTCCCATGTCCAGTCCTCCTTGCGCTGCTCCTGCTGCCGCTGCCTGTCACCAAGCCGCTTGGTCCTGGGAAGGAGAGGCGGACCAAAATGCAACGTGGTTGAAGTTCATGTTTTTTAATAAGAAAACTAAACATGAACATAATACGGGGCCTCCCGGGTGGCGCAGTGGTTAAGGGCGCTGTACTGAAGACAGGAAACAATCCCCCACAAAACCCAACACCAAACAGGCTACCTAAATATGGTTCCCAATCAGAGACAATGACTAACACCTGCCTCTGATTGAGAACCATATCAGGCCAAACACAGAAACAGACAAACTAGACACAACATAGAATGCCCACTCAGATCACACCCTGACCAACCAAAACATAGAAACATACAAAGCAAACTATGGTCAGGGTGTGACAGAGAGCGCTGCTCTATTGTTAAAAACAATTAATTTTATACTGGCTTCTCACGCACACCCATTCACACAAACATACGCACACATATTCACACTAACATACACACAATGTCCTGCTACCCAGCCGACAAAGATTAGGGGATTCTGTGAGACTTACTCCCCCTCCTCCCTCAAGATAGGGAGACTGGGAAGTACTGTCAGTGGCCCCAGCCAAGGTCGGCACTGAATCTTGCTCAGAGAGTCTGTCTGTTATTCAAATAAGGTTTATAGACATCAAAAAGAAAGGAGGACCAAGGCACTCTTCATATAATTAATTAAAATGCCTTTATTAGTATGGTATGTTCAATAGAAACAACGTTTTTTTTTAAACTGACGCGTTTTGGCTGCATGGCCTTTGTCAGGGAGTACAAAAAATACTATACACATTAAAAGGTGAAATACTGTAGCTAAGTTATCTTAAAAATACAACTCCAAGCTCCAAGTATCAGAAGACTGAAAGGTAGTTTTAACCTTAAATATGACTGGGAGAAGTGTCAAGAATAAGAAAGCAATATATTCCATAGTACACTAGAACACAGCAAAACATGAACAACAACAGTCTAACCATAGCTGAGGACAAATTAAGCAAAATGTTCACTGGATGACAGCAAATGGACCCATCACAACCTTACAGGAAGGGTGAGAAATCCATATCTTCATTTAAACCAGGGTATTTAGTGGCCTGTAGTTTGTAAATCCCAGAACTTTCCCTTTGGTTTAACCGTTTAAGACGGTCCCCTTTTCTAATTGAGGCCGGAATATGATCAATACCCATAGCTTGTAGGGAGGCAGGGTTGCCATGGTGTAGGGACTTTTAGTGCCTTGCCATGGGGTAGTCTTCATTGCCTACCCGTATGGCGTACTTGTGTTCGCTAAGCGGTCTTGAAGGTGTCTCTTTGTCCGTCCAATGTAGAACACCTTGCACTGTGGACATTCCAATCTATAGATGACATGAGTGGTTTTACAGTTAATGAAATGCTTGACGTAATACTCCATTTTGGAAGCTGTGTCAACAAAATACTTATTCTGTGCAATATTACTGCAATGGTTGCAATGGTTACATTTAAAGGAGCCCTTGGGTTTGTGGTCAAGTCAAGTTTAACTGTGGACTAATTTGTCATTTAGGGTAGGACATCTCTTAAATCTTATTACTGGTGGCTCAGGAAAGACTTGGCGTAGTAGCGTATCACTTTGGATGATTCCCCAATTATTTTTAATGATTCATTTAATGTTCTCTGCTTCAGTGCTGTATTTTGTAACAAAATACACCCTCTCTGATGTATCACGAGGCACGGTTTATAGACATATTGTACAGACTATGGTCATACATAATTCTAATCAATTTCATACTCATACGATTATATGGCTTCAGGGTGGATTATTCTAGTCATTCATATAAATTCCATCAACACATATATAGGGCAGGTAATCAAGGAGGTTATGGAGTCCAGGTGAGTGTCATTATGCGCCTAACGCTGATGACAGGTGTGCACCCTAACGAGCAGCCTGGTGACCTAGAGGCCAGAGAGGGAGCACACGTGACAGTACCCCCGCCCGACGCACTGCTCCAGTCGCAGGATGCCGACCAAGATGACGATCCCAGGGATCAGGAGCGGACCGGTCACCTCTGCTAAGGTGCGGGAGCCTGTCGATCTGGTTGAGGGACGGGAGGATGACGACTTAGAGCGCCGGAGAGAGAGCATATGTAACAATGCCCCGGTGCGGACAGTTCACCTCCGCAGAGGCACAGAAACCTGACTAACTGGCAGAGGAGTTAACCTGATGAGCCGGCTGAGACCTCCCTGGTTGCCTCGGCTGAGGCACGGGAACATGTTCACCCAGTTTCGGTATGGGAGCCTATCGAACCCGCTGAGGCATGGGAGCCTACAAACCGGCTGATGCCTCCCAGGTAGCTTCGACTCCAACACCCGACATCACCCCCAACACAAAAAAACACTCCCTGATGCTGGTCTTTGTTAAATCGTCATTCTGTAACGATGTGCGCTGAGAGTCGGGAAGCAGTTCAGGGAGTGAGTGTTTTGATAAATAAACAAAATATAATACAAAATAAGAAACACGAGCAACATGAGACACGAGACATGACACAGGAACAGAAACCGGAACAATGACTACTGGGGAAGAAACCAAAGGGAGTGACATATATACAGCGGCTTAAGAAAGTAATTAAAATCCTGGAATTGAAATGGATTTTTGGGAGGTTTGTATCATTTGATTTAAACAACATGCATACCACTTTGAAGATGCATCTTTGAAGATGCAGCATATTTTTTATTGTGGAACAAACAAGAAATAAGACAAAAAAACTAGAAACTTGAGCGTGCATAACTATCCCCCCCCCCCAAAGTCAATACTTTGTAGAGACACCTTTTGCAGCAATTACAGCTGCAAGTCTCTTGGGGTATGTCTCTATAAGCTTGGCACATCTAGCCGCTGGGAATTTTGCACATTCTTCAAGGCAAAACTGCTCCAGCTCCTTCAAGTTGGATGGGTTCCGCTGGTGTACAGCAGTCTTTAAGTCATACCACAGATTCTCAATTGGATTGAGGTCTGGGCTTTGACTATGCCATTCCAAGACATTTAAATGTTTCACCTTAAACCACTCGAGTGTTGCTTTAGCAATAAGCTTAGGGTCATTGTCCTGCTGGAAGGTGAACCTCAGTCCCAGTCTCAAATCTCTGGAAGACTGAAACGTTTGCCAATAACGCCAATAGTATGCAAAGCTGTCATCAAGGCAAAGGGTGGCTACTTTGAACAATATAAAATCTAAAATATATTTGGATTTGTTTAACACTTTCTTGGTTACTACATGATTCCATGTGTTATTTCATAGTTTTGATATCTTCACTATTATTCTACAATGTAGTATGGTGGAGAAAATTGCAAGATTATGTAATACTGTAATTGCATCAAATGGTTGTTTTATGCAACAGAATAGAGTGTTTGTATAACTCTATTGTGTCTGTGTGGACTGAAAGTGGACCTTTGGGAGATTTAACACTGACAGAAGATGTACGTTGTCTTTGGGTGATAAGCCTAACAAGACTGCATTCCATAGCATGCATTAATGTTTCTGTACTGGGGTACCAGGGGGAGATGGCTCCAGGGCCAGACCCTGGTCTCTACACAATGAGAACAGCATTTACAGCATATACTGTTTGCAGTGAATTATTAGCAGCCTTGTGACCCATTCCATACATCTGTTGTTTGTCATGGACTTTGCTATAACATGCTGTGGCTCATATCCACTTGCTGGGGCTCTCAACGAATTACCTACAGGAGGCTTGTTGACAAGCTCCGTACTGCAGTAATTAAATAATAAAGTTGGATTGTTTTGAAGAAATCTAAAAGTATCTCCTTTTGATTAGAATAATTCCACGATGGTAGAAAATAGTAAAGAAAAACCCTTGAATGTCTCCAGACTTTTGACTGGCACTGTGGGGCTGCAGGTAGCCTAGTGGTTAGAGCACTGGGCCAGTAACTGAAAGGTTGCTGGATTGAATCCCTCGAGGTAAAAATCTGTCGTTCTGCGCCTGAGCAAAGCACTGTTCCCCAGGCGCTGAAGACGTGGATGTCAATTAAGGCAGTCCCCCACACCTCTCTGATTCAGAGGGGTTGGGTTAAATGCGGAAGACATATTTCAGTTGAAGGAAAACAGCTGTACAACTGACTAGATACCCCCCCCCCCCCAATATGTCAGCAAAGGTGAGTGGTTACCTCTTAGTACAGACTTTTGAGTTGAAGTTCAAGCATGTGGGGGACTACCCCATAGACCTTTACCACCATGGACCTCTGCTTCTTCATGGAGGATGACCTACCCAATGTCAAGAGGCTGGGGACACACCTGATGGAGGAGATGAGGAACACCACCAGCGACTTCAAAATGGGTATGTGTGTGTGTGCGTGCCTGCCTGCTTGCTTGCCTGGCTGCCTGCCTGGCCGTACTGATTGGCCCAGATTTGTGTAATCACTACTGCTTAACAGTATTTTGCATTACTTCCCTGAAAGCTTTGGAGCATTTGCGGACAAGACACAAAATAGTACCACAGAGGGGATGCTCCAGAACCCATGCAAAGGACTGAGCCCTGGCCCTGCTCCCTTCCATTTTACATTGACATTTTAGTCATTTAGCAGACGTTCTTATACAGAGCGACTTACAGCATTCATCTTAAGATAGCTAGGTAGGACAACCACATATCACAGCCTCAATAACATAGCTATCAGTAGAGTCAGTGATAGAAGGGGGGGTCAAGGTGAGGAGGAGGATTATTTAAGATACTGTTTGAAGATGTATGGTTTCAGATATTTTCGGGAGTTGGGCAGGGACTCTGCTGTTATAGCTTATTGGGGAAGCTGGTTCCAACATCGGGGTGCCAGGACAGAGAAGAGCTTGGACTGGGCTGAGCGGGAGATGCCCTCCCATAGGGGTGGGAGGGCCAAGAGACCTGAGGTGGCAGAATGTAGTGCTCGGGTTGGGATGTAGGGTTTGAGCATAACCTGAAGGTAGGGAGGGACAGTTCCTCTTGCTGTTCCGTAGGTCACTGCTTTGATGTTTGCAGAGAATGACAGGGTGTTGTCCAGGGTCACGCCAAGGTTCTTTGCACTCTGGGAGGGTGACACTATGAAGCTATCAGCTGTGATGGATAGGTCTGAGCGAGAAGGCCTTCCACAGGAGGAAGAGCAGTTACATTTTTTTGAGGTTGATCTTGAAGATCATATGAAGATCATCAAAGGTAATTGTAATCAAATGTAAAGGTAATTGATTAATTTTATAGCTATTTCTGACTTTTGTTACTCCTCTACTTGGCTGGAAAATGTTTGTATGGTTTTGTGTTCCTGGTGCTGTCCTCAGATAATCGCATGGTATGCTTTCGCCGTAAAGCCTTTTTGAAATCTAACACAGCAGCTGGATTAACAAGAAGTTAAGCTTTATTTTGATGTATTACACTTATATTTTTGTGAATGTTGAATATTTATATTCCTGTAATTTGAATTTGGCACACTACAATTTCACTGGATGTTGTCAAATGGATCCCGCTGAAGGGACTGGCGTGTGAAGAGATCTCTAAGAGGTTTTAAAAGGCAACAATAAAATAACTGTAACAAGGCTATATACAGGGGGTTCCGGTACAGAGTCAACGTGTGGGGGCACAGGTTAGTCAAGGTAATTGAGGTAATATGTACATGTAGGTAGAGGTAAAGGGACGATGTATAGATCATAAAAAGAGAGTAGCAGCAGCGTAAAAAGGGAAGGGGGTCAATGCAAATAGTCCGAGGAGCCATTTGGTTAGCTTTTCAGGAGTCTTATGACTTGGGGTAGAAGCTGTTAAGAAGCCTTTTGGACCTAGACTTGTAAGAGTACATGGTGAGAGTACGTGGTGCAGGCACAGATCCTCTCCAAGTCACCTGGTAGGAGCGGTCTGCCAGGTAGGATGCAATCCAAGAATGTGCAGGGCCTAAGACGCCTAGCCCTGAGAGGGTGGAGAGGAGGATCTGATTGTTTACGATGTCGAATGCAGTGGATAGATCTAGGAGGATGGGAACAGAGGAGAGAGAGAGTCAGCTTTGTCATTGCAGAGGCGTGAAACAGAGAAGAGCAGTCTTGGTTGAGTTACCCGTCTTGAAGCCTGACTGGTTAGGGTCAAGAAGATCATTCTGTGAGAGATAACGAGAAAGTTAATCAGAGACAGCACACTCAAGTGTTTTGGAAATAAAATAAAGACGGGATAACAGGTCTGTAGTTTTTGACGTCAGAAGAGTTGAGTGTTGGTTTATGGAGGAGGGGAGTAATTTGAGCCATTTTGAAGTCAGAGGGGATGCAGCCAGTGGTCAGCGATGAGGAAAGTGAGGAATGGGAGAAGGTCCAGAGATGGTCTGGAGGAGGGGATGCGGTTGAGCGACCAGGTTGTAGGTCGGCCAGACCACTAGTTGCAGGATGGAATTCTTAGAGAGAGGGGAGAAAGAGGTCAAGGCGTAGGGTAGTTCTTCCTTTCACTTACCATGACCTCCTGGGCCTCACGGCCAAATTGAGCTGATGGGGGGACAGCCATCTCAGGAAAACTGGACTCAACAGACTGGACTCAACAGACTAAAACTCCAAACAGCAAGCAATGCAGATGTAGAAGCACAGTGTCTAGGAAAAACTCCCTTGAAATGCAGAAACCTAGGAAGAAACCTTGAGAGGAACCAGGCTCGGAGGGGTGG
This sequence comes from Oncorhynchus masou masou, assembly GCF_036934945.1. NCBI lineage: Eukaryota > Metazoa > Chordata > Actinopteri > Salmoniformes > Salmonidae > Oncorhynchus > Oncorhynchus masou. Next base: position 35,251,945 of record NC_088239.1, on the reverse strand, counting down.
CCAGTCCTCTTCTGGCTGTGCCGGGTGGAGATTATAACATTTCTACTGCTTTACATGGGCAGGTCAAGACAAGGGGCACTATTTACACAGTTAAATAGCGCCCCTTTTCTTGACCTGCCCATTTAAAGCAGTAGAATACAACAGCCGGCCTGGTCGTGCTGCTGCTCCAGTTTCAACTGTTCTGCTGCGGCTATGGAACCCTGACCTATTCACCGGACCTGCTGTTTTCGACTCTCGCGCTCTACTGCACCTGCCGTCTCTAACTCTGACATTTACTCCTGAGGTGCTGACCTGTTCCACCCTCTACAACCACTGCGATTATTATTATTTGACCCTGCTGGTCATCTAGGAACGTTGTAATCCGAATGTTAGCAATGCTAAAAAGTACATGTAAAATCCCATAGCGAATGCTAGCTAAATGCTAAAGAGCGCATTGCAAATATTTTATAAGGTGTCTGACATAAACTCAGACATCCCAGCTCCTAAAGTTATATAAGTAACTCAAAAATGTGCTGCACGCACAGGAGGGGATTCTCTGCTGTTACCAAGAGAAGCTTGATTTTGCAAGAAGCTAGACACTTAGCTAGATAACTAGCTACTAAATTAGGAAACCAAATGTACAACTGCAGAGCATGGTGAGTGGAACTGTATTTTTTATTGCAGCTCACTAACTCTTTAAATTACTTACTTGTGTGAAACATTGTTACATTTGCTTTATCTTGGCCAGGTCGCAATTGTAAATGGGAACTTGTTCTCAACTTGCCTACCTGGTTAAATAAAGGTGAAAAAAAAAAAAAAAAAAAAAAAAAATCAACTTTAGGTCAACATTTACTTTATATATTAAACGTGAAATGCTTTTTGCAATGGGACGTAATGGTTGTATATTTCCTTCAGGAAATGCTTAATGGTTGTGTTTTGTATTCTTATGATTTGGACCTACTGACTTATTATGCTTTAACATGATACTGTCTGTGACTGGTGTCTTTCTATTGGCCCTATGCAGTTGTGTAGTGGTGCCTGGAGAAGTGGGTGTACTCTAATTTTGGCAAAAAGTCCCCACCCTGTGTTAAAAATTAAATGTTTTCCCATTGAAAAAATAAAAATAAAAATGTGATGTTCTAAGTCCACAAAAATGCTTAAACCACATCAACCTGATTGGCTGGGCCTGTCAGGGACTGGCTCCCCAGTGGGTGGGGCTGTGTCCACACAGGCCAACCCATGCCTAGGCCCCTGATGCAAACAGCCATGATGACAATTGCACACCACAAATAGTCTACTAACCAACTCTTCGGACCTAACTTTTTCAATACCTGGTTTGCATATCAATTGTTGGGTATGGCTTCCACAGGTGTAATAAGAGGGACACAGACGGGTGCTTAGTTAGTTACCTGTATCTGGCCAGACAGAGACGGGGCGCTGCCCACATTCACTCAACTATTAAGCTGCTGTATGTAGGAACCATTTTTTGTCAAAAAATTATAATAATCATTTTAATCTCATGAATGGTCAGTCATTTGAAAGTGTCTACATTTCTCCAGCTCCAATCCTCAGTTGTTTACCAAAAGAGTGGTGGGTAACCAGTTTGTTGCTGTTTGAATCCCAGATTACCCCTCTAATAAACCACACTCTGTCATATTCCTGCTGTTTAAAGACCATTTGAATTATTGACATACAACCCAATGATTATTCATAATGGAAAAGTCAGGCTGTTGAAATGGCAGATTGTGGCTTTAAACTTTGACATTGTTCTCTTCCTCCCGGAGTGCCCGTCAGGTCCTGATGTGGTTCTGGTGACTGCAGTGGTGTCTGGCTCCATGATGGTCCTGGATGTGGTCTCTCTACTGCTCTGGAAACTATTTACCTCCCAGCCACAACTGGATGGAGTTCACCCACTTCCATAAAGAACTGGGAGCGATGACCTGGGACAGGGTGCGGGTGCTCTGGCACACCTTTGACACTATGGAACCTGGTCAAAAGAAGTTCACTATTTAGGGAATTGGGTGCCATTTGGGACACAGACTGGGTTTGGCTTTCCCTGATATGGCTGTGGTGTAGACGCCATGAAGGCTACAGCCGTATCAGGACAAGTGTCTCACCAGACTCAAGGGAACTTACTTGTGGAGAATATACAGTACAGTACAGTAGTTATGTTTGTCTCTTCACTGTCTGAATTAGGATTGTGATGAGATAAACCATTGGGAATCGTATGTAGACCTACTGATATTGTTCTTCCTCTGTTCCATTGCAAGGTGACAACCCGATCTACAAGAGTGCCATAATTGTTGTCAATCCCAAGTATAAAGCTTAATGATGGACGTGTTGACACCAACTCAAGAAAAATGTACTCATTCTCAGAAATTATTCAAGTGGGCAATGTAGAAATTAACATTATTTACTCTCATAATTTCTTTTGATGCATACATTCACCCACTGCCACAGGGTTCTTACCCTCTAGTGTCACCTTGTGGACAAATAAAACAGAACATTATATGTCATCAAAACATGATGACGTAGAATTATATCAAATATTAATTTGATTAAACACTTTTGTTGCATTAACCTATTGGAGTGATATTTCACCTTAGGTCAGAATTGGAGGAAGGGGAAGGGGGGTAGAAAACAAACATACAGGTGTCAGGCAGATTACATTTAATATTTATGTTTACAGCCAATCAATGGCGTAGAGAGGTGATGCAGTGAGGTCTTTCCACACAAATAGGCTATCAGTTACATCTGACTCCATTACTGGACCAGCGTCAGTGATAAGGACCCAATGTCCTCTGTACATTTTCCTTTCCACAGTGGAAACTAGCAAGGTGAGCTAGACAGCAAGGCTGTCCCTAAACCCTATTCCCTCAATAGTGCACTACTTTGGTAGGCCCATTTAGGGCTCTGGTCGAAAGTAGTGCAGGAATAGGATGCCATTTTGGATGCAATCCAAGTAATCTCAACTGAAAAAAATAATCAGCAATATTAATGCAAAACAACATATCATGAATGTAATTTGTGATAATGCCAGATGAAATGGAGCTTTTCTGGCAATTTTTCTTCCCATACTATTTGCATTTTAATGCACTTTCAAACTTAGATTTTCTTTTTGTTTTCCTCTCCCTTTAGCCTACTCCTTGCACTGTTTTGATTTGAAATAACATTTTTCAGGTAGTCAATTTAAATATTTATGATGGCTTATTACATTGTCACAGAGCAGGGTGTGTCAAGAGATATCACTGTCTGTTAAGCCTTCATCCTTTTCGTTCCTGGAGGAACATATGGCCTGTACTAAAGTTTCATTCATACTCCACCTGAAAAACAATCTGATGTTTTGCCTATTTTTTTAAGACAAAGTCTGATCATCTCTATTGGGGTTGGAGAGGGTTAAGTCTTAGAGAAAGCCTCTGACCCTCATATCAGTCTGTGGTGTGTGAGCAAGCAGGTGTTGAATGAGCCATAGAGGGATCAAAGTGTTCTAGCTGAGCATGGGTCTGTAACTAAGACAGAGTGGCAGCGACAGAACAGGCTAAGGCCTCAGCCTGACCCACAGACACAGCTGGAGACTATATCTGTGTCCCAAATGGCACCCCCTCTGGTTAAAAGTGGTGCACTTAATAGGGAATAGGGTGCCGTTTGGGACAAAGCCTATGATTCAGACTGGGGATGGAGACACTCCGATGTCTGCAGCAGTAAGACAGAAGACTTAGCCTGAACAGCTGTTGTGCTGCTGATGTTACTCTGACCGGGTCTTTGGCAGAGCAGCCCTGGCCGGGTGGTGTTGGTGGGGGAGGAGGAGCCCGCTGGCTGAACCTGCTCAGGGGGCTTCTGGGGCTGTGAGGTGGGCTTCAGAGACTGTCCTAATTCCCTGATTCCCTGGCTGTCGTCTCTAGTTCTGGGTGGTGGGTCTCTGGGTCTGGTTCCTCTCCAGCAGCTCTCTCTCCCGTAGATTGAAATCAACTGTGGCTAGCCCCAGAGCCCATGCTGCTGGGGCATTGGGAGGATGAGGAGGATGAGGGGACTGAGGCCGAAACACCCTTCGCCAGAGGTTCTGGGAGATGGAGCGGTGCAGGTTGGTCATAGAGGAGGAGCTTGCTGCCATGGTGACCACCCAGGGATGGCGGAGGGACTGGGTGGCGGTGAGGCGAGATGAAGGATCCACCTCCAAGAGGCTCTCAAATGAAGAGAGCCAATATGATTTGACTATTAGATGTACTTTAAAAAAATAGATTTAAAAAGGAATAGTTCCACCATATTAAAATGAAAGTTCAGTTAATGTAAAAGGGTTGACCTTAAAATGAGGGACAGAGGTAAATGAATCACTAATGACAAACTCAGCAAAAAAAAGAAATGTCCCATTTTCAGGACACTCTTTCAAAGATAATTAAATAAAATCCAAATAACTTCACAGATCTTCATTGTAAAGGGTTTAAACACTGTTTCCCATGCTTGTTCAATGAACCATAAACAATTAATAAACATGCACCTGTGGAATGGCCATTAAGACACTAACAGTGTACAGATGGTAGGCAATTAAGGTCACAGTTATGAAAACTTAAGATACTAAAGAGGCCTTTCTTCTGACTCTGAAAAACATCAAAAGTAAGATTCCCAGGGTCCCTGCGCATCTGCGTAAATGTGTCTTAGGCATGCTGCAAGGAGGCATGAGGACTGCAGATGTGGCCAGGGCAATAAATTGCAATGTCAGTGCAATGACAGTGCTACAGGGAGACAGGACGGACAGCTGATTGTCCTTGCAGTGGCAGACCACGTGTAACAACATCTGAACAGGATCGGTAGATCTGAACATCACACCTGCGGGACAGGTACAGGATGTCAACAAAACTGCCCGAGTTACACAGCGTACACAGGAATGCACAATCCCTTCATCAGTGCTCAGACTGTCCACAATAGGCGGAGAGAGCATGGACTGAGGGCTTGTAGGCTTGTTGTAAGGTAGGTCACAGACATCACCAGCAACAACGTCGCCTATGGGCACAAACCCACCATCACTGGACCAGACAGGACTGGCAAAAAGTGCTCTTCACTGACGAGTCACGGTTTTGTTTCACCAGGGGTGATGGTCGGATTCGCGTTCATCGTCGAAGGAATGAGCGTTGAACCGAGGTCTGTACTCTGGAGCCGGATCGATTTGGAGGTGGAGGGTCCGTCATGTTCTGGGGCGGTGTGTCACAGCATCATCGGACTGAGCTTGTTGTCATTGCAGGCAATCTCAGTGCTGTGCGTTACAGACATGGCCCTCCAGCATGACAATGCCACCAGCCATACTGCTCGTTCTGTGCATGATTTCCTGCAAGTCAGGAATGTCAGTGTTCTGCCATGGCCAGTGAAGAGCCCGGATCTCAATCCCATTGAGCACGTCAGGGACCTGTTGGATAGGAGGGTGAGGGCTAGGGCCATTCCCGAACAAAAAGTACGGAACTTGCAGGTGCCTTGGTGGAAGAGTGGGGTAACATCTCACAGCAAGAACTGGCAAATCTGGTACAGTCCATGAGGAGGAGATACACTGCAGTACTTAATGCAGCTGATTGCCACACCAGATACTGACTGTTAATTTTGATTTTGATCCCCCCCTTTTTTAGGGACACTATTTAATTTCTGTTAGTCACATGTCTGTGGAACTTGTTCAGTTTAAGTCTCAGTTGTTGAATCTTATGTTCATACAAATATTTACACATGTTAAGTTTGCTGAAAATAAACGCAGTTGACAGTGAGAGGACTTTTCTTTTTTTGCTGAGCTGACAATAAAAAATTATCTCCAGAAATGACTTTGTCAACGCAACAAAATAACTAGGGCTTTACAATGACGGTGAAAACTTGGAGACATTTTGGGGCTAAAGCTGGAATCATTGAAATCACAACGTCGGTTTGCAATATTACAACAACAAAGATGTTTTTCCTTCGGACATCATTGCGCACACAATAGAACAGCAGCATGTGTACTACGCTACGCTCCCCTAGTGCTCCTCACCTCAGCTTTTCAACAACAACAACTGTGGGGCGGATAGTGGCTCTGTTTCCCACTACTGAGGATTCCATCTTTAAGTCGTGGTAAAATCTTCCTATATGTCAAAATGCTGAATTTTCGCACTTTATCAAGCCTTTATTCATATAGAAAATATGATTCATTGAATTCTCCACATGGTCTATACTAACCTCTTTGGGATCAGTGACCCCCCCCCCCCCATGGGACAGTTGAGCTAATGTATGTATGTGATTAGCATGAGGTTGTAAGTAACAAGAACATTTACCAGGTCATAGACATATCTGATATGGGCTGGAAAGCTTACATTCTTGTTAATCTAACTGCACTGTCCAATTTACAGGAGCTATTCCAGTGAAAGAATACCATGCACAGTTACTTGAGGAGAGTGCACAGTTACTTGAAAATGTATCAATTAACCAATTAGGCACATTTGGGCAGACTTGATACAACATTTTGAACAGAAATGCAATGGTTCATTAGATAAGTCTGAAGCATTGCACATACAACGCTGCCATCTAGTGGCCAAAATCTAAATGGCTTCTGAACTGGAATAATACATTGTGGCCTTTCTCTTGCATTTCAAAGATGACAGATTTTTTTTTATATATAAACACGTTTTTTTCTTGGTGTTATCTTTTACCAGATCTAATGTGTTATATTCTCCTACATTAATTTGACATTTCCATAAACTTCAAAGTGTTTCCTTTCAAATTAAGAATATGCATATCCTTGCTTCAAGTCCTGAGCTGCAGGCAGTTAGATTTGGGTATGTCATTTTAGGCGAAATTTGAAAAACAAAAATGGTCCAATCGTTAAGAGGTTTTAAAGGCCACTTCATTCTATATAACATATTTTTGAAATGTAATATTGGTGCACAATTTCTACTAAAAAGATCAAATGGACGCAAAAGGCACTTATTTCGTGGATCAACCCATCTCACGACAAAGAAAAATACTGTTTGACATTTGAGTGGTATAATATTTGTATTCTTTGCATTAATAGATGGCATATCCTTTTGATAAAAGATTTGTCAAATTAATGAAAATGTTAAGTTTCACTTCTCAGTTGAATTGGTTTGAATTGGTTTGAATTAAACTCTACTACCTTCAATTCAAATTCAATTCAAATTATGCTTGTTGTGGGGTGTGGCCAATTCAAATTCAATTCAAAATCATTGTTTGAATTGAATTAAATCCAGAAATTCCAAATTGACCCCAAACCTGGTTTTATATTGACTTCACAATACAACCCTGCAGACATATATCTATCTAGGGGGTCTTTTGGTTATTTTGAATTACAAATGATTCCCCTTGAATTGAACAAAATCACCCTTGTGAATAGATCATCAACATGCAGTGTTTTTAAATAAAGAATATATAATCCATTGAATAAATCATAATCCTTTTGGCATTCTGTCATAGAGACAATGTTCCCCTTAATCAAGGTGCCCTTACAAGTAATCCAAACTTTGCAACATTTAAAAAAAAAATCTAAAGCCTGTTACTAGAGTACTGTTACTTTGTGACCTTTGTGTCACCTCTCCACATTCAATGTAATATCACAGGTGCAGCTGGCACTAAAGCGATTGTTTTGGTATTAAACCATGTAAGATCCTTAGCATTGGCTTGACAACAGTAATAATATTACATACAGTAGACTGATTATAATACTTTAGAAATACTTTAAGAACACAATCGACTTGTTTCCTTAACAACCACGACAGAACAAACTCATAAATGTCATTCAACGAAGAGGGAGGAGAAAATTACGACTGTAATTTATCTCCCACTAACTAACCTCTATCACAGAAGGTTGGTGGTACCTTAATTGGGAAGGACAAGCTTGTGGTAATTGCTGGAGCAGAATAAGAGGAATGGTTTTAAATATAACAAACCCATGGCCTCTATGTGTTTGATGCCATTCCATTTCCTCTGTTCCTGCCATTATTGTGAGCCGTCCTTCCCTCAGCAGCCTCCACTAGTTTCTCTATACAATGCCTTCGGAAAGTATTCAGACACCTTGACTTCTTCCAAATTTTGTTACGTTACAACCTTAATTCTAAAATGGATAAAACAATTTTTGTGCAAATTTTTTAAAAATGTAATAAAGAAATACCTTATTTACATAAGTATTCAGAGCCTTTGCTTTGAGACTCGTAATTGAGCTCAGGTGCATCCTGTTTCCAATGATCATCCTTGAGCTGTTTCTACAACTTGATTGGAGTCCACCTGTGGTAAATTCAATTGATTGGACATGATTTGTAAAGGCACACACATGTTTATATAAGGTCCCACAGTTGACAGTGCATGTCAGAGCATAAACCAAGCCGTGAGATTGAAGGAATTGTCTGTTGAGCTCTGAGACAGGATTGTGTCGAGGCACAGATCTGTGGAAGGGTACCAAAAAAAATGTCTGGTGGTAAGAAAGGATAATTGACATAATTTTTCAAGTTTCATCACAGCACGGGGCGGCAGGGTAGCCTAGTGGTTAGAGCATTGGACTAGTAACCAAAGGGTTGCAAGTTCAAATCCCTGAGCTGACAAGGTACAAATCTGTCGTTCTGCCCCTGAACAGGCAGTTAACCCACTGTTCCTAGGCCGTCATTGAAAATAAGAATTTGTTCTTAACTGACTTGCCTAGCAAAATAAAGGTAAAAAAACTCAGTTATTATATTTTTGTTAACATTTTTTCTTAACAAACCAAATTTTACGTTTAGCAAACTTAAGTAAAAATATAAAATATGGTTTGCTCCCCAGCCCTTACTAACTTTATTGCTAAGTAGAGAATGATGACTTTAATCAACTTCATCTCACTCACAATTTCCACAATATCAAAAAAATATAAACTGTAACAAATACACTGACTAGAATAAGGGCAACGCCAACAACCCAAGGAAAACAATTAATGTTTCTCTTTCTAAACATCACTCTTCAGGGAAGGTCTCGCTCCTCCCCATTTTTATCCATAAATGCATTTCTCCTTTTTTGTCTCTCACCGAGTAATGACAATTAATCAACCATGAAATTGACAATCATGAGTGTTGCCAGCAAGAGGAATTCAAAGAGAAGCAGGTCTCACATAGACCCTGTGTACTAAAGAGAGCAGAGAGAGAAGTCTGTCTGTATCTGAGCAGAGTAGTCTACTGCGCACAAAGCAGCAACTTACATGTTCCTCACAGACTCCTTTTATTATGTTATTTCACACCTGGGAGGCAGAGAAGTCAGTCATAGTCATTTTGCCTGGAGGGAGAAACAGGATTTGATTGAGATCAGTCACAACTAAAGACCACTGTTTGTTCCTCCTAATCATTGTGTTGTTCTGATAATTTATTGTTAATGTCTTGTATACATTCAATATGTCTTGGTCAAAACAGGGTTTCTAACTAAAAATTGAGGTGAAAGCTACATTATCACATACAATATTAGTAACTCACACATGGGTTTATAGTTAAAACAACATGAACCAACTAATATGACCGAGGGTCTATATACTGTACAATATGATGGATCTTCATACTTTCTCCAAGTATTGTCTCCCAATATCAATACAATAAATACACTGTTCAGAGAGAAAAATTGTGTCAACTTATCTTTGGAAGTGGGCTACCGCCACCTGAAGTAGAAGTTGATTTTCTTGTTTTATTTTGTACATTTTCCATGTAGAAAAAAATGGCTTTATTAGGTTTGGTGGAAGGGGCAAGAGCCTGAACCATATATCATTGCTTAGGAGAAAGTCAGTTGAGGAGAGAAAGGGACAATAAGCCTACACTCCAAATTGCACGCTACTCCCTACCTACATAATGCACTACTTTTGACCAGAGCCTTATAGGCCCTGGTCAGAAGTAGTACTCTACATAGGAATTAGGGTGCCATTTGGGAGGTGTCCTAATAGGAGAAAAAACTACTGAGAAAGGTTTATTGAGCAACATCTTGTTAGCTGTTAAAGAGCGAGAGGAGGATGTGGAGTGTCAGTTGCTCACTTCAAGCTAGCTTTGTTAGCACCAGGATATATTCTCACCTGACAAACATATAATTACAACGAATGAAGGAAACGCTAGAGGCTAGGATTACAGCTCTGATGTGAATGTGTGGATAATACACCCTGAATAATGTAAAACTGCATGCAAGCCTCTCAGACACTCACTGCTAAAGATTTATTAGCTGCTGTTACGGGAAGTCGAAGCCAAGCAGGGTTTTCCCATAGCAACAAAGACAACCTTATATAACAATAGTACATTTATACCATATATATACCACATTAGTAAATACAGTATATACCACTATAATAGCACTGTAATTTAAGGCCATTGGAATTATGTAGCCTGGTGTTTTAAATTGACTATCTAACTAGCCTGCATGTATACTCTAATGCAGGGGTGGGAAACTCCAGTCCTCGGCGGCCTGACTGCTGTCACTTTTTCTCCATACTTAGCAAACACAGGTGATTAATCAAACTGCATTCTTAACTGAAGATCATGATTAGTTGATTATTGGAGTCAGGTGCATTAGTTGGGGCTAGGGCAAAACTGTGACACCAATCAGGCCCTCGAGGACTGGAATTGCACACCCTTGCTAATGCCAAACATATTGGTATTTTTTTTAATGTCATGACTAACGTGCAATATAGAGAGGAGATTGATTTTATATATAATAGTGTATTACATTTGTAAAGCGCTTTTCATTATACAGAATAATTTGCATACAATAAAAAATACATAAAATAAATGGACACAACGAGACAGGCAACTTTCACAAAGAACACAGCTGACGCTACAAGGGACAAGGACACCAAAGGGCACAGCCATCAACAGAAAGCCTTCCTAAAGAGAAAGGTCTTTAGGACCATTTTAAGGGAGCCCAGCGTCTGTGGTGCCTTCAGGTGGTCCGGCAGAACGTTCCAGAGTCTGGGGGCAGTCGAGCTGAAAGCCCGATCCCCCAAGGTGCGGAGCTTGGTCCTGGTATAGACTGCTGAATTCATTTACAGTCCCCTCACTAGGTGGCAGTCTGGACTAACCATTAGAAGCATGCATAGCTCTTGCTGCTAAATCTACCATACTGATGTTTGGGTCAGTATTGTGTGGCTTTTGTCATACTTGTGCTGTACTTCATGCTTTATTACACACACACACGCACGCACGCACGCACGCACACACACACACACACACACACACACACACACACACACACACACACACACACACACACACACACACACACACACACACACACACACACACACAAAATATGCTCAGGTTAGGCATGAGTAACACTCCATCTTGCATGAGTGATAAGGTGCAAAAAAGCCCAGAGGCAACTTCCCCCCCATGCCTCTGTCCTCAATACCTCATTGCATCCTCCTTCCCTTCTACAGTTCAGTAGGGTATACAGTACATGTGAGTTTCTACTACAGAGCCAGAGGCGAGGGTTGTGAAACCTGTGTGTGTGTGTGTGTGTGTTTGTGTGTGTGTGTGTGTGTGTGTGTGTGTGTGTGTGTGTGTGTGTGTGTGTGTGTGTGTGTGTGTGTGTGTGTGTGTGTGTGTGTGTGTGTGTGTGTGTGTGTGTGAAGGAGTTCAGGCCAGGTGACTATAGGCTGTTTGCACAGAACCCAGCAGGTCTTAACTTTTATTCACTGTTTGCCCCCTGGGTGACACCTGGGCTATCCACCATTTCCTGCCCCGCTTTTTCTCTCTCCTCCTCTCTGTCTCCCTTCTTTCTCTTTCTTTCTCTCTTCTTCTCTCGTTCTGTCTCTCCCCTGCTATCTTACTCTCTCTGTCTCCATTTCTCTCTCTGTTTCACTCTCTACCTCTGCATTTCTCTCTCTCCCTTTCTCGCCCACTCTCCTCACCATTTACTGTAGGGGAGAGTGGGGTAAGTCGTGCCAAAGGGTTAGTTGAACCACCCATTGTTTCTAGAAAATGTTTATGACCAAATGTTCAGGAAGAGGTCCTCATTTCATGGAGTCTGTGAAGGAATAAGTGGAAATGCTAAGCAACTTAGGTCCCAAAAAATGGATTTTCACAAAGTAATATGAATTTACTGTGTTATAGGTTTTATGATGCTTAGATCCAGTGGTGATCCGTCATTCAGGTCAGGTGGGACTTACCTGTTTTGCATGTTATTTTGGCATTAATACAGTTGAAGTCGGAAATTTACATACACTTAGGTTGGAGTCATTAAAACTCGTTTTTCAACCACTCCACAAATTTCTTTCTACTTTGTGCATGACACAAGTAATTTTTCCAACAATTGTTTATAGACAGATTATTTCACTTACAATTCATTGTATCACAATTGGTCAGAAGTTTACATACACTAAGTTGACTGTGCCTTTAAACAGCTTGGAAAATTACAGAAAATTATGTAATGGCTTTAGAAGCTACTGATAGGCTAACTGAGATCATTTGAGTTAATTGGAGATGTACCTATGGATGTATTTCAAGGCCTACCTTCAAACTCAGTGCCTCTTTGCTTGACATCATGGGAAAATCAAAAAAGAAATCAGCCAAGACCTCAGAGAAAAATGGAGAGTCTGGTTCATCCTTGGGAGCAATTTCCAAACGCCTGAAGGTACCACGTTCATCTGTACACGCAATAGTACGCAAGTATAAACACCATAGGAACACGCAGCCATCATACCACTCAGGAAGGAGATGCGTTCTGTCTCCTAGAGTCTACTTTGGTGCGAAAAGTGCAAATCAATCCCAGAACAACAGCAAAGGACCTTGTGAAGATGCTGGAGGAAACAGGTACAAAAGTATCTATATCCACAGTAAAACGACTCCTATATTGACATAACCTGAAAGGCCGCTCAGCAAGGAAGAAGCCACTGCTCCAAAACCGCCATGAAAAAGCCAGACTACGGTTTGCAATTGCACATGGGGACAAAGATTGTACTTTATGGAAAAACATCCTCTGGTCCGATGAAACACAAATAGAACTGTTTGGCCATAATGACCATCATTATGTTTGGAGGATAAAGGGGGAGGCTTGCAAGCCGAAGAACACCATCCCAACCGTGAAGCACGGGGGAGGCAGCAGCATGTTGTGGGGGTGTTTTTCTGCAAGAGGGACTGGTACACTTTAAAAATAGATGGCATCATGAGGGAGGAAAATGGTGTGGATATATTGAAGCAACATCTCAAGACATCAGTTAGGAAGTTAAAGCTTGGTCGCAAATGGGTCTTCCAAATGGACAATGACCCCAAGCATACTTCCAAAGTTGTGTCAAAATGGCTTAAAAGGACAACAAAATGAAGGTATTGGAGTGGCCATCACAAAGCCCTGACCTCAATCTTATAGAAAATTTGTGGGCCGAACTGAAAAAGCGTGTGCGAGCAAAGAGGCCCACAAACCTAACTCAGTTACACAAGCTCTGTCAGGAGGAATGGACCAAAATTCACCCAACTTATTGTGGGAAGCTTGTGGAAGGCTACCCGAAACGTTTGACCCAAGTGAAACAATTTAAAGGCAATGCTACCAAGTACTAATTGAGTGTATGTAAACATCTGACCTAATGGGAATGTGATGTGAGAAATAAAAGCTGAAATAAATAATTCTCTCTTCTATTATTCTGACATTTCACATTCTTAAAATAAAGTGGTGATCCTAACTGACCTAAGACAAGGAATTTTTACTAGGATTAAATGTCAGGAATTTGGCTAAGGTGTGCGACTTTGTGTACGTGTCACATATCAGTTTGCAAATAATGTAAAAATAATATATACATACCATTGAGTTAATAAAGCCGCATACAAACATGGTCTTTTTTGTTTGTTTTCTTGAGTTAAGGCAGCTCCAAAATACATGTGTTAAAGCCTAGCTCAGTGCTTTCTGTAGTGTTGGGGCAAGCCAGCAGAAAATACGGAGTGTTGCGCCGTGATTGCGCAGTGTTCTGTCACTCATGGGGTCTTTAGGTCACTGCCAAGTGTAAGTGGAGACATTGAAAATTCTAGTCCTTCGGCTGCTGCCATAGAAGTGCCCATCCAAGAAGGCTCCAGGTCATCGGACACAGATAAATACGTCAAAACACGTTATATGTACAGTAGCTTTGATAAGGCTGATCATGTCAACATCATACTTTCACAATCTTAGCTAGCAGTCACCATCATGAATCAAGTCAACAATCTACTGGAAAATCATTTTCAATCCTTAGTATATGAAGATAAATAATAGTTACAACGTATCGGTGCTCATCGGCCATTGGACATAAACATTACACAAGAAGTTGGAAATCGCTAATTCAATCAGTAGTTTGAAAGAAATCAGTGACGGTGGCTGTGTGGTCCCAAATCTGGGATTGAGGGGCTGTTTTCCAAGTTTAAAATGATCAACATTCAACATTGGCCATGCTGTCAATGAACCATGATTTGTGCTGCGCTCAACTCAGAGGACCGCTGAGCCACCTTCCTGTTCAAGTGAGCTGATCACAACAATGGGAGTCCAAAAATGTATTGCATGCTCCTTCATAAATTACGTAATATGCCAGGGAGATATGTATACGGTAGCTAAGAAAGGTACAAGTGTATGTTGTGTAGTAACATGTTAGTAGCCCATGTGTCTCACCCTAATAATTTGGTCTATTTACCCCTCTTAATTTTGTCTACTGTTCTGACTGTTCTACTGTAGACTATAACCTGTTTAAGAAAAATGCAATCATTGAATATTGTACAAGCTTTCATTGTCTGCTTATATGCCCCCTTTATTTATCCTACGTTTCTAACTTGGTGTACAGGGAGAGCACATCAACCCATGTTCTGAATTCTGTCGCTGTACATTTCAAAAGTGCTAAACAAATAGTTATGGTCTGTCCTAGCTCGTTCATTGTCTTCATCAAAATTACGGATTGCCTCTTATACGCTTGTCGTCCCCTTGTGCCAAAGTTTATACTAGAGGTCGACCGATTATGATTTTTCAACTCCGATACCGATACCGATTATTGGTGGACCAAAAAAGCCGATACCGATTAATTGGCAGATTTTTTTTATTTTTACATTGTATTTGTAATAATGACAATTACAACAATACTGAAAGAACTCTTATTTTAACGGAATATAATACATCAATAAAAATCAATTTAGCCTCAAATAAATAATGGAAACATGTTCAATTTGGTTTAAATAATGCAAAAACAAAGTGTTGGAGAAGAAGGTAGAAGTGCAATATGTGCTATGTAAGAAAGCTAACGTTTCAGTTCCTTGCTCAGGAAAGAATGAGAAGATATGAAAGCTGGTGGTTCCTTTTAACATGAGACTCAATATTCCCAGGTAAGAAGTTTTAGGTTGTAGTTATTATAGGAATTCTAGGACTATTTCTCTCTATACGATCTCTATTTCATTTACCTTTGACTATTGGATGTTCTTATAGGCACTTTAGCATTGCCAGTGTAACAGTATAGCTTCCGTCCCTCTCCTCGCTCCTACCTGGGCTCGAACCAGGAACACATCGACAACAGCCACCCTCGAAGCATCGTTACCCATCGCTCCACAAAAGCCGAAGAGAGCAAGGGAAACAACCACTCCAAGTCTCAGAGCGAGTGACGTTTGAAACGCTATTAGCGCGCAACCCGCTAACTAGCTAGCCATTTCACATCGGTTACACCAGCCTAATCTCGGGAGTTGATAGGCTTGAAGTCATAAACAACTCAATGCTTGAAGACGTGCTGGCAAAACGCACGAAAGTGCTGTTTGAACGAATGCTTACGAGCCTGCTGCTGCCTACCATTGCTCAGTCAGACTTAATTATTAATTATTATTAATTGTCTCATTGTTCTATCTGTGGCGCAAATATGAGAAAGAGAACTGGAGGTAAACTTTGTTAGCTTGCTATTAAACTAAAGCACATTTTGTTCGCCCATGATGATTTTATTCAGAGGTATTGACCTCACAGTAAGCCAGATTCGAGTAACTTACATTTCAACTCAAAAGCTGCACTGACAGATAACGTTAAGCTAAATAACGAACTAACTAACGTGAGGGACTACCCAGTCTAGCTAGCAGTGCTGCTTCATTAGCAACCCAGCAAACACTTCCATGGGGCATAAGAGCCTGTTGTGATTCTGCATGGCCAGATTGCTAGCAAGAATGACACTGTCATGTGGGGAACCATAAGTGGCTTATTTCAGCATGTTTCATCATGCTATTGATACCATGTCTTGTTTCGAGGTGTTTTCACTGATTCCATTTCAATGCAAATATGGAAAACAAATTCACTAGCTAGCTAACCAACATCTGTAATGATGTATTTGTAACAACAAGTGGTCATGGTGCAAATGTATTTGTTTTCAATAAACATTGGAGATGAAATATAGCTTACATGTTAACAATCTAAGCCAACCTCATCTGTTTTGCCACATGGTTGCATGCATTTTGATTTGGTTGCTAAAGCGACAGAGAGAGAAGAAAGGTATTGTGGTTAGTGAACGGTAAGACAGTTGAATGTTAATCAGGTTTAAGATTGAGTGAACTGCTAATATCATTCAGGAACAGAAATTATCCCAGATTTTACCTTTAGCTCAATTCAGGTAAACATTATTTGCACGTTGTTCATAGTGTGCGTGTGTGCACGTATGTTGTTTCTGTGTGTGTTTGTCTGTTCAGAATACTCCATATTGCTACACTATGCCGTCTCTGTAATAACATAGGAGATTCAGGAGAGCAGAACTTCAGACAGGACAGAGCGAGAACACAGGAGAACATAGAGAAGCATATTCCTCTCAAGCCAGAGGAAGTAGTCCTTGCTAAACTTTACCTCTCAAAAAAAATAAAGATGTCCTGTGTGTATAAATTGTTAATCCCTGATATGTTCCCATCACCGAAGGCATATTGGACATGTTTGATGAAAACATTGCAACAAAATGCTAAATACATTTTCACCCCAAAATTCTAATTGGAAAATTACAATAATAGTTTTGCACTTGTACTTGCTAGTATATATTTTTTATTTTTTATTATTGACGCCATATTCTATGGGTTTACTGACCACGATCCATTTGGTTAATATTAATTGCCCCGGAGTCAGCCCCAGGTCTTCAGGGCTGAGCCCCGGACGTTCTGAATGTCTAGTAATGTCCCTGCTTGGCAGTCATTCTAAATACAAGTTGTGGGTGATTAACCATATCAGTCCCAAAACCCCTGCCAAAATTGTCTTTTCATTTATCTGACTATCATTTTTCTGCAAGTTCAGCCCTTATATTTAGCCTCACAATGAATTGTTTTAAACTGTATTTTCAGGACAACCAGGGCTACAAGTAGGCCACAATCCAATTTGACATAAATAGTTGGATTCATGAGTTTTATTGGCAAATTTCAATAAAAAAATAAGGTCTGCCAAAGCAAAAACCTGATAAAAAAATGAATTTATATGACTGATGTAAGCACAGGAAGTATTTGCTCAATGGGAAATGAATATCCAACTAGTAAGTGACGACTGTGTGGAGTTTGAAGTTTGTGACAGCAACTATGTGAGCTTATTACGGTATTATAGACACTATGTCCTTGGATTTCCTATAATCTTCTATATAGAAGAACCCCTTACCTTCTAACAACTCTTGTGTAGCTTGTGAGTGTCAGGGAGCTCCATTTGGAGTCTACAGACGTTTTTGTAAAAAGACCTGGCACAGGGCCCCTTCAGGACCTGCCCTTGTCTCACAAACACCGCTCTAGCTCAGTCCCTGTTAATTCACACAGACTAATAGTTGATAGCAACGTGTCATGAATGTCCTTGGGAGAGTTTCATAGGACGGTAGCACCGAATAACGGTAGCTTTGGAAGTGTACATTTCTCAGTTATTCTTTTCTACCATATATTATTGAATATTAAAATATTTGTGAGAAGATGTAATGTCATGTTGGCCTTCTAAATTAGATACTTGTTTAGTTATAAAGTTTTAGCTAGTCAGTCAGTGGCCACACCCCTGTGAGCCCAGACATTACATCAGGGAGACAGAATGGACAGCTGATCGTCCTTGCAGTGGCAGACCACGTGTAACAACACCTGCACAGGATCGGTACATCTGAACATCACACGTGCTGGACAGGTACAGGATGGCAACAACAACTGCCCGAGTTACACCAGGTTACGCACATTCCCTCCATCAGTGCTCAGACTGTCCACAATAGGCTGAGAGAGGCTGGACTGAGGGCTTGTAGGCCTGTTGTAGGGCAGGTCCTCACCAGACATCATCGGCAAAACGTCACCTATGGGCACAAACCCACCGTCGCTGGACCAGACAGGACTGGCAAAAAGTGCTCTTCACTGACGAGTCATGGTTTTGTCTCACCAGGGGTGATGGTCGGATTCACGTTAATCGTGGAAGGAGTGAGCGTTACACCGAGGTCTGTACTCTGGAGCGGGATCGATTTGGAGTTGGAGGGTCCCTCATGGTCTGGGGCGGTGTGTCACAGCATCATCGGACTGAGCTTGTTGTCATTGCAGGCAATCTCAACGCGTTACGTTACAGGGAAGACATCCTCCTCCCTCATGTGGTACCCTTCCTGCAGGCTCATCCTGACATGACCCTGCAGCATGACAATGCCACCAGCCATACTACTCATTCTGTGCATGATTTCCTGCAAGACAGGAATGTCTGTGTTCTGCCATGGCCAGCGAAGAGCCCGGATCGCAATCTAATTGAGCACGTCTGGGACCTGTTGGATCGGAGGGTGAGGGCTAGGGCCATTCCCCCCAGAAATGTCCAGGAACTTGCAGGTGCCTTGGTGGAAGAGTGGCATAACATCTCACAGCAAGACCTGGCAAATCTGGTGCAGTCCACGAGGAGGAGATGCACTGCAGTACTTAATGCAGCTGGTGGCCACACCAGATACTGATTGTTACTTTTTAAAATATTTTTTATTTATTTTTAAATGCTACCCCCTTTTCTCCCCAAATTCGTAGTATCCAATTGTTAGTGATTACTATCTTGTCTCATCGCTACAACTCCCATACGGGCTCAGAAGAGACGAAGGTCGAAAGTCATGCGTCCTCCGAAACACAACAGAACCAAGCCGCACTGCTTCTTAACACAGGGCGCATCCAACCCGGAAGCCAGCCACACCAATGTGTCAGAGGAAACACCGTGTACCTGGCGACCTTGGTTAGCGTGCACTGCGCCCGGCCCGCCACAGGAGTCGCTGGTGCGCGATGAGACAAGGATATCCCTACCAGTCAAACCCTCCCTAACCCGGACGACGCTAGGCCAATTGTGCGTCACCCCACGGACCTCCCGGTCGCGGCCGGCTGTGACAGAGCCTGGGCTCGAACCCAGAGTCTCTGGTGGCACAGCTAGCGCTGCTATGCAGTGCCCTAGACCACGACTGTTACTTTTGACCCCCCTTTGTTCAGGGACACATTATTCAATTTCTGTTAGTCACATGTCTGTGGAACTTGTTCAGTTTATGTCTTAGTTATTGAATCTTGTTATGTTCATACAAATATTTATGTTAAGCTTGCTTTTTGTTGAAAATAAACGCAATTGACAGTGAGAGGACATTCCTTTTTTTGCTGAGTTTCTGTATTCACCCCTTTGCTATGAAGCCCATAAATACAGTGCCTTGCAAAAGTATTCATCCCCCTTGGTGGTTTTCCTATTCTGTTGCTGTATTTTAAATTGATTTTATTTGGATTTCATGTAATGAACATACATAAAATAGTCAAAATTGGTGAAGTGAAATGAAAAAAATAACTTGTTTTAAAAAATTGCAAAAATTAAAAACAGATAAGTGGTGCGTGCATATGTATTCACCCCCTTTGCTATGAAGTTTTGGAGAAGTACAGATCAGGGTTGAGTTCTAAAAAAATATCCAGAACTTTGAACATCCCACGGAGCACCATTCAATCCATTATTAAAAAATGGAAAGAATATGGCACCACAACAAACCTGCCAAGAGAGTGCCGCCCACCAAAACTCACGGACCAGGCAAGGAGGGCATTAATCAGAGAGGCAACAAAGAGACCAAAGATTATTTATTGTTTGGCGATAGAAAAATATTTTGCATCTTCAAAGTGGTAGGCATGTTGTTTAAACCAAATGATACAAATCCCCCAAAATATACATTTATTTCCTGGTTGTAAAGGCAACAAATTACGAAAAATGCCAAAGGGGTGAATACTTTCCCAAGCCACTGTACTCATGTAAATGTGATGTTTTTTTAAATATTTTTTTATATAGATTAGCAACAATTTCTAGAAACCTGTTTTTGCTTTGTCATGTGAAAAAACAACAATTGAATCAATTTCAGAATAAGGCTGTAACATAACAAATGTGAAAAAAGTCAAGGGGTCTGAATACTTTCTGCAGGCATTGTAGATTTGATGATGTTGAAATGTTGAAGTCGAAATGCTAGCATAGTGCCAACAGTTCTCATTTTCTTTGCGACTTGCAGTAAATCAATAGCTGTTTAGTGGTCCAAGCATTTCGGAAACATTTACTCGCTTGACCATGCTGTAGGTCATGTAAATGTTTGTTACATGCAATATGCTTTGTGGATTTCGTCTGACAGAGGTTGCTTTCCGGTTTTGTGAATAAACAAACAAAGGTGTGGTTGAATTGATTCTGCCGCTGTCTTATTGTCAATGCAATTATCACAACACATACAGTGGCAAGAAAAAGTATGTGAACCATTTGGAAATACTTGGATTTCTGCATAAATTGGTCATAAAATTTGATCTTCATCTAGGTCACAAACAGTCTGCCTAAACTAATAACACACAAACAATTATACACACTGTGTAAACATTCACAGTGCAGGGTGGAAAAAGTATGTGAACCCTTGGATTTAATAACTGGTTGACCCTTCTTTGGCAGTGATATCTCAACCAAATATTTTCTGTAGTTGCTGATCAGACCTGCAGAATAAAATTGTCAGGAAGAATTTTGGACCATTCCTCTTTACAAAACTGTTTTAGTTCAGCAATATTCTTGGGATGTCTGGTGTGAACTGCTCTCGGTCATGCCACAGCATCTCAATCGGGTTGAGGGCAGGACTCTGACTGGGCCACTCCAGAAGGTGTATTTTCTTCTGTTGAAGCCAATCTGTTGATTTTCTTCTGTGTTTTGGGTCGTTGTCATGTTGCATCTGAGCTTCAATTGGTGGACAGAGCCTAACATTCTCTTGCAACAAAATGTCTTGATAAACTTAGGAAGTCCTTTTTCCGTCGGCAATAGCGAGCTGTCCAGGCCCTGAGCCAGCAAAACAGCCCCAAACCATGATGCTCCCTCCACCATACTTTACAGTTGGGATGAGGTTTTGATGTTGGCGTGCTGTGCCTTTTTATCTCCTCACATAATGTTGTGTGTTCCTTCCAAACAACTCATCTGTAGTTACATCTGTCCACAGATTATTTTGCCAATAGAGCTGAGGAACATCCAGTTGCACTTTTGCAAACTTCAGACGTGCAGAAATGTTTTTCTTTCTTCCGTGGTGTCCTCCCATGAACACCATTCTTGTTTAGTGTTTTACGTATAGTATACTCAACAGAGATGTTAGCATGTTCCAGAGATTTCTGTAAGTCTTTAGCTGACACTCTAGGATTCTTATGAACTTCATTGAGCATTCTGCTCTGTGCTCTTGCAGTCATCTTTGCAGGATGGCCACTCCTAGAGAGCAGCAACAGTGCTGAACTTTCTCCCATTTATAGTCAATTTGTCTTACTGTGGATTGATGAACATCAAGGCTTTTATAGATACTTTTGTAACCCTTTCCAGCTTTATGCAAGTGAACAATTCATAGGTCTTCTAAGATCTCTTTGGTTTGAGGCATGGCAATGCTTCACATCAGGCAATGCTTCTTGTGAATAGCAAACCAAGTTTTTGTGAGTGTTTTTTATTGGGCAACGTCTCCAATCTCGTCTCATTGAGGTTAGGTTAGCTGACTCCTGACTCCAATTCACTTTTGGAGAAGTCTTTACCCTAGGGGTTCACATACTTTTTTTCCAACCTACACTGTGAATGTTTAAATGATGTATTCAATATAGACAAGACAAATACAATAATTTGTGTTTTATTCATTTAAGCACACTTTGTTTGTCTACTGTTGTGACTTAGATGAAGATCAGATCAAATTTGATAACCAATTTATACAGAAATCCAGTTAATTCCAAAGGGTTCACATACCTTTTTTTGCCACTGTAGCTTTTAATATGGCTTGTTGTTACCCACACACTGCTATTGAACTTTGGTGGTACACTAAAAAGGCAAATTTTTACCTTTCCCAAAGTGTTTGTACCCCTTTAAGTACTATTCTAAATCTTTTTTTTCTGAGTGTAGGTAGGACCCTAGGGATGACAGACCTTTATACATAATGTGAAGCATACGTCCATTATATAGCTTAATATAGCTGTCATCTTAATAGCTAATCAACATAATTGGAATATGTGTGTGTGTGCGTGTGTGTGCTCATGGACATGTGTGTGGGTGGTATGAGAGAGCGAGAAACAGTCTGGTGGAACACTACAGTGAACAGGTGTCAACCTCACGCCTGTCAACATGTGATTGATGTCTAATTCATCAATGACAAAGCTCTGCATCGATATGATGACTTCTCAATCAATCAAATGTTTTTATAAAGCCCTTTTTACATCAGCAGATGTCACAAAGTGTTATACAGATACCCAGTTATACAGATAGCCAGCCGAACAGCAAGAAATGCAGATGAAGAAGAAGGAAAAACTGCCTAGAAAGGCGGAAATCTAGGAAGAAACATTGAGAGAAACCAGGCTCTGGGTGGCCAGTCCTCTTCAGGCTTTGCTGAGTGGAGATTATAAGAGTACATGGCCAGATTGTTCTTCAAGATGTTCAAACGTTCATAATTGACTAGCAGGGTCAAATAATAATCACAGTGTTTGTAGAGGGTGCCCCAGGTCAGCACCTCAGGCGTAAGTCTGAGCCGAGCATTCAGAGGTCGATATAGCAGGTGGGGTAGAGAGAGAGGGGTAGAGAGAGAGGGAGAGTCGAAAACAGCAGGTCCGGTACAAGGTAGCACATCCTGTGAACAGGTCAGGGTTCCATAGCCTCAGGCGGAACAGTTGAAACTGGAGCAGCGGCACGACCAGGTGTACTGGGGACAGCCAGGAATCATCAGGCCAGATTGTCCTGAGGCATGGTCCTAGGGCTCAGGTCCTCAGGGAGGGGAGGGAGAGAGAGAGAATTAGAGGGAGCATACTTAAATTCACACAGGACAACAGATAAGACAGGAGAATTATACCAGATATAACAGACGTACCATAGCCCCCTGGCACATAGGCTATTGCAGCATAGATACTGGAGGCTGAGAAAGGGGGGGTCGGGGTACACTGTGGCCCCGTTCGATGATACCCCAGGGCCAAACAGGCAGGATGTAATCCACTTTGCAAAAGCACAGCCCCCACACCACTAGAGGGAGTAAACAAACCACCAAGTTACTACCCTGAGACAAGGCTGAGTACAGCCCATGAAGATCTCCTCCACCGCACGAGCCTGAGGGGGAAAAACCGGACAGGAAGATCACGTCAGTGACTCAACCCACTCAAGTCGAGTATAGTGCAAAAAAGCCTGGCATGAATGATGCACCTCTCCTAGGGACGGCATGGAATAGCACTTTCGCTGCTATGCAGATGACGCACTCCGTGATGAAACATGGTAAAGCGACTAACTGATATCTTTCTGACAGATAAGATCTAAACCAGGCAATAAATTGTCCGTGTAGACCAATTAGGGTTTTCAATCTCTCCAAAAGAATGTGTTGATCAATCGTTTCAAAAACGGCACTAAGGTCTAGGAGCACAAGGACAGATGCAGATCCTTGGTCTGGCGTCATTAAATGGTAATTTACCTCCTTCACTAGTGCAGTCTCAGTGCTATGATAGGGTCTAAAACCAGACTGAAGCATTTCGTATGAATTATATATCTTCAAGAAGGAAGCGAGCTGCACTACAGATTTTTCTAAAAAGTTTGAGAGGAATTGGAGATTCGATATAGGCTGATTGTGTTTTTACGTTTTCCAGGTCAAGGTTTGGCTTTTTCATGAGAGGCTTTATTACTGCCACTTTTAGTTTGGTACACATCCGGAAAGACAGGGAGACGTTTATTATGTTCAACATGGGAGGGCCAAGCACAGGAACTTTCAGTAGTTTAGTTGGAAAAGGGTCCATTCAGCTGGAAGGTGTAGAGGCCATGACTGTTTCTTGAATGTGTCGAGAGATACAGGACTACAAAACTTGAGTGTCTCCATCGATCCTAGGTCCTGGCAGTTCTGTGCAGACTCATGACAACTGAGCATTGGAGAAATACGTAGATTCACAGAGGAGTCCGTAATTTGCTTTCTAATGATCATGATCTTTTCGTCAAAGAAGTTCATGAATTCATCACTGCTGAAGTGAAAGCCATCCTCTCTTGGGGAATGCTGCTTTTAGTAAGCTTTGCGACAGTATCCCAAAAAATGTGAGGATTGTAGAGCTCATCACTCCCCCTAACTGGGAGAGGACCAGAGACAAATACTCGATGCCAACACATCTTTCTAGCGAAGTTACACGCTGAAGTTATTTTGCGCTCTGTGACCTCTGACTATTTCATCCTAACATCGTTGGTGTCGACGTGGATAACAATATCTCTATACACTCACTAGTCTCAGCCAGCACCATTTTCAGATTAGCCTTCACGTTGGTAGCCTTCCCCCTGGTAAACAATGGAAGATTATTTTTAAGTCTAATATTGCAGGTAATGGAGTTGCCAAGGATTTTCAATTTGTCAGCGCTAATGGTGGAAGGCTTGGGCGAATCAGACCCTGTAACGAGTGGAGGAGAGACCTGAGAAGGCTCGGCCTCTGACTCCGACTCATTGCTGAATTGGAAGAACCGGTTGAAAGTTTCTGTAGGCTGAATGAGCGACACCGGTTGAGCATGTTGACAGCATTTCTTTCCAGAAGCCTTGAGAAAATTGTCCGGCTGCGGGGACTGTGCAGGGGGGGATTTATACTACTATCTGTATTTACTGGTTGCACAGATGCATTTTCATCCTTTCCTAAACTTAATTTGCCCTTGCCTAAATGATTACGTCTGAAGCTGGGCTTACCACTCGGCGATCCTCACCATAAGGTTTTCCTGCATATTATGAGTACAGCAACTGCCATTTGATGGCATCACGTTAATGTTACTACTTAGCTGGTGGAACTCCTGTAGAACCATGTCCAGATAAAGCCTCCGGTGTGAAAAATACTTTATGTGACTAAGGGACGTATAAGGTGGGCTGCTACAGCTAGCCTCGGTGCCAGTCTGTCTTTGCTCTCTTGCCAACTCCTATAGAATTGGCTTGACATTTAGCAACGCAGTTGGCAAGAGCACAAACAGATCTGGGACCAGGCTATTCTACAGCTGCTTATTGCAACAAACATAACATTTCCCCATTTATCCAAGAAATATTTCTGAAATAAGTCTCATTGAAATCCCACCCAGCATGGAAGCTATTTTTCCTTTGGTGGTCTGTCTGGTCAGCCTAGCAGCAGTAAACATTGAGATAATAGAGCAAGGCCAATGTAAGGGGGGCTCTTATATGCCAGACTAAAATATCATGCCGCTGCATACAACAGAATTGGGCCATGCTTTAAAGCCTACAGAATAATCCCAGACTGGGGTGTAATCAGCATGAAAGAACAGACCCAAACCTCCCCACACACACCACCACCACCACAGAGACTGAGTTTGTGTGTGTGTTTATGTGTGTGTGCGTGTGCGTGTGCTCCACAGAACAGAGCAGCCTGTTAAAAATATCCAGTTCAGTTACAGCATGGTGCAGAATGGAGAGGAGAGGAGATAAACAACAAGAAAGGCCTTATTTCCTCTCTAAGCGTGTTCAAATAACTAAATCAAAAGGAAAGTGGAGAAACCACAACAAACATATACGTATCTGTTCAAGTGTGTCATCGTGCTGATGCGCTGAAGGGGATCAACGGAGAAAAACTTCACATGATGGTTCTGAGACATCCAGTAAGACATTTAGTTCAGTGACACATACTATTATAATATTAGAACAGAGAGACTGAAGTTAAATAATAATGAGGATATTGTGTGTAACCGTGTGTGTGTGTTTTCTGCATGAGTGAAATACATGTTTTATTGTCATATACACCAGATAGGTGCAGTGAAAAGTGTTGTTTTACAGGGTCAGCCGTAGTAGAGCAAATTAGGGTTAAATGCCTTGCTAAAGGGCACATCTACAGATTCTTCACCTTGTTGGTTCGTATATTCGAAACAGTGACCTTTTGGCTACTTGCCCAATGCTCTAACCACTAGGCTACCTGCTGCCCTAAAAAAACAGTGTGTGACAGTGTGTGACAGTGAATGAAAGACAGTGAGTGAAATCAGAGTTACAGAAAGTGTGTTTATGCATGGCAGGCTGTGGATGTGGAAGGACTTCCCTCACCTCTCCATGGAAGCTGTACCCCCCTTGAGTCTGGGCCTGGTGTTGCAATCGAAGGGCATGGAACCACTGAGGAGGATGTAAGCAATGACCCCCAGGACCCACATGTCCACCTGGCAGGAGTAGGGTCTCCTCAGGACCACCTCTGGGGCCATGTACGCTGGGGTCTCATACGTGGTCCTCATTGACCAGTCTCTTCTACCGGCAACTCCTCTATCCCCTCTTCCATCCCCTCTTCTATCCCTTCCATTGCTTCCACTGCCCCCTCTGTCCCTTCTACAGCCATTTCCATCCCCTCCATCACCACCGCCCTCACTATCCACACTTCCTACCTCATCACCCAGACCTCCACACAGACCTCCGCCCCTTCCACTGCCTCCTCCAACCCCACTATCTCCACCTCTGCCATCTCCACTTCCACCAAACCTCGCACTGTACTTGTGCCTCTGCTGCCCATCCTGGCCCATCGGCTGTTGAATGCGTGAAGTTGCATTGTTAACTCTGATGCTAAAAAGGGCTTTCTGCTTACCTTTACACTTCTGTGGCTCATAATGAAACTATTTTCTTTGGTGACTGTAGCCAACTACTGGCTTTACGAAGCTCACAAAACCAATTTTCAAGGGCTCTGGTAGGACTTTGCTGGTCCCGCAACCCATTACTAAAATGCTAAAAATAATATAAAGTGAGTAAATTCATGAAGAGGAGACATGTATTTCAAACATACTTGAGGTGTAGGTAGCTATGAGAAGAGTGAGTGAGCAGACAGGTGACTGGTGTTCAGAATGTGTGAATGGATTCACTGACAGGGATTTTCTCACATTTCTCTCGCGCAGGTGCACAAGGTAAGGATGCACATCCACTCTTCCACATCAGTCAGGTGCCAAAAATTAAAGCATTCTTGAACTGATAGGAAGGGTAAAGGTACTCCAGTTGTCATTTGTCAAAAAACACTACTTTCTATCCTGTCTTCCATGTTATGCTATCTGCAATGGGAACAACTGGCCATGCGGGGCAAGCCATTATTCATCATCCTCTGCCAACGCTGTGGGCTATCTCCTGAGCTATACACCAATCAGTGCTGCTTCAACGGCTTCTCTATCTGTCCCTGCATCCACACTGAAGATCATGGGGCGTTGGTCCTGTTGATTCTTGTTTCCTGCTATATAAGATTAAACGCAAAGAAGATTTTGGATGAGGGATGATTTCATCTGTGAGTCCCATGCCTTATATAGTTTGCTATGTCGGCGTTCAACCCACAGTCAATAGCATTGCTTTGGTGCTAATCGTAATAACTTCAGTGCATAGTAGCTACAGGTGGTTGGCATGGTGCATATTGCTTAGGTTGGTTGTTTTATAGTAGATATTTCATGTAGGGCCACAGATAATTATGCTACTCATATATTCAATCTTGCGATGGTATGTTTACTTTGGCTAGTCTAGAGTGCCTTGCAAATGTATTCATCCCCCTTGGCGTTTTTCCTATTTTGTTGCATTACAACCTGGAATTTAAATGGATTTTTATTTGGATTTCATGTACTGGACATACACAAATCATTCAAAATTGGTGAAGTGAAATAAAAAAAGGAAATGTGGTGCGTGCATATGTATTCACTCCCTTTGCTATTAAGCCCCTAAAAATGATCTGGTGCAACCAATTACCGTCAGAAGTCACATAATTAGTTAAATAAAGTCAACATGTGTGCAATCTAAGTGTCACATAATCTGTCACATGATCTCAGTATATATAAACCTGTTCTGAAAGGCCCCAGAGGTAGTAACACCACTAAGCAAGGGGCACCACCAAGCAAGTGGCACCATGAAGACCAAGGAGCTCTCCAAACAGGTCATGGACAAAGTTATGGAGAAGTACAGGTCAGGATTGGGTAATAAACAAATATCAGAAACTTTTAACATCCCACGGAGCACCATTAAATCCATTATTAAAAAATGGAAAGAATATGGCACCACAACAAACCTGCCAAGAGAGGGCCACCCACCATAACTCACTGACAAGGCAAGGAGGGCATAAATCAGAGAGGCAACAAAGAGACCAAAGATAATCCTGAAGGAGCTACAAAGCTTCACAGTGGAGATTGGAGCATCTGTCCATAGGACCACTTTAAGCCGTACACTCCACAGAGCTGGGCTTTACAGGAGAGTGGCCAGAAAAAAGCCATTCCTTAACCTATCTTGGGTAGGGGCAGTATTTTGACGTTCAGATGAAAAGCGTGCCCAAAGTAAACTGCCTGCTACTCAGGCCCAAGCTAGGATATGCATATAATTGGTAGATTTGGATAGAAAACACTCTAAAGTTTCTGAAACTGTTACAATTATGTATGTGAGTATAACAGAACTGATATGGCAGGCGAAACCCAGAGGACAAACCACCCCCCCCCAAAAAAGAATTGCCCTACCCCTGTTTTCAATGGCGATCACTTTGATTATAAGGCCAATTTATCCCAGATTGCAGTTCCTAGGGCTCTCGCTAGATGTCCTCAGTCTTTAGAAAGAGTTTTAGGCTGGATTTTGGAAAAATGAGCCAGGAATGGTTGTTGTTCTAGGTGTAGTGTTTCCAAGCTCAAGGAAGAGTTCTTTGGTATTTTTCTCCGGTAAAGACAATAACGATTCTCCGACTTAAATGTTATCATTTATTTACGTATTAGGGTACCTAAGGTTTGATTATAAATGTTGTTTGACTTGTTTGGCAAAATGTATTAGTAATGTTTGGGATTCATATTGTATGCATTCTGATGGAGGGAAACTGTGTGGATTATTGACTGAAGCGCGCCAGCTAAACTGAGTTTTTATGGACATAAAGAAGTACATTATCGAACAAAAATACCATTTGTGATGTAACTGGGACCTTTTGGAGTGCCAACAGAAGAAGATCATCAAAGGTAAGGCATTTTATATATCGCTATTTCTGACTTTCGTGTCGCACATGCCTGGTTGAAATATGTTTTTCATGTGTTTGTATGCGGGCCGCTGTCCTCAGATAATCACATGGTTTGCTTTCGCCGTAAAGCCTTTTTGAAATCTGACATAGCGGCTGGATTAACAAGAAGTTAAGCTTTATTTTGATGTATTACACTTGTGATTGTATGAAAGTTAAATAATTATAATACTGTCGTTTGAATTTCACGCTCTACAATTTCACTGGATGTTGGCCCATAAGAAGTTAAAGAAAGAAGTAAGCAAACACGTTTGGTGTTTGCCAAAAGGCATGTTGGAAACTCCCCAAACATATGGAAGAAGGTACTCTGGTCAGATTAAACACATTTGAGCTTTTTGGCCATCAAGGAAAACACTATGTCTGGCACAAACCCAACACTTGGCTTCACCTCAAGAATACCATCCCACAGTGAAGCATGGTGGTGACAGCATCGTGCTGTGGGGATGTTTTTCATCGTCAGGGACTGGGAAACTGGTCAGAATTGAAGGAATAATGGATGTCACTAAATACTGGAAAATGCCTAAGGGAAACCTGTTTCAGTCTTCCAGAGAATTGAGACTGGGATGGAGGTTCACCTTCCAGCAGGACAATTACCCTAAAGATACTGCTAAAGCAACACTCGAGTGGTTTAAGGGGAAATATTTAAATGTCTTGGAATGGCCTAGTAAAAGCCCAGACCTCAATCCAATTAAGAATCTGTGGTATGATTTAAAGATTGCTGTACACCAGCAGAACCTTTCCAACTTGAAGGACCTGGAGCAGTTTTGCCTTGAAGAATGGGCAAAAATCCCAGGAGCTACATGTGCCAAGTTTATAGAGACATACCCCAAGAGACTTGCAGCTGTAATTGCTGCAAAAGGTGTCTCTGACTTTGACTTTTTCTCCGGTAGTATTTTACTGGGTGACTTTCACTTTTACTTGAGTCATTTTCTATTAAGGTATCTGTACTATACTAAAGTATGACAATTGAGTACTTTTTCCACCACTGGCAAAACACATCCGCCACGCTGACCATCAACTTGGGTGTGTGCTTAGTTCCCTCTTGTACTCCATGTTAACCCACGACTGCGTGGCCGTACATGAACCAACACCATCATCTAGTTTGCTGATGATACTATGGTGATAGGACTGATCCCCAACAACGATGAGGCAGCCTATGGGGAGGAGGTCAGAGACCTGGCATTGTGGTGCCAGGACAACAACCTCTCTGTCAACGTCAGCAAGACAAAGGAGCTGATCATGGACTACAGGAAAAGGAGAGGCGAGCATGCCCCCATCCACATCAATGGGGCTGTAGTGGAGTGAGTCGAGAGCTTCAAGTTCCTCAGTGTCCACATCACTAAGGAATTAACATGGTCCACACACAATCACACAGTTGTGAAGAGAGCACGACAGCACAAAATTTGCTTTGTGCACCAAAAAATGAGGGAACATTGCTTAAATCCTAGACATCGATCAGTATTGGTACTCTATGTATATAGCCAGTTTATTTTTACTCATTGTGTATTTATTCCTTGTGTTATCATTTTTCTATTTTGCATTATCACGTGAGGGTTAGATTTTCACATGGGAAAGTGTAAATTCGATTTTCATGTGAATGTTTTTCACATGTGAAAATGCAATTCCACACGACACAGTTAGATTTTCACATGTAAATGTTTTCACATGCGAACATGCAATTCCACATGTGAGAGTTACATTTTCACATTTCACATGTGAAGTGAGTTATTCTTCTCACATGTGAAAAGGTTGTGTTAACATGAACTCAAAATATAATACATCATCATGGCAGGTAGCCTAGTGGTTAGAGCGTTGGGCCAGTAACCAATAGGTTGCTAGATAGAATCCCCAAGTTGACAAGGTAAAAATCTGTCATTCTGCCCCTGAACAAGTAAGTTAACTGGTAGGACGTCATTGTAAATTAGAATTTGTTCTTAATTGACTTGACTAGTTAAATAAAGAACAATACATGTGAAAATGTGTTTTTTTTAAAATGTGCAACTGCACATTTCATGTGTTACTTTTGTAAGGGAAGTAATAAAATGGTATTGGGGGGGGGGGGTTAGGGTAAGCAGTACACTGTTCAACTATAATAGTATAAACATCTTTAATCAATATGATTACATATGACATGATCACTTAGTACTGACTTTTCAGCATGACCTCAACTGGGATTTGACTTTACATCCTCTGGATTTTGGGTATGATGATCTTTCTGCTGTGCCACAAAGTCTGTACCATTCTCAGAAGTCCCCTACAGATTCATTATCTATAATAGAGCTCGGCACTGCTATTTTAGTTATCAGCTAATCAGACTTTTCTCTCATCATTGAAGTAATTTGCTTATTTGAGCATTTTGAGGGTTTTCTGTATAGTTGCCTAATGTTGGTGGGACATATTATTCTGTTTTAATGTTACTCCTGAATCACTATGACACATATAATAGTTTCTCTTGAGTGTATTTTTTAACAAAGCTGAAATGTACTTTGAAAGACTCCAAGTGAAATTAGCTGGTGACACACATGGTGGTGTAGCAGGAAGTTCAGAGTGTTGTGAATAAAGAGTTTGTGAGTTCAAATCCCAGATTAGGACATGTTGAATTGCTGTATCAATAAATATGCAATCATGTATGTCAAATATGTAAGTTGAAACACTGTGACTGTGTGATGTTCCAGAGACATCCTAACAAAAACATTTTTATGGGGGACAATCTGTGAAATCTCATGAAAGTGTTCCAAAAACACATGATTACACATGTGAAAGGTTATTTTATCACATGTAAAAAATCCAAATGTGAAATATAATCACATGTGACGTGTTCCAAAACCACATGACTTCACAAGTATTTCACTTGAAATCATGTGGTTTGTCCGTAAGGGAAGTAAGGGAAGTCATTATAGAGTAAATGGGATGGTAAACACTCACACATTATTGAGTGCTGGGATGGGAATCAGATTAGTGGAGAGGAGTAGTGGTCAGAGCACTTCTGTTCGGTCGGTTACTTCATTGCTCTTGTTATGGTTGAGTGATGTAGAATTGAATAGTAATTTGTTTGTCCATCCTGTGAAGGAAATTCGTCTTTTGTTCAGCTCCCAGTAGCAATCACCCTCAGTAATAGACACACACACACCTTTTGGAAAGAGCATAGAATGGATTGTGTGACCATAGTGAGTTGAAGTGCACAGAGGACCTATTTTTTTGTCATGATTGTGGTGATTCTTACTTTGAAAATGAAATACATTCAGTTTGACATTGAGTGAAGCTTGAGGCAATGCATGCCATTGAGATACAAGGCAATATTTTAGTTTAGAATTCTTGTACTCAAATTCATCGAGGCTGTAACCAGAAGATACCACTTGTTTTAGCTGAGCAAAATAAATCACACTAACGTCTAGGATATAGGGTGACCATTTAAAATACCCAAATGCAGGAAAACAGGATAATTTTGGTACAGTCGAGCCTACATGAATATAAAATTTTGGCCGCGTTCTTCACGTTTTACCAGTGAAACCCCAAACTGCATCTGCATGCCTATCATTTGATCTCAATCAGTTTCATGGGAATATGCATTTAGATCTTCTTCAATTAGTTTTTTGTGAGCAAATTAGAGCAGATGGTCTGAAACAGAATATATAGCCTTCCTGTATTTGGTTTCAACCCAAGGAAATAGAGTACCACAGCATGAGTCATAATAACCATAAAACCTAGTGTTCAAACAGGGAAATGGTTCCACTTGTTTTTCCACCATTCATTTTTCCTATAGGGAATTTTAAATGTCTCTAGGACAAGGTGACTTTTATCAATATTTTCATCTGTATTTATCCCCTGAAAATGAAATGCTAATAAGCTACTAATGTGGCTATCATAAAGAACTATAAATACCATGATTATCTGGACGAGACTGTTGAATCGAGGCAAAGGGAAGAATCTCTGGATTATCTATCTAATGTTAGCTAAATGTAGTAATTAATAAATTGGCAACATGTATTTAAATGGACAATTCTTTGACCTGTCTTTTGAAAGTTTTAAATTGACACAATACCTGTACCTGTAGCTCAGGACCTGAAGCAAGGATATGCATATTCTTTGTACCATTTGAAAGGAAACACTTTAACATATGTGGAAATGTGAAAAGAATGACAGAGAATATAACACAATATATCTGGTAGAAGATAATACAAAGAAAAAAACAACCGTTCTTTTGTATTTTTTTTGTACCATCATTTTTGAAATGCAAGAAAAAGGCCATAGTGTATTATTCCAGCCCAGCTGCAATTTAGATTTTGGCCACTAGATGGCATCAGTGTGTGTGCAAAGTCTTAGACTGATCCAATGAACCATTGCATTCTGAACCATTGCATTTAAAAAATAATTTGTATCAAGACTGCCCAAGTGTGCCTAATGTGTTTATTAATAATGTTCAAAACTGTGCGCTCTCCTCAAACAAAATAGCTACTGAAAATTGGACAGTGCAATTAGATGAACAAAAATTTAAGCTTTCTGCCAATATCAGATATGTCTATGTCCTGGGAAATGTTCTTGTTACTTACAACCTCATACTGATCGCATTAGCATACGTTAGCTCAACCATCCCGTGGACGGGATACCAATCCCAAAGAAGATTGATGTGTTTATGCTTTAACCCCCTACGGGAAAATGAATGGTAGAAAAATGATTGGAACCAATTCCCTATTTGACCGCTACGTTTTATGGGTATTATGACACCTCCACTGTGGGCTCTATTTTGCCTCGTAGGGCATGCTGTTGGTAACCTGCCTAAATGACTAACGTAGCCTTCACGTTGGTAGCCATGACGTGCTTTGAAAGGCTGGTCATGGCTCACATCAACAGAATCCTCCCGGATACTCTAGATCCACTCCAGTTCGCATACCACCCCAACAGATCCACAGATGACGCAATCTCAATCGCACTCCACACTGCCCTTTCCCACCTGGACAAAAGGAACACCTATGTGAGAATGCTGTTCATTTTCTACAGCTCAGCGTTCAACTCCATAGTGCCCTCAAAGCTCATCAATAAGCTAAGGACACTGGAACTAAACACCTCCCTCTGCAACTGGATCCTGGACTTCCTGACGGGCCACCCCCAGGTGGAAAGGGTAGGCAACAACACATCTGCCATGCTGATCTTCAACCCTGGGGTTGTGTACTTAGTCCCCTCCTGTGCTCCCTGTACTCCCTGTTCACCCACGACTGCATGGCCAAACACGACTCCAACACCATCATTAAGTTTTCTGATGACACAACAGCCTGATCACCGACAACGTTGAGACAGCCTATAAGGAGGAGGTCAGAGAACTGGCAGTGCAGTTCCAGGACAACAAACTCTCCCTCAATGTGAGCAAGACAATGGAGCTGATCGTGGACTACAGGAAAAGGCAGGCCGAACAGTCCTCCATTAACATCGACAGGGTTGTAGTGGAGTGGGTCAAGAGGTTAAAGTTCCTTGGTGTCCACATCACCAACAAACTATCATGGTCCAATTACACCAATACAGCCGTGAAGAGGGCACGACAAAATCTTTTCCCCCTCAGGAGACTGAAAAGATTTGGCATGGGTCCCCAGATCCTCAAAAAGTTATATAGCTGCACCATTGAGAGCATCCTGACCGGTTGCATCACTGCCTAGTATGGCAACTGCTCGGCATCTGACCGTAACGTGCTACAGAGGGTTGTGCATGCGGCCCAGTACATCACTGGGGCCAAGCTTCCTGCCATTCAGGACCTATATAATAGGCGGTGTCAGAGGAAAGCCCATAAAATTGTCAGAGACTCCAGTCACCCAAGTCATAGACTGTTTTCTCTGCTACCACACAGCAAGCGGTACCGGAGCGCCAAGTCTAGGACCAAAAGATTCCTTAACAGCTTCTACAAAGCTTGTCCAACAAGCTTTCTCTACCCTTAAACTTGTTCTCAACACTTCCAAAACAAAGATCATGTGGTTTGATAAGAAGAATGCCCCTCTCCCCACACGTGTGATTACTACCTCTGAGGGTTTAGAGCTTGAGGTAGTCACCTCATACAACTACTTTTGAGTATGGCTCGACGGTACACTG
Organism: Oncorhynchus masou masou; assembly: GCF_036934945.1. Lineage (NCBI taxonomy): Eukaryota > Metazoa > Chordata > Actinopteri > Salmoniformes > Salmonidae > Oncorhynchus > Oncorhynchus masou. The sequence goes on along the minus strand of NC_088239.1, from coordinate 35,216,538 downwards.
GCCTTCTCTCAGCACATATCAAAGCTGCAGGCTAAAGTTAAATCTAGACTTGGTTTCTTCTATCGTAATCGCTCCTCTTTCACCCCAGCTAACAAACTAACCCTGATTCAGATGACCATCCTACCAATGCCATATTAGGGAGACATAATTAATAAATCGTCAGGTAAGGGTGCTCTTGAACGGCTAGATGTTCTTTACCATTTGGCCATCAGATTTGCCACCAACGCTCCTTATAGGACACTTCACTGCACTCTATACTCCTCTGTAAACTGGTCATCTCTGTATACCCGTCACAAGACCCAATTCTTGATGCTTATTTATAAAACCCTCTTAGGCCTCACTCCCCCTATCTAAGATATGTCCTGCAGCCCTCATCCTCCACATACAACACCCGTTCTGCCAGTCACATTCTGTTAAAGTTCCCCAAAGCACACACATCCATGGGTCGCTTTTATCTCAATCTCTTCATTCAAAGACTCAATCATGGACACTCTTACTGACAGTTGTGGCTGCTTTGCGTAATGTATTGTTGTCTCTACTTTCTTGCCCTTTGTGCTGTTGTCTGTGCCAAATAATGTTTGTACCATGTTTTGTGCTGCTGCCATGTTGTGTTGCTATCATGCTGTGTTGCCTCTCTTTATGTAGTTTTGTCTTGTCTCTCTTGTCGTGATTGGTGTTTTGTGCCATATTTATATTTCATTCAAATGTTTAATCCCAGCCCCCGTCCCCGCAGGAGGCCTTTTGCCTTTTGGTAGACCGTCAATGTATATAAAAATTAGTTCTTAACTGACTTGATAGTTAAATAAAAATAAAGAAATAAAATACTTCCAAGCCATAACACTGCTGATCAATTAATCAAGTGACAACCGGACTATTTACATTGACACCCCCCCCCCAATTTGTTTTGTACACTGCTGCTACTTGCTGTTTATTAGCTATGCATAGTCACTTCACCCCTACCTACCCCTACCCCTACCTACATTTACCTACAAATTACCTCAACTTACCTGTACCCCCGCACACTGACCCGGTACTGGTACCCCCTGTATATAGCCTTGTTATTGTTATTTTATTGTGTTAGTTTATATTGTTTTTTTACTTTAGTTTATTTGGTAATATTTGTTTAACTCTTCTTGAAATGGACTATTGGTTAACGGCTTGTAAGTAAGCATTTCATGGTAAGGTCTACATTTGTTGTATTTGGCGCATGTGACAAAGTATGATTTGTTGAGTTTTAGCCCATAAGATTATATTTTTTGTCTATTCAGCTAACCATCCTAAAATCTCATAAGAAATGACTAAGGTGGTGTTTTTGGTGTAACAGTAATGTTATACTATGCTCTTATATTTGGTTCTGTTATGTAGAATACTAATGAATCATTATGTGATCTTCTAAGACATTGATTCAGCTTTGATCGAACTTTACTAATCGAGCACCATTGTGAGAAGTGGGGGAGCTCGTTCAAGCCACATTACATCCTTACTCCCGCTGCACCAAACAAGCTAATTGATGGCATGTATGCTATAATATTTTGAATCAAAAAACATTTGGTGTTGCTGAAATGAGAGAACATGTAGCTGTTTATAAAAATCTGTGTATATTTGGCCAAGGAAACATTTCTAACTAAAACAGTTAGGAATGGAGATTTTTTAGTAGCAGCAATGTTGAATGAGAAACTAATGAGCATAGAGAGCCTAAGTATTTTGACGAAATTACCTTATATCAATCAGTCTAATGACGCTTTTTGTAAGTAGTCGCAACTGTCCTGTCGTAGTTTAAATGGTATTAACACAGAAATGATTTGAGAAATGACATTGGCCTCGGTCTCGTCTTGCACTGTGTAGAATATCAGATCTCAGCAACAATTGGAGAAGTGTTTAACATCATCAGTACATCATAAGTACATCCTTATGATACATGCAGTACCATTCAACATTTTGGGGTCACTTTGGGGCCTTGTTTCTGAAAGAAAAGCAGATTTTCTTGTCCATTAAAATAACATCAAATTGATCAGAAATACAGCGTAGACATTGTTATTGTTGAAAATGACTATTGTAGCTGTAAACGGCTGATTTTGTTATGGAATATCTACATAGGTGTACAGAGGCACATTATCAGCAACCATCACTACTGTGTTCCAATGGCACATTGTGTTAGCTAATCCAAGTTTATAATTTTAAAAGGCTAATTGATCATTAGAAAACCCTTTTGCAATTATGTTACCACAGCTTATTAAAGAAGCAATAAAACTGGACTTCTTTAGACTTGTTGAGTCTAAAGAACTTTCTTCTGAAACTCGTCAGTCTATTCTTGTTCTGAGAAATTAAGGCTATTCCATGTGAGAAATTGTCAAGAAACTGAAGATCTCGTACAAAGCTGTGTACTACTCCCTTCACAGAACAGTGCAAACTGGCCCTAACCAGAACAGAAAGAGGAGTGGGAGGCCCCAGTGCACAACTGAGCAAGAGGACAAGTACATTAGAGTGTCTAGTTTGAGAAACAGACGCCTCACAAGTCCTCAACTGGCAGCTTCATTAAATAGTACCCGCAAAACATCAGTCTCAACGTCAACAGTGAAGAGGCGACTCCGGGTTGCTAGCCTTCTACGCCTATGTAGATATTCCATAAAAAAATCTGCCGTTTCCAGCTACAATAGTCATGTACAACATTAACAATGTCTACACTGTATTTCTGATCAATTTTATGTTATTTTAATGGACAAAAGATGTGCTTTTCTTTCAAAAACAAAGACATTTCCAAGTGACACCAAACTTTTGAACAGTAGTGTATATTTGAAATATGGGACAAATCAACAACAAAAAATCTAAATTAGTGGTGTTTGAAATTTTGGATAAAATGCGGAACATGATTGTTTGGTCGCGGGACAAAGGGCCAAAATGCGGGGACTGTCCCTCACAATCTGGGACGTGTGGTCACCCTAAAGAATGTGAATTTCACAAAAGAAAACAAAAAGTATAGTATAAAGTCAAAACAATTCTAGGTTTGTGATTTTAATGTTGTTATTTCATATCTGTATGCATGGTGTCCACAATGCACTCCCTGCGACTGCAGAACCCACTGTTGTGCCCTTGTGACACACACGCACGCACGCACGCACGCACGCACACACACACACACACACACACACACACACACACACACACACACACACACACACACACACACACACACACACACACACACACACACACACACACACACACACACACACACACACACACACAGCTCTTTTCCACTCAATAATCACAACAGCTTCCTGTTCACATTAGATAATAGATATTTTCAGCGGGCCACACATGGCCAGATAAAATAAAAGGTGTTTATCAATCTCTTAGATATGTTCTTGTATCTGTGGCGAGTCAAGCCACTCACAACCCCCTTTGTCAGTAATTAAGCAAATTAACACCACTCTGTAATTGTTGTTTTGCAGCAAAGAAAGGAGCTTGGGGGAGCTGGTATTTATATACAGAGCATGTTTGCTTATTATAAGCCATTGAGTGGAGAAAGGGAAGAGATCAATGCTTTGAATAACACTTGTTTTTCATACTAGGACAGCTTGACCTGAAGCCTTTCATACAATTCTGGGGAATGGAGTAACGGTGTAACATTATAGTTCTTCTATCCAGAAGCAGTGCAGGGAGCAATAAAGGAAAATACAATGGATGTCTCCCAATTTGCACCCTATTCCATTTATAGTGCATTATTTTTAACCAGGGTCTACAGAGCTCTGGTCAAAAGTAATTCACTATATAGGGAATAGGGTGCCATTTGGGACGCACACAATAGCAGAGAATCAAACCTAATTATAGTGACAAGTGAGGCGATTGGGGTGTTTGTCAGAGGCAGAGAGCAGAGGAGGAGGAGGAGGAAGCTATGGTTGTGTCCAAAATGGCACCCTATTGCTTATATAGTGCACCACTTTTGATCAGAGACCTAGTCAAAAGTAGTGCACTATATAGAGAATAAGCTACCATTTTCAGGATCCTAGGGGATGGCTGACGGATAAAAAATAATAATTGACACATGCGAATACACACACGTACCGTCCGCACCCCCAGCCAAAGCGGAGTAGAAATGACAGCAGACAAATTGGCCAAATTATGAACATTCTGCAAGTTGATAAAATTGGATTCAGGTGATGAATTCTGCTGTTGGTTCACCATGGCTCTTTCCAGTCTCATTCTGTCTATAGACTCATATAACAAACATGGTTTCTTAATTGCTTTTACATCAGGCTAGAGTTAAAAAGCTAATTATGGTGGAGTAAGGTTGTTAAAACCTGTTAAGGCTCGGGACAATACTGCCCCCTTTGGATGAATTGCGTGCCCATAGTAAACTGAAAATAAATCTGTCCAAAATTGCTAATATATGCATATAATAATAATAATTGAATAGAAAACACTCTAAAGCTTCTAAAACCATTTGAATTATGTCTGTAAGTATAGCAGAACTCACAGGGCAGCCAATCTCCCAAACCTTTGTCATCCAGAAAGTTGGGCAACTTTGACGTCATCGCCCCCACCCTTCCCAACCAGCTATGGATCTGGGAATAGTTTCTATGTCTTCCGCGAGATGTCATCTATCAGTAGAGCGTTTAATTGTGCAAATCCCGCAAGCTTTGACCCAGGCAAAATAGTGAGTGTCGCGAGAAAATACATGCGCTTTCGGGCGCGCATTGGGCACAGAGCTCCCTTTGTTCCAACTTGCATGAGAAGTCAGATTGTCCGGTTGAATTGAGAATAGTTTTGTACGTTAATAACATCCTAAAGCTTGATTCTGCACTTAGTTTAACCAGTTTAGTCGACATATAATATGGAATTTTGAAGTTTTGATGCGCAACTGTTCGGGACCAGAAGTCATTTTGGATGCATTTCAGCTGGAACTTGTCGCATATGCTAATACGAAGACACACGACTTGAAACCAAATGATGTATTGGGTAAGTATGACTCCTTCCACTACATTCTGATCGAAGAGCATCAAAGGTAAGGGAATATTTATGTTGTAATTTTGTGTTTCTGTTGACTCCAACATAGCGGAGAAATATTGCTTATGTCTTAGCGCCGTCTCAGATTATTGAATAGTGAACGATTTCTGTAACGTTAAAAATAAATGTGACAAAGCGATTGCATTAAGAAGCAGTGTATCTTTCTAACTATATGTAGAACATGTATATTTAGTCAAAGTTTATGATGTGTATTGCTGTTTTCTGGCGTTATCTGGCGGAGCTATCTATAATTTCTCCGGACATTTTTTAGCATTTTCTGAACATGGCGTCAATGTAAACTGAGATTTATGGCTATAAATTGCATATTATTGAAAAAAACATAAATGTACTGTGTAACATGTCCTATTACTGTCATCTGATGAAGATTTTCAAAAAGTTAGTGAATTATTTTTCTTTTAATCCTGCGTTTGTGATTGCATCTTTTGTTCGACAAAATGGCTACATATCGTCTGTGTCTTTGTGATGGTTTGACATACATATGTGCTATGTTTTCGCCGTAAAACATTTTAGAAATCTGACTCGCTGGGTAATCTTTCATTTGAGCTATTGGACTTGTTAATGTGTGGAGGTTAAATATTTCTAAGAATATTTTTGCATTCTGTGCGCCACTTTTTGAGTTGAGCGGGGGGGGGGGGGGCTTGGGGAACGTGTAGCGTGAACACGTTAATCAGAGTTTATAACTACTCTGATTTTGAATTTGAACTTTTAGGTGAGGATACAGTATCATTGCTCTATTTCAGGTAAAATCATTTTGGACTGGAGCGGAAGATGACTGTGAGTTGTTTATAATGTACTTCAGGTCAAGGATAACACTAGCTCTGGTCCAGGGCACTACGTGCGACTTGCTGTTAGAAAGCTCAACATCGGCAAACCGCATGTAATGCCTGGACCAGAGATAGAATAGTGCCTGACACTGAAAGCCCTCTTCCCAAAGTTTCATCCAAAAGATCCGTCTAGGTGAATGAACTTGATGTTCCTCCTACTTATTCTGCCACTTAACTGTTCTGTTTTGAACCTGACTTTTAATGTGTGGGCTCAGATGGAAATGTCAGACAAAACACTATGATTACAACAGTGCAAAACATGCACAACTGCTGAAAATAACAGTTGGGCAATCTTTTTCATTCAATGTTTTATTTTACCTTTATTTTATCAGTCATACTGAGACCAATCTATTTCACAGATGATCCCTGAATTACAAAAATTACAGAACATACACACATCAAAATAGTAATAGAAAATGCAAACAGAAAGAAAGAAAAACAGTCATAAAGAAACAAAACACATTTATCAGTAATAAGGTCCTCCATCAGCTTTCTGAATTGCCGTAGACGCAGCAGATCATCAAATGTAAGAACCATTAGAAGATTGATCCAAAAATAAGGTGCAAAAAAACTAAAAGCTGATTTACCTAACTCAGTAGAGACCAAAGGAATTTCCAGAGTTAGCCATCACTGAGACACATTTGTGGTAACTCGTATGTCTAAAACTTAGTAATGATGTTAGGTACAGTGGGACTTTTTGTAAAAGGGTTTTTATAAATGAAAACATTACATCAAAGAGGGCCCTTGACATGACATCAAAGAGGGCCCTTGAGATGTTTCCACAATTTGATTGGAGTCCACCTGTGGTAAATTCAATTGATTGGACTTGATGATTTGGAAAGGCACACACCTGTCTATATGAGGTCCCACAGTTGACAGTGTATGTCAGAGCAAAAACCAAGCCATGAGGTCGAAGGAATTGTCCGTAGAGCTCGGAGATAGGATTGTGTCGAGGCACAGATCTGTCAAAGGGTATCAAAAATGTTCTGCAGCATTGAAGGTCCCCAAGAACACAGTGGCCTCAATCATTCTTAAATTGAAGAAGTTTGGAACCACAAAGACTCTTCCTAGAGCTGGCTGCCCAGCTAAACTGTGGGAGAAGGGCCTTAGTCAGCGATGTGATCAAGGACCCAATGGTCACTCTGATAGAGCTCCAGAGTTCCTCTGTGGAGATGGGAGAACTTTCCAGAAGGACAACCATCTCTGCAGCACTCCACCAATCAGGCCTTTATGGTAGAGTGGCCAGATGGAAGCCACTCCTCAGTACAATACACGTGAAAGTCCTAATTTCCCACATTTAGGCTCATTAGCCCAAGCCCACTATGAGACTTAAAGTCACAAGGGGTATTAACTTCTTGCGTCGAGCAATCCCGGATCCGGGATCCTATTTATAGCCTCAAGCTCATTTGCATAACGCAACGTTAACTATTCATGAAAATCGCAAATGAAATGAAATAAATATATTTGCTCTCAAGCTTAGACTTTTGTTAACAACACTGTCATCTCAGATTTTTAAAATATGCTTTCAACCATAGCTAAACAAGCATTTGTGTAAGAGTATTGATAGCTAGCATAGCTATAAGTCTAGAATTCAGCCAGCAACATTTTCACAAAAACAAGAAAATCATTCAAATAAAATCATTTACCTTTGAAGAACTTCAGATGTTTTCAATGAGGAGACTCTCAGTTAAATAGCAAATGTTCAGTTTTTCAAAAAATATTATTTGTGTAGGACAAATCGCTCCGTTTTGTTCACGTTTGGCTATGAAAAAAACCTGTATCCAGTTATAGCCTCAAGCTCATTAGCATAACATAACGTTAACTATTTATGAAAATCGCAAATTAAATTAAATGAATGTGCTAGCTCTCAAGCTTAGCCTTTTCTTAACAACACTGTCATCTCAGATTTTCAAAATATGCTTTTGAACCATAGCAAAACAAGCATTTGTGTAAGAGTATTGATAGCTAGCGTAGCATTTAGCGTAGCATTTAGCATAGCATTTAGCGGGCAACATTTGCACAAAAACCAGAAAAGGATTCAAATAAAATAATTTACCTTTGAAGAACTTCGGATGTTTTCAATGAGGAGACTCATTTACATAGCAAATGTTCAGTTTTTCCTGAAAGATTCTTTGTGTAGGAGAAATCGCTCCGTTTTGTACATCACGTTTGGGTACCAAAAAAACCCGAAAATTCAGTCATCAAAACGGTGAACTGTTTTCCAAATTAACTCCATAATATCAACTGAAACACGGCAAACACTGTTTAGAATCAATCCTCAATGTGTTTTTCACATATCTCTTCATTGATATATCGTTCGTGGTAGTCTACTTTCTCCGGTTCATCGCTTGGAAAAAGACGTGCAGTTGAAGATGACGCACCAATTTCGACGGAGGACACCGGGCGGACACCTGGCAAATGTAGTCTCTTATGGTCAATCTTCCAATGATATGCCTATAAATACATCACAATGCTGCAGACACCTTAGGGAAACGATAGATCGGGCAGGCTCATTCCTTGCGCATTCACAGCCATATAAGGAGACAATGAAAAACAGAGCCTCAAAAATCCTGCTCATTTCCTGGTTGAAGTTTCATCCTGGTTTTGCCTGTAGCATCAGTTCTGGGGCACTCACAGACAATATCTTTGCAGTTTTGGAAACATCAGAGTGTCCTCTTTCCAAAGCTGTCAATTATATGCATAGTCGAGCATCTTTTTGTGACAAAATATTGCGCTTAAAACGGGCACGTTTTTTTTATCCAATAACGAAATAGCGCCCCCATAGATGTAACAGGTTAAGCTCGTTCCCATAAGAGCTAACAGGCATAGCATCATCTGCAGCTATATGTTGAGTGAGCTGAGTGAGCAGACTGAGCATTTGACACACCTCCCTCAAGTCGCTAAAAGTAGGGGGTGGGGCGAGAACTGGGAGAGCAGTAAGCAGTGTTGGCAGAGCTCAGTCCACCCAGATGAAGCTCCCGCCAAAGGAGTGGAGCTGCTGCAGGGGACTAGAATGCTCCATTCTGGGTGTGCACAGGAGGTCTTGGTGTGGCTGCCATGGGAGGCAGGTGTGTCCCGGGGATGGGAGCAGGGAGGGTAACCAAAACTAGCCTGAGAGGAAGATTGTGGAGGAATTGAGGAGGGTGGTGTGGAGGGCAGTGTGGCTGGAGAAGCTCAAAACTCTCAGCATATGTAGGCTGATGATGTGAATGGTACATGGTGTGGACTTCATCATGTGGTGTACTACCCTCAACATCGTTTTGCCAGACCCTAGGGTACTGGTCGGTGCTGTGTAGAGCTGGGCTGAGATGAGGTGGACCTGGTCTGGTAGAATTGTGCTGTGATGGACCGGATCTGGTAGAGCTCTGCTGTGATGTGCCAGGTCTATTAGAGTTGTGCTGTAATGAGCCGGGTCTGGTAAAGCTATGCTGAGGCAGACAGGGACTGTTTCAGCTGAGTTGTGATAGGCCGGGTCTGGTAGAGCTCTGCTGTGATGGGCCGGGTCTGTTTGAGTTGTGCTGTGATAAGCCAGATCTGGTAGAGCTGTGCTGAGGTGGGCCGGGTCTGGTAGAAATCTGCTGTGATGGGTCAGGTCTGGTCGAGTTGTGCTGTGATAAGTTAGGTCTGGTAGAGCTGTGCTGAGACAGGCTGGGTCTGGTTGAGCTGTGCTGTGATAGACCGGGTCTGGTAGAGCTCTGCTGTGATGGGCCAGGTCTGTTAGAAATCTGCTGTGATGGGTCAGGTTTGGTTGAGCTGGCAAGGGCCCGGTTGCATAAAACGCCTTAAGTTAATTTCCCCCTTGGGTTTTACATGAACGTTTCCTTTACTTTAATTCAGTTGCACAAAACATTTTATGGTGAATTTCCCCCTTAAACAAAGTGACAAATTTAAGGGTGGCCATGAGGTCCCTTAACTGCTTAATTCAGTATGTATATCAATGTAAACAGCATCTGTGAATGTGAATGTTCTTAGGGATAGGAGTACTGCTAGCGGGACACCAGCCGACAACATCTGGTGAAATTGGAGGGCGTTCAATTCAAATAAATAATCGTAATATTAAACATTCATGAACATACAGTACAAGTATCTTATATCATTTCAAAGCTTACATTCTTGTTAATCTAACTGCGTTGTCCGATTTACAATTGGCTTTACGGCGAAAGCATACAATGCGATTGTCTGAGGATGGCACCCCAAATCAACATATTTTTCAAGCTTCATAAAATCACAAATAGCGATTATATAAATCACTTACTTTTGAAGATCTTTTTCTGTTTGCAATCACAAGGGTCCCAGCTACAACATGAATGGTCATTTTGTTAGATAAAATCCTTCTTTATATCTCAAAAAATCAGTTTCAATTTCAGTAATCCACTCGTTCAACATGTAGACAAAGGAGTCCAAAAAGCTACCGCTTGTCTTCGTCCAAACAAGTCAAATGAAGTTTCTATTCAATTCTTAGGTACTCTAAAATGTAAATAAATGATAATATTTAATATGGAAAGTAGTATGTTCAATAGGAAAGCAAAATTAGCAAATGCGTGCCCTCTCCTTCAAACGCCGAAATAAAAATCTCCTCACCAAATCTGAAACCTTGACTAAAGACTGTTGATATCTAGTGGAAGCCATAGGAATTGAATTCTGGGAGACGGAATTACATAGGAACAATAGGTTTTCATTATAACAGGCTGGGACCTAAAAAAAAATGTTTCATGTTGGTGTTTCTTCGGATTTTAGCCTTTAACAGTTTTAGTAACTTCAAAGTGTTTTCTATCCAATGCTAACCAATTATATGCATATCCTGGCTTCTGGGCCTGAGTAAAAGGCAGTTTTGGTCAGTCAGGCGGAAATTCAGGAAACTAGACCCAATATGCTCTGGTTACAAAAGGAAAACATCAATCAGCTAGCTAGTTAGCTAAACAATGGAAGGTGCACAATCCATGGCTACAAAGCTAGCTTGCTAGTTAGCTATAGCTACTCTGTAAGCTCGATTGACATACTAGGAAGTATATAAACTAACTAGTTAAAGTAATTACAAGAAATGTGGTTTATTATCATCTGAAGCAATTTGGTTATCCTTTCTTGATTGTAGAATATGTATTTTTCTATCTCCCAAAATGAAAGTGATCTCTTTGACAAGACATTTAGTCTGTGAATAAGACTGTCTCCTGTCACACCCTGACCTTAGTTCCTTAGTTTCAGTTATATTAAATTAACATGGACACTTACCACGCTGTGTTTTGGTCTGATCTTTCCTGTTCCTCAGATGAAGTATATCGTTACAGAACTACCTACCACCAATGGACCAAGAAGTGTGGTAAGGAGGAGCAGAGGGTTCGGGACTCCTGGACTTGGGAGGAGATATTGGACGGTAAGGGACCCTGGAGCCAGGCTGGGGAATATTGCCGCCCGAAAGCTGAACTGGAGGCAGCGAAAGCGGAGAGGTGGCGATATGAGGTAAGGCAGCGCAGCAGGCACGAGAGGCAGCCCCACACGGGGAGATTGGCGGAGTCAGACGATAGACTGGAGACAACTCCCAGAGCTTACCGGAAGCAGCGTAGTACTGGTCAGGCACCGTGTTATGCGGTGAAGTGCACGGTGTCGCCAGTGCGCGTTCATAGCCCGGAGCGCTATAGGCCAGCCCCCCGCAAGTGCCATGCGAGAGTAGGCATCCAGCCAGGGCGGATTGTGCCAGCCCAGCATGTTTGGTCTCCGGTGCACCGTTTCGGCCCAGGGTACCCTGTGCCGGCTCTGCGTACCGGGTCTCCGGGGCGCTGGGAGGGTGCTGTTCGTCCTATGCCTGTGCTCCGCCCGTGCTGGGCGAAAGTGGGCACTGAGCCTAATGGAGAGGTGCGAGTGGTAAGCACCAGATCTCCAGTGGTCCCCCACAGCCCGGTTTGACCTGTGCCTGCACTCTGGAGGGGCCGGGCTAAAGTGGGCATTCAGCCTGGAGGAGTGGTGCCAAGGCTGCGCACCAGAGCTCCAGTGCTCCCCCACAGCCCGGTTTATCCAGTGCCTCCTCTACGCACCAGGCCTCCTGTAGGTTCCCCCAACCTGGTGGGCCCTGTGGCAGCCCTACGCACCAGGCTGTCTCTGCGTCTTCCAGAGTCTCCCTCCAGTCCGGAGCCGCCAGAGCCGCCCGTCAGTCCGGAGCCTCCAGAGCCGCCCGTCAGTCCGGAGCCGCCAGAGCCGCCTGTCAGTCCGGAGTCGCCTGCGATGCTCTCCTGTCCGGAGCCGCCAGAGTCTCCCGCCTGTCCGGCTTCTCCAGAGGCGCCACCTCAGTGGGCCAAGACTAAGATGGAGTGGGGTCCCGCGCCAGAGCCACCACCGCGGATAGATGCCCACCCAGACCCTCCCCTGAGTTTAGGTTTTGCGGCCGGGGTCCGCACCTTTGGGGGGGGGGGCTTAGTTCCTTTGTTATGTCTCTATTTTGGTTTGGTCGGAGCGTGAGTTGACGTGGGCATTCTATGTTGTTTTTCTATGTTCTCTTTTCTGTGTTTGGCCTGGTATGGTTCCCAATCAGAAGCAGCTGTCTATCGTTGTCTCTGATTGAGAACCATACTTAGGTAGCCTTTTCCCACCTGCTTTTTGTGGGTAGTTGTTTCCTGTTGTGTGTTGTGTCACCTTTCTGGACTGTTTCGATTTTCATTGTTTCACTTTGTTATTTTGTATTTCATTTTCAGTTATATTACATTAACATGGACACTTACCACGCTGCGTTTTGTTCCGATCTTTCCTATTCCTCAGATGAAGAAGATCATTACAGTCTCCATGGTAACCAAATACTCTTTCTGCCATACTGTACATGCCTTCAAACTACCATAAAACCCCTTAGGTATGCCCTTACCTAAGGAAATATTTTAGGGGCTCTATGCAATACCCTTAAACAATTCCCTTAAGATGTTTAATACCAGGTCACTGAAACAATGCTTAAATAATGCATCCATCTTCATCTCCATGGTAACGTCTTTAAATAATGCCTGCTCTAGAATTATGTACATGTGCCTCTTGATGAAAGCACTTACAGTATTTGAATAATGCACCTATACTGTAGATAAATGCACTTTTTAAACAATGCACTTTTATGAATAATACAAATAAAGATATTACATGTTTTCCAATGAAGCAACACATTACACATACATTAAGACACTCTCTCAATGTTCAGAATGTTCCTACCTCCTTCCCAAGTGCTCTTTTGCATGTTTTTTTCTAAGTCTGAATGCTTGTTTCATTATCAAGGCTTGAACTATCCTCCAGAAATCTTTCCTCTTTCTCCCTCTGTTGGTTTTGTGTTTATCTACGTCCTAATTTTTCTTGTTGTCCTTGTTGAGTTTATAGTCCCCCCAATCACATTCCTTCCTTGTGTTGCCTGATGATTCAGCAGATGAGCCTTGTAAGAACCAAACTCTCCAAACTATTTCCAGAACAATATCCTCTAGATGTGCAGAAAACAGTAATGCACTAGAATAACTAAATTGTTCACATATAATAAAATAAGTTTACAAATATATTTCTGAGGGCCAGCCCACAGACACACCAACGTAAAAAGATGTTACAAAGCAGTGCAGTGCAAGGTTTAGTTCCAAAACAACATAAAAAATACAGCCATTTTACACATGACATCTGCATTGTAAAGTTGTTGTTAGATTTTACTGAGCTACAGTTCATATAAGGAAATCAGTTAATTGAAATAAATAAATTAGGCCCTAATCTATGGATTTCACATGACTGGGAATACTGATATGCATCTGTTGGTCACAGATACCTTAAAAAAAAGATAGGGGTGTGGATCAGAAAACCAATCAGTATCTGGTGTGACCACCATTTGCCTCATGAAGAGCGACACATCTCCTTTGCAAATAATTGATCAGGGTGTTGATTGTGGTCTGTGGAATGATGTCCCACTCCTCTTCAATTGTCACGTTCGTTGTATAGATGAGACCAAGGCGCAGCGTGATGTGAATGCATCTTCTATTTTAATGAAACAAAGAACACTTCAATAAACTTAAAAAACAACAAAACGAACGTGAAGCTATATAGAATAAATGCAGACACAGGCAACTAATACATAGACAATCACCCACGAATTACCAAAGGAATATGGCCTAAATATGGTTCCCAATCAGAGACAACGATAAACAGCTGCCTCTAATTGAGAACCAATCTAGGCAACCATAGACATACAAAACACATAGACTAGTTCACAAACCCATACACATACAGAAACCCTAGACAGGACAAAAATACAACAAACCACCTATTGTCACACCCTGACCTAATCAAAATAATAAAGAAAACAAAGTTAACTAAGGTCAGGTCGTGACAGAACCCCCCCAAAGGTGCGGACTCCCGACCGCCAACCTAAACTGATATGGGAGGGTCTGGGTGGGCATTACTCCGCCGTGGTGGTTCTCATGAGGGACGTGGACCCCGCTCCACTTCTGACTCAGCCCACTTACGTAATGTCTCTGGAGCGGGAACCCTCACCACCGACCCCGGACTAGAGGACGCCACTGGACTGATGGTCGAGTGTGGAGTGAGTGGCGCCTCTGGACTGACGGGAGACTCTGGCAGCGCCGGACAGGCGGGAGACTCTGGCAGCGCCGGACAGGTGGGAGACTCTGGCAGCGCCGGACAGGCGGGCAGGCGGACCTGGAGGAAGGAGACGGAGAGACAGCGGGGCTGGAGGAGGCACTGGATAGACCGGACTGTGGATGCGCACTGGAGGTCTCGAGCACCGAGCCTGCACACAACCCTATCTGGCTGGATACTCCCCGACGCCAGGCCAGTGCGGTGCGGTGGAACAGACCGCACTGGGCTGTGCTGCCGAACCGGGGATACCATGCGCAGGGCTGGTGCCATGTACCCCGACCCAAGGAGACGCACTGGAGACCAGATGCGCTGAGCTGGCTTCATGGCACCTGGCTCGATGCCCACTCTAGCCCGGCCAATACGAGGAGCTGCTATGTAACGCACCGGGCTAGGCTTGCGCACAGAGGACACCGTGTGCCTCACGGCATAGCATGGTGCCTGCCCGGTCGACCACTCTACACGGTAAGCACAGGGAGTTGGCTCAGATATCCTTCCTGACTTAGGCACACTCTCCGTGTTCCCCCCAATATTTCTTTGGGGCTGCCTTTTGAGCTTCCAGCCGCGCTTTCGTGCTGCCTCCTCATACCGGCGCCTCTCTGCTTTCTCTGCCTCCAGCTCTGCTTTGGGGCGGCGATATTCCCCTGGCTGTGCCCAGGGTCCTTTGCCGTCCAGAATCTCCTCCCAAGTCCAGTTCTCCAAATATCGCTGCCTCTCCTGCTGCTGCCCGTTACCACACTGCTTGGTCCTCTTGTGGTGGGTGTTTCTGTAAGGGTTGTCGTCGGGAGAAAGAGAGGAGGACCAAAGCGCAGCGTGGTAAGTGTTCATGATAATTTTAATTAAAGAAAGCACTGAACACTGAATCAAAACAATAAACGATGACTTGAATTTACAAAACCGAAACAGTACCGTGTGGTCCAAACACTCACACGGAAACAAACACAACCCAAAACTGAAACCCAGGCTACCTAAGTATGGTTCTCAATCAGAGACAACTAACGACACCTGCCTCTGATTGAGAACCATACTAGGCCGAACACAGAAACCAAACATAGAAAAACAAACAGACTGCCCATCCCAACTCACGCCCTGACCATATAAACAAAGACTAAACAAAGGAACTAAGGTCAGAACATGACAGGGGCACTCTGTTCACAACGTTGACATCAGCAAACCACTCTCCCACATGTCTGCTATCTGCCCGATACAGTTGAAACTGGGATTCATCCGTAAAGAGCACACATCTTCATTGTGCCAGTGGCCATTGAAGATGAGCATTTGCCCACTGATGTCGGTTACTACGCCAAACTGCAGTCAGGTCAAGACCCTGTCCAGCACAAGGTGCACCTGTGTGATGGTCATGCTGTTTAATCAGATACTGGATTAATTATCTTGCAGAGGAGAAATGCTCACTAACAGGGATGTAAACACATTTGTGTACAACATTTGAGAGAAATAACCTTTTCGTGCGAATGGGGATTTCTGGGATCTTTTATTTCACCTCATGAAACATGGGACAATCACTTTACATGTTGCGTTTATGTTTTTGTTCTGTGTATATTCAGCATGACATTCATGTGCATTATAATATGATTACACAACCCAAAAGTAATGTTAAATGCATCCATAACTTGACATCAATATACTTAGACTCATATTATCATCATTATAATTTTCCATTCTGTCATATTTATTTTAGACGGAATGATTTATATATTTTGATAAGGTTTCACGATGAAATAATACAATCTAGATACTTGTGAAGTACCACAACATTGGATGACTCTATTTTCCATGAAGACAACAGCTGTCATGCATACTCCCTCTTCGGCTTCTAGGTAATCAGGCTGCTGATTATCTCGCACACCTGTCACCATCGAGGCGCAAGTGCGCGAGACATGACACTCACCTGGACTCCATCACCTCCTTGATTATCTTCCCTATATCTGTCACTCCCCTTGGCTCTTTCCTCAGCTTTTATTGACTCTGTTTTCATGTCGGTGCGTTGTTCATGGTTTGGGTTAATTTGTTTCTATTATATTTTTAAACGCTCACTCCCTGAACTTGCTTCCCGACTCTCAGCGCACTCGTTTTTACAACATTCACACTTACAGGGTAGATACGATGTAAGAGGGCTGTAAAATGAATCCGTTTCTCTGACACAGATTCAGCCTATAATCCTGGACAAAAACCATTGAGTATGCTTTTTAGTACAGGACTAGGCTTAATCTGTGTCTGGGAAACCAGCCTAAAATGTATGTATATTTGATGGCTGGTTAGCTAGCAAGTGACAATAGTTAGGCAGCCTGCATAGCAACCATGGAAACCAGATTTGTCCGGATTACTTCCTGGTGGAAGGATGAAATAGTATGAATTGAATTATCAAAATTATTGTTATAATGTAAATATGTCATTGTATGTTGGTAATTGGTTTATAAAAGCAATAAGGCACCTTGGCAGTTTGTGATAAATGGCCAATATACTGCTGTAAAATAAAGTGGTGTCTGTTTCCACTTAGATACAATGTAGTTACTTGTGAGGTACAACTGCATTGGACGAGTCCATCTAATGAACAACACATCTGTACGTGATTTTACCCTGTTGTTATGGGACCACCTTCACACTTACAGCTATTTTTTTTTTTTTTTTCTTTTACCTTTATTTAACCAGGTATGCCAGTTGAGAACAAGTTCTCATTTACAACTGTGACCTGGCCAAGATAAAGCAAAGCAGTGTGACAAAAACAACAACACAGAGTTACACATGGGATAAACAAACATACAGTCAATAACACAATAGAAAATCTGTATACAGTGTGTGCAAATGAAGTAAGGTGGTAAGACAATAAATAGGCCATAGTGGCAAAGTAATTACAATGTAGCAATTAACACTGGAGTAATAGATGTGCAGATGAGGATGTGCAAGTAGAAATACTGATGTGCAAAAGAGCAGAAAAAAACAAATATGGGATGAGGTAGGTAGTTGGTTGGATGGGCTATTTACAGATGGGCTGTGTACAGCTGCAGCGATCTGTAAGCTGCTCTGACAGCCGATGCTTGAAGTTAGTGAGGGAGATACAACTCTCCAACTTCAGTGATTTTTGCAATTCGTTCCAGTCATTGGCAGCAGAGAACTGGAAGGAAAGGCGACCAAAGTAGGTGTCGGCTTTGGGGATGACCAGTGAAATATACCTGATGGAGCGCGTGCTACGGGTGGGTGTTGCTATGGTGGGTAGTGTATGGTGCTTTGGTAACAAAACGAATGACACTGTGATAGACTGCATCCAATTTGCTGAGTAGAGAGTTGGAGGCTATTTAGTAAATGACATCGCAGAAGTCAGGGATAGGCAGGATAGGCAGTTTTACGAGGGTATTTTTGGCAGCATGAGTGAAGGAGGCTTTGTTGCGAAATAGGAAGCCAATTCTAGATTTAATTTTGGATTGGAGATGCTTAATATGATTCTGGAGGGAGAGTTTACAGTCTAGTCAGACACCTAGGTATTTGTAGTTGTCCACATATTCTAAGTCAGAACCGTCCAGAGTAGTGATGCTAGGCGGGCGTGTGCGGGCAGCGATCGGTTGAAGAGCATGCATTTAGTTTTACTAGCGTTTAAGAGCAGTTAGCCTTTTTGGGATAGGGGGCAGCATTTTCACTTTTGGATGAATAGCGTGCCCAGAGTGAACTGTCAGCAGCATACCACCCTGCATACCTGCCCAGAGTGAACTGTCAGCAGCATACCACCCTGCATACCACTGCTGGCTTGCTTCTGAAGCTAAGCAGGGTTTGTCCTGGTCAGTCCCTCTCTGGGAGACCAGATGCTGCTGGAAGTGGTGTTGAAGGGCCGGAAGGAGGCACTCTATCCTCTGGTCTATTTTTTTTTCATCCCAAAGTGATTGGGGACACTGCCCTGTGTAGTGTGCCGTCTTTCGGATGGGACGTTAAACGAGTGTCCTGACTTTCTGAGGTCATTAAAGATCCCATGGCACTTATCGTAAGAGTAGGGGTTTTAACCCCGGTGACCTGGCTAAATTCCCAATCTGGCCCTCAAACCATCACGGTCACCTAATAATCCCCAGTTTACAATTGGGTCATTCATCCCCCCTCTTCTCCCCTGTAACTATTCCCCAGGTTGTTGCTGCAAATGAGAACGTGTTCTCAGTAACTTACCTGGTAAAATAACGGATAACTAAATAACTGCCGCCTCCTCTGTCCCAGATGCTAATATATGCATAGTTTTATTAGTATTGGATAGAAAACACTTCGACGTTTCTAAAACTGTTTGAATAATGTTTGTGAGTATAACAGTACTCATATGGCAGGCAAAAACCTTAGAAATATCCAACCAGGAAGTGGGAAATCTGAGGTTTGTAGTTTTTCAAAGCTTGTGTAACGGGTGTTGTCATCGGATAAGGGGGAATCGGACCAAAGTGCAGCATGGTAAGTGTTCATGATTTTTATTGAACTGAACACTGAGACAAAAATAACAAAGTGCAAAAACGAAACTGAAACAGTCCTGTCATGTGCAGAAAACACTAAACAGAAAACAACTACCCACAACACAATGGAGGGAAAAAGCTACCTAAGTATTGTTCCCAATCAGAAACAACAATAGTCAGCTGTCCCTGATTGAGAACCATACCCGGCCAAAACAAAGAAATATAAAACATAGAAAAAAGAACATAGAATGCTCACCCAAATCACACCCTGACCAAATCGAAATAGAGACATAAGAGGCTCTCTACGGTCAGGGCGTGACAGCTTGGCCTACCGAATACAGTGTCTATGGGGTCAAGTTGCAATTCCTACGGCTTCTACTAGATGTCATCCGTCTTTAGAAACTTGTTTCAGGCTTCTGCTATAAAGGAGGGGGGAATGGGAGCTGAATGAGTCATGGGTCTGGCAGAGTGTCTCAGGCTCGTGACGCGCGCTCCTGACAGATTTAGCTCTGTCGGGAGTTAGCTTGATGATTTATGTTAAAAACAACCTAAAGATTGATTCCAAACATCGTTTGATTTGTTTCTACGACCTGTAACGGAACTTTTCAAGTTTTTGTCTGGACGAAGTGCTCGCGCCTCATTAAGATGGATTGCTGGTCTGAACACGCTAACAACAAGTGGCTATTTGGACATAAATTAACTTTATGGAAGAAATCTGTAATTTATTGTCGAACTGGGATTCCTGGGAGTGCCTTCTGATGAAGATCATCAAAGGTAAGTGAATATTTATAATGTTATTTCTAACTTCTGTTGACTCCAACATGGCCAATATTTCTTTGGCTGGATTGGGATCTGAGTGCCGTACTCAGATTATGCTTTTTCCATAAAGTTTTTAAAAAAATCTGACAAAGCAGTTGCATTAATAAGAAGTCTCTCTTTAATTATGTGAATTACACTTGTATCTTTTATCAATGTTTATTATGAGTATTTCTGCAAAATCACCGGATGTTTTGGAATCAAAACATTACTGCACGTAACACGCCAATGTAAACTGAGATTTTTTTATATAAATATGCACATTATCGAACAAAACATACATGTATTGTGTAACATTATGTCCTATGAGTGTCATCTGATGAAGATCAAAGGTTAGTGATTAATTTTAATTATACTTCTGCATTTTGTGACTCCAATCTTTGTCTAGAAAAATGTCTGTGTATTTGTTTGACTTGGCTATGACCTAACATAATCATATGTTGTGCTTTCGCTGTAAAGCCTTTTTGAAATTGGACACGATGGGTAGATTAACACAGTGTCCAAAGAAGGGCCAGATGTATACAGAATGGTGTCGTCTGCGTAGAGGTAGATCAAGGAATCACCCGCAGCAAGAGCGACATCATTGATATACACAGAGAAAAGAGTCGGCCCGAGAATTGAACCCCGTGGCACCCCCATAGAGACTGCCAGAGGTCCGGTAGGAGGTAAGAGAGCTGTAAAAGTACATTTATTGGTTCCTAGTAAGTACATTTAAGACTAAATTGGTACTACAGTATATGCCATTTAGGAGATGATTTTATCCAAATGACCTTAGTTAACTTACTATACTGGCTTTGCAAGCACCATGCTCTACAAACTGAGCTACACAGTTTTAGTGACATAATCAGGTTTTTGATAACTGATTGATAGATTTAATTGAAATCATTGATTGACTTAATACAAATTGTGTTTACTGACACCACAGCTGATATTTATTGTCATGATGCATGACAGGAGAGTGTGTAATGACTGTCTTTGGGTGAAAGAGAGGAGGACCAAAATGCACCATGATGAAAATCCATATTTAATGGGAATACTTAAACACCGAACAAAAACAACAAACCGACAAAAGGAACGAAGACGAAACAGTCCCGTAAGACTACACACTGGAACAGGAACAATCACCCACAAAATACCCAAAGAATATGGCTGCCTAAATATGGTTCCCAATCAGAGACAATAGACAGCTGCCTCTAATTGAGAAAACAATCTATGCAACCATAGACTTACAAAAACACCCAGATAGGAAACACCCCCATAAACATACAAAACCCCTCAACAAGACAAAAACACATACATCACCCATGTCACACCCTGACCTAACCAAAATAACAAAGAAAACAAAGAATACTAAGGTCAGGGTGTGACAGAGTGATGTGACTGAAAGATAAAACATATTCCAGTCAGCCTATGAAATATACACACGCACAAACAAACATGCGCGCAGACACACACACACACACACACACAAAAACATCACACCTCCCACACAAACACAAAAATATCCACTTTGCAATGCACCAACAGAGGTCACATTAATTCATCAATTTGATCTGTGGTTCCATGTGTCAAAGTCTGAATGCTAACCTTTCAAAATGACGGGAGCATATGGGAATCATGACATAGATAAAGGATAATCTCTTACTGTGGCTTCGGGTTAGAGCCAGAGACAATGTATGTGTCTTAAATGGCATACTATTCCCTATATAGTGCACAACTTTTGATTTATGGGTCGTGGTCTAAAGTAATGCACTATATAGGGAATGAGGTAACATTTCGGGCGCATCCAACAGATCTTGCCTACTTATCCCTGCAGGCTGCAACAGGCAATATTGTGTGAGTTTTTCTCTGTGGGTCAACATCAATCTATCCTGTGGTTGTGAAGTTTTGGATGGATTCTGCAGTGCTATAAAGGCTACTAACAGGCACCATATGAAGACATTATTGTATTGTATGTGAAGAGTTTAGTTCCAAAACGCTAAATATTACATTTCCGAAATTATGGTCAATTAGCTTTTTTTATTTTTCATTTTTTACTTCTGAAATACAATTAGATTATTTTTTATCCATCTACTCATGGCATGGAGATGCAGGGGAATTTCACCCTGGGGAAATCTGGGCTTGTTTTCATCATCATTTCTAGGACAGTGAGATGTGTTTCACACGTAATTGCTCAGGAGGATGGCAGTTTAGGGCTTTGCGCGTGGAGTGATTGTCACGAATAGTACCGATGTTGACTCCCCTTCTGGTTCAGGTGGCGCTCGGGGGTCGTCGTCGCCGGTCTACTAGCTGCCACCGATCCTTTGTTCTGTGTTTGTTTGTTTTTGTCTAATTGGTTTCACCTGTTCCTTGTTTGGTTGTTAGGGTGGGGTTATTTAAGTTTGTTTAGCCCGCTTCTGTTTGTGCGGGCTTGTTCTACTGTATTGTGAGAGGTGTTAGTATTTTGTGTTGGGTTTTTACGCTGTCCTAGTATTTTACCATAAGGGTACTATTTGTTTTATAGTTTCGCCTGTGTTGGGTAAATACTATTTTGATCTTTTGATTTTGGACATTAAAGATTGTTTTTTCCCGCATCCTTTGCTCTCTGCGCCTGACTCCACACACACTTACTCATTGAGCGTTACAGAAGCCCGCACCATCAGAGATGGAGTCAGCAGGAGCAGCGACCACCCCTCTCCCCACCATGGAGGAGAGAGTCCTTCATAACACGTCCATCCTTCATCGCATCGGATCAGCGATGGATCAAATGATGGAGAGGATGGATTGTTGGGAGAGGAGTGGTCTCCCTACTACCCCACCTACCCTCCCACCAGCAATTCTACCATCTCCCCCAGCGGAATCCGGTCCCAGCGCTCTGCGCATTACGCCTCCGAGGGAGTACGATGGAGCAGCGGCGGGGTGCCAGGGATTCCTACTCCAACTAGACCTCTACCTGGCCACCGTTCGGCCGGCTCCCTCGGACAAGGAGAGCGTGAGTGTCCTCGTCTCTTGCCTTACGGGTAGAGCCCTGGAGTGGGCTAATGCTGTCTGGAACGGGCCCAACTCAGCGAGGGGCAACTACCCAGAGTTCACCCGCCGTTTCCGGGCCGTGTTCGATCACCCACCGGAGGTCCGAGCGGCGGGTGAGAGGTTGTTCCATCTCAGGCAGGGGACAAGGAGCGTGCAGGACTTCGCGCTGGATTTCCGGACCTTGGCCGCTGGAGCAGGGTGGAACGACAGGGCCCTGATAGACCATTACAGGTGTAGCCTGAGAGAGGACGTCCGCAGAGAGCTGGCTTGTCGGGACACTACGCTCAGCCTGGATGAACTGATAGACTTGTCGATCCGGTCAGACCATCTGCTAGCGGACGTTCTGAAAGGGTCCTGTTAGTTCCACCTCTTGATCCTCCTGCTCCTATCCCGATGGAGCTAGGAGGGGCCTCATCGAGGGAGATCGGAGGAGGAGGCTCCTCTTGCACCAGTTGTGGCTGGAGAGGGCACACTTCAGGTCAGTGCTGGAGGAGTTCCTCTATGAGTCGAAAGGGCAGGCAGAACACTCCATGGTTGCCCCAGGTGAGTCAGCACCACACTCTCCCAGAGTTTCCTGTTGGTCACATGTTTTTATTAATTTGTTTCCTTAAATTTTTTCCCTCTCTCCAGCATAAGGCGCTAGTCGATTCAGGCGCAGCTGGGAACTTTATAGATCGCGACTCAGAGGTTGAGGATTCCGTTAGTAAAAGTAGACCCCCCTTTTCCCGTGCACTCTTTAGATAGTCAACCATTAGGGTCAGGGCTGGTCAGGGAGGCCACAATTCCTTTGGAGATGATTACGCAGGGGAATCATAAGGAGCGGATTAGTCTGTTCCTTATCAATTCACCTGCATTTCCGGTGGTGCTGGGGATTCTCCAGGGGTGGTCTGATGAGTGTTCAGGCAGGTGTGTAGGAGTTTCCATCGGTGCGACAACGGTGGAGAGTCCAGACCATATTTGGGAGGGAGATGAGTGGAAAACCGTGTTTCGTACCACATCTGGCCATTATGAGTTCCTCGTCATGCCGTACAGGTTAAAGAATGCTCCAGCTATCTTTCAATCCTTCGTTGACGAGATTCTCAGAGACCTGCACGGACAGGGTGTGGTGGTGTATATTGATGATATTTTGATCTACTCCACTACACGCACCGCGCATGTGTCTCTGGTGTGCAAGTTCTTGGGCGACTGTTGGAGCATGACCTGTACGTGAAGGCGGAGAAATGTGAGTTTTCCAAACGATCCGTTTCCTTCCTGGGTTATCGCATTTCCAGCTCGGGGGTGGTAATGGAGGGTGACCACGTCAAGGCCGTGCGTAATTGGCCGACTCCGACCACGGTAAAGGAGGTGCAGCGGTTCTTAGGGTTTGCCAATTACTACCAGAGGTTTATCCGGGGTTTTGGTCAGGTAGCAGCTCCTATTACCTCACTGTTGAAGGGGGGGCCGGTGCGTCTGCCACTGCCAGCTAGCCTACAAAGTCAACAACGCAGCCACTGCCAGCTAGCCTACTCCAGCAGTACTGTATCATTTCAATCATTTTAGTCAATAAGATTCTTGCTACGTAAGCTTAACTTTCTGAACATTCGAGACGTGTAGTCCATTTGTCATTCCAATCTCCTTTGCATTAGCGTAGCCTCTTCTGTAGCCTGTCAACTATGTGTCTATCTATCCCTGTTCTCTCCTCTCTGCACAGACCATACAAACGCTCCACACCGCGTGGCCGCGGCCACCCTAATCTGGTGGTCCCAGCGCGCACAACCCACATGGAGTTCCAGGTCTCCGGTAGCCTCTGGAACTGCCGATCTGCGGCCAACAAGGCAGAGTTCATCTCAGCCTATGCCTCCCTCCAGTCCCTCGACTTCTTGGCACTGACGGAAACATGGATCACCACAGATAACACTGCTACTCCTACTGCTCTCTCTTCGTCCGCCCACGTGTTCTCGCACACCCCGAGAGCTTCTGGTCAGCGGGGTGGTGGCACCGGGATCCTCATCTCTCCCAAGTGGTCATTCTCTCTTTCTCCCCTTACCCATCTGTCTATCGCCTCCTTTGAATTCCATGCTGTCACAGTTACCAGCCCTTTCAAGCTTAACATCCTTATCATTTATCGCCCTCCAGGTTCCCTCGGAGAGTTCATCAATGAGCTTGATGCCTTGATAAGCTCCTTTCCTGAGGACGGCTCACCTCTCACAGTCCTGGGCGACTTTATCCTCCCCACGTCTACCTTTGACTCATTCCTCTCTGCCTCCTTCTTTCCACTCCTCTCCTCTTTTGACCTCACCCTCTCACCTTCCCCCTACTCACAAGGCAGGCAATACGCTCGACCTCATCTTTACTAGATGCTGTTCTTCAACTAACCTCATTGCAACTCCCCTCCAAGTCTCCGACCACTACCTTGTATCCTTTTCCCTCTCGCTCTCATCCAACACTTCCCACACTGCCCCTACTCAGATGGTATTGCGCCGTCCCAACCTTCGCTCTCTCTCCCCCCCTACTCTCTCCTCTTCCATCCTATCATCTCTTTCCTCTGCTCAAACCTTCTCCAACCTATCTCCTGATTCTGCCTCCTCAACCCTCCTCTCTTCCCTTTCTGCATCCTTTGACTCTCTATGTCCCCTATCCTCCAGGCCGGCTCGGTCCTCCCCTCCCGCTCCGTGGCTCGACGACTCATTGCGAGCTCACAGAACAGGGCTCCGGGCAGCCGAGCGGAAATGGAGGAAAACTCGCCTCCCTGCAGACCTGGCATCCTTTCACTCCCTCCTCTCTACATTTTCCTCCTCTGTCTCTGCTGCTAAAGCCACTTTCTACCACTCTAAATTCCAAGCATCTGCCTCTAACCCTAGGAAGCTCTTTGCCACCTTCTCCTCCCTCCTGAATCCTCCTCCCCCTCCCCCCCTCCTCCCTCTCTGCAGATGACTTCGTCAACCATTTTGAAAAGAAGGTCTCGATCCTCGTTTGCTAAGTCAAACGACACCGCTGGTTCTGCTCACACTGCCCTACCCTGTGCTCTGACCTCTTTCTCCCCTCTCTCTCCAGATGAAATCTCGCTTCTTGTGATGGCCGGCCGCCCAACAACCTGCCCGCTGGACCCTATCCCCTCCTCTCTTCTCCAGGCCATTTCCGGAGACCTTCTCCCTTACCTCACCTCGCTCATCAACTCATCCCTGACCGCTGGCTACGTCCCTTCCGTCTTCAAGAGAGCGAGAGTTGCACCCCTTCTGAAAAAACCTACACTCGATCCCTCCGATGTCAACAACTACAGACCAGTATCCCTTCTTTCTTTTCTCTCCAAAACTCTTGAACGTGCCGTCCTTGGCCAGCTCTCCCGCTATCTCTCTCAGAATGACCTTCTTGATCCAAATCAGTCAGGTTTCAAGACTAGAATAAAGACTGCTCTTCTCTGTATCACGGAGGCGCTCCGCACTGCTAAAGCTAACTCTCTCTCCTCTGCTCTCATCCTTCTAGACCTATCGGCTGCCTTCGATACTGTGAACCATCAGATCCTCCTCTCCACCCTCTCCGAGTTGGGCATCTCCGGCGCGGCCCACGCTTGGATTGCGTCCTACCTGACAGGTCGCTCCTACCAGGTGGCGTGGCGAGAATCTGTCTCCTCACCACGCGCTCTCACCACTGGTGTCCCCCAGGGCTCTGTTCTAGGCCCTCTCCTATTCTCGCTATACACCAAGTCACTTGGCTCTGTCATAACCTCACATGGTCTCTCCTATCATTGCTATGCAGACGACACACAATTAATCTTCTCCTTTCCCCTTCTGATGACCAGGTGGCGAATCGCATCTCTGCATGTCTGGCAGACATATCAGTGTGGATGACGGATCACCACCTCAAGCTGAACCTCGGCAAGACGGAGCTCCTCTTCCTCCCGGGGAAGGACTGCCCGTTCCATGATCTCGCCATCACGGTTGACAACTCCATTGTGTCCTCCTCCCAGAGCGCTAAGAACCTTGGCGTGATCCTGGACAACACCCTGTCGTTCTCAACTAACATCAAGGTGGTGGCCCGTTCCTGTAGGTTCATGCTCTACAACATCCGCAGAGTACGACCCTACCTCACACAGGAAGCGGCGCAGGTCCTAATCCAGGCACTTGTCATCTCCCGTCTGGATTACTGCAACTCGCTGTTGGCTGGGCTCCCTGCCTGTGCCATTAAACCCCTACAACTCATCCAGAACGCCGCAGCCCGTCTGGTGTTCAACCTTCCCAAGTTCTCTCATGTCACCCCGCTCCTCCGCTCTCTCCACTGGCTTCCAGTTGAAGCTCGCATCCGCTACAAGACCATGGTGCTTGCCTACGGAGCTGTGAGGGGAACGGCACCGCAGTACCTCCAGGCTCTGATCAGGCCCTACACCCAAACAAGGGCACTGCGTTCATCCACCTCTGGCCTGCTCGCCTCCCTACCACTGAGGAAGTACAGTTCCCGCTCAGCCCAGTCAAAACTGTTCGCTGCTCTGGCCCCCCAATGGTGGAACAAACTCCCTCACGACGCCAGGACAGCGGAGTCAATCACCACCTTCCGGAGACACCTGAAACCCCACCTCTTTAAGGAATACCTACGATAGGACAATGTAATCCTTCTCACCCCCCCTTAAATGATTTAGATGCACTATTGTAAAGTGGCTGTTCCACTGGATGTCATAAGGTGAATTCACCAATTTGTAAGTCGCTCTGGATAAGAGCGTCTGTCAAATGACTTAAATGTAATGTAAATGATGGTCAGCAGAGGCGGACGGAGCTTTCCGTAGGTTGAAGGCGCTGTTCACTGAGGCGCCGGTGTTGGCGCTTCCGGACCCTTCTTTGGCGTTCATAGTAGAGGTGGACGCATCGAGGCTGGGATTGGAGCAGTGCTCTCACAGCGCTCGGGTACGCCACCGAAGCTCCGCACCTGTGCTTTTTTTTCCCGAAAAAGCTCGGGCCAGCGGAGCGGAATTATGATGTGGGGGACAGGGAGTTGTTGGCTATGGTTAAGGCTCTGAAGGTATGGAGACACTGGCTTGAGGGGGCTAAGCACCCTTTCCTCATCTGGACTGATCACCGTAACCTGGAGTACATCCGATCAGCTAGGAGACTGAATCCTCGTCAGGCAAGGTGGGCCACGTATTTCACCAGATTTCGTTTTACAATCTCGTATCGACCAGGTTCCCTCAATACTAAGGCCTACGCGCTGTCCCGCCTCTATGACACTGAGGACCGGTCCATCGATACTACTCCCATCATTCCGGCGGCTAAGCTGGTAGCACCAGTAGTATGGGAGGTGGACGCGGACATCGAGCGGGCACTTAGGGAGGAACCTGCGCCTCCACAGTGTCCGGAGGGTCGTAGGTACGTGCCGCTCGCTGTTCGTGATCAATTGATTCGATGGGCTCCTAGTATACCCTCGGTGGGTCACCTGGGTATTTCGAGGACAGTGCGAAGTCTTAGGGGAAAGTACTGGTGGCCCACCTTGTTGAGGGATGTGCAATTCTATGTCTCCACCTGTTCGGTGTGCGCCCAGAGTAAGGCTCCTAGGCACTTGCCACGAGGGAGGTTACAACCCCTCCCCGTTCCACAACGGCCGTGGACCCATCTATCGGTAGATTTTCTTACCGACCTCCCCCCTCTCAGGGGAACACTACGATCCTGGTCGTTGTGGATCGGTTCTCTAAGTCCTGCCGTCTTATCCCGTTGCCCGGTCTCCCTACGGCCCTGCAGACTGCGGAGGCTCTTTTCACCCATGTCTTCTGGCACTACGGGGTGCCCGAGGATATTGTTTCTGATCGGGGTCCCCAGTTTACCTCCCGTGTGTGGAGGGCATTTATGGAACGTCTGGGGGTCTCGGTCAGCCTGACCTCAGGGTATCACCCGGAGAGTAATGGGCAAGTGGAGAGAGTTAACCAGGAGGTGGGTAGGTTTTTGCAGTCGTATTGCCGGGACTGGCCAGGGGAGTGGGCGAGATACATCCCCTGGGCAGAAATGGCCCAGAACTCACTAAGCCAGTCCACTACTAACATGTCACCATTTGAGTGTGTGTTAGGGTACCAGCCGGTCCTGGCACCATGGCATCAGAGCCGGACTGAGGCTCCTGCGGTGGAGGAGTGGGTGCAGCGCTCTAAAGAGACCTGGAGGGCTGTCCAGGAGTCATTACGCCAGGCGAGTGGACGGCAGAAGAAGAGCGCTGACCGTCACCGCAGTGAGGCCCCCGTGTTTGCACGGGGAACAGGGTCTGGCTCTCGACCCGAATCCTACCCCTCCGCTTGCCAGGCCGGAAGCTGGGTCCGCAGTGTGTAGGGCCATTTAAAGTCCTGAGGAGAATAAACGAGGTTTGTTATCGATTATTACTTCCTTTGTATTATCGTATTAACCCCTCGTTTCATGTGTCTCTCCTCAGGCCGGTGGTAGCTGGTCCCATGCAGGAAGGTGAGGTTCTGGAGGTCCCTCCGCCCCCTCTGGACATCGAGGGGTCCCCGGCGTACACGATAAGAGCTATTCTGGACTCAAGACGCCGGGTGAGGGGCCTGCAGTACCTCGTTGACTGGGAGGGATACGGTCCGGAGGAGAGGTGCTGGGTCCCGGTGGGGGATATTCTGGATCCATCCATGTTGAGAGAGTTCCATCGCCTCCATCCGGATCGCCCTGCGCCTCGGCCCCTGGGTCGTCCCCGAGGCCGGCGTCGGTGCGCTGCGGGGGCTGCGCGTCAGGGGGGGGTACTGTCACGAATAGTACCGATGTTGACTCCCCTTCTGGTTCAGGTGGCGCTCGGCGGTCGTCGTCGCCGGTCGTCGCCGGTCTCCAAGGCGGGAGAGGGACAGAAGCGAACACTAACAACAATCTTTTGGGAAAAACTGAAAGAACTGACCAGACACAATAACTTCAAGTGATTCCTCTCATCAACACGAATTCGACAATGGAGCATCTATTAGCTACATGGTGACATTCAACCATACATATTTTAACCGGATAGCAAAGAGGATTCGAAACAAAGAGTTGGGTTTAGCTAACATTAGAAGCTCAGCTACAGCCGATGCCAACACCAAGAGGGCAGATGACAAATACGGTGCCGAGCTAAGCAAGTCATTTTTCCTGCAAGCCACCTAGCTAACTTTAGTTAATCTCCTGAAACCAGCAATACACAAAATGGGTTAACAGATTACTTTGTTATAGTGGAAGGAAATCAAATTATTTTTCTGTTTGCTAACTTATCTAGCTATGTAGGTAGCAAGGTAGATAGCTAACTAGCTAAGTTAGCTAGCTAACAACTATATGTAGTCATATATTTTTACAAAAAATAGAAGAGGTTTTACAATCAGAGATGTTTTGTATCTCGATTGTAAAACCTCTTCTCTTTTTAGTGGTAGATATAGCTAGCTATTAAACCACAAGATACAATCTTAAAACCAGCCACCTAAAGCTAGGTTTACAAGCAAATGTTAGCACATGACTGGAGTTGTCTAGCTAGTTAGCCTGGTGCCTGCTAACTTGCTATGTGCCATTCCTCACATTTGTAACTTGTTAACAATGATGTCTAATATTCACAATTGTAAATATTTGTACTAACTAGCTATGTCACATAATTGATGAGAGTTGACATTGGTCATGATTATGACCTTCAATGCATTTCAATCTCACAAATGTATATGTATGACGTAAA
The DNA here is from genome assembly GCF_036934945.1 of Oncorhynchus masou masou. Lineage (NCBI taxonomy): Eukaryota > Metazoa > Chordata > Actinopteri > Salmoniformes > Salmonidae > Oncorhynchus > Oncorhynchus masou. The sequence goes on along the minus strand of NC_088239.1, from coordinate 35,186,195 downwards.
ATAGGATTTCAAACAGCTGTAAATAACAAGTATTGCATATCCAGCAAGCTAGCTAAGTTTACTAGCAAACAGTGTTGAGAAAAATAATACAACAATTTACTGTTGTCAATATTTAAAACTGAAAAAAAATATTTTCCTAAACTTGACCTGATAGACATGGCTGTAAGTAGATACTGTTTGCCTGCCTACCTACGTACATTTGTACGGTCTGGTCACCCTGCAAAGGTTGAGGTTTATTCCATATTTCTTTCTATTAGGCTAGATATTGTTGTAAATGTAATCTCTGTGCTTGTGCATATGTATGCATGTTCAACTAGTCTACCCTAATGTTTATGTTATGCTGGCAGGTTCAACTGTTGTTCAAACTGTACAATAAAGTATAATGTTTTGTTTGTCTTACCGACAACACTGTGTGGTGCCGGGGATTCCTCCTGGAGTAGATTCTAGATATATAAACAGAATTAATTTGCCTGCATGTGTCATTGTAGCAGAACTGTATCCTGTGAACTGTATCTCTCTCAATGGATTAGACATTATGCTGGGTTTCAGATGACACAAGAGGAGCGGAATTGCAGTTTGATCATGACATTACTCCTCCCACAGCTTTAAAAGTATTCCCTGACCTTAATGTATGTTTCTTGGGAGTGGAAATTTCCTCATGACCAGCTCTCCCATTATCTGTGGATCACCAGTTCTCTTAGCTACAGATTGTTACACCAGATAATGTGATTTAACCAAATATTTTTGGTATCCATTACTGGGAGTTAGATACTGTTTGGTGTGGCACAGATGTTTGACCAACCTTAGCGATGCAGTCATGGTTCTCAATTTGGGGAAATAGGAGTCTCATAAAATGTCCATGTTCAAAATGCTTCGTTATACTTTTTTGCTCTATAAATTAATCCAACAATATGTGCACCGCCATCATGTCTATTTCAAGTCTTCTCACTCTTTGATCAAGACCGATCGCTGTCATCATGACATTCAGCACTTTGGGGTGGACACCCACCCGTCTCGCTCAATGAGAGAAGACTTCCAATAGACAAGATGTCGGCAAAAATCTTTGGGTAAATCACATTATCTGGTGTAGCAATCTGTAACTACATTTCTCTACACTTGTGTGTCTCTACACCTGAGACATGCTCGGACACACTAAACTGTACTACATTGTTCATACTATTCTTTGGGGTATATTACTTTTACCATATTACATTGATGTTGAATACCACACTCTTGAGTTAGTATTAAATAGATAACACTCTCTAACTAACCAACCATAGACGATTTATAAATATTCCTCATTGCTTCCAACACACAAACAGAGAGTGAGTTAGCTATATCGACAATTCTATTTTTAGTATCGGAGTGTTTTCCAGACAAGGGTGGAATAAATACTCTTATTTGGTAACATTAGCTAGCTTATGATACCTAATGTCAGTCAAAGATAGAATGAACAAACAACTGTGTTTACTCTGCTGAAGGTCGCTACCAGTCTAGCAGTGACTATCATGGCAAAATTGATTGACTGTGTGTATACCAAATGGTGGCTACATAATTTAGCTGATGGCTTTCAGAGTTCAATACAGGACTGTAACGAATTACCCAGCTAGCAAGTTGGCTAATGTTAAGTTACTTTTACTTGAGAATCTTCCGTTTTGTTGTGAAAGAAAAAAAATATGGTGTTGCATTAATTCTCAGCTGTTGTCGAAATGTATTTCCCATCAGTTCAGCCTGAAAATCCCTCTGATAATCTTTGGTCACTGCCTCATTCTTGATAGCTGCAAGCCACTGGCATAATTGAGGTGAATCTCTGGTAAGTAGAATGGTGAATGATAACTAATTGTTGTACCTGTTAGTAATTAGCACAGCCAGGCAGAGAACACCACACGGATATGATGACAGTGAAAAACAAACGTTTAAAAAATATTTTGCCCTTGAGAGATTCTGAGATTACTGTGTGTTGGTTGTTCGATTTAAACAATGACATTTTTCAAGTTTGTGGTCAAGCCCCCTCTACCTAGCGGGCGGTATCAGCATTCACTGTGAATGCCAGACTTTGTGGTTCACTATTAGCTGACGAATACACTGGGAGTAGAAACCAGTCAAATTAAAATGTGAAGTGGTGTTTTACATTGGATAAAAACAGAGACACAAAGCTACAAAATGGTATACATTACACTGCATTTGAGGAACAATGGAAATCAATTCTGCTTTGAAAGTTGATAAACTTGTAACCTCACTTTTGAGAAAATGACCTACTGGAGAGCTCTTCTTTGTCTACACCCATTCAGCATCATTCACACTCTCTTAAGCATTAGCCCTGACCCAAACTCTTACCATTTTACTCGCCCTAGCAGAGCTGGTTAGGCTGTTTTCATATTACCCAGAGAGTTGGTAACTGTAACTGTGCTGTTGGCAACAATTTAATTATGCTTTTTGCCAACGCTTACTGACACCGGCCATATTCAACGGGTTTTGAGCTTTCGTAATTCATGTTATTCTGCTTTCTGGCACACTCAGATGAGAGTGTTCTGAAATCGGAGTAGATGGCCAGACTGAATTTACGAATGCTCCTGAAATGGTTACTTGCATAATGGAGTCTTTGGTTAAGACAATGAACCATAATAAACTCATGATGTTACTCCCCTGCATGAATCTGCAGGCAGCTAACCAACCAGGTTCAATGTTGGCTAGCTAACATTACGCTGTAACTAGCAAAGCAAATGGTTCTGAGATACTGTCATGATTGTCCTGTGAGGATCACAATGGGTCAAATCAGCTTGGTAATGGTTGGCAATTACCAGACCTTCTCTCACCCTGCAGAGGGGAGGAAAGAACTGGTGTGGGGTTTTGACACCTCCACTCCCGGTCATAAATTAAGCAGGAGAGGACTCTCTCTCTACCCTCCAGTATTGGCTAAAGCAATGTCCCTTTGTCGATAGAGACATTTTCCCGCCCAAAACTTGAATGTCCAAAAGGTGGATAATGGAACAATAATTCTAACATAAAGAATGTGGGGAATGGTCAGTGGGGAGATATAGAAAACTGTCATATTGTTTTTCATTTTGTGATGTCATTAAAAACTGTATGGACGAAATACTGTAACTTGGAAATGATACCCCCTTTATCTGTCAAGTTTCCATCCAATAAGTTGTGCATATGATATGAAAATGATTAAACTATTCTTGTTATGATAGGAATGTGATTTCAGGAGCCATAAAATATAACATCTAATCATATCTGTTGCACATTAAGTAGCCATGCCACAAGTGAGGTCAGAAGAGCGTGTCAGACGGACGGAGCCATCCACTTTAGCCAGAGTGCATAAAAAGCCTTGATAACAAAATTAACATTAGACCAGAAATGGCTGAAACTTTGAACCTCAACACGAGGTGAAGAAATGAACTCACATTCCTTTAGACCAGAGAGACGAAGAGCTTCAGCTCATGTCCATAGTTGTCTGAATCCTGATGTCTGAATAATCAACACAAGGAGGAAGAGATGACAAACTCCCCTCTCAAACAATCACTGTTACAGCTGATTAGCTGTCCTGAGTCTCGACTGGTCAGAATAGGATAAGAAGTAATGATTAATAAGATTACTGTTTATCGATTAAATAGATATATAGCTTATAGAGTTTAATTTGTGACATGGCAACTCTTTAAACAACCTCTTCCATGGTACCCCACATTCTAATGAGTTAATTGTTACATGATTATTTGAATCGTGGTTAGTGGATTAAATAAATAACAGTCATCAGATTAAAGAAAGTAAAGTCACAACAAAAATAATAATTGTAACGGCGTTCTTCGTTTGTTGAACGAGAGTCGGACCGAAATGCAGCGTGTTGGTTACTCATGTTTTTTATTAATGAAGAAAAACGGAACGATACATGAAATAACTAATAAATACAAAACAACAAAACGGAACGTGAAACCTAATTACAGCCTATCTGGTGAAACTACACAGAGACAGGAACAATCACCCACGAAATACACAGTGAAACCCAGGCTACCTAAATACGGTTCCCCATCAGAGACAACAAGAATCACCTGACTCTGATCGAGAACCGCCTCAGGCAGCCAAACCTAAACTAAACACACCCCTAATCAACCACAATCCCAATGCCTACAAAAAAAAACAATAAGACAACACAATAACATAAACCCATGTCACACCCTGGCCTGACCAACTAATTAACTAAAACACAAAATACTAAGACCAAGGCATGACAGAACCCCCCCCCCCCCCCCTAAGGTGCGGACTCCCGAACGCACCTCAAAACCATAGGGAGGGTCCATGTTGGCTGTTCCGGCTCGGGACGTGGACCCCACTCCATTAATGTCATAGTTCCTCCCCTTCGAGTCCTGGGATAATCCACCCTCGCCGCCGACCATGGCCTAATAGTCCTCACCCAGAACCCCACTGAACTGAGGAGTAGCTCGTGACTGAGGGGCAGCTCGGAACTGAGGGGCAGCCCAGCACTGAGAGGAAGCCCAGCCAGGGAGTTGAATCCGGCAGATCCTGGCTGGCTGGCAGTTCTGGCAGATCCTGGCTGACTGGCGGATCTGGAAGTGTCTGGTGGACTAGCAGATCTGGAAGAGTCTGGTTGACTGGCAGATCTGGAAGAGTCTGGCTGACTGGCAGATCTGGAAGAGTCTGGCTGACTGGCAGATCTGGAAGAGTCTGGCTGACTGGCAGATCTGGAAGAGTCTGGTTGACTGGCAGATCTGGTAGAGTCTGGCTGACTGGCAGATCTGGAAGAGTCTGGTTGACTGGCAGATCTGGAAGAGTCTGGCTGACTGGCAGATCTGGAAGAGTCTGGCTGACTGGCAGATCTGGAAGAGTCTGGCTGACTGGCAGATCTGGAAGAGTCTGGCTGACTGGCGGATCCTGGCAGACTGACGGCTCTGGCTGCTTCATGCTGACTGACGGCTCTGGCTGCTCCATGCTGACTGGCGGCTCTGGCTGCTCCATGCAGATTGACGGCTCTGGCGGCTTCTTGCAGACTGACAGCTCTGGCTGCTCTATGCAGACTAACAGCTCTGGTAGCTCCTTGCAGACTGGCAGCTCCTTGCAGACTGGCAGCTCCTTGCAGACTGGCAGCTCCTTGCAGACTGGCAGCTCCTTGCAGACTGGCAGCTCCATGCAGACTGACAGCTCTGGCTGCTCCAAGCAGACTGACATCTCTGGCTGCTCCATGCAGACTGACAGCTCTGGCTGCTCCATGCAGACTGGCAGCTCTAGCTGCTCCATGCAGACTGACAGCTCTGACTGCTCCATGCAGACTGGCAGCTCCTTGCAGACTGGCAGCTCCTTGCAGACTGGCAGCTCCATGCAGACTGGCAGCTCAGGCTGCTCCGAACAGGCAGGAGGCTCCGGCAGCGCTGTAGAGTAGGAAGGCTCTAGAAGCGCTGAACAGGCGGGAGACTCCGACAGCGCAGGAGAGAAGAAAGGCTCCGACAGCGCAGGAGAGGCGAGGCGCACTGTAGGCCTGATGCCTGGTGCTGGCACTGGTGGTATTGGGCCGAAGACACGCACAGGACACCTGGTGCGGGGAGCTGCTACTGGAGGGCTGGGGTGTGGAGGTGGTACTGGATAGACCGGACCGTGCAGGCGCACTGGAGCTCTTGAGCACCGAGCCTGCCCAACCTTACCCGGTTGAATACTCTCGGTCGCCCTGCCAGTGCGGCGAGGTGGAATAGCCCGCACTGGGCTATGTAGGCGAACCGGAGACACCGAGCGCAAGGCTGGTGCCATGTAAGCCGGCCCAAGGAGACGCGCTGGGGACCAGATGCGTAGAGCCGGCTTCATGGCATTTGGCTCGACGCTCAATCTAGCCCGGCCGATACGCGGAGCTGAAATATACCTCACCGGGCTATGCACCCGCACTCGGGACACCGTGCGCACCACTGCATAACACGGTGCCTGCCCGGTCTCTCTAGTCCCCCAGTAAGCACAGGGAGTTTGTACAGGTCTCCTACCTGGCGTAGCCATACTCCCTTTAAGCCCCCCCCAAGACATTTTTGGGGCTGATTCCCGGGCTTTCCTCTGCGCCGTCGTGATTGCCTCTCCAACTCCATTCTCCTATAGCCCTCTTCACACTGCTCCAGCGAATCCCAGGCGGGCTCCGGCACTCTCTCTGGGTCGACCGCCCACCTGTCTATTTCCTCCCACGTCGTATACTCCATACTTCTACTGTCCATAACGTCCTCCCTTCGCTGCTCCTGCTGTCGCTGCCTGTTACCACGCCGCTCGGTCCGTGTGTGGTGGGTGATTCTGTAACGGCGTTCTTCGTTTGTTGAATGAGAGTCGGACCGAAATGCAGCGTGTTGGTTACTCATGTTTTTTAATGAAGAAAAACGGAACGATACATGAAATAACTAATAAATACAAAACAACAAAACGGAACGTGAAACCTAATTACAGCCTATCTGGTGAAACTACACAGAGACAGGAACAATCACCCACGAAATACACAGTGAAACCCAGGCTACCTAAATACGGTTCCCCATCAGAGACAACAAGAATCACCTGACTCTGATCGAGAACCGCCTCAGGCAGCCAAACCTAAACTAAACACACCCCTAATCAACCACAATCCCAATGCCTACAAAAAAACCCAATAAGACAACACAATAACATAAACCCATGTCACACCCTGGCCTGACCAACTAATTAACTAAAACACAAAATACTAAGACCAAGGCGTGACAATTATAAGATCATTCACGTAATGTTAGCTAGCGAGCTAGCTAGCTAACAGTACACTTTAACTCGAAATGAAAATGACTTTGTCAAAATTAGAAGTGTAATATCTGAAAATGTAGTTAGCTAGAGTATCTTTCCCGTGCTCTGAAATCAGAGTAGATAGCCAGAGTGAATTTACCAGCTACGTCTATCAACAGTTGTTGCAATGACATTCTATTGAAATGGATACTTGAAAAGTGGAGTCTTTTGTTAATACATGTACAGTACCAGTAAAAAGATCGGACACACCTACTCATTCAAAGGTTTTTCTTTATTTTTACTATTTTCAACATTGTAGAATATTAGTAAAGACATCAAAACTATGAAACAACCCATATGGAATCATGTAGTAACCAAAAAAGTGTTCAACAAATCAAAAAAATATGTAACATTTGAGATTCTTCAAAGTAGCCACCCTTTGCCTTTGACAGCTTTGCACACTCTTGGCATTCTCTCAACCAGCTTCATGAGGTCAAATCAAACCTAATTGTATTTGTCATATGCAGAATACAAGAGGTGTAGACCTTACAGTGAAATGCTTACTTACAAGCCCTTAACCAACAATGCAGTTTTAAGAAAATACAAATAAAAGTAAGAGGTAAGAATAAAGAGCAGCACTAAATAACAATTGTGGGGCTATATACAGGGGGTGAAGGTACAGAGTCAATGTGCAGGGGCACCGGTGTTGATGTAGTTGGGGTAATATTTACATGTTGGTAGAGTTATTAAAGTGACTATGCATAGATAATGACAGAGAGTAGTAGCAGCAGCGTAGAAGAGGTGGAGGGGGGCAATGCAAATAGTCTGGGTAGCTATTTGATTAGCTGTTCAGTAGTCTTATGGCTTGAGGGTTGGAAGCTGTTTAGAAGCCTCTTGGACCTAGACTTGGCGTTCCAGTACCGCTTGCTGTGCGGTAGCAGAGAGAACAGTCTATGACTAGGGTGGCTGGAGTCTTTGACAACTTTTAGGGCATTCCTCTGACACCGCCTGGTATAGAAGTCCTGGATGGCAAGAAGCTTGGCCCCGGTTATGTACTGGGCCGTGCTTGGACCATGTTATTTTGTTGTTGATGTGGACGCCAAGGAACTTGAATCTCTCAACCTGCTCCACTACAGCCCCATCGATGAGAATGGGGGCATGCTCGGTCCTCCTTTTCCTGTTGTCCTCAATCATCTCCTTGTCTTGATCATGTTGAGGGATAGGTTGTTGTCCTTGCACCACACGGTTAGTGCAAGGACAACCTCCCTATAGGCTGTCTCATCATTGTCGGTGATCAGGCCTACCACTGTTGTGTCATCAGGAAACTTAATGATGGTGTTGGAGTTGTGCCTGGCCTTGCAGTCATGAGGGAGTATAGGAGGGGACTGAGCACACACCCCTGAAGGATCCCCGTGTTGAGGATCAGCGTGGTGGATGTGTTGTTACCTACCCTTACCACCTGAGGGTGACACGTCAGGAAGTCCAGGATCCAGTTGTTGAGGGAGATGTTCAGTCACAGGGTCCTTAGCTTACTGATGAACTTTGAGGGCGCTATGGTGTTGAACGCTGAGCCCTAGTCAATGAATAGCATTCTCACGTAGGTGTTCCTTTATCAGGTGTGAAATGGCAGTGTGGAGTGTAATAGAGATTGCATCATCTGTGGATCTGTTGGTGCGGTATGCAAATTGGAGTAGATCTAGTGTTTCTGGGTTAATGATGTTAAAGGGGGCCATGACCAGCCTTTCAAATCATTTCATGGCAACAGACGTGAGTGCTACGGGTCGGTAGTCATTTAGGCAGGTTACCTTAGTGTTCTTGGGCACAGGGACTATGGTGGGCACAGGGACTACAGTGGTCTGCATGAAACATGTTGGTATTACAGACTCAGACTAGGAGAGGTTGAAAATGTCAGTCAAGACACTTGCCAGTTGGTCAGCGCATGCTTAGAGTAGGGTACACGTCCTGGTAATCCTTCTGGCCCAGTGGCCTTGGGAATGTTGACCTGTTTAAAGTTTTTACTCACTTCGGCTGCGGAGAGTGTGATCACACAGTCAACCGTGACAGTTGATGCTCTCATGCATGTCTCAGTGTTACTTGCCTCAATGTGAGCATAGACGTTATTTAGCTTGTCTGGTAGGCTTGTGTCGCTGGGCAGCTCTAGGCTGTGCTTCCCTTTGTAGTCTGTAATAGTTTGCAGGCCCTGCCACATCTGGTGAGTGTTGGAGCCGGTGTAGTACAATTCGACGTCGTCACCTGAAATGCATTTCAAATAACAGGTGTGCCTTGTTAAAAGTTCATTTGTGGAATATCTTTCCTTCTTAGTGCATTTGAGCCAATCAGTTGTATTGTGACAAGGTATACAGAAGACAGCGATATCTGGCAAAAGACCAAGTCCATATTATGGCAAGAACAGCTCAAATTAGCAAAGAGAAACTAAAGTTCATCATTACTTAAATGCATGAAGGTCAGTCAATCTGAAATATTTCAAGATCTTTGAAAGCTTTTTAAATTGCAGTCACAAAAACCATCAAATGCTATGATGAAACTGAATCTCATGAGGACTGCCACAGGAAAGGAAGATGCAGAGTTACCTCTGCTGCAGAGGATAAGTTCATTAGAGTTACGAGCCTCAGAAATTGCAGTCCAAATAAATGCTTCACAGACTTCAAGTAAGACACATCTCAACATCAATTGTTCAGAGAATGCATGAATGGGGCCTTCATGGTCAAATTGCTGCAAAGAAACCACTACTAAAGGACACTAATGATAAGAGGAGACTTGCTTGGGACAAGAAACATGAGCAATGGACTGGTATAAATCTGTCCTTAGGTCTGGATTCCAAATGTGCGATTTTTTATTTCAACCGCCGTGTCCTTGTGAGACGCAGTGTAGTTCCCACCGTGAAGCATTAAGGAAGAGGTGTGATGGTAAGGATTTACAATGGTTCGTCCTTTAAAAGTTGCAGCGTACTGCGCCGTGCAGCTTGCATGGTGCCGCAGAATTCTATGGCACGTCATTTGTGAACCACAGGTACCATTAATGGTAGTTAATGCTACTTTGACCACCAGAGGGCATCTTTGAGAAGCATTTGATAGCAATGCATTTTGCACTGCGGGAGCCCCCATCCACTCCGGAGCCCCCATCCACAAATGATCAAAACATAGAGAGGTGTTGATAAAGGTACATTGTCCTGCTAATAGTCCATCATGGGCTATTATAATACTATACATGGTGTCCAGGTCAGGATAACCAAAACATTTATTTATTAGACTATCAGAAAGAATGTTGATACATATTTATTTTGATCGAAAGCCATGAATGAGTAACTCAGCTTTATGTAGGTGCCGGCTATATTACTGTCTCATAAACTTGATAATATATAACGATATTTTGGAGGTTATTTCGTTTAAAAAAATGAAAGATGGATATTGTAATCTGAATAAAGGCCAAAATAATATTTGTAGCGGGAGAAAAACGCTGGGCCAATTGTGAACCACCCATAAAGGCCAAAATATAACCCTGTTTATAGCCGTAATGGCGCTGTACAATGTGACTGTGTGTGTTTGAAAGAGTATTTTTATCATTATTTTATTAACGAAAGCATAAAGATGCTGACGAAGAAATACAGTACTGTACAGTATATGCTTTTACATTTGGATAATAAAGCATTTAAAGAATTTTGAAGATATATAAGACACCTGCATTTATTTTATTAGGCTACTGTGCAGTCTGACAGGTAAACATAGCCTACAGTACATACTGTAGTAAACATGGGAAAGTGCCTAATTCCTTACATAAGGGAGAGCATGTCTAGACTTTCTCGGCCATGTCTAGACTTTCTCGGTGACCTCAAGTACTCATGAACTCTTTCTTTAATGCTTTTTCTGGTTGCATCAGTCATGGACAGAAACGTCTGAGACACAGTATTAATGATGAACACCCGGAGTTTCACTGGTAAGCCACAATTGCCTCAGGATCTACTCCAGTTGGTATTCTGTTCCCAATTTTGGTATCTCTCTTCGGTTACACATCCTCGGAATAGCAGAACAGCATAACGGTCCGGACGGCCATTGTTGTGCCTGGTGAGCAGTTGGTTAAGTTCTGCTGTCAGAAGAGGAATGGAAATGTCAGGGTGAACTGATGACCTAACAAACCCGCCAGGTATGTTGACTCTGCCTGTCGGAGGTGGAGTTCCAGAGCTCACAGGTGTGTCTGGCATAGATTGTGACTCCATCTCATTCCTTGCCCTCTTCAATGCGTCATTCTCTGCCTGACTCTCCGCCAATGACGCCTGGCTCTGGACCAATGCATGTCAGCTGTCGCCCGTATCTCTGCCCTCCAATAATGTTTCTCTTTCTGCTGGTCTGCCTTCAATGAAAGTTTGAATCTGATCCATGTGCACCTTCATCAGATGAGCAGAATGGTACCGCCCTGAGCGATTACAGTGGCCTATGATAGAAACAGTAGATCAATTAAGAATGAAAAGTGACCCACTCTAGCAAAACTAACTGCTTTCTTGGCAACCATGCGTTTTTTTGGTGTGGCCTGTTGTCCAGCCCTTTGTCCACTGATCTCCATGGATGGTTTTCGGCATGTTTGTATGCTCTGCAAAAACACATGAAAGTTTTTAGTACACAATAGTTTTACATTTTATTGAACCTTTTCTGAATTATCGATTTTATTACACAGTATGCCTACAGATTGATAGGCTATATACATTTTTTAAAGAAAATGCACTGAAACCAAAAGATAGGGCACTGCAGTTGGCTTTATGCCTCACGGATGATGCTCTGGCCTGTTTGATATTGATTAGCCCGAGGACAGACGTGATTATGGTGCTTTAGTGGGAGCACTGAGGAGGCACTATGGACAGTGTGTACAGACGAACTGAGTAATAAACACAGGCAGCCTGGAGAGCCTCTATGGGTGCTAGCTAATGACATTGAGAGCCTCTCTCGGTGGGCATATACTCACATGCCCCCTCCGTGCAGAGCAAAATAGCACAGGAAAAGTTCATAGAGGCGCTCTCTCCTACGGAGCTGTGCGTACAGACCCAGCTGGCTCATCCTGAGTCATTGCAGATAGCCTTGGAGATGGCTTTGGAGAGGGAGCGGTGTGGACTGGGGATTCAGCTGGGGATTTGATGAGGGCGCAGGGAGACAGACCCTCTGTGCGGCCTGGGGGGCAGAGCCGCCCAGAGCCGGAAAAGCCTGCATGGGTGGCTGAAATGACAGAACCCATTCGTGCTGTGTCGCTACAGGCGACACAAAACACACGCCCTGGTCCCAGGGTCTTCTGGGGTTGTGGCCAGCCAGGCCATCTGCGCCGGGATTGCCCCATGTCCCCCAGAGCTCAGGGAAATGGCTTGGGGTCCGCATAGACCGGGTAGTGCGGACCCCTGGCTCTCTTTCCCAACCATCATCATCTTCAGTAGGAAACCACCGGCACAGACGGGGAAGCAAGCCGCCACTTCCCCCAGAAGCAGATGACGGCAAGAGAATGGAGCATGATGCTATGGTGGGCCAGACCTTGTTGGGGACTTTTGTCATGTCCCTGTCACTGTGGAGGGGGTGCCCTGCTCTGCCCTGGTGGACACTGGGTCCACAGTAACCCTAGTGAGGCCAGATATTGTGTCAGGTTGGACTCAGTGTGAGCCCACAATTGTGCAGCTCCGCACAGTCACAGGTGAGCTGGCACTATGAAAGGGAAGGGAATAATGACTCTGAAAGTAGGGGGCAGGTCTGTGCGTCATCCTGTGTGGGTGGAGGCTGTGCAGGACCCTTGTATCCTGGGGTTGGACTTTCTTAGGAGCACAGGCTGCCAGTTAGACCTAAATGGGGGCACACTGAGCTTCCAGGGAGGGCCGGCAGTCACCATGGCCCCCCTAATGACACATTCACTCAACCCAACAAACCCTTTACTCCAACAGTTAAAGCAGCAGAGACTCATGGCTGCCCCCCTCCCCCACATCTGTGTGTGGCTTTTCCCCAGCCCCTCTGTCACCTACGGCTGTGTGTTACATTCCCCCAGCTACCTCCACGACACAGCCCTCCGTGAGCCCGGGCCTCGACCCCCCAGCCCAGCTACCCCAGATGGGAGAGGAGAGGACACTGTCGGCAGGGAGGGTGAAATGGGGTAGGAACTGTGTTGGTCTTGACCCCGAGCAACAGGAAAGGTTGTGGCAGTTGCTGTTTGAATTCAGAGACAGCTTTGCGCTAAGTGAGGAAGAGGTGGGTCGACTCATCTGGTGGAGCATGAGATCGACACAGGTGATGCTCGACCCATGAAGATGCGTCCCCACCATATCCCACTGGCACGCCAGGAGGCGGCAGACAAGGCCTTGTTGGAGATGCAGCGGGCAGACTTCATCGAGCCCTCAAACAGCCCCTGGGCAGCGCCAGTCGTCATAGTTACTAAGAAGGGGGGCCAGCTGATGTTCTGTGCGGACTACAGGCGGCTGAATGAGGTAACCAGGAAGGACTCATACCCCATACCACGTATCGATGAGTCGCTGAACCTGGTTAGGGGGTCCTCGTGGTTCTCCTCACTAGACCTTCGCAGAGGCTACTGGCAGGTGCCCCTCTCCCCAGAGGCCAGAGCCAAAACTGCGTTCTCCACTAACAGAGGACACTGGTCCTGTGCTTCGGCCTGTGCAACGCTCCAGCTACTTTTGAGCGTTTGATGGACAGGGTGTTGGATGGCATCCCCCGACAGCAGTGTCTGGTATACCTCGATGACACCCTGGCCCATGGCAGCTCCTTCCAGTCAGCCCTGGTGGTGCTACATCGTGTGCGCGTGGCTGCCACAGGTTTGAAGTTCCACCCTGAGAAGTGCCACTTCATGAGAAGAGAGGTGTCCTTCTTGGGCCACTGAGTGGGGAAGGAGGGGATCAGCACCATGGAACACAAGGTGGGGGCTGTCCGAGACTGGCAACCCCCACCAACCAACGTTAGCTGAAAAGCTTCCTGGGCCTGGCCTCGTACTACAGGAGGTTTGTACAGGGCTTCTCAAGCGTCGCGGCTCCCCTGAACTGCCTGCTGCCGAAGGACAAGGCTTTCACTTGGAAAGTGGAGTGTGAGGAGGCCTTCAACACCCTCAAACGTGCACTGATTGAGGCCCCTGTGCTCGCCCCCCGGACCTCACCTTGCCCTTTATCCTGGACACAAACGCGAGCAATGTGGGCATGGGTGGGGGGCTGGCCCAGGTGGGGCCAGAGGGGGAGAGAGTGGTGGCGTACTTCAGCAAAACATTTGACAAACATGAGCGCCGCTACTGTGTCACCCGGCAGGAGCTCTTGGCTGTTGTGGCTTCCATCAAACACTTCTAGTACTACCTGGGTGGCATGCCCTTTACTGTTAGGACTGACCACTCTGATGTCCAGTGGCTCATGTCTTTCAGAGAGCCAGAGGGGCAGGTGGCACGCTGGTTGGAGGAGCTTCTACCATATGACTTCACAGTGGTGCACAGGGCAGCGGCACGCCACTCCAACGCCGACGCCATGTCCCGTCGGCCCTGTACTGCAGATGGCTGCCACCACTGTGAATGGAGAGAGGGACGGGACAGAGAGCTGTGTGCAGAGGAGGGGGTCTGTGCCACAGGTCGCTTCAGAGACTTTGTTCCCTCGGGGGCAAGGGACTTTGTGGTGGGGGGGGGGTTGTGTAGCAACTCGCAAAGACAGCTGTGTGTTATGTGTTAGGATATTAGTTGGTTGTGCTGTACTTACCAGTGTTCGCGGGGTCTGACATGCCAATCAGCCTGGAATGTTCTGATGCCGGGCATCCTGGTGTTTGGCGGAGTGGCGTGGAGGGGGGTTGGGCAGTGGGATGGAGCATTGGAAGTTAAGACCAGGTTTAGCCATCGTTCTTTCTATTATGTCTGGCTTTCATAAGAGAAGGTCACGGTTGGTTTGTGGGGTCTCTTTCATTTATTTGTCATGGGCTACAGCCAAACAGTAGCCTGTGTAAAGTTGGGTTAACTTGTTTTGGCTGCAATCCCATTAACGGGATAATTGTCATCAACAACCGCTGAATTGCATAGCGCTAAATTCAATGAATATTACTAAAAATATGTATTATTCATGAAATCACAAGTGCAATATAGGAAAACACAGTTTAACCTTTTGTTAATCCAGCTGTCGTCTCAGATTTTGAAAATATGCTTGACAGCGAATGCAATACAAGCGTGTGTAAGTTAAACATTAAAACCTCTTAGAGATCGGGCTACTTTTTTCAACATTCTGTTACAAATCGTGCAACATTCCTGCTGCTCATGCCAGGAATATAGTATATGCATATGATTAGTATGTGTGCATAGAAAACACTCTGAAGTTTCTAGAACTGGTTCATTGGTGTCTGTGACTATAACAGAACGAGTTCCGTGGTCAAAATCGCCAGAAAACCTGGTCACTAAATCGACGAAGAAAAAATCAAGCCGCCAGCCCATGTATTGTCTATTGGAAGGAAAAATTATTAAGAGTGAGATTACAGTTCCTACAGCTTCCACACGATGTCGCCAGTGTTGTGATTTCGATTCAACTAAATACTTGGTCATCTGAGTAATAGCCACATCCGGTTGTCAAGTCCACAGATGTAAACAATGGAACCGGAAAAGTTAGTTACGTTACCCAAACTCGTGCTTATTGAATACAGATCGCTCCGTGAT
This sequence comes from Oncorhynchus masou masou, assembly GCF_036934945.1. Classification (NCBI taxonomy): domain Eukaryota; kingdom Metazoa; phylum Chordata; class Actinopteri; order Salmoniformes; family Salmonidae; genus Oncorhynchus; species Oncorhynchus masou. The sequence goes on along the minus strand of NC_088239.1, from coordinate 35,170,805 downwards.
CAATTTGATCGTTTATTAACGTTTATTAATACCTAAAGTTGGATTACAGAAGTAGTTTGAAGTGTTTTGTCAAAGTTTATAGGCAACTTTTTTAATTTTAAAAAATAACGTTGCGTTTAAAAAATGTGTTTTTACTGGATCTGACGGTGTTCATAAATTGACATTTTGGGTACACAAGGACCGATTTAATTGAAAAAAAGACCCAATTGTAATGTTTATGGGCCATATAGGAGTGCCAACAAAGAATCTCGTCAAAGGTAATGAATGTTTTATATTTTATTTTTGCGTTTTGTGTAGCGCCGGCTACGCTAATTCCTTTGTTTACGTTCCCTTCTGGTATTTCGGCGTGTTGCCTGCTATCAGATAATAGCTACTCATGCTTTCGCCGAAAAGCATTTTACAAATCTGACTCGTTGGCTAGATTCACAACGAGTGTAGCTTGAATTGAGTACCCTGTATGTGAATTTTAATGAACGTTTGAGTTTTAACGAGTGCTATTAGCATTTGGCGTAGCGCATTTGCATTTATTGTTGGAAGGGGGTGCGGTTGCGTCCCGGGTGGGCCAGAGAGGTTAAGTACACTTAGCATCAAGTAGCTTGGCCACGAAAATCAGAAAAGCAATCAAATTAATCGTTTACCTTTGATGATCTTCGGATGTTTTCACTCAAGAGACTCCCAGTTACACAATAAATGTACCTTTTGTTCCATAAAGATTATTTTTATATCCAAAATACCTCCTTTGTTTGGCGCGTTATGTTCAGAAATCCACTGGCTCGAGTGGTCACGACATCACAGACGAAAATCTCAAATACTGCCCCCTACACTCAAGAATTTATAGGAGATCAATCCTGTCCATTCAGCACACCCAACCTGGTGATATTTGTTATTGAAGCAGGACAAGAACAAACAAAACAAAACAACAACAGCAATACTATTGTGACCAATCTACTTGGCTGCTAGCTGTTTGTAATATTTTGTCTACTGAGAGAGATGTGCCTACATAAATTTTGGATAGCTTTCGCCGAAAAGCTTTATTGAAATCCGACACGCAAGGTGGATTAACAACAAGCTAAACTGTGTTTTGCTATATTGCACTTGTGATTTCATGAAATTAAATATTTTTAGTAATTTAATTTGAATTTGGTGCTCTGCAATTTGGCAGATGTTGATGAAAATGATCCCGCTAACGGGATAGGTGCGTCAAGAAGCTAACCGGCTGAAAATGGCAAGAATGGCATTCAGTATGGTCCTTCACCACTTCTACCGTGAGACCTGAGTCTGAACCAGCAACCTGGACACAGCAGTCGAAGCTATCAAACTGCCTTTTCTCTAAAGCCTTTGCTCTCAGGAGTGTGACATGGGGTGCATGTGGAGTGAGCACGTAGAGGGAGAAGTCCAAACTTCTCTCATGCTGCTGGTGTACTGGTAGGAAAATGGACAAAGACATAAGACTGTAAATGACAGTGGCAGCTCAGGGGCCATTATCAAGGGCCATCCACTTTGAGCATGCGCCATTAAAATGACAACTTGAAACAATGTCTGAAGAAGAACATGAAGAAATGCCAGGAAGGATGAGTGCCGGGGACTGAGGGGGGTGGTCAACCGTGCCCGTAATTGATTTAGGCTTGTCCAAAATTGTTTATTTGTGGTATCAGGTTGATTGTAGAGGTCTGCACACTGCAAAAGGTATAGTAATTTAGACTAAGAATGCATTGAGAAAAGTGAGGGTCTTATAAATTAAAGTGATAGAACCAATGTGAAGCACAAAGAACTGTCATTCTAAATTTGGATTGAATATTTTATCAGTAACTATAATTATGATATGGAAAGGCAAGGCTTCTAGAAAGAGAGCTGTGCCCTAAAAATGTGAGGAGAGACACTAGATTGTAGCTTGGGCTAACCATGCACTCATTTTTAGCAAGGTTGGTGTGAAACTGTTATAACATGTGTTCTCTTTCTATTCCCTGTGAAATGTTATTAACATGCTGTAAGGCAATCTGTGCCTCACTGGCTGATAAGATTTCAGCAGTTATCTTGTTTTCTACTCCTTCAGAGAATGGTGAAACAGTTAGATGCCAACTCTGGATGGGCGCTCATTTCCCCCTGTAGATACGGACTATGAGTATTGATTGAAAGTTGTTTTCTTTTAACAAGTTGAGGGTAAGGTCATCTACAGTGGTTGCTCCACTAAAAGTTTTGCGATTATGCTTTTGGGTCCTACTGTGTCTCTAATTGACATGAATGGGCAACATAAACCTAAATAGAAACGGATAATTGTCCATGACTTCAGTATTACTTACTAAAACTGTTGTTACACTAAGGTTTTTATTATTTAATTTTGTTAGGATTATTTTGCTCTTACTGTAGTCCTGTAGGCCATTCCCGATCAGTCACTTTATACAGCGCCTGAGTGGTGCAATGCAAGCTGTGTTGCTACAGATGCTGGTTACCTGTGCCGCCCTCGACTGAGACATGATTGTAGGTTTTTGGTTTCGCTCCCTCTAAAAACAGAAATAAATCATTCTAAATAACAAACTGACTTAATTTACAAATTAGTAACGTTAGTAACAAATTAGTAACGTTCGTTTAACGTTATTTGAAACCAAAATCATCTGCAAAATATAATATATTTTTTAAACAATGAGATTATTATTATTATATAAAAGCCCATTGGAAATTCTCACAGATATATTATTAATCCTGTTATTTGCAGGAAAATATATATTGGTTATATTGGTCATGACTCCCGAGTGACGCACACTGGGATTGCCTTGCAGTTCTCCAGATGTATCCACTGAAAGCGTGCGAGGTTCAAGACACGAGGGCAGGGGGCAAGGGATGGGCCACAGAGCCACGCACAGAAGACCTAGCCCATGGGGTAGGGAGGAGGACGAAGGGGAAGGGGGGCATTGCCCTAATATTGGCAACCCTTTTAGGGGCATTGCCCTAATAGTGGTGCTGACTAGGGAAGTGTTCCCGCTGTTCTGTTCTTAGTGCCAGTCTGCAATTTCAAATTAAAACAATGTAACTAATAATGTCTTCTTTTTGCTTTCGTTAATAAAATAATTATAAAAATACTCTTTCAAAATGCAGATGTTTATTTAGTTATGGATCATTAACGAATTACAATGGGAGTAAATATCACTGAATTACAGAATATCCTCCAGTCCTCTATATGTAATTATTGGTGGAGAGTTACTTCATATTTTTTGATATACTGTAGGCCTACTGTAGGTGACATGAGTCTCACTATTGTTGAGTAATGTGCTGTTAAAAGTGGTGTAGGTCTTATTTATTTAAAGAGCATATTGAAGTTAGAAGCAATAGAATTTGAAGCAATAGCCTACAACTATTTTAGCACCGTTTTGCACTGCTCTGAGACAAGCATGGAGACTGGTCTTGATAAATCAATGAGATTTTTATTTCACTGAATCTCTGTGTTTGGGTATTGGAAACACAATAAAAAATAATCAAATTAATCCCAAACTCTAAAAGTAATTGTAAAGGTAGATACAAATGATTTGTGACATTGTGGTTACCATAAAGAATGTAAACAAGATGCTGTGTTTTTATTTACAGTAGTGACAGCTGGTGGCATTTTGAAAATAGGTTTTCAAACACTTGCAGCCCCATTAGCAGGGCAATAGACTCTTTATAGCCTGGCTACTGTAGGTGTGAACATCCCCCTACTTGCAATGTATTCAATGCTTATGACTGCAACCCTTGGTTCTCAATTTCCGCCTGAAGACATACCCAAATCTAACTGCCTGTAGCTCAGCCCCTGAGGCAAGGATATGAATATTCTTGGTATCATTTGAATGGAAACATTCTGAAGTTTGTGGAAATGTTAATTGAATGTAGGAGAATATAACACAGTAGATCTGGTGGAAGAAAAGAGAAAGAAAGAGCATACGTTTTCTGTATTTTATTGTTGTAGTATCATCTTTCACATATACTAGAATAACCACACAGTCAGATAGGATGCTGGAGATAATTTTGATGGATAACACAAGAGGGAAACTATAGGTGTGCAAAGTTTAAGACTGATAACTTCAGGAATGGGTGAGCTACATGACATTTAGCATGAAGTCACCCAGGTATCCCACACAAGTTGCCCAAATGTACCCAAGTGGCCGAATTGGTGAAATGACCTATAACTATATACAGCAGTGCAAATAACTATATACAACATATCAAAAAGCAATTCTAACACACACACACACACACACACACACACACAAAAAATGTTAAAAAAATATTAGAAAATAAATATAAAAAAAAAACTGTACACACCCCTTTGGAAGTCCTCGTCATAATATTTTGCTGCCTGTGCCATGTCCCATAGCAGTCTCTTTCTGATGTAAAGCAGAGGCAAACTGAACAAGTGGTGCATTTCATGCGACACAGAACACAACGACGCCTCCATGCTGTGCCCTTTTGGCTCTGAGGCACAGTCATGCCTGCAGTAATGAACTGTGGCATATGAACACCACTGGGGGCACAGGTAGAGCGGGCAGCTTGGCACCGGGGCCTCCCAGTCGGAGTCGCTATCACTGTGAAAGAAAACATAAAAAAATATTTGTGTTGTATGAGCCTTTTATCATCACATAAAATAAACAGATATATATTGATTGTATAGAGCAGAGGGCACAGTCACTAAGGTGTTCCATTCAACTCTGGCCATTGTTGTGTGTGTATATATATATACACACACACACACACACACAAACTACACATTTCATTGCAAAAAAAATAAATATATTTTTATTTTTTATATATAATATATAATTATTTCGTTTGAATAATAACACTATAAGATTCCTCAAACAAAAAATCTGTCTCACTTTCACTTTTCAGTTTGACTTCGCACTACATGAAGTATTCGCCAGGATATCTTCAATGAAATCGTTGAAACTACAACTTCCCGAAATACAGCTACGCGCAAAAAGCCTTTACAGCAACACCTCTGATCGTCAAGGCGAAAATGGAGTTCCCTGCGCGTGCGAATACAACCAAGGAATTTTGGTCCAATCACACTGACATCTCAGATTTTCAAAATATGCTTTACAGCCAACGCTAGACAAGCATTTGTGCAAGTTTATCATGGCATAATACTATGCTAGGCTCTGCTACAACCAGGCAAAATTTTCCCGAAAATAAGAAAAGCAATCAAATTAAATTATTTACCTTTGAAGACCTTTGGATGTTTTCACTCAGGAGACTCCCAATTAGATAGCAAATGTTCCTTTTTTCCCAAAATATTATTTTGTTGTATGCGAAATAGCTCCCTTTGTTATTCACGTTTGGCTGAGAAATCGACCGGAAAATGTAGTCACTACAACACCAAACTTTTTTCCAAATTAGCTCCATAATATCGACAGAAACATGGCAAACGTTGTTTAGAATCAATCCTCAAGGTGTTTTTCACATATCTATTCGATAAAATATCCACCGGAACGATTGCTTTCTCATAAGAAGCGATTGGAAAAATGGCTACTTGTGTACTTTACGCAAGATTTTCTGCGGGAGCCATCATGTGACCACTTGCTCAATGTGGTCCCTTACGGCTATTCTTCAACATAAATGCGTAAAAAGACGTCACAATGCTGTAGACACCTTGGGGAATACGTAGAAAGTGTAAGCTCATTCGTAGCACATTCACAGCCATATAAGGAGTCATTGGCATGCAGGGCTTTCACTTACTGGTTGGATGTTTATCTGGGTTTCGCCTGTAACATCAGTTCTGTTGCACTCACAGACAATATCTTTGCAGTTTTGGAAAGAGTGTGTTCTATCCAAAGCTGTCAATTATATGCATAGTCGAGCATCTTGTCATGACAAAATATCTCGTTTAAAACGGGAACGTTTTTTATCCAAAAATGAAAATACTGCCCGTAGTTATAAAAGGTTAAAAACATCCTAAAGATTGATTCTTAACGTCGTTTGGCATGTTTTTACGAACTATAATAGAATTTTTTTGACATTTCGTCTGAACAAGCGATCGCACATTATGCATTTGGATTACTGGGCTAAACATGTGAACAAAAATGAGGTATTTGGACATAAATGATGGACTTTATCGAACAAAACAAACATTTATTGTGGAACAGGGAGTCCTGGGAGTGCATTCTGATCAAGATCATCAAAGGTAAGTGAATATTTATAAGTTATTTCTGACTTTTCTGACACCTCTCGTTTTTTGGAAAATGGCTGGATGTTTTTCTGTGTCTAGCGCTGACCTAACATAATCGCAAGGTGTGCTTTAGCCTTATAGCCATTTTGAAATCTGACAAAGTAGTTGCATTAAGGAGAAATTTATCTATATTTCCATGCATAACACTTGTATATTTTATCAATGTTTATTATAAGTATTTCTGTAATTTGATGTGGCTCTTTACCCTTTCACCGGATGTTTGTTTGAGACAAAACATTTCTGATCATAACACACCAATTTCAAATGAGGTTTTTGGACATAAAGATTACCTTTATCGAACAAAACACACATTTATTGTGTAACAGGAAGTCCTGTGAGTGCCATCTGATGAACATCAAAGGTTAGTGATTAATTTGACCAATTTGTAAGTCGCTCTGGATAAGAGCGTCTGCTAAATGACTTAAATGTAAATGTAAATGTTAATTTAATTGCTTAATTTAATTGCTATTTCAGATTTTTGTGAGCCCTCTCCTTGGCTGGAAAATGGCTGTATGGTTTTCTGTGGTGCTGACCTAACATAATCGTTTGGTGTGCTTTCGCCGTAAAGCCTATTTGAAATCAGACACTGTGGCTGGAATTACAAGAAGTTTATCTTTAAAATACTTGTATGTTTGAGGAATTTTAATTATGGGATTTCTGTTGTTTTGAATTTGGCACCCTGCAATTTCACTGGCTGTTGGCGAGGTGGGACGCTACCACCCCACATATCCCAGAGAAGTTAAATGTCTATTATTTTAAGATGTATATGTAATGCTTTGGAGGGATCAATATGTATTAACAGCACATTCTGAAATACTACTCTCTTCTTTCATATGCCCATACATATTAACGTTATACATCATACTCCACTGATGAGACATGTTATTCTCACATAATCTAAAGTCATGTTATCCTCAGAGACATATTATCCTCGTTATTAATGAGAAATGTTATCTTCTGAGACATGTTATGTATCTGATTTCTGAGACATGTTATCCTCTACCTGTAGATCATCGGCGGTGTTGGACAGACCCTTAGATAACGTTACTGATCAGCTCACACAGAAATGGAAAACTCAGCTCAAAGAACTGGAAAACTTAGCTCACACAGAACTGGTTGTGGCATTAATTTCCCTTTTTCATACATAAGCTAGTCCCCTGACAGCTCTCACTCACTCAATGCTAAATAGCTCAATTTCAATCCTCTTATTATTAACATTTCCATCAGTTTAAAATGTAATTTCTCACAATCACACACATTTCACATCCACATTCACTTACTATTCCCAAACACACTCGGTAATCTCCTCATGACAAGTGCATCGTCAACAATTCTCTGTCCTTACTTGCTATGCACAATATGTATCGTCAACGGTTCTCTTGCCGTTACTTGCTATACATATAAATTACACCAGATACTCAAAAATGCATTGTGCTATTTTTCAGTGGCTGCACACCACATAGACATTTATTCTAAATGCCTACAGACAGCTGTCAGTGTGGTTTTCCATGGTACCATTACGCCCTTGGTCTTCTCATAAAACTAGTGAATAGCCTTCTCTCTACAAGACTATGGATATCTTTTTATGTGTTACTCGCCTTGATTTTCATTATATATTTTTTTCTTTTTATACAGATTCATTTAGATTGACTTACTGAAATCAGTTGCCGTTCATCAATTGTTCGTGGATGATTTGTCTCTTCCTGGGCAGTTCACAGTAAGGGTCTGGTCTGGGCTGGTCCTCGCCCTCTTTTGGTCAGACAGTAATTTCCCTCACGCTTCTTAAAATGCTCCACCATTTTTCCTCGCAGACCCCTACTGGAAAGCTCTGCAGGCAAAATCAATCATGCTGTTCGTTGATGCCAAATTGTAGGGGAAATTTGTACACAGGGACACTCAAAGTCAATCTTAAATTAATCATTGTTAATTGTCAGCGCGCTGGAGTGGTTCAAATCAACTCAATGACCCATAGTACACATGTCAATCAGAAGCTCTTCCTTGGCTGACCCAGCGGTTGTCTTATATACGGCTATGCACAGACAAGTTATATTTGCAAGGTTTAGTGTAATGAATTCATTATTATAATTTTCATTTATGTGACCGACCAATGCTCTTTCAAATCAAATCAAATTTTATTTGTCACATACACATGGTGACGAAGCTTCTCTTCTCTAAGCTGAGACCTTGAAACTGAAACTGAGATATCTTTTGTTAGTTCTTAAAACACGGTCTGAGCGTACTGACAAATTGCAGCTACTGATAAGTGAGGATTTGTACAGTCAGCCACTTTCATGAACACAGAAATTGGTTTATTGAACAGCACATGAATAGAACACAGAAAGTAGTTATAAAAAAGCACAAACATTAAAATTCCCATTACATTGCTTTGAATAATCTAAAATATATTTTGATATGTTTAACACTTTTTTAGTTACTACGTGGTTCCATATGTGTTATTTAATAGTTGTGATGTCTTCACTATTACTCTACAATGTAGAAAATAGTAAAAATAAAGAAAATCCCTTGAATGAGTAGGTGTGTCCAAAAATGTGACTGGTACTGCCGCTAGCTAGCTAGCTAAACAATGGACCATAATCCCAAGTCATGATGTTACTACCCTGCATGAATCTGCCAACCCGGTTCAATGTTAGCTAGCTAACCTTAGGCTATAACTAGCAATACAAATTGCTCTGAGATACAAATAATAAGATCATGCATTTAACATTAGCTTGCGAGCCCTAGACTGTCTTACCCGCATACATCATGGATGGACGTGTCTCCCTGTCAAAGATGCCATGGTTGCCCTTAGTTTGAAGATGTAATCCAGAGACAGGTGTTTTCTCCATCTCCTTAGCTTTCATACTTGAATTCCACTGCTTTCAAAACTCAGTCCTCCAGAAAGGGGAAAGCAACACTTATGCAGTTTTATTACGCAATATATTATAAAAAAGCAGCGTTAGACAGGATTACATACACATACTGATCAGCTCAAATAGACAGAAGCGTGCTACAGTGGCTTGCGAAATAATTCATTTTTCCTAATATGTTGCCTTACAATCTGGAATAAAAAATAGAATTTTGGGGGGTTTGTATCATTTGATTTAAACAACACTTTGAAGATGCAAAACATTTTTTATTATGAAAATTATGAAATAAGACAAACAAACATAATGGGATGGTATTGTTGGGGTGATGTTCTCGGGGTGGTGAGAGGTTTTGGGTACACCAGAAACAGAGTTTTCCTTGATGGCCAAAAAGCAAAGTTTTAGTCTAATTTGACCAGAGTACATTCTTCCATATGTTTGGGGAGTCTCCCACATGCCTTTTGGCGAACACCAATCATTTGCTTATTTATTTCTTTAAGCAATGGCTTTTCTTCTGGCCACTCTTCTGTGAAGGCCAGCTCAGTGGGGTGCACGGCTTAAAGTGGTCCTATGGACAGATACTGCAATCTCCGTTGTGCAATCTCCGAGCTTTGCAGCTCCTTCAGGGTTATCTTTGGTCTCTTTGTTGCCTCTCTGATTAATGCCCTCCTTGCCTGGTCTGTGAGTTTTGGTTTGTTCGGGTGCCATATTCTTTCAATGTTTTCATAACCCAACTCTGATCTGTACTTCTCCACTACTTTGTCCCTGAACTGTTTGGAGAGCTCCTTGGTCTTCATAGTGCTGCTTGCTGTGATAAAGTGCGTCTCGGTGAGAGGTGTAGGAGTCAGGCGCAGGAGAGCAGTTATTTTCTTTGAGAAGCGTGTTTAATGTAGAGATCTGTACACATAGTCCACCAATACAAAAATTGGCCCAGATAAATGTCCAAACAACGCGCTCGGAGGAAAACTCGTGTCAGTACATGGAGGAACAACCACAGTCCCGACATTACATACACATGCGTCAAATGCGAAAATAATAAACCGCATAGAATACCGAACGCTAATACTCACAAGCTTAATCCTGCACGAATTACGGCAGGTAACAGGTGCCCTATATACCCACAGACATCAAAGCAATTGAAACCAGGTGTGAAAAGGAACACAGACAAAACAACCAGAAAAAGAAAAAGGGATCGGTAACGGCTAGTAAACCGGCGACGCCGAGTGCCGAGCGCCGCCAGAACAGGGAGAGGAGTTACCTTCGGTAGAAGTCGTGACACTTGATTGTTGGTGTCCCTTGCTTAGTGGTGTTGCAGACTCTGGGGCCTTTCAGAACATGGGTATATATATATATACTGAGATCATGTGACAGATCATGTGACACTTAGATTGCACACAGGTGGACTTTATTTAACTAATTATTTGAAGGTAATTGATTGCACCAGATCTTTTTTAAACAAGTTACTTTGTGCATTCCACCTCACCAATTTGGACTGTTTGTGTTTGTCCATTACAATTAAAAACACATTTAAATTACAGGTTGTAATGCAACAAAATAGGAAAAATGCCAAGGGGGGTGAATACTTTTACAAGGTTCTGTATATGATCTTTGGATGTTTTCACTCACTAGACTCCCAGTTACACAACAAATGTTCCTTTTGTTCCATAAAGATTATTTTTATACCCAAAATACCTCCGTTTGTTCGTAGCGTTATGTTCAGAAATCCACAGGAAAGAGCGGTCACGACAACGCAGATGTATATTAAAAAAATTATATCCATAATGTCCACAGAATCATGTCAAATTTTTTTTATAATCAATCTTCAGGTTGTTTTTAAAATATATATTCGATAATGTATCAACCGGGTGTGTAGGTTTTTCAATAACAGCGGGAGAAACAATGGTCGCTTTACTCAGTTGCGCAAAACTCACTCTGAGAGCCCCCACCCATCCACTTATGCAATGTGATCTTTCACGCTCATTTTTCAAAATAAAAGCCTGAAACTATGTCTAAAGACTGTTGACACCTTAGGGAAGCCATAGAAAAAGGAATTTGGTAGATATCCCTTTAAATTGAGGATTGGCATGCATAGGAACAGAGAGGTTTCAAAATAAGAGGCATTTCCTGATTGGATTTTCCTCAGGTTTTCACCTGCAATATCAGTTCTGTTATACTCACAGACAATATTTTGACAGTTTTGGAAAATTTAGAGTGTTTTCTATCCTAATCTGACAATTATATGCATATTCTATTTTCTGGGGCTGAGAAATAGGCAGTTTCAAATGGGTATGTTTTTTAGCCAAAAATGAAAATACTGTCTCCTACACGCAAAAGGTTAAGGCACATGAAAGTTCACATGTTCGAGAAGGCATTTCTGTCAAATTTCTGTCCTGTGAAGTAGTGACCCGTGACATACGCCTAGTTCCCTGAAATGAGTCACATATACTAATGACTATATACCATGGCAGAGCCAGGGTGAAGTTCCACTTTAATGTCAGACATGTATTTGTTTGAAACCTATCACTAAATGTTTTTATTTCAGAGAGCCAGTCAATAATATATGCAATTTAGCAGACAGTTCTATCCAAAGTAGCTTAGAGTCATGGGTGCATACATTTTACATACTCTATGTGTGGTGCCAGTAATTGAACCCACTACCTTTGCGTTACAAGCACTATGCTCTACCAACTGAGATACGAAGGCCTATTTTATCATAAAACAAAATATATCCGTCTCAATTTGAGAGAAAAAAGTAGAAAGGTATTTATTTAAAGAACTGTATAAATTATACATTTTTGATTTTTTATATATATATACATTTACATTTACATTTAAGTCATTTAGCAGACGCTCTTATCCAGAGCGACTTACAAATTACAAAATATATATATATAAAATAAGCTCTGGTTCAAAGTAATGCAATATATAAGGAATAGAGTGCCATTTTCCACTCAAATCCTCCCAAATGGCACCTTATTCACTATATTTTGTACTGTTTTTGACAGGAGCCTGCCAACGGTGGTGCACTACATAGGGAACAGGGTGCCATTTTGAACACAATAAAATACGTTTTTTTTTTGTGACACCTAGCAGTATTGTGTGTAAAATACCTTCTATGGGAATTGAAATCTGGTGTGTCTAGAATGTGGAGGAGGTTACAGTATCAATACAATTTAGTTATATAGATATCTAATAACATTGGATACATCCAATACACCCACATATTCCTCATTCAACACATCAATCTTACTATTTCCAATCAAGATACTGTTCCCAGTTCATTCACAACCAGCGGTGCATGGATGAAAAACAAGATTAAGAAGAAGCGATGTGAGTGACTCACCTAACAGATAATTGTAACCAGATCATAATATTAATTCAATAAAATTGAAAAATAGGAATCTTTTGATATAAATAGAGCGTAGTCTAGATTTGATGCCATGATAACAGTTGTTGTGATTGATTACATGTGATGTAGAGAAATTAAAATAAATAAAAATTTGCATTTTAATAACATTATCATCAGTTAAATTAATTCATTAGCCTTGATTAGTTTGGTTTCAGTTTGACAAGTGCGGTTCAATAGAGCGTAATGAAACTAATGGAAGTGGAAGAGAAGAGGGCTTCAGCGCTGTGACAGATAGCAAAGAGAGAGAGAGAGAGAGAGAGAGAGAGAGAGAGAGAGAGAGAGAGGAGAGAGGGGCTGGGGGCTACACAAAGAGAGGTGCCAGGCATGGCAGGCACAAGCTGCAAACTAACCTAAATGTCAAAATGTTTCCTTTATACACACATAACCACAAATGACAGCTGGGATTTGGGTCAGTTTAGCCATGAGCAAAGACCAACCTCCTGAGAACAGAAACATCCGTAGTTCAAATAGATAAAACTAGTGGGAAAATAAAGATGGATAACTCTAAAGGCCAATTAAATACACTTTTCTGAAGAGAAAACTAATTTGCAGACTTTTCCATAGAGGACCTAACGCACCTGCAGTGTTTTCTTACAGTACCTCTATTATCCCCCTTAGCACATGCACACATTGCACACACACTGTTATACAATACCACTTGGGTTAAGGCAAAAAATAATACAACTATGAGAGGGTACATATTTAATTAAGGTACCTCCCCAAGTGCCTGAGCTTAGGTAATTAATTATGTCAAAATGAGGCACATACTAATTCTCCATACTGATTACCATCCATTAATTAATAGTTTACATAAGGAGATAAAATGGAGCCTCAGATTAACATTGAAGGCATCTTACATCTACGCAGGCAATGCCCTGGACAGCTGAAAATGCCTTACATTTACTCTGGCAATGCCCTGGACAGTTGAAAATGTCAGTTTTATCCTAGGGAACTGAATATACTTTTCTCTGACAGGCTAAAGGGGAGGTGTAGGTTTATCTTAATGCACCGCTGAGTTTATCTGCATGCCAAATGGCACCCTATTCACTATATAGTGCACTTAATTTGAGCAGGGCTCAATGTACTATATAGGGAATAAGGTGCCATTTGGGATGCATACAGCATCTACTTCCTGGTTTAGTTTGATCCAACATGTTTAATCAATTCTTATAAACTGGGTGGTTTGAGCTCTGAATGCTGATTGGCTGACAGCCGTGGTATTTTCAGACTGTTTACCACAGGTATGACAAAACATGCATTTTTATTGCTCTAATTATGTTGATAACCAGTTTATAGTACCTCTGGGGTTTGTGGTATATGGCCAATATACCAAGGCTAAGGGCTGTATTTTTTTATTTTTTATTTTTTAACCTTTATTTAACCAGGCAAGTCAGTTAAGAACAAATTCTTATATGGCCAATGTACCAAGGCTAAGGGCTGTATTTTTTTATTTTTTATTTTACTTGCCTAGTAAAATAAAGGTAAAATTTAAATAAATTAAAAATCACTATATTCTCTTAACTAACCCTGAATTTCTAATAAAGTAATTCTCTACAAACCTCACTACTCCTATCACCCCCACCCAAAATAACACTCCCCATTCCCGTCTGACCTTGTCAAACAACCTCTCCCTTTTTACATCATACATTTCACAAAATAATAATACATGTTCAACTGTTTCTTCTGCCATACAGCCATTACACATTCCAGTACCATGTTTCCCTATCATTTTCATAGAGGAATTCAACCCCATATGCTCTAATCTCATCCGACACAACATTAATTCCTCCCTTCTGTTCCCATTACATGACACTATCTCCTGATTTCCTTGTACTATAAACACGTCTGCCCTTACTACATTTATCCCATTGTCTCTGCCAGCATATCTAACCCATTTTTCCAAATCAACTGCACCTGTATATCCACAATATTATTTTTCCCTGCTCTTTTTGCTATTGCTGTAACTATATAATTCTCAGAAACACCTGTATGAGCCAAAATGCAACAGAACTGAATTTCAATACCATTTCTTTGTAAGCTCAAAAATAGCATATTTATTTTTAACCAACATTTTGATCCCTTATTGATGTCTCCTGTTAAAGGTGGAGGAGACAGGTTAAAGAATGATTTTTAAGATTTGTCTGTGTGCCATTCTGAGGCTGAATGGGCAAGACAAAATATTTAAGTGCCTTTGAACAGGGCATGGTAGTAGGTGCCAGGCACACCAGTTTCAATGTGTCAAGAAATATATTGCTACTGGGGTTTTCTCGCTCAAAAGGACATCCAGCCAACTTGACACAGCTGTGGGAAGCATTGGAGTCAACATGGGCCATTATCCACGTGGAACGCTTTCAACATCTTTTAGAGTCCATGCCCTGATGAATTGAGGCTGTTCTGAGTGCAAAAGTGGTCGCAACTCAATATTAGGAAGGTATTCTTAATGTTCTGTACAATCAGTGTATGATATGCTATTCAACCCCATTCATAAATTGTATATCTATAGAAAGTGTTAACCCTTTAGTTTGTCATTACTGTTTATGTTTTCATGGAATATAATGGTGACAATTTTATCCATGTGGGTATTTTTTTCTTACACTAGGCCTATGTGTACAGATAATACCAATGTTAGTGTTTGAACGTGTGTCACAGAATTACATATAGAACTACTGATTTATAGGATCTCTGTGGTGTGTGAACATCTGTACACGTCTTTATGAGGATATGCGATAATATGCTATGTCTGTCTGTAGGTGTCTGCACATGGATGGCTAGTTGCATGTCTACAGGCAAGTGAACATATCAGTATTGTGTGTTGGTGAAGCACTGATGTGTGTGTGTGTCTGCCTGTGTGGGTGAATATCTGATTGACACTGACAGTCTATGTAGACAGAATCTGATAGTGTAGTGCACTAAATAGGGGAATAGGATGCCATCTGGGACACAGCAGAGCTTCCTCTGAAATGTTCATTTTCACAGGTGGAAGCACAGGGCTGGGAATACCTTTTCTATAAATCAATAAACAGCTTAACCAAGTATTTCACAATGCATTCCTGTGGGACACATCGCTGCACGGTATGAAAATCCTAATCCTTGCTTCAGTATAAGGGAACAAACCTTTATTGGCATACAGTGGAGAAATCCAGAATCATTTGTGTGGTCATTTATATCATTACGGCAGTTCAGGTGGTGGGGCAGAGCACTCAGCAACACAAAACAAATGGATTCAACACTGTGGGGAAATTGAATGGAAATATTCAGTAAAATGGTTTGGATGGGCAGGAAATGTAGAACTACCACAGTATATTATCCAATTCTCTCTACAAAGACAGGCTTTCTGCTATCAATGGATGAATTGTGCAAATGAGAGATTTGTTCTCATCAATAAATAATGTGCATTATCACCAATGTGCTGTGTATCAACTTGATCCAGTGTGTAATGACAGTAGGTTTCAAACCAGAGACCAAGGCGGCATACCAAATGGCACCCTATTTCCTATAAAGTAGACTACTTTTGTACAGGGACCAAATGTACTATACTAAACCAGTGTACTATACGGGTCATTCTACAGAAGTGATGAAAAATGTGAGTTGAAAAAAATCCTAATTTGTATCCTATTTATTCCAAACTTTCAGCACACAAGAATTCCAACATATGTCAGGTAGACATACAGTATATATTACTCATACACTTTGTTTGTATTGCATATTTGAAATATTTACCTGAATTCCTTACCACCCCACTAAATTTGCAACCGCATTTTACGGCAAAAAAGAGCTTCTAGATATCAGGACAGAGATCACTCACCTCAGAATAGACAAAGATTTTTTTCTACAACAAGGACGACGCACAAGACATTCTCCAAACACCCCACAAGGCCGACATCCCCGTTATTTGCAAGAGGAAGTGATGCAGGTACAGAGGACAAAGAGCCAGATGCCTGGTCAGGACCTGGAGACTGGGAAAGCTGCCGTTACAGTCTATACTACTCGCCAACGTGCAATCATTTTATTTATTTTACTAGGCAAGTCAGTTAAGAACAAATTCTTATTTTCAATGACAGCCTAGGAACAGTGTGTTAACTGCCTGTTCAGGGTCAGAACGACAGATTTGTACCTTGCCAGCTCAGGGATTTGAACTTGCAACCTTTTGGTTACTAGTCCAATGCTCTAACCTCTAGGCTACCCTGCCGCCTTGTGAATATCCTACAAACTGGACATAAAAAACGGTAGTATCCTATGTTTCACGGAATTGGACATGGATGTTCAGCTAGCGGGATATAAGATAGAACAGCACACTCCGGTAAGACGAGGAGGGGCAGTCTGTGCATATTTGTAAAGAACAGCTGGTGCATGAAATCTAAGGAAGCCTCTAGATTTTGCTCGCCTGAAGTAGAGTATATTGTGATAAATTACAGGCCACACTACTTGCCTAGAGAGTTTTCAGCTATACTTTTCGTGGCTGTTTATTTACCACCACAGACCGATGCTGGCACTAAGACCGCACTCAGTCAGATGTATAAGGAAATAAGCTAACAGGAAACCACTCACCCAGAGGCGGCGTTCCTAGTGGCCGGAGACTTTAATGCAGGGAAACTTAAATCAGTTCTACCAAATTTCTATCAACATGTTAAATGTGCAACCAGAGGGAAAACAATTCTAGATCACTCCACAGACAGAGACGCGTACAAAGCTCTCCCCCGCCCTCCATTTGGTAAATCCGACCACAACTCTATCCTCCTGATTCCTGCTAACAAGCTAAAATTAAAGCAGGAAGCACCAGTGACTCGGTCTATAAAAAAGTGGTCAGATGAAGCAGATGCTAAACTACAGGACTGTTTTGTTATAACAGACTGGAACATGTTCCAGGGTTCTTCCGATGGCATTGAGGAGTAAACCACATCAGTCACTGGCTTTATCAATAAGTGCATCGAGGACGTCGTCCCCACAGTGACTGTACGTACATACCCCAACCAGAAGCCATGGATTACAGGCAACATTTGCACTGAGCTAAAGGGTAGAGCTGCCGCTTTCAAGGTGTGGGAATCTAACCTGGAAGCTTAAAAGAAATCCTGATATGCCCTGTGACGAACTATCAAACAGGCAAAGTGTCAATACAGGGCTAAGATCGAATCATACTACACCGGCTCCAACGCTTGTCTTATGTGGCAGGGCTTGCAAACTTTTACAGACTATAAAGGGAAGCACAGCCACGAGCTACCCAGTGACAGAAGCCTACCAGACAAGCTAAATCACTTCTATGCTCGCGTTGAGCCAAGTAACACTGAGGCATGCATGAGAGCATCAGCTGTTCCGGACGACTGTGTGATCACGCTCTCCGTAGCCAACGTGAGTAAGACCTTTAAACAGGTCAACATACACAAGGCTGCAAGGGCCAGATAGATTGCCAGGACGTGTGCTCCGGGCATGTTCTGACCAACTGGCAGGTGTCTTCACTAACATTTTCAACATGTCTCTGATTAAGTCTGTAATACTAACATGTTTCAAGCAGACCACCATAGTCCCTGTGCCCAAGAACACAAAGGCAACCTTCCTAAATGACTACAGACCCGTAGCACTCACGTCCGTAGCCATGAAGTGCTTTGAGAGGTTGGTAATGGCTCACATCAACACCATTATCCCAGAAACCCTAGACCCACTCAAATTTTCATACCGCCCAAACAGACTCACAGACGACGCAATCTCTATTGCACTCCCCACTGCCCTTTCCCACCTGGACAAAAGGAACACTTTTGTTCCTTTTGTTGACTACAGCTCATTTATTGACTACAGCTCAGCGTTCAATACCATAGTACCCTCAAAGCTCATTACTAAGCTAAGGATCCTGGGACTAAACACATCCCTCTGCAACTTGATCCTGGACTTTCTGACGGGCCGCCCCCAGGTGGTGAGGGTAGCTAGCAACACATCTGCTACGCTGATCCTCAACACTGGAGCTCCACAGGGGTGGTGCTCAGTCCCATCCTATACTCCCTGTTCAACTACGACTGCATGGCCAGGCACAACTCCAACCCCATCATTAAGTTTGCAGATGACATAACAGTGGTAGGCCTGATCAATGACGAGACAGCCTGGCCGGGTGGTGCCAGAATAACAACCTATCCCTCAACGTAATAAAGACTAAGGAGATGATTGTGGACAACAGGAAAAGGAGGACCGAGCACGAAGTCATTCTCATCGACGGGGCTGCAGTGGAGCAGGTTGAGAGAATCAAGTTCCTTTGTGTCCACATCAACAACAAACTAGAATGGTCCAAACACACCAAGACCGTCATAAAGAGGGCACGACAAAGCCTATTCCTCTTAAGGAAACTAAAAAGATTTGGCATGGGTCCTGAGATCCTCAAAAGGTTCTACAGCTGCAAAATCGAGAGCATCCTGACTGGTTGCATTACTGCCTGGTTCAGCAATTGCTCGTCCTCTGACTACAAGGCACTACAGAGGGTAGTGCGTACGGCCCAGTACATCACGGGGGCTAAACTGCCTGCCATCCAGGACCTCTACACCAGGCAGTGTCAGGCCATAAAAATGTCCTAAGACCCCAGCCATCCCAGTCATAGACTGTTCTCTCTACTACCGCATGGCAAGAGGAACCGGAGTCCCAAGTCTAGGACAAAAGGCTTCTCAACAGTTTTTACCCCCAAGCCATAAGACTCCTGAACAGGTAATCAAATGGCTACCCATACTATTTGCATTGTGTGCCCCCCAACCCCTCCCCAACCCCGCTGCTTCTACTCTCTGTTTATCACATATGCATAGTCACATTAACTATACATTCTACTTCAATTGGGCCAACCAACCAGTGCTCCTGCACACTGGCTAACCGGGCTATCTGCATTGTTTCCCACCACCCACCACCCGCCAACCCCTCTTTTACGCTACTGTTACTCTCTGTTCATCATATATGCATAGTTACTTTAACCATATCTACATGTACATACTACCTCAATCAGCCTGACTAACCGGTGTCTGTATGTAGACTTGCTACTTTTATAGCCTCGCTACTGTATATAGCCTGTCTTTTTACTGTTGTTTAATTTATTTTCTTACGTATTGTTCACCTAATACCTTTCTTGTACTATTGGTTAGAGCCTGTAAGTAAGCATTTCACTGTAAAATTTGCAATAAAGGGAGAAGCATGCACGGTACTGATAATTTTGATTATCATTCTAATACAGACACATTCTAGACATTTTACTTGCATATCAAATAAAATAAAAATTACCCTGATTTTCAAAAGCCTTAAATAGAATTTTGAGAAATGTAATCTCTACTGTAAATGACTTATGCATCTTATTACTGAACAAAATTATAAATGCAACATGGAACAATTTCAACGATTTTACTGAGTTACAGTTCATATAAGAAAATGAATTCATTAGGCCCTAATCTATGGATTTCACATGACATGTCTCAGCTCCTGCTTTTTCCAGTCTCTCTTTTCTCGCCCTCCTGGTTTTGACCTGTGCATGTCCTATCTCCGAGGCCGCCTGCCTGACCACTCTGCCTGCCCCTGAGCCTGCCTGCCGCCCGGTACCATTGCCTCACCTCTGGTTTACTGACCTCTGCCTGCCTTGACCTGTCTATTGCCTGCCCCTGTGGGAATATTAAACAATTATTTATTCGACATGGTCTGCATAGGGGTCTTACCTTCATACAGTACAAACTGGCCATGACTGACCCAGCAGACCCGGACAAGCTGCGCAACGCCATCTCTTCCCAAGGAGCCTCCATTGGTAGGCTCAAAAGGCTCCTCAACAGCTTCTACCCCCAAGCCATGAGACTACTGAACAATTCATAAAATAGCCACCGGACAATTTACATTGACCCTCCCACTTCCCTTTTGTACACTGCTGCTACTTGCTGTTTGTTACCTATGCATAGTCAGATTACCTCAACTAGCCTGTACCCCCGCACACTGACTCGGTACCGGTGCCCCCTGCATATAGCCTCGTTTGTGTTAAACTTATTGTGCTACATTTTTAAAAAACTTTTTATGTTAGTCTACTTGGTAAATATTTTATTCTTCTTGAACTGCACTGTTGGTTAGGCTTGTAAGTAAGCATTTCACGGTAACATCAACACTTTTATTCGGCGCATGTGACAAAGTTTGATTTGATTTGAGGATGGTGAGGTCTGCCCAACGCATCACTGGAGGCAAACTACCTGCCCTCCAGGACAGCTACAGCACCCAATGTCACAGGAAGGCCAAAACGATTATCAAGGACAACAACCACTCGAGCCACTGCCTGTTCACACCTCAATCATTCAGAAGGCAACGTGCATCAAAGCTGAGACCGAGTGTTAAATCTACTCCCGCTCTTCCCTCCCTTGGCACTTGAGGGCGACAGGCTACCCTTCATCACGCACTCCTGCCATCAATTATGCACACCTGCCTTCTCTCGCCACGCGCTTCAGTGAAATTGGACTCACCTGGACTCACTTATCATCAGTTCATTATCTCCCCTATATTTGTCGGTTTCCCTGCTCTGTTCCCTGCTGATACATTGATTGTTTTTTGTCTTTGTTTTCTTGTATGCTGACGCTGTTCCTGTCTCGTTCCTCATGAAATGTTTTACTCCCTGTACCTGCTTCGTCTCTCCAGTGTCAACACATGCGGTGACATCACCTGGTTTAAAGGATGTTTCTAGAGCCATCTTCTCTCTCATCATTACTCAATGCTTAGGTTTACCTCCACTGTATTCACATCCTACCATACCTTTGTCTGTACATTATGCCTTGAATCTATTCTATTGTGCCCAGAAACCTGCTCCTTTTACTCTCTGTTCCGAACGTACTAGACGACCAGTTCTTATAGCCTTTAGCCTTACCCTTTTCCTACTCCTCCTCTGTTCCTCTGGCGATGTAAAGGTTAATCCAGGTCCTGCAGTGCCTAGCTATACTCTTATTCCCCAGGTGCTCTCATTTGTTGACTTCTGTAACCGTAAAAGTTTGTTATATTCATTGCTTTAGCACACACTGCCAACCCGGATGTCCTAGCCTTGTCTGAATCCTGGCTTAGGAAGACCACGAAAACCCAGATATTTTCATCTGTAACTATAATATTTTCAGACAAGATAGAACTGCCAAAGGGAGCAGAGTTAGCCTGCATAGTTCTGTCTTACTATCCAGGTCTGTAATCAAACAATTTGAGCTTCTACTTTTAAAAATCCACCTTTCGAGAAACAAGTCTCTCACCGTTGCCGCTTGCTATAGACCACCCTCGGCCCCCAGCTGTGCCCTGGACACCATATGTGAATTGATTGCCCCAAGTCTGTCTTCAGAGCTTGTGCTGCTAGGTGACCTAAACTGGGACATGCTTATCACTCCAGGCATCCTTTAATCTAAGCATGATGCCCTCAATCTCACACAAATTATCAACGAACCTACCAGGTACAACCCCAAATCCGTAAACAACGTTGTGGCAGAATCAGAATCCTTTAGGTAACATTTATAAATAAGATGTTTTATTCATTTTCATAAGCATGCTTATGTGGGAAAGTTACTTGGGCCCAGAGAGGGGAGAGGTCGGGTTAGTCTTATCTGGGAATGTGTCTGTAACTATTCCTAAACCATGTGAAGGGATGGTGTGATTAATTGGGAACCAGTTAGGTTGGCTCCACAATGTCTGTGTGCCAGTCACGTCTCTCTGTAAGGTTGTCCAGGAGGGGGTGTATTTGATATATGCCATTGGATGAGGTAATGTTTTTGGTTCTAAGTGGTACCAAGAATGAGAAAATAGCTTTGGTTTAGGAGACCAAACTGAACAATAATTTATAGCTAATGCTATAAATTATGGGATACTCCTTTTTTTCTGGTAAAAGGTTCTTTGTGTAATGTTCCTAAGATCTGTTATTTTTCATGTGAGTTTAGATTGGTGTGTCTTTGCTATAAAGGGTCTCAGTTGCCATTATGTTGACACTCAGATAATTAATTTATAGACACTGAATTGATCTGAGAGTCACAGGGCTATGGTGAAGCTCATATAATTAAAGATGGACTTTATGATAACTCTGACTTGTGTGTGGTTTGCTCTCTCATGATTTGGTAATACAGGAAATTTCCACGACAACACGGGCACCCTCATAGATATAATCCTAAACAATTTGCCCTTCAAATACACCTCTGCTGTTTTAAACCAAGATCTCAGCGAACACTGCCTCATTGCCTGCATCTGTAATGGGTCTGCTGTCAAACAACCGCCCCTTATCACTGTCAAACGCTCCCTAAAACACTTCAGCGAGCAGGCCTTTCTAATCGACCTGGCCCGGGTATCCTGGAAGGATATTGACCTCATCGCACCATCTTAAATAAGCATGCCCCATTGAAAAAATGTAGAACCAAGAACAGACATAGCCCTTCATTCACTCCAGACCTGACTGCCCTTGACCAGCACAAAAACATCATGTGGAGTATTGCATTAGCATCGAATAGCCCCCACTATATGCTACTTTTCAGGGAAATTAGGAACCAATATACACAGGCAGTTAGGAAAGCAAAGGCTAGCTTTTTCAAACAGAAATTTGCATCCTGTAGCACAAACTCGAAAAAGTTCTGGGACACTGTAAAGTCCATGGAGAATAAGAGCACCTCCTCCCAGCTGCCCACTGCACTGAGGCCAGGAAACACTGTCACAACCGATAAATCCACTTTTATTGAGAAATTCAAAAAGCATTTTTCTATGACTGGCCATGCTTTCCACCTGGCATCCCCTACCCCGGCCAACAGCCCTTCACCCTCCACAGCAACTCGCCCAAGCTTCCTCCTTTTCTTAAGCCTTCCCCATCTAGATAGCTGATGTTCCGAAAGAGCTGCAAAATCTGGACCCCTACAAATCAGCCAGGCTAGACAATCTGGACCCTCTATTTCTAAAATTATGTGCCAAAATTGTTTCCCCTGTTCAACCTCTCTTTAGTATCGTCTGAGATTCCCAAAGATTGGAAACCTGCGCGGTAAACCCCCTCTTCAAAGGGGGAGACACTCTAGACCCAAACTGCTACAGACCTATATCTATCATACCCTGCCTTTCTAAGGTATTCTAAATCCAAGTTAACAAACAGATCACCAACCATTTAGAATTCCACCGTACCTTCTCCGCTATGCAATCTGGTTTCAGAGCTGGCCACGCTCAAGGTCCTAAACGATATCATAACCGCCATCGATAAGAGATAATACTGTGCAGCTGTATTCATCGACCAGGCTATGGCTTCCGACTCTGTCAATCAACACATTCTTATCGGCAGACTCAACAGCCTTGGTTTCTCAAATGACTGTCTCGCCTGGTTCTCTGATAGAGTTCAGTATGTCAAATCGGAGGACCTGTTGTCCGGACCTCTGGCAGTCTCTATGGGGGTGCTATAGGGTAAATTATTGGGCCGACTCTCTTCTCTGTATACTTCAATGATGTCGCTCTTGCTGTTGGTGATTCTCTGATCCACCTCTATGCAGACGACACCATTCTGTATACTTCTGGCCCTTCTTTGGACACAGTGCTAACTAACCTCCAGATGAGATTCAATGCCATACAACTCTCCATCCGTGGCCTCCAACTGCTCTTAAATGCAAGTGAAACTACATGCATGCTCTTCAACCGATCACTGCCTGCACCTGCCCACCAGTCCAGGATCACTACTCTGGACGGTTCTGACTTAGAATATGTGGACAACTACAAATACCTAGGTGTCTGGTTAGACTGTAAACTCTCCTTCCAGACTCACATAAAGCATTTCCAATCCAATGTTAATTGAATCTAGAATTGGCTTCCTATTTCGCAACAAAGCATCCTTCACGCATGCTGCCAAATATACCCTCGTAAAACTGACTATCCTACCGATCCTCGACTTTGGCGATGTCATTTACAAAATAGCCTCCAACACTCTATTCAACAAATTGGTTGCAGTCTATGATGGTGCCATCCGTTTTTGTCACCAAAGCCCCATATACTACCCACCACTGCGACCTGAACGCTCTCGTTGGCTGGCCCTCTTCATACTCGTTGGCAAACCCACTGGCTACAGGTCATCTAAGTCTTTTCTAGGTAAAGCCCCGCCTTATCTCAGCTCACTGGTCACAATAGCAGCACCCACCCGTAATACGCGCCCCAGCAGGTATATTTCACTGGTCACCCCCAAAGCTAATTCCTCCTTTGGCCGCCTTTCCTTCCAGTTCTCTGCTGCCAATGACTGGAATGAACTGCAAAAATCACTGAAGCTGGAGACTCATATCTCCCTCACTAACTTTAAGCACCAGCTGTCAGAGCAGCTCACAGATCATTGTACCTGTACATAGACCATCCAACTACCTCATCCCCATACTGTATTATTTATTTATTTTGCTCCTTTGCACCCCAGTATCTCTACTTGCACATTCCTTTTCTGCACATCTATCACTCCAGTGTTTATTTGATATATTGTAATTTCTTCGCCACTACGGCCTATTTATTGCCTTACCTCCCTTATCTTACCTCATTTGCACATACTGTATGTAGACTTTTTCTACTGTTTTTTTGACTGTATGTTTGTTTATTCCATGTGTAACTCTGTGTTGTTGTTTGTGTCGAACTGCTTTGCTTTATCTTGGCCAGGTCGCAGTTGTAAATGAGAACTTGTTCTCAACTAGCCTACCTGGTTAAATAAAGGTGAATACAATTTTTTTATTAAATAGTGTGACACCGAGAGAAGGAAAAACAGCTTCTATCTCAAGGCCATCAGACTGTTAAATAGCCATCACTAGGTGGCTTTCACCCGGTTACGTATCCCTGCACCTTAGAGGCTGCTGCCCCATATACAGTTAAAGTCGGAAGTTTACATACACCTTAGCCAAATACATTTAAACTCAGTTTTTCACAAATCCTGACATTTAATCCAAGTAAAAATGCCCTGTCTTAGTTAAGTTAGGATCACCACTTTATTTTAAGAATCTGAAATGTCAGAATAATAGTAGGGAGAATGAGTCATTTCAGCTTTTATTTCTTTCATCACATTCCAGTGGGTCAGAAGTTTGCATACACTCAATTAGTATTTGGTAGCATTGCCTTTAAATTGTTTAACTTGGGTCAACTGTTTCAGGTAGCCTTCCACAACCTTCCCACAATAATTTGGGTGAATGTTGGCCCATTCCTCCTGACAGAGCTGGTGTAACTGAGTCAGGTTTGTAGGTCTCCTTGCTCACATACACTTTTTCAGTTCTGCCCACACATTTTCTATAGGATTGAGGTCAGGGCTTTGTGATGGCCACCCCAATACCTTGACTTTGTTGTCCTTAAGCCATTTTGCCACAACATTTGAACTTTGCTTGCGGTCACTGTCCATTTGGAAGACTCATTTGCGACCAAGCTTTAACTTCCTGACTGTTGTCTTGAGATGTTGCTTCAATATATTCAATCAATTTGCTGAGTGGATGTTCAGGTTATGTCGATATAGGACTTGTTTTACTGTGGATATATATACTTTTGTACCTGTTTCCTCCAGCATCTTCACAAGGTCCTTTACTGTGGTTCTGGATTGATTTGCACTTTTCGCACCACAGTACGTTCATCTCTAGGAGAAAGAACATGTCTCCTTCCTGATTGGTATGACTGCTGCATGGTCCCATGGTGTTTAGCTATACTATTGTTTGTACAGATGAATGTGGTACCTTCAGGCATTTTGAAATTGCTCCCAAGGATGAACCAGACTTGTGGAGGTCTACATTTTATTTTCTGAGGTCTTGGCTAATTTATTTTGATTTTCCGATGATGTCAAGCAAAGAGGCACTGAGTTTGAAGGTAGGCCTTGAAATACATCCACAGGTACAACTCCAATTGACTCAAATCATGTCAATTAGCCTATCAGAAGCTTCTAAAGCCATGACATAATTTTCTGGAATTTTCCAATCTGTGTAAAGGCACAGTCAACTTAGTGTACGTACACTTCTGACCCACTGGAATTGTGATACAGTGAATTTTAAGTGAAATTATCTGTCTGTAAACAATTGTTGAAAAATTACTTGTGTCATCCACAAAGTAGATGTCCTAACCAACTTGCCAAAACTATAGTTTGTTAACAAGACATTTGTGGAGTGGTCAAAAAATGAGTTTTAATGACTCCAACCTTATGTGTATGTAAACGTCCGACTTCAACTGCATATACGTCCAATGTCTTGGCTAAATGACTCTATCATGGCATTGTCTCTAACGTCATGTCTAGGGCGATCCTACTTGAAGGTGGGTAGTTAAAGGCACTACAGGGGACACTACAGGGTTGCCTTAGCGAACTTTGGAGAAGAGGCTGGGGACGCTGTGGATGGACCACCTGATGGGGTTTCAGGATCTATTGCCAACATTCTGAAAATAGTGATTGCTTCCGTCCCATTGGTGATCCTAGCACAAGACCTCATTAGGTCTTCCATTGTACGTGTGAGCCTGTGTACATAGTAGGTGCACACACCAAGGGCAATAAGACCAAAGATCATGGTAACAGTCTGGATACTATCCTGCACCATCCAATAATGGGTGACAGTCCAATCTTTTGGCTTGTAGTTAGTCGGGTCAACTAAAAGTATGCTAAGATCTACAGTCATTGATTCCTCGTACTGGATTTTTTTTGAATGGTTTGTGGTAACTCAAGGGAATGTTTTGCAAAAGCGTCCGGCATTTCAATATTCGTGTCTATCCTGTCGTTGGGAAGTTGGTATAGAGCTTGGTCGTCTATGTGGATAATCTGGTATCTTCACAAAAATAGTCTGGTTCGGGAGGTTCAGTTGGACGGTTGAGTCATGGTGTTTGTAAGTCATGGTGGTGGACGCAAACAAGGTGTTAACCAACCATCGATTCCCTTGCCGTTAGTTTGGCTCTACAGTGTTCTTCGCTGGTGATAGGCTTAAGTCCACACAGGTGCTCAGTGTTATCCCTTATAAATGGTTTGCAAAGGACAAAGGTTGTGGACGTCGTTGGTTAGAGTACACATTAACAGGTCAGGGGTGAGATAGCTTATCAGGAACACAATCCAGATTTCTATGACTGGGGGTGTGCCGATTTTTCACATGGGTGCTGCCTCACAAAAATCCTACATTTTGAACCATTTTCAATCTATCGATATTCTCCAGTTCAACAAACGGCAGCATCAGTAAAAATCCCTTAATTACAATCAATATCCACGTGTATTGGAATTGCCGACCCCAGACTTTTGGCCAAATGTGACCTGATTCAGGAAACTAGTCTTATGTTGCAAGTCACGACTTCACAGGAGAGCTGTTGGAATGTAAAAAATATGTTTTTATCAAAATGTTTTTTTTTTTTGCAGAAATGCCTTCTCCAGCATGTGAACTTTGATGTGCCTTAATATCAAACTTGTATGCCATCTGTAAATATGAATAAAATTGTTAAATTAGCCTAGTTGGTTTAGACCCAGAAAAAGATGGCAACCTTACCGCTAGCCATGATTGGCTGAGACAATGAGTGGGCTGGACATGCCGAGAGATGAGTTTGGATTGTACCATATAGCACGCATCTGTCTATTGGAGGTGGTCAGTATGTTTAGGTAATCGTGTCGAACGTGGCTTTAAAAAAAATGTGTTAACAGTACGCTTTAACTTGACATTAGGTTTATGCAGTTTAACTACGTAACACATTTTTTAGCTGGGTCGCTAGCTAACATTATGTGTATGATCTTATTCTTCGTATCTCAAACACATTTGCTTGACTAGTTATAGCCATAGAACCTGGCTGGTTAGCTACCTGCAGATCCATGCAGGTTAGTAACACCATGAGTTGTGATTATGGTCCATTCTTCAGCTAGCTATATGTCTTATCAAGACTCCATTTTAATTTTGACAAAGTATTTTGATTTCAAGTTAGTGTACTGTTAATTAGCTAGCTAACGTTAGCTGGCTGGCTTGCTAACTAACATTGTGTCATGCGTTGGGATTAATTGTTTACCTAGCTAGCTATTGAGCGTAATTTCTTAACCAATGACTCTCGTCTTAGTATGCCAGAGTGCAGAATAACTGATGCATTTTTGAATGCTCAACACCCATTATAGGTACATGTCTGGTGTCCATAAATGTCAGCAACAAAGCGTAATTCAATTGTTGCCAGCAGCACAGTTAGTCACCAACACTCTGGATAACATGAAAATGTTAGCAAGTTACCTTGGGTGCTTAACTGTAGTTGTGAGGTCAGAGCTTTCGGGAACAGCCATACTTATTGGCCAGAGCGTCCGGTGTGCGCTCTGAACACGAGATCACAGATAGTAATATTCAGTGAGCTGTTTTCTCTCTCTTAGATGTTTGGAAGTAGCTGGCAAATTAGTACAGAACAGTTGGATCTACCCTTAAAGAGATGGGTGGGGCTAAGGCTTAAGAGGGTGTGAACAATGTTGAATGGGTATAGACACAAGGGCTCTCTAATAGTAGTAGCAAAACATTGAAAGACGGTTTACTCAAAAGTGAGTTGGCAGAATTACTTTCCCATTGTTTCCTCAAATGCAGTGTATGATATACCATTTTGTAGCTCCTCAAACAATAGCATGGTATTCCTTCACTGTAATAGCTACTGTAAGCTGCCAATATCTGCCAATATCAGATATGTCTATGTCGTGGGAAATGTTCTTGTTACTTACAACCTCATGCTAATCGCATTGGCCTACGTTAGCTCAATCATCCCGTGGAAGGGACACCGATCCCGAAGAAGTTGGGGAGGTGAGGGCCTGGTCAATAAAATTCCCAGTTGCACCGAAGTCCACTAGGGCTCTTGAAACAAAACATGAGGGACAGCCAGCCAGTGAAATAGTACTAGGAAAGGTTTGGCGGAAAGTGATGATGTTTTACTGATGCCTAACCCAGGAGACCGATGATCACGTGGCTGTCCCTTTGCTCCCGTGGACCTCCGGTCAGAACATACCAGACACCTTTAAAGCTGGTGCCCCTCCTGTCCGCAATAAGGACAGAACCCCAGCTGTATATACGACGATGTCGCTCAGCCACCGAGAGACGTTTGGCCACCACCTCCAAGGGTTCGTGCTCTGACTCAGAATGATCAAAGGAGGAGGGAGAGAGGCGATGGGGGTACCGACGCTCCCAAAGAAGGTTATCCAGATGGATGGCTATCGCGATGAGGGCGTCCAAGGACGGGTTGTCTTCACGGCACACCAACTCCGTCTGGCCCTCTTCGCAAAATCCTCTTCTGAATAGGGTGCGGAGAGCTGGCCCATTCCATCCACTAGATGCTGCCACTGTCCAAAAGGTGAGCACGTACTCCACCATGGGCTGGCCATCCTGTAATAGTTGAAGTAGGAACTCACTCCCCTCTCTGCCCTCTAGTGGATGGTGAAGACCCCCCTGAACAGAGCCACAAACCCCTCATAGAAACCCAGCTCTTCCTCTCCTCTCTTCCAGATGGCAGTGGCCCACACTAATGCCCGTCCAGTCAGCAGAGAAACAACCGTGGCATCCTTGGACCTGTTTGTGGTGGGGGCTCCCATCTCATGAGCGAATTAGAGGGATCCCTGGAGTTGGAATTTCAATGGAGTCCCGTCATATTTGTCCAGGCGGGACAATCAGGCATCGCTGACTAGGACCGACTGCTGGATTGGCTGGGGTACTGGCTCGCTGGGTCAACTTGTGGTGGAGAATCCTCCGCTGTGTGGAGATGACGCCCCTTGAGTAATGTCGACTCGTTGAAGAACGGAGGAGGACCTCATCCATAGCCGTCCCCAAATGAGCCAGCTGGTCATGGTATTGTCGAAGTAGGTGTCCCTGTTCGCCGACCATCTGGGAGATATCTTTGTTAACTGCTGCTTCCATTTGTTGAGGTAGTATTCTGTAACGTAGACGCAGCGAGTCAAAAAGCAGGTGTCGTTAGTGAGTTTAATAATAACAAACATGGCACGATAGAAACCAAGAGAAGCGTCTGACATAGAAACATAAACAATGCTACCTGATGACTGATAACAAAAGAGCGCTATATAAAGTGTAAGTAATCAAGGGAATAATGAAGTCCAGGTGTGACTGATGATGAGATGCAGGTGTGAAAAAGAATAGTTGCCAGGTGTGCGTAAAGTTTAGTTGCCAGGACTGCTGGTTAATAGACCGGTGACGTCGAGCGCCGTAGCAGGTTTGTGACACGGACTTTATAACATTCCCAGAAGGTATGGATTATTGGGTCTTTGTTTGTTTTACACTTAAGACATGACTCTGCTGTTGTGCTGTAGAATTTGTAAAGTTTGTCTCTCGTATAATAAATTCTCTACATTTTTTTATTTAACCTTCATTTAACCAGGGAAAACATTTGTTTATAATGGATTACGCATACATTTTTGCTAACTGTAATATCTTACCCATCATATGAATATCTTTCTCTGACACAAATAGGCTTTCCTCAAGATTACTCTGTTGTCCAAAATATTTCAAATCAAAATTTCATGACATGAAACTTTTAAGTTGCTTGCATTTGAAAATATCTAGATTGTTCATCCCAAAATTGCTTTTTAATTCTGAAATGGTAATAAATGCATTTCCTATTACCAAGTAATTTACAGTTTCCATGCCTTTAGTTTTTCATGTGGACCAATTTATCTGTGAATTCTGAAAAGCTATCCAAGGATTGTTCCATAGGGTTGTGTTTTTAGGGAGTTATATTGGTTATTGTAGAATACATTTAATTGTCTTACATATTGTTATCGTGTTCTCAACTATGAAGTTGTTCTTAGCTTTATCCTTTGAAAAAGGACATTTGAAAATATTCTTGGGATGAGCATGCACATCTTCAAATATACCTATACTTCCTCTTTAGTACATTTAACTATATGTCGCAAGTATAAGCCTTGGGTGGCGAGTTGATACAATTCCAAGTCTGGAAGGTTAAAACCCCCCTCAGACATAGGAAGATGTAAAAATTAATTTTTTATTCTCCAGGTTTTATTTGACCATATAAAGTCTGTTATGACTGAGTATACTTTTTTAAAGAATGTCTTTGGTGGAGTGATTTGGTATTTCTAATAATAAATTGTAATATAAAAACTTTGGAAGCCATCCCAATCTGATGTTTATTCTACCTGAAATATTTATGGGAAGATTGTTCCACTTAATTAGATCTGTTTTCATATTTTCAAGCATGGTGGTGGCAGCATCATGTTATGGGTATGCTTGTCATTGGCAATGACTAGGGAGTTATTCAGGATGAAAAGAAATGGAATAAAGCTAAGCACAGACAAAATCCTAGAGGAGAACCTGGTTCAGTCTGCTTTTCTACAGACACTGGGAGACAAATGCACCTTTCAACAGGACAATAACCTAAAACAACGAGACAGAAAATACACTGGAATTGCTCACCCAGATGACATTGAATGTTCCTGAGAGGCCTAGTTACAGTTTTTGACTAAAACATGCTTGAAAATACATGGCAATACTTGAAAATGGCTGACTAGCAATGATCAACAACCAACTTAATACTAACTCAAGAGAATTGGGTATTCAATAACAATGTTATTTGGTAACATGCAAAAAATGTTTTATGAACAGTGTAGTACAGTTCAGTGTGTCTGAGCTTGTCTCAGGTGTAGAGACACACAAGAGCAGAGAACTGTAGTTAGAGATTGTTACACCAGAATGAGATTTACCCAAAGATGTTTGCCGACATCTTGTCTACTTCAAGTCTTCTTTCATTGATTGAGACAGGTGGGTGTCAAAAAGTGCTGCATGTCATGATGACAGAGACCTGTCTCGACCAATGACTGAGAAGTCCTGAAATAGACACAATGCCGGTGCACATATTGATGGATTACTTTAAGAAAAAATGAATTTATTTGGATAACGGAGTGTTTTCGAAATTCAAACGGATCCCCTGCAACTTGACACAGACATTTTATGAGACTCCTGTTTCCCTGAATTAAGGACGAAGACGGCATCGCTAAGGTTAATTGAAAATGTTTTGTGCTACCTCAAACAGGGGTATCCTGTAACTCCCAGTAATGGGTTCCAAAAATATTTGGTTATCACATTATCTGGTGTAACAATCTTTAGCCAAGAGAACTGGTGATCAGCAGAAGATTGGAGAGGTGGTCATGATAAAATTGCGAATCCAAAGAAACATACAATAAATTCATGGAATACTTGTAAAGCTGTGTCTAGTCCTGTGACAGTTCAGTTGTGCTTCAATGACACACACAGGCAAAGGAATTATGTTTCTGTATCTAGAATCCACACCAGGATGAAGCCCAGGCACCACACGGTACTGTTATACTCTATTGTACAGTTTGAACAAGCATAAACTCAACATTAGGGTAGACCAGTTAAACATGCATACATGTGCACAGGCACAAAGATTACATTTACAACAATATCTAGCCTAATTGAAAGAATTATGGCATAAACCTCAACCTTTGCACAGTGACCAGAACATACAAATGAACCTGGTAGGTAGATATTGTGCTAACATTTGCTGGTAAACCTAGCTTTAGGTGGCTGGTTGTAACATTGTAGCTTTCTGTTTAGTAGCTAGCCATATCTAAGACTAAGAAGAGAAGAGGTTTTACAATCGAGATACAAAAGATCTCACATTGTAAAACCTCTTCCATTTTTTGTCATAGATATGGCTATCGATTAGTTGCTACCTCGATAGCTAGCTAAGTTAGGTTAGCAAACAGAAAATAATTTGTTTAGCCAGCAATACACAGTATGTGTTTCAGTAGATAAACTAAAATTAGCTAGCTAGCTAGCGTAGGTTGTTTGCAGGATAAATAACTGACGTATACTATCTAGGCACCATTTTAGTCATCTGCCCTCTTGATGCTGGCATCGGCTATAGCTGAGCTTCTAACAATAGCCAAATCCAACTCTTTGTTTTGAATCCTCTTCACTATATTCCTGTTGAAACATATGTGCTTGAATGTCACCATGTAGCTAATAGATGCTCCATTGTCGAATTTGTGTTGATTAGAGGAATCACTTGAAGCCATTGTGTCTGGTCAGTTCTTTCAGTTTTGCCCAAAGGATTGTTGTTAACATCTGTCTCCTTTTTAAAAAAAGCCTGCCTTGGGGAGGGATGGGGGCCAGAGCACGAAGCACAGAGAGTGCAAAATAATGTGTTTACTTGTATATTTAGCAATGAATCCGCCAATAGAAACATTGCTGAAAGATTTCCAATGGCTCTATCAAACAAGGACAACAATATTTACACCCACAAAAACGTATAGTGCAAGCAGTATAACACAGAGCCTCCGTGAAATGCCACAAAGCAGGACTATATGTATTTTTAGATCTTGTCCCTCCCATCAATCCACCGGAATGGTATATCGTTCAGCTCTTGAAGCCCTGGGCCCTGGGCAATTATGTGTGAAACACATCTAACTGTCCCAGAAATGCCTCAGACATGATGAAAACAAGGCCAGATTCCCCCAGGTTGAAATTCCCCTTTAAGGACTGGTGAGTTTTTTCAGGATAAA
Organism: Oncorhynchus masou masou; assembly: GCF_036934945.1. Taxonomy (NCBI): domain Eukaryota; kingdom Metazoa; phylum Chordata; class Actinopteri; order Salmoniformes; family Salmonidae; genus Oncorhynchus; species Oncorhynchus masou. The sequence continues at coordinate 35,136,903 of NC_088239.1, read as the reverse complement.
AAAGGGAGCTAAGCACAGGCAAAATCTTAGATGAAAACCTGATTCAGTCTGCTTTGCACCAGAAACTTGGAGATTAATTCACCTTTTGGCAGAACATTAAACCTAAACAAAAGGGCAAATTTACACTGGACTTGCTTACCAAGAAGAGAGTGAATGTTCCTGAGTGGCCGAGTTACAATGTTGACTTTAATCTGCTTGAAAATCTATGGCAATACTTGCAAAGAGTTGTGTAGCAATATTCAACAATCAATTTGACAGAGCAAAAACATTTTTTTAAAGAATAATGGGCAAATATTGTGCAATCCAGATATGCAAAGCTCTTAGAGTCGTAACCAGAAATACTCACAGCTGTAATCGCTGCCAAAGGTGATTCTAACATGTAAAAACTCAGGGGTGAGAATACTTATGTGAATGAGATAGTTCTGTATTTTATTTTCAATAAATGTGCTAAAATGTATAACATGTTTTCACTTTGTCATTATGGGGTATTGTGTATGGATGGGTGAGGAGGGAGAAACAGTGTAATCCACTTTGAATTGAGGCAGTAACACAACAAAATGTGTAATAAGTCAAAGGGTATGAATACTTTCTGAAGGCATTGTACACTATCTCTGGATAGGGCCAATATAATGGTGAGATATTCATGGTAACTTGATGCCAGAGTAGTAAAATACAGTAAAAGTGACTATAAAACTGTAAGACATTTTTTATACAGTATTTTACTGTAATTACATTGGATTGGTATACTTTTCGATACTGGAGCTAACTTCAAAGCAGTGTGCAGATGTGTGTATCACTTTATCAGAAGTATGTCATGAATGACGTCCAAAGCTTAATTTGATCACATGCTTTTTCAAACCGTGTGTTACAAAAAGCGAGATCCCACTGATTCCGCCATGGTTGAGGTGCTTTCTTTGATTCTAAGCTGCTTTCAAACACTGGCCTCTACTGGACATCACACTTAAAAAATATGCTTAAGATTTTGGACAAACTGTTTCACCTGACAGGTAGCTTAGCAGGTAGAGTAGGGAACTATAGAATTTTCAAGGACGTGAGGGTATGAGGTTGACTCCTGTTGAAGACATTACTTAGAAATGTGTTTTATATGAAACTACACTTTCTGCACTGATATGGCAGGTGAAAACCTGAAGAAAATCCAACCAGGAAATGCTATTATTTTGAAATGGCTGTTTTTCCATTGAAAGTCTATCCACCATACAAAGACTTATGACCCAGTTCGCGATCCCTATGGCTTCCACTACATGTGGCCAGTCTTTAGACATTGTTTCAGGCTTTTACTCTGAAAAATGATGGAGAAACACCACTTTCAATGAGTGGGCAGTAGAAATTTCCAGAGATGTTTTCTACGCGTGACCAGGAGCACGCCTTCCTTGTATTTCCTTTTCTATTGACGGAGATATTGTCCGGTTGAAATATTATTGATTATTTATGACAAAAACAACCTGAGGGATTGATTATAAACATCGGTTGACATGTTTCTACGAACTTCTATGGTACTTTTTGGATTTTTTGTCTGCCTGCTGTGACTGCGCTTTGTGCCAATGGATTACTGAACAAAACGCAACAACAAAACTGAGGTTTTTGGACATAAAGAGGGACTTTATCAAACAAAACTAACATTTATTGTGTAACATGGAGTCTTGTGAGTGCATCCATATGAAGATCATCAAAGGTAAGTGATTAATTTTATCGCTATTTCTGACTTTTGTGACTCCTGTAATTGGCTGGTATGTAATGTTTTGTTAGCTGGGCACTGTCCTCAGATAATCACATGTTATGCTTTCACCACAATGTATTTTTGAAATCTGAGACTGTGGTTGGATTAACAAGAAGTGATATCTTTAAGCCGATGTATAACACTTGCATGTTTTAGGTATTTTTATTATGAGATTTCTGTTGTTTGAATTTGGCACTAGTGGAACACCTATCCCTAATAGGTTTTAAGCATCCTAAATAATGCTATAGATTAAAATGAAAAAAAATGTGAACCTGGTATTCCAATGTAAGATGCAAACCTGGTATTCCAACTGCTTATAGGCTAATAAAGCCTATATAAATATATAGCCACTGCGCCACAGAATTTTGATAAAAATAATGGAGAAAAAAACTCTCATGATCACACACTGGTATTGTCACATTCGTCAAATGGAGGAGACCAAGGCGCAGCATAATGTGAATACATGATACTTTTAATAAAGATAGACATAAAACAAACTATACAAAATAACAAAACGAACGTGAAGCTATGATACAAAAGTTCAAACACAGGCCACTAGACATAGACATAGACAATAACCCACGAAATACCCGAAGAAGATGGATGCCTAAATATGGTTCCCAATTAGAGACAACAATAAACAGCTGCCTCTAATTGAGGACCAATCTAGGCAACCATAGACATATATAAACACCTAGATAGTAAACGACCCCATAAACCTACAAAGCCCCTAGACAGTGTAAAAAACACTTACATCACCCATGTCACACCCTGACCTAACCAAAACAATAAAGAAAGCAAAGAATACTAAGGTCAGGGCGGGACAGGTATTTATTGCAGACGAGCAGATCTCAGCGACTTGCATTGTGAACAGATAATGAAGTAATGAACAGTATTCGGCACAATTTGGTGAAAGCGCTCAAGCCTTCAGAAAGCCTTGGTTTTCATCACCACAAGGTATTAGAGCAAGCAGGTTGGCTTTGCATATTACCTCACATCAATGAATACTAGATGTTTTATATCACTTGCATTTCTAGAGGCCAATACAAAGGCTTCCAAACTGGCTGTGATTATAGAGGACAACAGATCAAATGGACATGGGTAAACAACCATTGAGGTTTAATATCCACTACCACTTTGATATGTTCCATATATACATTTCATTGTTAGATAACAACAACCACATCACTTAATTTGGTACAGGACATTCACTAACATGTGCACAAATATAGCCACTTACAAAACATGTCTTAAAATATGTGAATGAGCCAGCTATTATTTCTCCTCCCACAATAGTTCTTCACAGTCCATCATAATTTACATTATGCTGCAGTAAATGTATAGAAAAACAGCAATACAGTCTTTTATTGTTGAATTGTATTGAAAATAAACATCAATTGCAAATAGTAAATATTTCATTATATATTACAACATATCAACTGATATTTGGTGTTCCTCATTACTTGTTTTTGTAAGAGGTGTTGACAAGCTGAAGGAATTCCCTACTTTAGGTCAGTTAGGATCACCACTTTATTTTAAGAATGTGAAATATCAGAATAATAGTAGAGATAATTATTTATTTCAGTTTTTATTTATTTCATCACATTCCCATTTGGTCATAAGTTTACATACTCTCAATTAGTATTTGGTAGCATTGCCTTTAAATGAATTAACCTGTGTCTGTAACGGCCGTTGGTGATGAAGAGGAGGACCAAGGTGCAGCGTGGTATGTGTCCATATTTTTTAAACGAACACAGAAATAACAAAACTAACAAAGAGAACAATTAAAAACAGTTCTGGCTGGTGCAGACACACAACAGAATACAATCACATACAGATAAGGGTGAAAACAGGCTACCAAAGTATGGTTCTCAATCAGGGACAACGATAGACAGCTGCCTCTGACTGAGAACCACACCAGGCCAAACACAGAAATCCCAAATCATAGAAAAACGAACATAGACTGCCCACCCCAACTCACCCCCTGACCATACTAAAACAAAGACAAAACAAAGGAACTCAGGTCAGAATGTGACAGTGTCAAATGTTTCGTGTAGCCTTCCACAAGCTTCCCACAATAATTTTTGTGAATTTTGCCCCATTCCTCGTGACAGAGCTGGTGTAACTGAGTCAGGTTTGTAGGCCTCCTTGCTCGCACACTCTTTTTCAGTTCTGCCCACACATTTTCTATAAGATTGAGGTTATGGCTTTGTGATAGCCACTCTAATACCTTGACTTTGTTGTCCTTAAGCCATTTTGCCACAAGTTTGGAAGTATGCTTGGGGTCATTGTCGATTTCGATTTTCCTGACTGATTTATGGAGATGTTGCTTCAATATATCCACAGACTTTTCCTACCTCATGACGCCATCTATTTTGTGAAGTGCACCAGTTCCTCATCCAGCAAAGCACCCCCACAACATGATGCTGCCTCCCCCGTGCTTCACGATTGGGATTGTGTTCTTTGGCTTGCAAGCCTCCCACTTTTTCTTCCAAACATAAAAATAGTAATTATGACCAGGCAGTTCCATTTTCGTTTCATCAGACCATAGGACATTTGTCCAAAAAGTATGATCTTTGTCCCCATGTGCAGTTGCAAACCGTAGTCTTGCTTTTTCATGGCGGTTTTGGAGCAGTGGCTTCTTCCCTGCTGAGCGACCTTTCAGGTTATGTCGATATAGAACTCGTTTTACTGTGGATATAGATATTTTTGTACCTGTTTCCTCCAGCATCTTCACAAGGTCCTTTGCTGTTGTTTTGGGATTGATTAGCACTTTTCGCACCAACGTACGTTAATCTCTAGGAGACAGAACGCATCTCCTTCCTGAGCAGTATGACGACTGCATGGTCCCATGATGTTTATACTTGCATGCTATTGTTTGAACTGTACAGATGAACGTGGTACCTTCAGGCATTTGGAAATTGCTCCCAAGAATGAATCAGACATGTGGGCGTCTATAATTTATTTTCTGAGGTATTGGCTGATTTCTTTTGATTTTCCAAGGATGTCAAGCAAAGAGGCACTGAGTTTGAAGGTTGGCCTTGAAATACATCCAATTGACTCAAATTATGTCAATTAGCCTATCAGAAGCTTCTAAAGCATTGACATTATTATCTGGAATTTTCCAAACTGTTTAAAGGCACAGTCAACTTAGTGTATGTGTACTTCTTACCTACTGGAATTGTGATACATTGAATAATGTGAAATAATCTGCCTGTAAACAATTATTGGAAAAATTACTTGTGTCATGCACAAAGTAGATGTACTAATCAACTTGCCGAAATTTGTGAAAAAATAGTTTTAATGACTCTAACCTCAGTGTATGTAAACTTCCAACTTCAACTGTATGTGTTAGTGGAGTATGTGCCTGAGGGCACACACTTAGTGTGTTGTGAAATCTGTCACAAGAAGACAGTGAATGTGGGTAGAGATCTCATTGAAGGAGAATTGAGTAATGAAGAGGTTAATGTTTACCATAATACCAGCGTAAGACCTGCCTGCCTCCAGCAGTGTATTGAAGCAGATCAGAAAAGTAATATTTCTTGCCACCTGAACAGGCTGGCAGTCAGTGGATCAAAGAAAATCATAAACAATAAAATCAAATCAAATTTGAAGGCGAGGTCAGTACAGGTGCATCAAAGCTGGGACCGAGAGACTGAAAAACAGCTTCTATCTCAAGGCCATCAGACTGTTAAACAGCAACCACTAACATTGAGTGGCTGCTGCCAACACACTGACTCAACGCCAGCACTTCAATAATGGGAATTGATGGGAAAGGATGTAAAATATATCACTAGCCACTTTAAACAATGCAACCTAATATAATGTTTACATACCCTACATTATTCATCTCATATGTATACATATATACTGTACTCTATCATCTACTGCATCCTTATGTAATACATGTATCACTAGCCACTTTAACTATGCCACTTTGTTTACATACTCATCTCATATGTATATACTGTACTCAATACCATCTACTGTATCTTGCCTATGCTGCTCTGCATCATCACTCATTCATATCTTCATGTACATATTCTTTATCTCCTTACACTGTGTATAAGAAATTAGTTTTGGAATTGTTAGCTAGATTACTTGTTGGTTATTACTGCATTGTCGGAACTGGAAGCACAAGCATTTCGCTACACTCGCATTAACATCTGCTAACCATGTGTATGTGACAAATAACATTTGATTTGATTTGAATGTGATGATAGAACTAAAAGCTGAAATAAATCATTCTCTCTACTATTATTCTGACATTTCACATTCTTAAAATAAAGTGGTGATCCTAACTGACCTAGGCAGGGAATTTTTATGAGGATTAAATATCAAGAATTGTGAGAAACTGAGTTTAAATGTATTTGGCTAAGGTGTATGTAAACATCCGACTTCAACTGTACATGGACGTATTGTTAACGTGACTATACAAATATGATAAACAGAGTGTAGCAGCAGCATAAAAGAGGGGTTGGGGGAGGGGCACACAATGTAGATAGTCCGGGTAGTCATTTGATTACCTGTTCAGGAGTCTTATGGCTTGGGGGTAAGAACTATTGAGATGCCTTTTGGTCCTAGCCTTGGAACTCCTGTACAGCTTGCCATGCGGTAATAGAGAGAACAATCTATGACTGGGGTGTGTAGTGGAAATTTCCTGTATTTACCAAATCATTAGACCACCACACAAGTCAGAGTTATCATAAAGTCCATCTTTAATTATTATGAGCTCCATCACAACCCTGTGACTCTCAGATCAATTCAGTGTCTATAAATTAATTATCTGAGAGTGCTTACACATTGCAACTGAGATCCTTTATAGCAAAGACACACATAGCCAGACAGCATTGACTATAAATTATCATTCAGCTTTGTCTCCTAAACTATGTTCTTATCTCGCTCTTGGTACCACTCAGGACCATATACCAAAACCTCATCAACAGGCATATATCAAATACACCCCTCTTGGACAAGACCACAGAGACACAGTGACTGGCACACAGACATGGTGGAGCCAAGAGATAATTGGTTCCCCCTCAATCATCCCTTCACATGGTTTAAAAGATATGTTTACATATAAAGACAAGCTTGACCTCTCCCCTCTCTGCGGCCCAAGTAACTGAACCCAAAACAGGAAGGATAACTGCAAATGGCCTCCACTATAGTACAACAAGTTACATTCTAAATGAAAAGTAACTCACAAGCATATAATGAAAATAAAACATCTTATCTATGTTACCCAACTATTCTGATTAATCCCCAACAGGTGGCTTAGGGCCTTCCTCTGACACCGGCTGGTGTAGAGGTCCTGGATGGCAGGCAGTTTAGCCCCAGTGATGTACTGGGCCGTACGCACCACCTTGTGTAGTGCCAAGCGGTCGGAGGCCGAGCAGTTGCTGTACCAGGCAGTGATGCAACCAGTCAGGATGCTCTCGATGTTGCAGCTGTAGAACCTTTTGAGGATCTGAGGACCCATTTTTAGTTTCCTGGAAGGTGGAATAAGCTTTGTCGTGCCCTCTTCATGATTAGCTTGGTATGTTTAGACCAATCTAGTTTGTTGTTGATGTGGACACCAAGGAATTTGAAGCTCTCAACCTGCTCCACTACAGCCCCGTCGATGAGAATGGGGACGTGCTCGGTGCTCCTTTTCCTGTTGTCCACAATCATCTCCGTAGTCTTGGTTACGTTGAGGGATAGGTTGTTATTCTGGCACCACCCGGCCAGGTCTCTGACATCCTCCCTGTAGGCTGTCTCGTCATTGTCGGTGATCAGGCCTACCACTGTTGTGTTGTCAGCAAACTATGACATTATTGTCATAGTTCGTAACATTATTGTATGTTGCACCTTATCATTCCGTCCAAGCACATAGGAGTTTCCCACAATGTTGCCCTTATATTTTTTTATTTAATCTTTATTTAACTAGGCAAGTCAGTTAAGAATAAATTCTTAGTTACAATGATGGCCTTACAAAAGGCAAAAGGCCTCCTGCGAGGACAGGGGCTGCGATTGAAAATATAAATATTACTCAGGACCACAGATCTAGTTCTGTATACAGTGACTTTGTTTACCTTGCACGATTGCAGTGGTAAGGAATGTAACTCCTGATATATCTACATCCATATTCCTGGAAAATCACCACAGGTCTACTGTATATGTATTATTTGTTGTAAACACTGTGGATTTACGTTTGTTGCATTCTTGACTAGTAATCCTGAATTACGAACTGCCTCATAAAAATCTGATTTTAAGATCTGTATAGCCATGAATTATCTCTGCCTAATTATGAAAGATTGTTTTATTTTATGAACTGATAATGTGTAGTTTTTCTCTTATAATCCTTGCTATTAGCTTAGCAATAGCCAATACTGCTCACACACACAGCAGATCATAGGGATTTGGGTTTATTGGCAAGCTATTTATGGACATGGTGGGGTGACATTTAGAGAGTTCTTACTAGTAACAAAGCCTAGCGCTTTCATATGAGGGGAGCGTGCCTTTGGTTGTGCACCAAAAGTGCAATTTATAATCTGACAACTAACCCGGACCGCCATATAAAAGCATCACTCATAACTCCCGCGCTTTGCATACTGCAAGTCAAAAGCATTTAATGGTGAGATGTAACTTTCCCTGAGTTCCATTGATCATGTGGCAGGCTGCGATTCCCATGAGCAGTGTGTATTAAGGCCAGTGACAAGCGGAAAACATTACAAATGAGCTTTAACAAATTTGCGAGGCAATGTCACCGCTTTGATGTATAGATAAGTGGATTCTGGCTTCTCTCTCTCTTTCCTCTATCTCATTGTCATTCTTATTCTCCTTCACTCTCTCCATATTTATCTCTCTCTCTCTCGCTCCCCATCTATCTGTCTCTCCTTTTCTATCTCTCTCTTCATCTACTCCTCTCTCACCTCTCTCTCTGTGTCCCCCCCCCTCTCTGTCTATTTGTATCTATTCCACACTTTTGAATTACTGAACTGATGCGCGGGGGAAATCTCAGTGATTAACGTGTCTTCGTTCTGATGAGAGTCAAGAGTGAGTCATAAATCACGCCCTGGAGATCAGGCTTCAGAGGGAAAATCCCTCTTGCTATGGAATGTAGCTATGTGATTGTGCCTGCCACGGCAGGGTTGAAATAGAGCCCCACAGTGGAGGTGTCATAATACCCATAAAACCTAGTGGTCAAACAGGGAAATGGTTCCAATCATTTTTCTATTATTCATTTTTTCCCATAGGGGATTTTAGAAACACTAATAATAAGAGCTGTGTTTCGTGTAGGCTAACACTGGTGTGACATTTTGATTACCGTGTAAAATGAATTTTATCAATATATTCGGCTCAATTTTTAATCAGATTCGAAAGTGCCAATTAACATAAAAGTAGATATGCAAAACTACAAATCGCTGCACGGTCCTGCACGTCATCTCTAGATGACACCTTTGCTACCAGTTATTGTGTCAATTTAAAACTTGCACAAGTTATTTCACAGAATTGTCCATTCAAAGAAATTCAGCCAATTTATTAATTTAGCTATCATTAGATGGTTAATCCAGAGATTCTTACCTTTTGCCTTGATTCGGCGGTCTCGTCCAGATCCTCATGGCATTTGTAGTTCTTTATGATAGTTATATTAGCAGCAAATTAGCATTAGATTTATGGGGGTAAATCCAGGAAAATATATTGATGAAAGTCATCTTGTCCTAGAGATTTACCCGGTTATCAATACATCATGCCAGGGTAAGCCTACATGAAACACAGCCCTTATTTGAAGTGTTACTAAAATGCCCTATGGGGAAAAATTAATGGTGGAAAAATGATTGGAACCATTTCCCTGTTTGACTGCTAGGGTTTATGGGTATTATGACTCATACTGTAATACTGTAGTCTGAGATGTAATGCTGGCAGGCTGAGGCGGATGTTTTTAAAGTCATACACATCCGTGGAAGTACGAGGGAAGCATGGTGATAAATCCTTATCCTAGGCCTAGATCTTGCTCTTTTTACACTGTTCCGCTAGACTTGGGAGAATTGTAATTGAGAGGGGAAACATGAAAACAAAGCTAATGATCTTTCCTCCCACTTTACATTTTTCCCCTGGGCTTTCCGTCTGTGCTACTAAACTCATACATCGTTCACTAAGTACAACAGCAATCTGGTCCCCCTCAGATGGTGAGGTGGGGGAAATTGAAAGATGCTGTCTATTCCCCGGATGAACTCATGCTGTCTGAAGTCCTCCTTTGTAGATTTATTTGGGTAGTATTCAGGAGAGATTTGTTCTTTCTTAAAGAAACATTTATATAAGGACAAACTGTACTTAAAATAGCCATATATGTCATACTGTATACACCAGTGTGGTTCAATATGCTTTCTGAATGTCAATTGGGAGTCAATCATGTGTTGTCTAAACGCACAGATGTGAGCACTATTGATTGCCATCCTAACACCACTTCCAATGCATATTGCCATGTACTCTTGTCTTTTGATTGTCCTAGTCTTGTCCTTTGGTAGTGGTCATAGCAGGCTGCCACAAACATATAATTAGTCATTTAATAGGATATCTATGGTCACAGCAGGTTTTCTTGGAATGTTCCCTAATTCAATGGTTCTATACTGGTTTTGCCTTGGGACCCAAATTAAATCAGGTTGTCCCAGTCACGACCAAATATTCACCTCACATTTCAAATTTTCTCCAAAATGTAATTTGGAGAAAAAGAAGAATGCGATATTGATAGTAAATGTAAACGTTATGACATAATAAATAATTCACTTTCCCATATTCTCGATAAAGAATAATAAGATTGATGTTTTGAGACCACAAAATCTGCTAAATATCTTTGCTAATTAAGGTAAACTCACTCACTTTTGAACATCGTGCTGGTCCATACAATTGACCTTATTTTAGCGCTCCAGAAAAGTAATACTTACAGATTAACTGTAAAATCAATACCAATTTCTCCCCTTTCTAACAAAATCAATGACGAGACCTTCATGATGCCCATCTCTGCATGATTCAAGTAGGCAATGAACTCCGTCGGGTCTTTTTAAAAACGGCGGGTGGGGAAGCTAAACCTATTGCCAGATAGTGAGAAAGAGAGATATCGTGTGGGGAAACTGCTTTTTTCACTCGACCTGTCCAACTTATCACCTTATCGCCTCTAAATGTAAATAAAACAGTATAAAGAGTTTATATAATGTGTCATTACATACCTATTTGAAGGTTTGTGTCGAATTTGAATCGGGTTTTTAGGGCGGTACTAAAGTTTTCTTCAGAAGAAACAGCGGCTTTTGAGAGTCATGATAGCTTGCAGTGATGACACAAAAAATGACGAGGTATCCCCCCTTACCCTGTCCCTTTCTTGTTTTAAAACGGTGAGAGAAGTGATACACCTGGTGGAGAGAGGCTGTAAGACAGAATTAGTTGCTTTATGCATACTGTACGCTACGCCATGACACGTCACGATGTAACGTACAGCGTCGGAGGGGTCAGTTTTTTCAACTTTTCTCCAATACTATAGAGCCATTACCATGTCAATCAACGCTTGAATAGAAACGTAGTTTACACCCCAGATTTTGATGTCAACACAGTCGCTACAGTCCCGTTAGTTTTCTTTGCAGCCTTGTTTGAATGTCGCGGTTGCACACATTTGTACGGAATGGGGTTAGCGTACGTTACTCTATATTTAAAATACTGTGATTGAAGAAAAATTGTTCAGAGATTAAATTATTTAGTCACTTAATACCACTTTTGACTTGGTTTTAAGCTCAGACTGGAGTATTTTTTTCATTGAAATTGAAAAAATGCAGAGGTAAGGTCTTCTTTTTATTTTTCACTCAAACACCACATTCAAGATCCACCAGTTGAGAATCACTGCCATAGTGGGCATACAGCTAGCCTTTACCATTGGATATATTCAGAAATGTTAACATTCACAAGATTGTTTCTACTTAACAGTTTTCACAGTCACATGTTGAAAGGTTCTGAGTGTATCATCATCACAGTGGTCTTGTCAGCAATATCGCATTGGTTCTCCCCAAACAGAATGAACACACAGGAACATCTTCTTGTTACTTTTGTGTGTTTGTGAGTGTTGGAGTGTTCTAGTGAGTCTGCTATAGGCCCGGCGGAGAGGCTCTGCTCCTCCCCTTGATGGCTTGTGATTTTCTCCTTCAGGCCCAGTGCTTCAGCTCCAAAGATATGGTCTGGACTCTCCCTGCTGTCTGCTCAGCGTCTCAACACACACCCAGACATGCACGCACACATGCATTCACAGTCAGTCAGTCAGTCAGACACACACACACACACACACACACACACACACACACACACACACACACACACACACACACACACACACACACACACACACACACACACACACACACACACACACACACAGAGACTCCATTGGCCCAGTCCATTCACAAATTTACAGCCTTACATAGACCACCAGACCAACCGCGACAGACACTGGAACATGGGCTAAGCCACAGAGAGACAGTATCTCTATGCCAGATACATTAGTACTTCAGCCTTGGTTTCTATTCTGTTCAAAAAGGACTATGAAGTGATAATTTGTTTTTAGTCTGCTATTTTTGTGCATATGTGAACAACTGGGGTTTGACTCCTATGTATTAGTAAAGGGAGCCAACGCAAGTCTTCAATTCTCAGTATAAACAAAACAACAGACATCTATAGCTAATCTCATTGTATTTACACTACTGGAATTCTATCAGATGCACACAGCTATCAAGTGTGTACTACAACACAATTATAATAACCATTGTAAATATTACCAGCATTTAACTGGAAGCAAAACAATTATATTGTTGAGGGGAATTAACTGAATGGATGTTTAAACAAATGAGTACTTCAGATGGATATGTATAATAAAATACATAATTAAATATTTTGTCTCTACCAATCACGTTTCTTTTCTATTTTATAGGTTTGGCAGCTAGGTCTGCATGGACAACAATGGATAGCTATCTGGACAATTTTCAATATTATTGATTGCAGGGTGTGTCATATAAGCTCACACCTATAGTAGGAACAATATCTTTCCATGCATTTGAACGATCACACAATAAGATGAGAAGAAGTGCAACTCCGTGAGGATTGAACTGACAAAGGGCGTGATTACCGCGGAGGTAATTGGAAGTGCTAAGGCAAGGGAAGGGCTACCCCATAATGAATACATTTACAACTCAATAAACATGTTAATTTCATCTTCTGTCCTTCACAGCTGTGCATTCCCGATAACACCATTGTGTGTCCCAAATGGCACCCTATTCCATATTTAGTGCACAACTTTTGACCAGAGTCCATAGGGCTCTGGTCAAAAGTAGTGAACTTTATAGGAAATTGGGTAGACATAACGTTAAATATAAATTGTCTCAAAGCAGAGCGAGAAAGCAGAGCATACAGACATACAGGCTTGAAGAATCCCTTTGACTGTATGACAGTATTTTATGTTTCTGAATAATACAAGTTAGAAATTATAGTTACTTTATTATTTAAATATTGACAGAACAGACAGAAACAACAACTGAACATGTGGGTCTGAGAAAGTGTGATGTCATTAATGTTTGTGTAAATCTATGTATTTAAATGTTAAGTTGTTTATTATTTTTGTCTATGTATGGTGTAAAAACAAAATAAAAAAAAATTCAAAGAAAATCAATTAAGAAGTATAGTCATGCCAATAGGCTCAGGTAGATTTATAACAGGGTCATTAGCATTAGGAAATAATAACATTTTATACCCTAACCTATCTCAAAATCTAAGAGTCAGATAACAACGAGACAGCGTCGATTCACTATTAGACTTGCAACCTTTCTGACTTAATATGTTTGTAGGTGCAACAGTTTTTATAAAATGTACAGTGGCTTGAGAAAGAATTCACCCCCTTGGCAAGTTTCTTATTTTGTTGCCTTACAACCTGGAATCAAAATTGATTTTTTTGGGGGGGTTTGTATCATTTGATTTACACAACATGCCTACCACTTTGAAGATGCAAAATATTTTTTATTGTGAAACAAACAAGAAATAAGACAAAAATACTGAAAACTTGAACATGCATAACTATTCACAACCCCAAAGTCAATACTTTGTAGAGCCACCTTATGCAGCAATTACAGCTGCAAGTCTCTTGGGGTATGTCTCTATAAGCTTGGCACATCTAGCCACTGGGATTTTTGCCCGTTCTTCAAGGCAAAACTGCTCCAGCAAGTTGGATGATTTCCGCCAGTGTACAGCAATCTTTAAGTAATACCACAGATTCTCAATTGGCTTGAGGTCTGGGCTTTGACTAGGCTATTCCAAGACATTTAAATGTTTCCCCTTAAACCACCCGAGTGTTGCTTTCGCAGTATGCTTAGGGTAATTGTCCTGCTGGAAGGTGAACCTCCGTCCCAGTCTCAAATCTCTGGAAGACTGAAACAGGTTTCCCTAAAGAATTTACCTGTATTTAGTGCCATCCATCATTCCTTAAATTCTGACCAGCTGCCCAGTCCCTGCTGATGAAGAACATCCCCACAGCATGATGCTGCCACCACCATGCTTCACTTTTGGGATGGTGTCCTCGGGTGATGAGAGGTGTTGGGTTTACTCCGGACATAGCGTTTTCCTTGATGACCAAGAAGCAACATTTTACTCTCATCTGACCAGAGTTCCTTCTTCCATATGCTTTGGGAGTCTCCCATATGCGTTTTGGCGAACAACAAACGTGTTTGATTTTTTTTCTTTTTCTGGCCCCTCTCCCATAAAACCCAGCTCTGTGTAGTGTACGGCTTAAAGTGGTCCAATGGACAGATACTCCATTCTCCGCTGTGGAGCTTTGCAGCTCCCTCAGGTCTATCTTGGGTCTCTTTGTTGCCTCTCTGATTAATGCCCTCCTTGCCTGGTCTGTGAGTTTTGGTGGGCGGCCCTCTGTTGGCAGGTTTGTTGGGGTGCCATATTCTTTCCATTTTTTAATAAGGGATTTAAAAGTGCTCTGTGGGATTTTCAAAGTTTCTGATGTTTTTTTATTACCCAATGCTGATCTGCACTTCTCCACAACTTTGTCCCTGACCTGTTTGGAGAGCTCCATGGTCTTAATGATACTGCTTGCTTGGTGGTGCCCCTTGCTTACTGATGTTGCAGACTCTGGGGCCTTTCAGAACAGGTGTATACAGTGGGGCAAAAAAGTATTTAGTAAAGATGAGAGAGGCCTGTAATTGACAGACAAAATGAGAAAATAAATCCAGAAAATCACATTGTAGGATTTTTTATGAATTTATTTACAAATTATGGTGGAAAGTAAGTATTTGGTCAATAACAAAAGTTTATCTCAATACTTTGTTATATACCCTTTGTTGGCAATGACAGAGGTCAAACGTTTTCTGTAAGGCTTCACAAGGTTTTCACACACTGTTGCTGGTATTTTGGCCCATTCCTCCATGCAGATCTCCTCTAGAGCAGTGATGTTTTGGGGCTGTTGCTGGGCAACACAGACTTTCAACTCCCTCCAAAGATTTTCTATGGGGTTGAGATCTGGAGACTGGCTTGGCCACTCCAGGACATTGAAATGCTTCTGAAGAAGCCACTCCCACGTTGCCTGGGCGGTGTGTTTGGGATCATTGTCATGCTGAAAGACCCAGCCACATTTCATCTTCAATGCCCTTGCTGATGGAAGGAGGTTTTCACTCAAAATCTCACGATACATGGCCCCATTCATTCTTTCCTTTACACGGATCAGTCGTCCTGGTCCCTTTGCAAAAAAAACAGCCCCAAAGCATGATGTTTCTACCCCCATGCTTCACAGTAGGTAGGGTGTTCTTTGGATGCAGCATTCTTTGTCCTCCAAACACGACGAGTTGAGTTTTTACAAAAAGTTATATTTTGGTTTCATCTGACCAAATTAAATTCTCCCAATCTTCTTCTGGATCATCAAAATGCTCTCTAGCAAACTTCAGACGGGCCTGGACATGTACTGGCTTAAGCAGGGGGACACGACTGGCACTGCAGGATTTGAGTCCCTGGTGGCGTAGTGTGTTACTGATGGTAGGCTTTGTTACTTTGGTCCCAGCTCTCTGCAGGTCATTCACTAGGTCCCCCCGTGTGGTTCTGGGATTTTTGCTCACCGTTCTTGTGATCATTTTGACCCCACGGGGTGAGATCTTGCGTGTATCCCCAGATCGAGGGAGATCAGTGGTCTTGTATGTCTTCCATTTCCTAATAATTGCTCCCACAGTTGATTTCTTCAAACCAAGCTGCTTACCTATTGCAGATTCAGTCTTCCCAGCCTGATGCAGGTCTACAATTTTGTTTCTTGTGTCCTTTGACAGCTCTTTGGTCTTGGCCATAGTGGAGTTTGGAGTGTGTGTAACGCGGTTCTTCTAACTCCTCCTCTGAAGAAGAGGTGGAACAAGGATCGGACCAAAATGCAGCGTGGTTCGTTAGATACATCTTTTAATGATGAAGTAAACACGAACAATACAAAACAACAAACGTCGAAAACCGAAACAGCCCTGACTGGTGCAACAAACACAGAGACAGGAACAATCACGCACAAAACCCAACACAAAACAGGCTACCTAAATATGGTTCCCAATCAGAGACAATGACTAACACCTGCCTCTGATTGAGAACCATATCAGGCCTAACATAGAAATGGACAAACCAGACACACAACATAGAATGCCCACCCAGCTCACGTCCTGACCAACACTAAAACAAGGAAAACACACACGGACGATGGTCAGAACGTGACAGTGTGACTGTTTGAGGTTGTGGACAGGTGTCTTTTATACTGATAACAAGTTCAAACAGGTGCCATTAATACAGGTAATGAGTGGAGGACGGAGGAGCCTCTTAAAGAAGAAGTTACAGGTCTGTGAGAGCCAGAAATCTTGCTTGTTTGTAGGTGACCAAATACTCATTTTCCACCATAATTTGCAAATTAATTCATTAAAAATCCTACAATGTGATTTTTTGGAATTTCTTTTCTAATTTTGTACCTATGATGAAAATTACAAGGCCTCTCTCATCTTTTTAAGTGGGAGAATTTGCACAATTGGTGGCTGACTAAATACTTTTTTGCCCCACTGTATATACTGAGATCATGTGACAGATCATGTGACACTTAGATTACACACACATGGACATTATTTAACTAATTATGTGACATCTGACGGTAATTGGTTGCACCCGATTGAATTTAGGGGCTTCATAGAAATCCATATGCACGCACCACTTTTTCATTTTTTTGTTGAATTTTTGCAACATGTTATTTTTTTAATTTCACTTCACCAATTTTGACTATTTTGTGTATGTCCATTACATGAAATCCAAATAAAAATAAATTTAAATTACAGTTTGTAATGCAACAAAATAGGAAAAATGCCAGGGGAATGAATACTTTTGCAAGGCACTGTATCATGTATTGCTCTCAAGTGTCACTAGAGAACCTATGATGTGCTCCCTTTTTGTAGCATTTCTGACAAAGCTTGAATCTTTTCAACCCAATCTCAGAGTTCTATTAAACCAGGATCAGCAACTCAACAATACAGCAGGCCGCCTGCACCAGGGGCTGCCAGTCAGCAGAAGTGGTTGAGAACAAACTTAGGCTACTGTAGATACTGTATATGTTGCTATTCAAGCTGAGGGTTAATCGGTTGTTATTAGTGAGCTGTTTCCCATTTATTAAGCATATGAATGATGTTTTGTTTGGAATAGATAGCTAGCCAGCAGCTGTATCTATACTGAACAAAAATATAAACGCAACATGCAACAATTTCAAAGGTTTTACTGCGTTACAGTTCTTATAAGGAAATCAGTCAATTTAAATAAATAAATTAGGCCCTAACCTATGGATTTCACATAACTGGGAATCCAGATATGCATCTGTTGATCACAGATTGCTTTAAAATTAAAAAGGTAGGTGCGGGGATCAGAAAACCAGTCAGTATCTGCTGTAACCACCATTTGCCATAGATCATAGATCATAGACCATAGATCTCCTTCACATAGTGTTGATCAGGCTGTTGATTTTGACCTGTGGAATGTTGTCCAACTCCTCTACAATGACTGTGCGAAGTTGCTGGGAACTGGTACATGTCAATCCAGAGCATCCCAAACAAGCTCAATGGGTGACATGTCTGGTGAGTATGTAGGCCATGGGAAGAACTGGGACATTTTCAGTTTCCAGGAATTGTGTACAGATCCTTATGACATGGGGCCGTGAATTATCATGCTGAATTTTTATTTATTCTTTTACCCCTTTTTCTCCCCAATTTCGTGGTATCCAATTGTTGTAGTAGCTACTATCTTGTCTCAACTCCCGTACGGGCTCGGAAGAGACAAAGGTTGAAAGTCATGCGTCCTCCGATACACAACCCAACCAGCCGCACTGCTTCTTAACACAGCACACATCCAACCCGGAAGCCAGCCGCACCAATGTGCAACCCGGAGGAAACACCGTGTACCTGGCAACCTTGGTTAGCGCGCACTGCGCCCGTCCCGCCACAGGAGTTGCTGGTGCGCGATGAGACAAGGACATCCCTACCGACCAAGCCCTCCCTAACCCGGACGACGCTAGGCCAATTGTGCGTCGCCCCACGGACCTCCCGGTTGCGGCCGGTTACGACAGAGCCTGGGCGCGAACCCAGAGTCTCTGATGGCACAGCTGGCGCTGCAGTACAGCGCCCTTAACCACTGCGCCACCCGGGATGCCCTAATCATGCTGAAACATGAGGTGATGGGGGCTGAATGGCACGACAATGGGCCTCGGGATCTCGTCATGGTATCCCTGTGCATTCAAATTGCCATCAATTAAAATGCAAAATTGTGTTAGTTGTCCGTAGCTTATGCCTGCCCATACCATAACCCCACTGCCACCATAACCCCACCATCACCTCTGCTCACAATATTGACATCACCAACTCACTCGCCCACATGATGTCATACACGTGCGGTTGTGAGGCCAGTGGGACGTACTGCCAAATTCTCATTTTTTTTAAAGGCGGCTAATGGTAGAGAAATTATTATAAGATTATCTGGTAACAGCTCTGGTGGACTTTCCTGCATTCAGCATGCCAATTGCACACTCCCTCAAAACTTGAGACATATGTGGCATTGTGTCGTGTGACAATACTGCACATTTTAGAGTGGCCTTTTATTGTCCCCAGCACAAGGTGCACCTGTGTACCGAAGGGCGGGTAAAATCAAGCCCTGCCTGACGCCAGGGCAGACATGGAAGCGAGTGCACCCATATCTTCCAGGACCAGCACACACACCACTCACAGCATTCTACCATTTCCTGTCACAATACATCCCTCCGTTCTCCCATGTTGTCCCACTAGGGATTTGAACCTCCCCATCTGCAACACTTCTGCCAAAATTGCCCCAAAAATAAACATTTTCCCCAAGAGCACAATGATTGACTATCTGTAGTCCTCCAAATCCCCCAGCAATACAGTTTGCAGGTCTAACCGCACACTGACATTATGGCATATCATCAATTCCTGGACATGACTCCAAAAACAAACCACCGATGGACAGTACCAAAATAGATGCTCTATTGATTCTGTTTACGCATACGGAGTCTGTACCAGCCTGACGGATGAACGCTCCATATATTGAGCAGTCTTTTTGTATATAATAGCTTAAACTGAAAATAACAAATTGATGCATTAATTGTTGTTTTGTATATAATTTCATAAACCTGATGCCATGGTATTGGGACATTGAAAATCTGTTTCCAAATATCTTGAATTTTATGCGGCATAGTTTAATGACCATAAGTGAAACATTTTACGATCTATATTAGTTATTTTAAGCCATTTATGATTTTTAATTGGTGACAAACTAATTAATTCCTTTCACTTTTATGTAATTGCCTTTTCTGTTTTTATGGTAGAGTTGTGATGAGTTGGTTATAATTTTGTGTTGAGCATACATCTCCATACACCTATATGAATTGTTTGTATGATATAATTCTACCTTCGTTGTTTACAATGCCATTCATAAACATGATACCTTTCTTATACATTCTCTCCAAGAAAAATGGTTTATCCTCTATCAGTACATTGGACTGACATAAGACATATTATTTGCTTTAATATAGATTCTGCCTCTTGTATAGGTTCATTTAAATATAAGGATACTTTAAACATTGGATGTGCCTCTCTTTGTAGCCTACTGGAAAACCAGTTGGGTTTAAGATATAGTTTCGGTATAATATAAGCTTTAAGAGAGGTTTAATGCCTTGATATTTAATATCCCTCCAAACTCATATTCATTTGAGAAAATATCTGTTTAACTATCTGGGTTTCCATTCCAAATCAAATTAAGTATTTGTTGCTCACTTAACTTGAATAAACATTGTCTTGTAGTCGGTAACACCATGAATAGATATGTAAACCGTGATATCACTACATACTTAATTCATGTAATGTTCCCATCCTATCTATTTTGCAAAGTTTTCAATCAAAATTGATAGTTGCAAGATCATTCAAATTTTCAGAAACGTGTACAACAAGCATATCAACTGCACCAGTGGAGGCTCCTCAGAGGAGGAAGTGGAGGGCCATCCTCCTCAGAACATTTTAAAAACATTTTAAAAGTTATCCTTTTTAGATAAAACTAAATATAATCACGTCACCAAATAATTGATTAAAACACACAATTTTGCAAAGAAGGTCTACAGTAGCCTCAACAGCACTCTGTACGGTAGCACCATGGTGTAGCCGGAGGACAGCTAGCTTCTGTCCTCGTCTGGGTGCATTGACTTCAACACTGAACCTAGGAGGCATACAGTAATTATGCCGACTTCCGGAGGATGTCCTCCAACCTATCAGAGCTCTTTTAGCATGAATTGACATGTTGTCCACCCAATCAAAGAATCAGATAACTAATCTGTTCCTGAAAGCACAAACTACATCAAGCTAGCACTGCTGTGCATAACGTGTGCTGTGTAGTTGAATCATAGAGAGAGAAAGACAATAGTTCAACAGTTTTGAACAAAGCTAATTTCTTCCAAAATGAAGGAGAAGCACTTAGCTAGCAAATGCACCAAGCCTGTTTAGCCTACTGAAACACCCTGCTCAAAAAGAGAGATGCTATGTTAGCCAGCTGTCTATGATAGAGCTCCAGTTCCTCTGTGGAGATGGGAGAAACTTCCACAAGGACAAACATCTCTGCAGCACTCCACCAATCAGGCCTTTATGGTAGAGTGGCCAGAGGGAAGCCACTTCTCAGTTTAAGGCACATGACAGCCCGCTTGGAGTTTGCCTAAAGTCACCCAAATGACTCTTAGACCATGAGAAACAAGATTCTCTGGTCTGAAACCAAGATTGAATTATTTGTCCTGAATGCCAAGTGCCACTTCTGGGGGAAACCTGGCACCATCTGTACAGTGGCGGCAGAATCATGCTGTGGGGATGTTTTTCAGCGGCAGGGACCGGGAGACTAGTCAGGATCAAAGGAACAATGAACGTAGGAAAGTACAGAGATACTTGATGAAAACCAGTTCCAGAGCGCTCAGGACCGCATACTGGGTGAAGGTTCACCTTCCAACAGGACAACAACCTTAACTTCTTGAAACTCCCCATCCCGGATCCGGGTTTGTGACTAAAGCCTCAGGCTCATTAGCATAGACTTGAACGTTAACGATTTCTGAAAATCGCAAATAAAATGAAAATAATGCGTCTGCTCTCAAGCTTAGCCTTTTCTTAACAACACTGTCATCTCAGATTTTCAAAATATGCTTTTGAACCATAGAAATGGACTAATTTGTGTAAGAGTATGCAAAGCTAGCATAGCATTTTGAGTAGCATTTAAACGCAACATTTTCACAAAAACCAGATAACCAAATAAATAAAATCATTTACCTTTGAAGAGCTTCTGATGTTTTCAATGAGGAGACTCTCAGTTACATACCAAATGCGCAGTTTTTCCTGAAAGCGTCTGTGTGTAGGAGAAATCGTTCCGTTTTCTACATTGCGTCTGGCTACCGAAACGAACCGAAAATTCAGTCACCTACAACGAAATCTAAACTTTTTTGCGGATTAACTACATAATATCGATGAAACATGGCAAACGTTGTTTGGAATCAATCCTCAATCCTGCACCAATTTCGGCGCAGTACACCGGGCGGACACCTGGTAAATGTGGTCTCTTATGGTCAATCTTCCAATGATCTGCCTACAAATACGTCACAATGCTGCAGACACCTTGGGGAAACGACAGAAAGGGCATGCTCATTCCTCTCGCATTCACAGCCATATAAGGAGACAATGGAAAACAGAGCCTCAAAAATCCTTGTCATTTCCTGGATGCCATCTCATCTTGGTTTTGCCTGAAGCTCACGTTCTAGGGCACGCACAGAGAATATCTTGGTATTTCTGGACACGTCAGAGTGTTTTCTTTCGAATGCTATCAATTATATGCATAGTCGAGCATCTTTTTGTGACAAAATATCTTGTTTAAAACGGGAACGTTTTTCATCCAAAATGAAATAGCGCCCCATAGATGTAAGAGGTTAAGCACCCACACCAGATACAGCCAAGACAATGCACGAGTGACTTCGGGACAAGTCTCTGAATCTCCTTGAGGGGCCCAGCCAGAGCACAGACTTGAACCCGATCTCATATCTCTGGAGAGACCTGAAAATAGCTGTGAAGCGACTCTCCCAATCCAACCAGACAGAGCTTGAGAGGATCTGCAGAGAAGAATGGGAGAAACTCCCCAAATACAGATTTGCCAAGCTTGTAGTGTCATACCCAAGAAGACTCAAGGTTGTAATCACTGCCAAAGGGGCTTCAACAAAGTACCAAGTAAATGGTCTGAATACACATACGTAAATGTGATATTTCCATTTTTTATTGAAAAAAAATGTGGTGGAAAAAAAGCAATTTAATCCATTTTAGAATAAGGCTGTAACATAACAAAATGTGGAAAAAGTCCAGGGGTCTGAATAATTTCTTAATGCACGGAATATACTATATTAGGTTTGTGTTGCTACTTGGCTGCTAGCTGTTTGTAATATTTTGTCTACTGAGAGAGATGTGCTTACATAAACGCTTGGTATGCTTTCGGCGAAAAGCTTTATTGAAATCTGATATGCCAGGTGGATTAAAAACAAGCTAAACTGTGTTTTGCTATATTGCACTTGTGATTTCATGAAAATTAAATATTTTTAGTGATTTAATTAGAATTTGGCGCTCTGCAATTCAGCGGTGGTTGACGAAAATGATCCAGCTAACGGGATGGGTGCATCAAGAAGTTAATGCAGCTGGTGGCCACACCAGATACTGGCTTTTACTTTGATTTTGACCTCCCATTTGTTCAGGGACACATGATTCCATTTCTGTTAGTCACATGTCTGTGGAACTTATTCAGTTTATGTCTCAGTTGTTGAATCTTATGTTCATATTTACACATGTTAAGTTTGCTGAAAATGAACACAGTTTTTCAGTGAGAGGACATTTATTTTTTTGCTGACTTCATTAACGGTAGCAGATAAATACTTTCCTGGTTAAATGGAAGGCTGCTCTTAGAATTTTTATACTGCCATTGTTTTGGGTAAATAGGGACATTTTGCCCAATATCTAAAATTGATATATTTTGATGTTTTGAAGTTCTACAACATTTTAATCATGATAATCTCAGGGTAATCTATTATTTCTAATTATGTAAATTTGGGCAGTGTGATCAATTTCTGGTTGTTAAAACGTCAAAATGCATATTTTTTACTGATGGAACTCTGAGGTCGTCCCATTGTTTCCTATAGGGAAAACAGGGGTATGTGTTTCTATTTCGCCAAATATCTCAATATGTATCTTTTGGATATTTTTTTTGAGCCATACACCACTTTAATCAGGAGGATCTCCTCTTTGTAATGATGGAAGGCTGGGCAGCGAGCTCTGCTGTAATCAAACACTCGCCTTCAAAATTAAAAAAATTACACATTACTGTTGGATCTCTGTGGCTGCCCCATTGTTTCCCTTTGGGGAAATTCTACACGGACATGTCTGTTTATTTCACAAAATATATCACAATGTATTTTAGATTTTTTTCAAGTCAGACACAATTTTTAGCAAGAGATTCTCCTCTTTGTCATGATGTAAAGGCTGGGCAGTGAGTTCTATTGTCATCAAATGCTAGCCCCAAAATACTGTACTTTTTGCCCTTGGAACTTTTTGCCAATTGTTTTCCTATTGAAGAGACATGCTGGTCATGCAACTATTGAAAATAAGGATGCACGATAATACATAAGGGTTAATCTAAGTTAATCTAATATAAGCATTTGTAAGTGCATTTATGAATGGTTAACTGGAGGAAAATATTGGCTCATTATTTGGCAAACACTGACCAGTTATTGCAGTATTTTGCCTAATATGATATAACCATTTATTAATTAAGTGATAATGCCAGAGAAGCCGGTGTTTGGAGGATATATTGGCATGGGTGTTTGTCGTGACTTTACTTTCATTAATCTGATGACTGTTATTTATTTAATCCACTAACTATGTTTAATTGTTACCGAATTAAATTAATCCAGTAACAATGAACTCATTAGGATTTTGGGCATCACGGAATAAGTTGTTTAGAGAGTTACCATCTCCCAAATTAAACTATATAAGGTATTTAACCTATAATATCGAAAACAGTACTTCTTCATTACTTCTTACCAAATACTCATTATGAACGATCGTAACCTTCTTGGATCTGCAAAACCCCCAGCATTGCTCATTATTCAGTACTACACAAACTGGTTTCATTCTTTATTTACTAGCTCAATAAATAATAACACAGAATAAACATAATATTTAGTGCTTTATCTGGGTAGCTGGAAAGTAGAGCATTGCAGTAGTCTAACCTAGAAGTAACAAAAGCATGGATTCATTTTTCTGCATAATTTTTGGACAGAAAGTTTCTGATTTTTGCAATGTTACATAGTTTTAAAAAAGCTGTCCTTGAAACAGTATTGTTATGTTCGTCAAAAGAGAGATAAGGGTCCAGAGTAACTCCGAGGTCCTTCACAGTTTTATTTGAGAAAACTGTGCAGCCATTAAGATTAATTGTGAGATTCAACAGAAGATCTCTTTGTTTCTTGTGACCTAGAACAAGCATCTCTGTTTTGTCCGAGTTTAAAAGTAGAACATTTCCAGCCATCCACTTCCTTATGTCTGAAACACAGGCTTCTAGCGATGGCAATTTTGGGGCTTCACCATGTTTCATTGAAATGTACAGTGTGTGTCATCCACATAGCAGTGAAAGTTAACATTATGTTTTCGAATGACATCCCCAAGAGGTAAAATATATAGTGAAAACAATAGTGGTCCTAAAACAGAACCTTGAGGAACATCGACATTTACAGTTGATTTGTCAGAGGACAAACCATTCACAGAGACAAACTGATACCTTTCCGACAGATACGATCTATACCAGGCCAGAACTTGTCCGTGTAGACCAATTTGGGTTTCCAATCTCTCCAAAATAATGTGGTGATCGATGGTATCAAAAGCAGCACTAAGGTCTAGGAGCACGAGGACAGATGCAGAGCCTTAGTCTAATGCCATTATAAAGGTAATTTACCACCTTCACAAGTGCAGTCTCAGTGCTATGATGGGGTCTAAAACCAGACTGAAGCATTTCGTATACATTGCTTGTCTTCAGGAAGAAAGTGAGTTGCTGCGCAAATGCCTTTTCTATAAAAAAAATGAGAGGAATGGAAGACTAGATATAGGCCGATAGTTTATGATATTTTCTGGGTCAATGTTTGGTCTATTCAAGAGAGGCTTTATTACTGCCACTTTTAGTGAGTTTGGTATACATCCGGTGGATAGAGAGCAGTTTATTATGTTCAACATAGGAGGGCCAAGCATAGGAAGCAGCTCTTTCAGTAGTTTAGTTGGAATAGGGTCCATTATGCAGCTTGAAGGTTTAGAGGCCATGATTATTTTCATCATTGTGTCAAGAGATATAGTACTAAAACACTTGAGTGTCTCTCTTGATCCGAGGTCCTGGCAGAGTTGTGCAGACTCAGGACAACTGAGCATTGAAGGAATACGCAGATTTAAAGAGGAGTCCGTAATTTGCTTTCTAATAATCATGATGTTTTCCTCAAAGAAGTTCATGAATTTATTACTGCTGAAGTGAAAGCCATCCTCACTTGGGGAATGTTGCTTTTTAGTTAGCTTTGCGGCAGTATGAAAAATACATTTCGGATTGTTCTTATTTCCCTCAATTAAGTTGGAAAAATAGGATGATCGAGCAGCAGTACGGGCTCATCGATACTGCACAGTACTGTCTTTCCAAGCTAATCGGAAGACTTCCAATTTGGTGTGGCGCCATTTCCGTTCCAATTTTCTGGAAGCTTGCTTCAGAGCTTGGGTATTTTCTGTATACCAGGGAGCTAATTTCTTATGAGAAATGTTTTTAGTTTTTAGGGGTGCAACTGCATCTATGGTATTGCACAAGGTTAAATTGAGTTCCTCAGTTAGGTGGTTAACTGATTTTTGTCCTCTGACATCCTTGGGTAGGCAGAGGGAGACTGGAAGGGCATCAAGGAATCTTTGTGTTGTCTGTGAATTTATAGCACGACTTTTGATGCTCCTTGGTTGGGGTCTGAGCAGATTATTTGTTGCAATTGCAAACGTAATAAAATGGTGGTCCGATAGTCCAGGATTATGAGGAAAAACATTAAGATCCACAACATTTATTCCATGGGACAAAACTAGGTCCAGAGTATGACTGTGGCAGTGAGTAGGTCCAAAGACATGTTGGACAAAACCCACTGAGTCGATGATGCCTCCGATAGCCTTTTGGAGTGTGTCTGTGGACTTTTCCATGTGAATATTAAAGTCACCAAAAATTTGAATATTATCTGCTATGACTTCAAGGTCCGGTAAGAATTCAGGGAACTCAATCAGGAACGCTGTATATGGCCCAGGAGGCCTGTAAACAGTAGCTATAAAAAGTGATTGAGTAGGCTGCATAGATTTCATGACTAGAAGCTCAAAAGACGAAAACGTCATTTTTTTTATAAATTGAAATTTGCTATCGTAAATGTTAGCAACACCTCAGCCTTTGCGGGATGCACGGGGGATATGGTCACTAGTGTAACCAGGAGGTGAGGCTTCATTTAACACAGTAAATTAATCAGGCTTAGGCCATGTTTCAGTCAGGCCAATCACATCAAGATTATGATCAGTGATTAGTTCTTGACTATAATTGCCTTTGAAGTAAGGGATCTAACATTAAGTAGCCCTATTTTGAGATGTGAGGTATCACGATCTCTTTCAATAATGACAGTAATGGAGGAGGTCTTTATCCTAGTGAGATTGCTAAGGCGATCACAGCCATGTTGAGTTTTGCCAAACCCAGGTTGATGCACAGACACGGTCTCAATGGGGATAGTTGAGCTGACTACACTGATTGTGCTAGTGGCAGACTCCACTAAGCTGGCAGGCTGGCTAACAGCCTGCTGCCTGGCCTGCACCCTATTTCATTGTGGAGCTAGAGGAGTTAGAGCCCTGTCTATGTTGGTAGATAAGATGAGAGCACCCTTCCAGCTAGGATGGAGTCCGTCACCCCTCAGCAGGCCAGGCTTGGTCCTGTTTGTGGGTGAGTCCCAGAAAGAGGGCCTATTATCGACAAATTCTATCTTTTGGGAGGGGCAGAAAACAGTTGTCAACCAGCGATTGAGTTGTGAGACTCTGCTGTAGAGCTCATCATTCCCACATACAGGGAGGGGGCCAGAGACATACTGATTTACACGCTGAAGCTATGTTGCACTTGGTGACCTCTGACTGTTTCATCCTAACATCGTTGGTGCCGACGTGGATAACAATATCTCTATACACGCTACACTCGCCAGTTTTACCTTTAGCCAGCACCATCTTCAGATTAGCCTTAACGTCGGTAGCCCTGCCCCTGGTAAACAGTGTATGATCGCTGGATGATTCGTTTTAAGTCTAATACTGCGGGTAATGGAGTCGCCAATGACTCTGCCACCACTCCCAGGCCATCCGTTTCCGCATCCAGCTTGATGTCATAGTTGGCTGTGACACATCAGCTGGCCTGTCACCTGGAATTGACTGTAGAATGACCTTTAGAATGGCCTCTGCATGTTTTGCTCTAACAAAACATGAAAACAGGCCCACATTTTTCATTTGTAAAGCAGTTCCATTAAGGTACTTACTTCCATATAACTTAAACCAAGGTTGTTGACAACAGGATACAACGCAAAGTACATATTCCCATTAACCTGGGGGGGTTACACCTCTGCTTTAATTGTCTTAACTACTCTCTGAAAATATAGAGACACCAAAAGAAGGTCAGTTGATCCTTAATCTCGGCAACCCAGAACAAAACCTTGTGTGAGCACTGGCCAGCTATGCGATTCCCCTTCTCAATTCTCTCGACCACGTCTACGGGCCAAATGAACCCCTCCCCTTCCATAATTCAAAAGATGCTAGTGACAGGGGCACACCTACATTTGGACGTCTAGTGGACATAAAATCCTATGAATTCCTACAGTCGTAGGAGACGTTACAATAAAACGCACAAATTACTCAATATCTCCATCTACCCTAGGCATCTTCTTTTAACTCCTGTCTGTAAAATAACAAGATAATACTACCCCGCACATTTCAGGATTGATGTATGAATTTACTCTGTATACATATCTCAATATACGGCTCATATTAATGACATGTATAGATTTATGAATTGACCATGAAAGAGTCACTTTACAAAGACAGTAGTAATTCAAAACATATGACATCAACCGGTTGTTGAAACATGACCTCGCCTCCCCTTACATTGCTCTCCACATTTCACTCTCTTCCTTTTGGCTGGTTGGCCTTCACTGTCTCTTTTCAGCCAGTGAAAATAGACTATTTTCTGACTTCGACGTTCCCTTCTCCTTCTCCTTTGTCTCCTGTGAGTTCATGTGAAAATGATTTACAGAATGCACTTAACACTTTTATCATACACATTTTGAAGCTACAGTATATCATCTTAGATTCCTCTACTGATCGACTGATGCATATGAAAACACTGCCACCTTCCATCTCTCTGTGTCCTCTAGGACATCGTTAGAAGCAATTCTGTTTATTGTGTAATAACACAAGGTCAATAGATAGTAGGTAACAGTCAATAAACCAGACAGACAATGCTTACATCAAGAGATGTACATACAAATGGTGTATTCATTATGATATCATGTAAATAAATAAAATATACATGTGTGTAAATGATTTAGAGCTGGACAGTGATGCATACTAACAATTATCAGTAAAAAGCTTTCTTACCCGCAATCACAGGCCAATCAAAGTGTTGTTAAGCAGGACCTGAGCCTGCGGCTGTCACTGCGCTCCAAGTCCACAACGTGTGTGTGCGTGTGTGCGTGTGTGTGTGTGTGTGTGTGTGTGTGTGTGTGTGTGTGTGTGTGTGTGTGTGTGTGTGTGTGTGTGTGTGTGTGTAAGTGGGTCCTTTGTGAAAAAGTGTGATGTACAGTATCTGGGATAGATATGTAATATTCTTCTTCTAATCAAGTAGCTATCAGGAATGCTTGAACAAAAGCCATTAAACAGGATCTCTTCTGCATGCTATCCGACAGACAATCTATGATCATTAAGAATACCTTTGGGCTATATCCTCTCCTCAATCAACTTAATGAAAGTTAACCAATTTTAGATGGCTAACTACACTTAAATATACATAGGAGATGCTGAGCAAATTTCAGGTCTGCTGAGCGCAAACTTGAAGTTGTAAAAATTCTGTGCAACTTCTAGCATTTATTTACTGTGAACACTGAGTCTGTACCTGCTTTAAGTTACAGTTTTAACCATGGCCAAGTAGGCTGCTGTGGCTATTTTATCAGAATGTAGGCCTATCAGAGTGGCCTACCATCAAAACAATGGAGAAATTGCATCCCATAATATTTCAACACAGAAATAACTGTTCTATCACCAATGATTTGTGTTCAATGTAGGCCTACATTCCAATTTTGAAAGAAAAAAACATGTAGGGCTTGACATTAACCTCCCTGTCCTTTAAACAAAGATGTGACTGAAAATGTTGTGGTGCTGTTTGATGCAGGAAACCACTTTACTAAATAAAATGTATTATTATTCCCTTACCATTATTACAGGGAATCAGATAAATTATTCAAGCATGTCTTTAAGACAAATAAATCTCTACCTGACTTGCTTTTCAAACATGTCTAGAAATATGCACGTTTTGTGCTCTTGTAGGAAGCAAAATGTGCACTCGAGGCTACATGCAGATCTCATTTTCATCTCAAAACAAGTGCCTGGAGGTGTGTTGGGTCGTTGTCGTGTTTAAAAACAAATGATAGTTCCACTAAGCACAAACCAGATGGGTTGGCGTGTCTCTGCAGAATGCTGTGGTAGGCATGCTGGTTAAATGTGGCTTGAATTTATAAATCACAGACAGTGTCACCAGCAAAGCACCATCACACCTCCTCCTCCATGCTTCACGGTAAGAATCACACATGCAGAGATCATCCGTTCACCTACACTGCGTCGGATGAATGGTTCCAACTCGGCGGTTGGAACCAAAAATCTCAAATATGGACTCATCAGACCAAAGGGCAGATTTCCACCGGTCTAATGTTTATTGCTCATGTTTCTTGGAGCAAGCAAGTCTCTTCTTATATGTGTCCTTTAGTAGTCGTTTCTTTGCAGCAATTTGACCATGAAGTCCTGATTCATGCAGTCTTATCTGAACAGTTGATGTTGAGATGTGTCTGTTACTTGAACTCCGTGAAGCATTTACTTGGGCTGCAATCTGAGGTGCAGTTGACTAAAGTAAACGTATCCTCTGCAGCAGAGGTAACTCTGGGTCTTCTTTTACTGTGGCGGTCCTCATGAGAGCCCGTTTCATCATAGAGCTTGATGTTTTTTGCGACTGCACTTGAAGAAACTTTCAAAGTTCTTGAAATGTTCCGCATTGACTGACCTTGATGTCTTAAAGTAATGATGAACTGTCATTTCTCTTTGCTTATTTGAGCTGTTCTTGACATAATATGGACTTGGTCTTTTACCAAATAGGGCTATCTTCTGTATACCACCCCTACCTTGTTACAACACAACTGATTGGCTCAAACACATTAATAAGGAAATAAATTCCACAAATTAACTTTTAACAAGGCTCACCTGTTAATTGAAATGCATCCCAGGTGACTACCTCATGAAGCTGGTTGAGAGTCTAAAATAACACTTTTTAGGTTACTACATGATCCCATGTGTTAATTCATAGTTTTGGTGTCTTCACTTTTATTCTACAATGTAGAAAATAGTAAAAAGGAAGAAAAAACATTGAATGAGTATGCGTGTCCAAACTTTTGACTGTGCCAGAATGGATTCACACCCCTTAACTTTTTCCACAATTTGTTTTGTCACTGGCCTATAAACATTGCCCCATAATGTCAAAGTTGAATTATGTTTTAGACATTACTATGTATTCATAAAAAAGGAAAAGTTTAAATGTTTTGAGTCAATAAGTAGTCAAACCATTTGTTATAGCAAGCCTAAATAAGTCCAGGAGTAACCATTTGCTTAACAAGTGTCACGTTCTGGCCTTAGTTCTTTTGTTATGTCTTTGTTTAGTACGGTCAGGGCGTGAGTTGGGTGGGTTGTCTATGTTCCTTTATCTATGATTTGGGATTTCTTGTGTTTGGCCTGGTATGGTTCTCAATCAGAGGCAGCTGTCAATCGTTGTCCCTGATTGAGAACCATACTTAGGTAGCCTGGTTTCACATTTGAGTTGTGGGTGATTATTTCCTGTTTAGTGTTTTTGTCTTTCACCTTACGGGACAGTTTGTTTGTTATTTATTGTTTTGTTCAGTGTTCGAGTACGTCATTAAAAGCTATGAACACTTACCACGCTGCATCTTGGTCCTCCTCTCTTTTTCCCAACGACGAACATTACAACAAGTTACATAATACGTTACATGGACTCACTCTGTGTGCAATAATAGTGTTTAATATGATTTTTGAATTACCTCGTCAATGTACCCCACACATTTAATTATCTGTAAGGTCCCTCAGTCGAGCAGTGAGTTTCAAACACAGAATTAACCACAATGACCAGGATAAAAAATAAACGGAATAGAGCTAAGCACAGGCAAAATTCTAAAGGAAAACCTAGTTCAATTTGCTTTCCAACAGACACTGGGAGACAAATTCACCTTTCAGCAGGTCAATAACCTGAAACACAAGGCCAAATACACACTACAGTTGCTCACCAAGACTTGAGTGTTTCTGAGTGCCCTAGTATAACGCTCCTCATCAGTGGAAGGAAGAGTCGACCAAAGCGCAGCGTGGAAAGTGTCAATAAGGCATAACAACCCATGGATTTCTGTGAATAAACCACATCTAAAGGCTATTCTTAGGTATGACAACTGGGGTTTCGTAACTTACAAGCAAACAAAATATCAGATTTATTACAGCAAGCCACAGTATAGAGCCACCTACAATTACGCTATCCCTTTGAAAATGCTGTGCTTTGTATACTATGTACACTATGAGTATGTTCTTGATGTGGGGTTGCTGTATTGCTGTTTGGCCATACAGTGTGTTAGCTGTGATGATCATTTTAGAATGTTTACCTTCCTAGTGCCGTAGTTGGTGGTCATACAGTGGGAGTGTATTATGATACTAGAGTGTGTGCTTTGCTGTTATGCTGGCCATAGAGTGTATTAGATGATATTAGAGTGTGTGTTACGCTGGTTGGCCATAGTGTGTATTAGCTATGATGAGGAGGAAATGAAGGGCTCGTGCCATTGAGGTTATACACTGGGCCATACGATGACAGATAAACCTTTAACCAGCGTGATGCATTAAAGGCCCCACTTACTAACTCCACTGCAACATGCCAAACTTACAGCCTGCCAGTGTTGTATTTAGAGATTAAGGGCAGGATTCAATTCACAGGAAATGCTGCATTTGTCGGCTCAATCGAAAATTACCTTCATGTTTTTAATGCGTATCTTCTTTGGTACTTCTGCCATATGGATTGATTCCAGCTCTAAACATATTTGAAACAAAACAAGGAAAGATGGCGTGAGGAAATTACAAAACATAATGAGAAGAGAAAGGAAGAGGAGATAAAGCACCAAAAATCTATTTGGGAAAACATCCATGGAATGTCAGGCGAAATGTATACGTCAATCATCAATCTTGATTAGACTTATGTGAGATTTAATGACATGCTATAGCTAACAGTAGTGCAATGTTGTTGTAGCTAAGGTCCTGTGGATGGAAGATGTTGAAATATGATGGCATAAGCTTTGAGGAAGGGGAGTATGAGGGGGAATAAACCCTGATGAGGATGTAACTTAGGAGGCATCCGAAATGGCACTCTGATCCCTATATAGTGCATTACTTTTTACCAGGGCCCATAGGTCCTACCATAGGGCTTTGGTCAAAATCAGTACACTTTATAGGGAATAGGGTGTTATTTGCAACATGACCCTAGTCTTACTTTCCATTAGCAAGATTAAAGAATGTCAGATCACCTACCTAGATGAGTGTGGGTTGATCAAGGAAATATCTCAGTGTCAGATGCCTTTCTTCAGACCCAGTTATCTCCCATGACGGTCCCGTCCCCCTCTCTGATATTCCTGCTGTATTTTGTGATTGACATTATACATATCTGCTCGGCTGACTAATGCTCAGTAGAAAGCAAGCGAGGCAGGAAGGTCAATGTTATTTGTTGCTCTGTTCCACGGCCACCTGGAACCTCACACAGCATGAAGGGAGAGAAATATATTTAAAGAAAAACAATAAAAACAACAACAAGAGAAAGGCTGATGTGCACCCTATTCCCTACATAGTGCAATACTTTCCTATTTTGTCCTCAAATGCTCCTCTATTAATCAAACAAGCGAGGGGGTGGCTGATGAAATCACATCTGAACATCAGACCAACTCCTTGCATGGCCCAATCCTTGAAGTTTGCAGTTGTCTAAAAAAACTATTTCACAGCACTTTATTATAAATCCATGTGATAAAGCATTTATAATGGATTAATAAATACTTTATTAATCATTACTCCATTCATAAGATGTTTAATATAGGTCTTAATGAACCATTTAGTCTTTTTGCATGGCCTCATCTAGTGTATGGACATGCACAATCCCGGTTTTCCAGCTCTCACACGGTGGAGCCGTCACTGGCTGACCACCTCCACCCCACACGCCGTGCTACTAACACTGCCAGTACTTCCCACCCTGGAAAGATGGCGCACGCTTTTAATATGTCTATATTTTCCATGAGTTATACAAGCCTCTTCCCAGTCAATCAGAGCACTTAAAGTAACCTCTATAATGATGGCTTACCAGGCCGAGTTACTGGAGGAGGCGCTTCAAGCAACTGGATTGCATACCCTGAATCCAGATGCTTTTGGGTGAGATCTGTATGATTACAGACCTGATCCTCTTTCCTCCTGTAGTGCCATCCAAGGCTGTGGTCGCACCATAAACCTGGAGAGAGAGGGCACTTTGGTTAACCTTGTCCAGCTTAATAGAAAAATAAAAAGTGGATCTTCTGTATGCCACAGTGACACCCAATGAGCTGTTCAGGCCCACCGTCGCCACCATGCGGCAGAAGTGTGACATGCGTAAGAAAGAAGACAAAGCCTTTAATAACTTCTGCCTATCCCGCAAACCTGGGCCCCGTGGGAACCTGTTGGTCACTGCAACTCGCCCCAGCCTTATAGTGGTGAAGAGGCAACAAGCTGGCCTTGGGGAACCAAAATCCCATGACAAAGCATTTTAATTACTTTTTTTATTAGGTTCCACATTAGCTATTGCTACAAAGTCAGCTAATCTTCCTTGGGTCCAACACAGAACCTAAAAGACATTACAAACAATTTAATTCACAAGACAAACATTTAATAAGTAGACATTACAGACAATTAAAATACCTCAAATAAAATAAAATGCTATTAGTTGTCACGCCTTGGTCTTAGTATTTTGTGTTTTAGTTTATTAGTTAGTCAGACCAGGGTGTGACATGGGGTTATTATGTATTGTATTTTCGTATTGGGGTTTGTAGTGTTTGGGATTGTAGTTGATTAGGGGTGTGTGTGTGTGTGTTAATTAGGTTGGCTGCCTGAGGCGGTTCTCAATCAGAGTCAGGTGCTTCTCGTTGTCGCTGATTGGGAACCGTATTTAGGTAGCCTGATTTCGCTTTGCATTTCGTGGGTGATTGTTCCTGTCTCTGTGTAGTTTGCACCAGTCAGGCTGTATTAGGTTTCGTTCTGTTTGTAGTTTTTTTGTATTTATTAGTTATTCGTGTTAGTTCGTTCGTTTTGTCTTCAATAATAAACATGAGTAACTTACACGCTGCATTTCGGTCCGACTCTCCTTCAACAACAAAAGAACGCCGTTACATTAGTAAACAGTCGGTGTAAACTAACAGTAAAATGCTTACTTATGGGTCCTTCTCAACAATTCAGGTCATTTTTCCAACAATTGTTTACAGACAGATTATTTCACTTATAATCCACTGTATCACAATTCCAGTGGGTCAGAAGTTTACATACACAAAGTTGGCTGTGCCTTTAAACAGCTTGGAAAATTCCAGAAAATGATCTCATGGCATTAGAAGCTTCTGATAGGCTAATTTACATCACTTGAGTCAATTGGAGGTGTACCTGTGGATGTACTTCAGGGCCTACCTTCAAACTCAGTGCCTCTTTGCTTGACATCTGGGAAATCAGCCAAGATCTGGTACATCCTTGGGAGCAATTTCCAAATGCCTGAAAGTTCCACGTTCATCTGTAATAACAATAGTACGCAAGTATAAACACCATTGGGCCACGCAGCTGTCATAACGCTCAGAAAGGAGATCCATCTCCAAGAGATGAACGTACTTTGGTGGCCAAAAAGTGCAAATCAATCCCAGAACAACAGCAAAGGACCTTGTGTAAATGCTGGAGGAAACAGGTACAAAAGTGTCTATATACACAGAAAAACGAGGCCTGTATTGACATAACCTGAAAGGCCGCTCAGCAATAAAAAAGCCAGACTACGGTTTGCAACTGCACATGGGGACAAAGATAGCACTTTTTGGAGAAATGTCCTCTGGTCTGATGAAACAAAAATATAACTGTTTGGTCATAATGACCATCGTTATGATTGGAGGAAAAAGGGGAAGGCTTGCAAGCCGAAGAACACCATCCCAACTGTGAAGCACGGGGTGGCAGCATCATGTTGTGGGTTTTTTTTGCTGGAGGAGGGACTGATGTACTTCACAAATAGATGGCATCATGAGGTAGGGAAATGATGTGGATATATTGAAGCAACATCTTAAGACATCAGTCAGGAAGATAAAGCTTGGCCTAAAATGGGTCTTCCAAATAGATGACCCCAAGCATACTTCCAAAGTTGTGGCAAAATGGCTTGAGACAACAAAGTCAAGGTATTGGAGTGGCCATCACAAAGCCCTGACCTCAATCATATAGAAGATTTGTGGGCAGAACTGAAAAAGCGTGTGCGAGCAAGGAGGTCTACAAACCTGACTAATTTACACCAGCTCTGTCAGGAAGAATGGGCCAAAATTCAACCAACTTATTGTGGGAAGCTTGTGGAAGCTAACCTGAAATGTTTGACCCAAGTTAAACAGTTTAAAGGCAATGCTACTAAATACTAATTGAGTGCATGTAAACTTCTGATTTGATGAATGTGATGAAAGAAATACAAGCTGAAATAAATCATTCTCTCTACTATTATTCTGACATTTTACATCCATAAAAAAAAGTGGTGATCCTAACTGACCTAAAACAAATAATTTTTACTAGGATTAAATGTCAGGAATTGTGAAAACTGAGTTTAAATGTACTTGGCTAAGGTGTATGTTAACATCTGACTCAACTGTATAGGGAATAGGGTACCATTCAGGACTCGACCACAAACTCAGAGGAGAGAAGACCTATATAGTTTTGAACTGCCATCATTGAAGTCGTTTGTGGCGACGAGGGGCACAAGGGCATTATACAAAACAAAGTCATCAGTGATAGGAACGTCTCTATCAAATCAGATTATCAAAGCCAATGACGGGTTTTCATCCCACCGCTTTACCCCCATGTGTCTGGCTCTGGCCCAACACATCGGTTTCTGGACCAATCAGACGGCCCCAAATGTGTTCATATTCGGTGCGGTATCGGGGAGGTACTCAGATCAATAGTCATTGTAGAGCAAAAACAAATATTTGTGGGTGTGGCATAGTGTTTGGACAGAGCAAGGAGTCTGGGTAGCCATACAAACCCAGCTCTGGTAGGGAAGGTACAGGCAAGCAAATAAGCAGTGTGGTGAATGACAAAGCAGCGGAATAATTTGGTGTGAGTCATCATGCTAGAGCAGGGTGGTTTAATTAGACTCCCCAGCTCTCTTTCTTTCTTTAATCGTCTACACATCACTCAGAGAGAGGAGAGAGAGGTGAACTCAGTGTCACGCCATTGCATTTTATGTCCAACGTATTAATAATTCTTAGAAGTAGAATTTATAAATCAATAATCCATGCCACACAAATTATAGCCAAACCCGTATGAAAGATTGAGCTGCTTCATGACCGGAGTGGACAAGGTCACACATGCCCATACTTAGACAAACACATAGCCCTGGGGTCCATCAAATTAAATTCAATAAAAAGCCATTAAAATGTAGTTCCATTCTCAAATGAGGATTTGAGCAACTCAGAAGGGCAAGTGAAGTTCAATTTCAATGCCAGCAAGTCTCGACTTTCATTGTATAACAGTGAGGGACATGGAAGTACAGCACTGAAACAATTACGATTTTCCGTGTAAATTAATGGCGAGAAGTGACTGATATTTGCAAGGATTTTGTGTTATACAATTCACCAGTGTAATATTCTGCCAGTATTTATGATAGTGGGAGGGTGAAGAAGAGAGAGAATAACCTGTGAGCGAGTGAGAGAGAGCGAGACAGAGAGGAAAAGAGAGAAGGGTGTAGGGAGAAGGAGATAGAGAAAGAAATAAACTGTTGCTCATGCATGAGAATATGTGTTTTAACAGCAAATGTATTTCACGTTATGCAAATAAGACAATGGAAATGTGCTAATTGTGAATTAAATGGTGTATTTTTGTAAGCAATAGTTCGTTGGACAAAGCCTATGCGAAAATTATGTTTTGTAGGGTTTTAGGATAAACGCCGAAAATAAGATCTCTAGTAAACACAGGCTAAGGAGATCAAATACGTTTTGTTCTATGAGATCATTTATACCTGCATTTCTGTTTGTCTGTTGCCAGTTCGTCTTGTCCCGTCAAGTCCTAACAGCATGTTCCCATGTTTCCTGTCCTCCAGATTTCTGCTTTTCCTAGTCTTCTGGACCAGCTTCGCAACGCAGTCTCCTCCCAAGGATAACACGAGAAGTTACTGCTAAGCCTTATGGAGGGACCCTTTACCTTGGCAAAACTCCATGACCATGCGTTCAGTACATTGCTGGAGCAATTCCATGGATTTCCAACTAGGCAGCAAGTCACAACAGTAATCCCCAAGACTCTCAGCAACCCCGGTTTAGCCCCGGCCTACTAACTGTTAGCTTGTTAGCAAAGGCCTGCTAACTGCTTACCAGCCAGCCCAACCACTCACTGGACCCATATTAACTTTCAATCTCTTTTCGATTTTTAATTCGATTATACCTTCCGGTAACCTGCCTCACCCAATGTGATACGGAATCGCTATTATTTTTTATTTTTAGAACACATTCAAGAACCTCCAGAAGCTAACCAGCTAACAAGCTACAAGCTATTTAGTCATTGTTAGCCACTGCTAGCGGCTTTTACCTTCTGCACAGCCAGACAGTTCTTTGTAGCCTGGATAATACTCGCTGTCTCTCTCAAATGTCAATATATCTTGTACACAGTTGTTCAGGTTAGTTATCATTGTTTTAGTTTACAATGGAGCCCCTAGTTCCACTCTTCATAACCCTGATACCTCCTTTGTCCCACCTCACACACATGCGGTGACCTCACCCATTACAACCAGCATGTCCAGAGATGCAACCTCTCTTATCATCACCCAGTGCCTGGGCTTACCTCCGCACCCCACCATACCCCTGTCTGCACATTATGCCCTGAATATATTCTACCATGCCCAGAAATCTGCTCCATTTATTCTTTGTCCCCATGCTCTAGGCGACCAGTTTTGATAGCCTTTAGCCGCACCCTCATACTACTCCTCCTCTGTTCCGCGGGTGATAAAGAGGTAAACCCAGGCCCTGCATGTCCCCAGGCACCCTCATTTGTTGACATCTGTGATCGAAAAAGCCTTGGTTTCATGCATGTCAACATCAGAAGCCTCCTCCCTAAGTTCGTTTTACTCACTGCTTTAGCACACTCTGCTAACCCTGATGTCCTTGCCGTATCTGAATCCTGGCTCAGGAAGGCCACCAAAAGTTCTGAGATTTCCATACCCAACTATAACATTTTCCGTCAAGATAGAACTGCCAAAGAGGGAGGAGTTGCAGTCTACTGCAGAGAGAGCCTGCAAATTAATGTCATACTTTCCAGGTCCATACCCAAACAGTTCGAACGACTAATTTTAAAAATTACTCTCTCCAGAAATAAGTCTC
Organism: Oncorhynchus masou masou; assembly: GCF_036934945.1. NCBI lineage: Eukaryota > Metazoa > Chordata > Actinopteri > Salmoniformes > Salmonidae > Oncorhynchus > Oncorhynchus masou. The sequence goes on along the minus strand of NC_088239.1, from coordinate 35,097,556 downwards.
TCACTGTTGCCGCCTGCTACCGACCCCCCTCAGCTCCCAGCTGTGCCCTGGACACCATTTGTGAATTGACCGCCCCCCATCTAGCTTCAGAGTTTGTTCTGTTAGGTGACCTAAACTGGGATATGCTTAACACCCCGGCAGTCCTACAATCTAAGCTAGATGCCCTCAATCTCACACAAATCATCAAGGAACCCACCGGGTACAACCCTAAATCTGTAAACAAGGGCACCCTCATAGACGTCATCCTGACCAACTGGCCCTCCAAATACACCTCCGCTGTCTTCAACCAGGATCTCAGCGATCACTGCCTCATTGCCTGTATCCGCTACGGATCCGCAGTCAAACGACCACCCCTCATCACTGTCAAACGCTCCCTAAAACACTTCTGCGAGCAGGCCTTTCTAATCGACCTTGCCCGGGTATCCTGGAAGGATATTGACCTCATCCCGTCAGTTGAGGATGCCTGGTCATTCTTTAAAAGTAACTTCCTCACCATTTTAGATAACCATGCTCCGTTCAAAAAATGCAGAACTAAGAACAGATATAGCCCTTGGTTCACTCCAGACCTGACTGCCCTCGACCAGCACAAAAACATCCTGTGGCGGACTGCAATAGCATCGAATAGTCCCCGCGATATACAACTGTTCAGGGAAGTCAGGAACCAATACACGCAGTCAGTCAGGAAAGCAAAGGCCAGCTTCTTCAGGCAGAAATTTGCATCCTGTAGCTCTAACTTCAAAAAGTTCTGGGACACTGTGAAGTCCCTGGAGAACAAGAGCACCTCCTCCCAGCTGCCCACTGCACTGAGGCGAGGTAACATGGTCACCACCGATAAATCCATGATTATCAAAAACTTCAACAAGCATTTCTCAACGGCTGGCCATGCCTTCCTCCTGGCTACTCCAACCTCGGCCAACAGCTCCGCCCCCCTGCAGCTACTCGCCCAAGCCTCTCCAGGTTCTCCTTTACCCAAATCCAGATAGCAGATGTTCTGAAAGAGCTGCTAAACCTGGACCCGTACAAATCAGCTAGGCTTGAGAATCTGGACCCTCTATTTCTGAAACTATCCGCCGCCATTGTCGCAACCCCTATTACCAGCCTGTTCAACCTCTCTTTCATATCGTCTGAGATCCCCAAGGATTGGGGATCAAAGGGGGAAACACCCTGGACCCAAACTGTTAAAGACCTATATCAATCCTGCCCTGCCTATCTAAGGTCTTCGAAAGCCAAGTCAACAAACAGGTCACTAACCATCTCAAATCCCACCGTACCTTCTCCGCTGTGCAATCTGGTTTCTGAGCCGGTAACGGGTGCACCTCAGCCACGCTCAAGGTACTAAACGATATCATTACCTGCCATCGATAAAAGACAGTACTGTGCAGCCGTCATCATCGACCTTGCCAAGGCTTTCGACTCTGTCAATCACCATATTCTTATCGGCAGACTCAGTAGCCTCGGTTTTTCTGATGACTGCCTTGCTTGGTTCACCAACTACTTTGCAGACAGAGTTCAGTGTGTCAAATCGGAGGGCATGCTGTCCGGTCCTCTGGCAGTCTCTATGGGGGTGCCACAGGGTTCAATTCTCGGGCCGACTCTTTTCTCTGTATATATCAATGATGTTGCTCTTGCTGCGGGCGATTCCCTGATCCACCTCTACGTAGACGACACCATTCTGTATACCTCCGGCCCGTCCTTGGACACTGTGCTATCTAACCTCCAAACGAGCTTCAATGCCATACAACACTCCTTCCGTGGCCTCCAACTACTCTTAAACGCTAGTAAAACCAAATGCATGCTTTTCAACCGTTCGCTGCCTGCACCTGCATGCCCGACTAGCAATACCACCCTGGATGGTTCCGACCTAGAATATGTGGACATCTATAAGTACCTAGGTGTCTGGCTAGACTGTAAACTCTCCTTCCAGACTCATATCAAACATCTCCAATCTAAAATCAAATCTAGAATCTGCTTTCTATTCCACAACAAAGCCTCCTTCACTCACGCTGCCAAACTTACCCTAGTAAAACTGACTTATCTACCGATCCTCGATTTCAGCGATGTCATCTACAAAATAGCTTCCAATACTCTACTCAACAAACTGGATGCAGTTTATCACAGTGCCATCCGTTTTGTTACTAAAGCACCTTATACCACCCACCACTGCGACCTGTATGCCCTAGTCGGCTGGCGCTCGCTACATATTCGTCGCCAGACCCACTGGCTCCAGGTCATCTACAAGTCCATGCAAGGTAAAGCTCCGCCTTATCTCAGTTCACTGGTCACGATGGCAACACCCTCCCGTAGCACGCGCTCCAGCAGGTGTATCTCATTGATCATCCCTAAAGCCAACACCTCATTTGGCTGCCTTTCGTTCCAATTTTGCAAGAATTGCAATAATTGCTGAAGCTGGAGACTTTCATCTCCCTCACCAACTTCAAACATCTGCTATCTGAGCAGCTAACCGATCACTGCAGCTGTACATAGTCTATCGGTAAATAGCCCACCCAATTTTACCTACCTCATCCCCATACTGCTTATATTTATTTACTTTTCTGCTCTTTTGCACACCAATATCTCTACCTGTACATGACCATCTGATCATTTATCACTCCAGTGTTAATCTGCAAAAATGTAATTATTCGCCTACCTCCTCATGCCTTTTGCACACAATGTATATAGACTCTCTTTGTTTTCTACTGTGTTATTGACTTGTTAATTGTTTACTCCATGTGTAACTCTGTGTTGTCTGTTCACACTGCTATGCTTTATCTTGGCCAGGTCGCAGTTGCAAATGAGAACTTGTTCTCAACTAGCCTACCTGGTTAAATAAAGGTGAAATAAAATACAATTTTAAAAAACCCAGACACCAGCGGCTCTTCTTCCCAGCCTATCCCGGTGTCCCGAGAACCTTGCTTAATCCTCCTGGAGCGCTATCATGGTTCTGTAACCTGCCGGGCATTTCTCTCCCAGTGATCCCTCATTTTCAAACTGCATCCCTCTTTGTTCACCTGCGACTTCTCGGAGATAGCATACCTGATAATGTTGAGGGCACTCGGGAGGGCACTCGCCTGGGCTATGGCAGTGTGGGAGCAACAGTCCAATGTTTACCTTAGTCTGGAGGAGTATGTGGAAGAGGTACGATAAGTGTTCTATTTTCTGTTGTCCGGGAGAGAGGCTGCTAGTAAGCTGCTCTAAATATGTCAAGACTCACGTAGTGTGGCAGACTACATGGTTGATTTTCACATGTTGGAGGCTGAGAGTGCCTGGAACCCGGAAGCCCTGTTTGACATGTTCCTTCACGAATTATCGGAGATGATTACAGACAAGCTTGCAGCCCTGGAGCTTCCCATGGATCTCGACTCATTCATACCCTTGACCCTCCGGATCGATGGGCGGCTAAGGGAAAGTTGGAGGGAGAGGAGGTCGGAGGGCTCACCCTCAAATTCCATCTCGCCTCCGAGAAATCCTGGAAATCCCCGAAGTCTCCTGTGTCACCCGAGTTACCTCGGAAATCACTTAGGGCTATCGACACGCCTCCTTCGGAGCCCATGCAACTGGGCAGGGCTAGATTGTCTCCTGCTGCGTTCCTACGCAGACTGAACACCAAGAGGTGTCTGTATTGTGGAGCTACGGGCTATTTCTTATCTAGCTACCCCGAGCTGACAAGGTAAAAACTGGTCATTCTGCCCCTGAGCAAGGCAGTTAACCCACTGTTCCACGGGCGCCAAAGGTGTGGATGTCGGATTAAGGCAGCCCCCCGCACCTCTCTGATTCAGAGGGGTTGAGTTAATTGCGTAGGACACATTTCAGTTGAATACATTCAGCTGGACAACTGACTAGGTATACCCCTTTCTCATTTCCACTTACCTGCTCATTAAAAGACCAGGCTCATAAGTAGGTATGAGCACATTGGTGAGACGTACGGGGAGTTTCCAATCTCTCACTACTCGTCACCCCCTCTATGCTACCCTATTGTGCTGGGACCAGTCTGGGTGCTCATTGACTCTGGGGCCGACAAGAGCTTGATGGACTCTACCCGGGTGTCGGAGCTAGGTATCGCCACTCAACCCCTTTCCATCCCGATGGACGTCAGAGTGCTGGATGGGCGCTCTATTGGCAGAGTCATCCACAATATGGTTCCCATCAACCTGCAAATGTCAGGCAACTATAGTGAGTCTATGCAGTTTCTGTCCCCTCATGTACCCATGGTTTGAGGTTTTCATTGCTCCAGAGGCACAACCCCCTGATCAACTGGGCTATGTGTTCCATCAAGGGTTGGAGTCCGTTTTGCCATGCACATTGTCTGAAGTTGGTGCAGCCTGCCCCGGAACATCTCCCTGCGGGCTTGGGTAAAGCCTCGGATCTCACAGCCATTCTCACGGAGTACCAGGACTTAAGGGAGGTTTTCAACTCTGCCCGCACCATATCTCTTCCTCCACATCGGCCCTACGACTGTGCTATCGACCTTCTCCCGGGCACCTCACCGCCTCGGTGGCGACTGTATTCCCTGTCGGGTCCGGAGACCAAATTGATGGAAGGGTATATTGAGGACTCTCTTGCTGCAGGGATTATGTGTTCATCTGCCTCCCCTACCGCCGCAGGGTTCTTCTTTTCTGGAGAAGGACAAGACCCTGCGTCTGTGTATCAACTACCAGGGTCTTAATGACATTACTGTTAAAAAACATTACCCACAATCATGCATCTCCTTGGGTTTTGAGCCTCTCCAGGGGATGGTCATCTCCTCTAAGTTGGACCTTCGGAATACCTAACATCTGGTTCAGGTATGGGAAGTAGACGAGTGGAAGACAGCCTTTAACACGGCTAGCGGGCACTACGAGTTCCTGGGGATTCCGTTCGGACAAAACAACACTCTCCCAGTGTTCCTGGCCCTGGTAAATGATGGGCTCCGTGACATGTTGTACGGATTTGCGTTTGCCTGCCTCGACGACATCATCATTTCTTTCCAGTCAGCTCAAAAGCATGTCCTCCATGTCCAACAGGTCCTCCAGCGTCTCCTGGAGAATCAGCTTTTTGTAAAGGCAGAGAAATGTGAGTTCCATCGCTCCACTGTCTCCTTCCTAGGATATGTCATTGCTGCAGGTAATATTCAGATGGACCCTGACAAGATGAGTGAGGTGGTGGATTGGCCTTAACCCACATCCAGAGTGCAGCTGCAATGTTTCCTGGGGTTTGCTCATTTCTACCATAGTTTTGTCCGGGGTTGCAGCATCCTTGCTTCACCCCTCTCTGCACTCACCTCTCCCAAGGTTCCGTTCATATGGTCTCCAGCAGTTGACCGGGCATTCTCAGACCTCAAGCAGAGGTTCACTACAGCTCCCTTCTTAATCCATCCGGACCATCCTGTCAGTTCGTTGTGGAGTTCGCCTCAGAAGTTAGAGTGGGGGCTGTCCTGTCCCAGCATTCTGCCCAGGACCAGAAGCTGCATCCCTGTGCGTTCCTTTCCTATTGTCTTAACCCTGTTGGGAGGATCTATGTGGGAGATCTATGTGGGAAATCGAGAATTACTCGCAGTTAAAATGACGTTGGAGGAGTGGATGCATTGGTTAGAAGGGGCGGAACATCCATTCTTGGTGTGGACGGACCATAAGAACCTGGAATATTGTCGCATCGCCAAGCGCTTGTACTCCAGGCAGGCGAGATGGTTCCTGTTTTCACTCGTTTCCATTTCACTATCTCCTACCACCGGGTCCAAAAATGTGATCCCTGTCATACTCTCACGTCTGACCACCTCCACTACTACAACATCGGACCCCGAGACCATCCCCCTACTTCCTGTCTAGCGGCTGCTATCATCTGGGGAATAGAGAGTCTGTTAATCAAGGTGCAGTGTTCGTTTCATTCTGCAGTGTGTGTGCATAGAACAAAACTCTGCGGGAAGCTCTGGCTGGCCTACTTCAACCACTCCCTGTTCCTCACCGCCCCTGGTCCCATATATCTTTGGACTTCATCACAGGTCTCATTCCTTCAGATGGCAACACCACCATCGTTACGGTGGTGGATAGGTTTTCCAAAGCCGCTCATTTTATCCCCTTTCCTAAGTTTCCCTCAGCTAAGGAGACAGCCCTGCTCATGGTGCAGCACATCTTCCAGATCCATGGACTTCTGCTCAACATGGTCTCTCCGATCGCAGTCCTCAGTTCTTATCCAGGTTCTGGAAGGCGTTCTACACTCTCATTGGTTCGTCGGGCCAGCCTGTCCTATGGATTTCATTCCTAGTCTAACGACCAGTCGGAGCGAGCCAATCAGGGCATGGAGACAACTCTTCGTTGCCTTGTCTCCAGCAACTCGTGTGGGTGTAATATGCCCTCAACACCCTCACCTGAGTCTTCCCTGGGATATCAGCCCCCACTCTTCCCGGAGCAAGAGGAAAAGGTCAGCATATCTTCTGCCCAGATCTTTGTCCATTGCTGTCGCCGTACCTGGAAGAGAGCCCGGGCTGCTCTTCCCAAGACCATCTCCAGGTATCGACAACAGGCGGACCGCCACCAGAACCCAGCTCCCAGCTACCACATTGGGCAGAGGGTATGGCTTTCCACTGCACCTCCGGGTGGAGTCCCGCAAACTTTCCCCCCGTTTTATCATCCCTTTCCCCATCTCCAAGATTCTTAGCCAGTCTTCTGTTCATCTTCTGTTGCTCCGCACCCTCCGTATGCATTCCCCTTTCCATGTATCTAGAATTAAACCCCTGTCTCATGGCTCTTTGTCTCCTGTTTCCAGTTCGCCTTGTCACGTCGATTTCTATCTGTGTTACTGTGTTCTAGTTTTTGCTTTTCCTAGACTTCCCAGGCCTTTCTGCCTGACCCTGATCCTACCTGTCGTCCTGTACCTGCCTGACTCTGATTTGGATTACGACTCTTTGCCTGCCTTGACCTACCAATTGCCTGCCCTTTGTACTGTAATAAACTCTGAGACTCGTACTGTCTTCATCTGGGTCTTAGCCTGAGACACAATACAATAGTATATTTAACATGATTTCTGAATGACTACCTCCATCTCTGCACCCACACATACAACTATCTGTAAGGTCCCTCAGTTGAGCAGAGAATTTCAAGCACAATTTCAACCAAAAACCAGGGAGATTTTCTAATGCCTTGCAAAGAAGAGGAGCTATTGGTAGATGGGTAAAACAAATTATATTCAATGTCCCTTTGAGCATGGTGAAGTTATGAATTACACTTTGGACGATGTATCAATACACCCACTCACTACAAACATACAGGCGTTTGCTGGAGAGTTGCCGGAGAGGAAGGAAACCGCTTAGGGATTTCACAATGAGGCCTTATGGTGACTTTAATTGCTGTGATAGGATAAAACTGAGGATGGATTGACAACAACATATTTTGCTAAGCAATTAACTTTTTGTCCTGAATACAGTGTTATGTTTGGGGCATATCCGATACATCATATTACTGAGTGCCACGCTCCATCAAGCATAGTGGTGGCTGCATCCTTTTATGGGTATTGTAATCGACTGTAAAGGACTGTAAAGGACTGAGGAGTTTTTCAGGATAAAAAAGAAATGCAACGGAGCTAAGCATAGGCAAAATCCTAGAGGAAAACCTGGTTCAGTCTGCTTTCCACCAGAACCTTTCCACCAGAACCTAATTCACTTTTCAGCAGGACAAAAACCTAAAACACAAGGCCAAATCTACGGAAGACAGTGTCAAGAAGATAGTGAATGTTCCAGTTCTAAAACATGTTTTTCTAAAAATGTTTTCACTTTGTCATTATGGGGTATTGTGTGTAGATGGGTAAGATTTAAAGAGAATTGAATAATCCATTTTGAATTCAGGCTGTAACACAGCAAAACGTGGAATAAGTCAAGGGTTATGAATACTTTCTGAAGATAAGGTCCCTGTGTCTAATAAAACTGGTTCTGTATACATTGATTATATCAAACATTTGGGCATGGACTCTAAAAGGTGTCGAAAGCATGCTGGCCCATGCTGACTCCAATGATTCCCACACTTGTGTCAAGTTAGCTGGATGTCCTTTGGGTGGTGGACCATTCTTTAAACACATGGGAAACTGTTGAGAGTGAAAAACACAACTGCGTTGCAGTTCTTGACACAATCCGTTGCACCTGCCACCTGCTACCATACCCCGTTCAAAGGCACTTAAATATTTTGTCTTTCCCATTCACCCACTGAATGGCACACACACACACAATACAAGTCTCAATTGCATCAAGGCTTAAAAATACTTTTTAAACCTGTCTCCTCCCCTTCATCTACCTTATTGAAGTGGATTTAACAAGTGACATCCGTAAGGGATCATAGCTTTCACCTGGATTCTGGTCAGTCTATGTCAAGGAAAGAGCAGGTGTTCTTTATGTTTGTTTACTCAGTGTATATTGAAGAGTGAAATACAATCGACTGTAACAATCCATTCCTCAATATACAAATAATAACAATATACAATATCATGTCTGTTTTTGATAATATTTACTGTAGCACTATGTAAACTCACTATGTATAATATATACTCTATTGCAAATTAATGTAAAGTGCTATATCCATATTCCATATGCGCCACAAAAAATAATATTGTGGTTTCCCTAGAGAGTGTGTCTGTCTGGCTGTTGCTGTCTCCTTACTAAGAAAGATGATTGTCCTTTGTCAGTGGAGCGTAACACATAGCTTGGCAGAACAAACATAGAAATAAGAAATCAGGGAGGGATACACAAAGGTCAGCATCTGACGGCAGCGAGATATATTGAGCACTGAGAACTGCTTCTTCAGACCAGTGAGAGATGGACTTACAGATTCATCCCTCGCTCCCCACTGTCTCTCTCTGATATTCTTAAAAGTTTTGATTAGATTAGCATTATAAGGTAATTGTCACGCCTTGACCATAGTAAGCTGTTTATTCTCTGTGTTGGTTGGGGTGTGATAGTGACATGGGTGGGTCATCTAGGTGAATGTGTATGTCTATGGTGGCCTGATATAAGGTTCCCAATCAGAGACAGCTGTTTATCGTTGTTCACAGTCCGGTGTGCTCTGTTCCAGCTTTCCACATTTGCCGTGCTAGAGTGGGCATACAGCCAGGACGGATTGTGCTGCCTCAGCGCTCCTGGTCTCCAGTACGTCTCCTCGGTCCAGGATATCCTGCGCTAGTTCTACGCACTGCATCGCCAGTGCGCCTTTACAGCCCAGTGCGTCCTGTGCTAGCTTCCCGTACTTGCAGGGCTGGAGTGAGCATCCAGTCAGGAAGGGTTGTGCCAGCGCTGCGCTCTGGATCTCCAGTGTGCCTCCACAGTCCAGTGCATCCTGTGCCTCCTCTCCGCTCTCACCCTGAGGTGCGTGTCATCAGCCCAGTGCCACTTGTACCGGTCCCACGCTTCAGGACTCCAGTGCGCCTCCACAGTCAAGAGCTCCCGACAGTTCCCAGTCCAAAGCTTCCGGCGACAGTTCCCAGTCCTGAGCTTCCAGAACCTCCTGAAAAGGTCTACGGTCCGGAGTCTCCTGACACTGTCTATGGTCCGGAGCCTCCAGCGACTGTCTGCGGTCTGGAGCCTCCAGCGACGGTCGGCGGTCCGGAGCCTCCAGCTACGGTCTTCGGTCCAGAGCTTTCAGCAGGGGTTTTCAGTCCAGCCTCCTGCGACGATCTATGGTCCGGTTCCTCCGGCGACGATCCACGGTCCGGAGCCTCCGGCGACGATCCACAGTCCGGGGCCTCCGGCAACGACCAACAGTCCGGAGCTTCCAGCGATGTGCCCCGCAGGGCGTGAGTAAGGTTTTGCGGTCGGAGTCCACCCTTTTTTTGGGATGGGGGGTGATATGGTTCCCAGTCAGAGGCAGCTGTTTATCTTTGTCTCTGATTCTCTAATTGGGGATCATATTTAGGTAGCCATTTCCCCATGGTTATTCGTGGGATCTTGTCTGCATTTAGTTGCCTGAGTGCACAACAGTAGCTTCACATTTTTGTTTGTAGATTCATATTTTCCATGTAAACTCTTGATTTTACAATTGGTAAAACTGACATGTAATTTAAAATGCCTTTGGCATTGTTTATATGGGCCGTTCAGGCTCAGACAATATACAATTATACAAACAGTACCAGTCAAAGGTTTGTACACACCTACCCATTCAAGGGTGTATTTGTAGAATAATAGTGAAGACATCAGAACTATGAAATAACATACATGGAATCATGTAGTGACCAAAACAGTGTTAAAACCTGTTAAGGCTCGGGACAATACTGCCCCCTTTGGATGAATTGCGTGCCCATAGTAAACTGAAAAAAATCTGTCCAATATTGCTAATATATGCATATAATAATTATTATACAGTGCCTTGCGAAAGTATTCGGCCCCCTTGAACTTTGCGACCTGTTGCCACATTTCAGGCTTCAAACATAAAGATATAAAACTGTATTTTTTGTGAAGAATCAACAACAAGTGGGACACAATCATGAAGTGGAACGACATTTATTGGATATTTCAAACTTTTTTAACAAATCAAAAACTCAAAAATTGGGTGTGCAAAATTATTCAGCCCCTTTACTTTCAGTGCAGCAAACTCTCTCCAGAAGTTCAGTGAGGATCTCTGAATGATCCAATGTTGACCTAAATGACTAATGATGATAAATACAATCGACCTGTGTGTAATCAAGTCTCTGTATAAATGCACCTGCACTGTGATAGTCTCAGAGGTCCGTTAAAAGCGCAGAGAGCATCATGAAGAACAAGGAACACACCAGGCAGGTCCGAGATACTGTTGTGAAGAAGTTTAAAGCCGGATTTGGATACAAAAAGATTTCCCAAGCTTTAAACATCCCAAGGAGCACTGTGCAAGCAATAATATTGAAATGGAAGGAGTATCAGACCACTGCAAATCTACCAAGACCTGGCCGTCCCTCTAAACTTTCAGCTCATACAAGGAGAAGACTGATCAGAGATGCAGCCAAGAGTCCCATGATCACTCTGGATGAACTGCAGAGATCTACAGCTGAGGTGGGAGACTTTGTCCATAGGACAACAATCAGTCGTATATTGAACAAACCTGGCCTTTATGGAAGAATGGCAAGAAGAAAGCCATTTCTTAAAGATATCCATAAAAAGTGTCATTTACAGTTTGCCACAAGCCACCTGGGAGACACACCAAACATGTGGAAGAAGGTGCTCTGGTCAGATGAAACCAAAATTGAACATTTTGGCAACAATGCAAAACGTTATGTTTGGCGTAAAAGCAACACAGCTCATCACTCTGAACACACCATCCCCACTGTCAAACATGGTGGTGGCAGCATCATGGTTTGGGCATGCTTTTCTTCAGCAGGGACAGGGAAGATTGTTAAAATTGATGGGAAGATGGATGGAGCCAAATACAGGACCATTCTGGAAGAAAACCTGATGGAGTCTGCAAAAGACCTGAGACTGGGACGGAGATTTGTCTTCCAACAAGACAATGATCCAAAACATAAAGCAAAATCTACAATGGAATGGTTCAAAAATAAACATATCCAGGTGTTGGAATGGCCAAGTCAAAGTCCAGACCTGAATCCAATCGAGAATCTGTGGAAAGAACTGAAAACTGCTGTTCACAAATGCTCTCCATCCAACCTCACTGAGCTCGAGCTGTTTTGCAAGGAGGAATGGGAAATTTCAGTCTCTCGATGTGCCAAACTGATAGAGACATACCCCAAGCGACTTACAGCTGTAATCGCAGCAAAGGGTGGCGCTACAAAGTATTAACTTAAGGGGGCTGAATAATTTTGCACGCCCAATTTTTCAGTTTTTGATTTGTTAAAAAAGTTTGAAATATCCAATACATGTCTTTCCACTTCATGATTGTGTCCCACTTGTTGTTGATTCTTCACAAAAAATACAGTTTTATATCTATGTTTGAAGCCTGAAATGTGGCAAAAGGTCGCAAAGTTCAAGGGGGCCGAATACTTTCGCAAGACACTGTATTTGAGATTCCTCAAAGTAACCACCCCTTGCCTTGATGACAGCTTAGCACAATCTTGGCATTCTCTCAACCAACTTCATAAGGTGGAATGCATTCAATTAACAGTTGTGCATTGTTAAAAGTTAATTTGTGGAATTTCTTTCCTTCTTAATGCATTTGAGCCATTCAGTTGTGCTGTGACAAGGTAGGGGTGGTATATAGAAGATAGCCCTATTTGGAAAAAGACCAAGTCCATATTACGGCAAGAACAACTCAAATAAGTAAAGAGAAGCAAGAGCCCATCATTACTTTAAGACATGACAATCAATCTGGAAAATTTAAAGAACTTTTAAAGTTTCTCCAAGTGCAGTCGCAAAAAATCTAATTTCTGTAAAGAAACCACTTCTAAAGGATACCAAATAGAAGAGACTTGCTTGGGCAAAGAAACAGAGTAATGGACATTAGACTGGTGGAAATCTGTTCTTAGGTCTGATGAGTCCAAATTTGAGATTTTTGGATCCAACCGCCGTGTCTTTGTGACATGCAGAGTAGGTGAACGGATGATTTCTGCATGTGTGGTTCCCAACGTGAAGTATGGATGAGGAGGTGTGATGGTGTGGGGGTGCTTTGTAGGTGACACTGTCAGTGATTTATTGAGAATTCAAGGCAAACTTAACCAGTGTGGCTACCACAGCATTCTGCAGCAATATGCGATCCCATCTGGTTTGCACTTAGTGGGACTATCATTTGTTTTTCAACAGGACAATGACCCAACACACCTCCAGGCTGTGTAAGGGCTATTTGACCAAGAAGGAGAGTGATGGAATGCTGCATCAGATGACCTGGCCTCCACAATCACTGGACCTCAACCCAATTGAGATGGTTTGGGATGAGTTGAACTGCAAAGGGAAGGAAAAGCAGCATACAAGTTCTCATCTGTCAAGTCATACAAGTTCTCATCCTCATCATATGAGGGAAGTCCTTCAGGACTGTTGTAAAAGCGTTCCAGGTGAAGCTGGCTGAGAGAATGCCAAGAGTGTGCAAAGCTGTTAAAGGCAAAGTGTGTCTCTTTTGAAGAATATAAAATATACTTTGATTTGTTTAACACTTTTTTGGTTACTAAATTATTCCATGTGTTATTTCATAGTTTTTATGTCTTCACTATTATTCTACAATGTAGAAAATAGTCAAAATAAAGAAAAACCCTTGATTGAGTAGGTGTGTCCAAACTTTTGACTGTCCAAACTTTCAAGGCTTTAATGCTTTGTTGTAGTCAGCAGAAATAAACTGCATTTCAGCTGCATACAAATGATAAAAACATACATCTCATTTCTTAGTGGTTCTCAAGGCTACATATCCCTCTCTTGAGGAATGACTATGTGGCTGTGTGTGTGTGTATTCGTATTTGTGTGTTTGTGCATTTGTGTGTATGTCTTGGTCTTTTTGCGTCTTTGAGGTTCATTCAACAGGGATGGTCTTCCACTTGTCACAACCATTTTCCCTCATGCAGTACTCTGAGCTGGAACCTGCAGCGAGAGTGATTTCCTGAAAAGGATTTAAGTCACAAGCAGGGGAGTGCTTCCCCCCACAGACACAAATGTGCCTCTCTCTCGCCGAAGTACTAGTGTTGCCATTAGCGCTGTCCTCCATCACATTACATCACTGGCATAGGAATCCTAGGATGTATCCCAAATAGCAGCCTATTCCCTATATAGTCCAATACTTTATAGACCCTATGGGCCCTGGTCAAAAGTAGTGCACTATACACTGTGTCCAACACATTAGGAACAACATCCTAATATTGAGTGGCACCCCCTTCTGCCCTCAGAACAGCCTCAATTTGTTGGAGCATAGACTTTACAAGGTGTCGAAAGCTTTCCACAGGGATGCTGGCCCATGTTGACTGCAATGCTTCCCACAGTTTTGTCAAGTTGCCTGGATGTCCTTTGGGTGGTGGACCATTCTGGATACACATTGGAAACTGTTGAATGTGAAAAAAACAGCATCGTTGCAGTTCTTGACACACTCAAACTGGTGCGCCTGACCCTTTTCAAAAGGCACTTATATTTTTTTGTCATTCACCCTCTGAATAAGCACACATACAGGTACACAATTCATGTTTCAGTTGTCTCAAGGCTTAAATGTCAGAATAATAGTAGAGAGAATCATTTATTTCAGCTTTTATTTCTTTCATCACATTCCCAGTGGGTCAGAAGTTTACATACACTCAATTAGTATTTGTTTGCATTGCCTTTAAATTGTTTAACTTGGGTCAAAAGTTTTGGGTAGCCTTCCACAAGCTTCCCACAATAAGTTGGGTGAAATTTGGCCCATTCCTCCTGACAGAGCTGGTGTAACTGAGTCAGGTTTGTCAAACGCTGACTCAAAATGTTTTGCCCACACATTTTCCGTAGGATAGAGGTCAAGGCTTTGTGAATGCCTCTCCAATACCTTGACGTTGTTGTCCTTAAGCCATTTTGCCACAACTTTGAAAGTATGCTTGGGGTCATTGTCCATTTGGAAGACCCATTTGCGACCAAGTTTTCATTTCCTGACTTGAGATGTTGCTTCAATATAGCCTCATAATTTTCCTCCCTCATGATGCCATGTATTTTGTGAAGTGCACCAGTCCCTCTTGCAGCAAAGCCCCCTCACAACATGATGCTGCCACCCCATGCTTCACGGTTAGGATGGTGTTCTTCGGCTTGCAAGCCTCCCACTTTTTTCTCCAAACATAATGATGGTCATTATGGCCAAACAGTTATATTTTTGTTTCATCAGATCAGAGGACATTTCTCCAAAAAGTGCTATCTTTGTCCCAATGTGCAGTTGCAAACCATAGTCTGTCTTTTTTGATGGCGGTTTTGGAGCAGTGGCTTCTTCCTTGCTGAGCGGACTTTCAGGTTATGTCGATATAGGACTCATTTTTACTGTGGATATAGATACTTTTGTACCTGTTTCCTCCAACATCTTAACAAGGCCCTTTGCTGTTGTTCTGGGATTGATTTGCACTTTTCGCACCAAAGTACATTCATCTCTAGGAGACAGAACACATCTCCTTCCTGAGCGCTATGAAGGCTGCGTGGTCCCATGGTGTTTATACTTGTGTACTATTGTTTGTACAGATGAACGTGGATGAACCAGACTTGTGGAGGTCTACAATTTTGTTTCTGAGGTCTTGCCTGATTTCTTTTTATTATCCCATGATGACATGCAAAGAAGCACTGAGTTTGAAGGTAGGCCTTGAAATACATCCACAGGTACACCTCCAATTGATTCAAATTATGTCAATTAGCCTATCAGAAGCTTCTAATGTCATTACATTATTTTCTAGAATTTTCCAAGTTGTTTAAAGACACAGTGAACTTAGTGTATGTAAACTTCTGACCCCCTGGAATTGTGATAAAAGTGAATTGTTAGTGAAATAATCTGTCTGTAAACAATTGTTGAAAAAATGACTTGTGTCATGCACAAAGTAGACATCCTAACCGACTTGCCAGAACTATAGCTTGTTAACAAGAAATTTGTGGAGTAGTTGAAAAACGAGTTTTAATGACTCCAACCTAAGTGTATGTAAACTTCTGACCTCAACTGTACATTCACTTTGTGATATATGGTTCTTTGGTGAGCCAGTCTGCCCACCGGCCTCTCTCTCTCTCTCTCCCTCTCTACTACTGTTGGCCATCTGGCAACCTTGTTCCCTTAATAGTGCATGTCACCCTATTCCCTATATAGTGTAGTACATTCTTTTTGGTCAGGATCAGAGTAGTGTGCTATAGGGAATATGATGCCATTTGTAACCCTTAGAAGCATTTCTCTCTGGCGTGTACATTACACATGAGACAAATGGTGAGAAGACAGACCACTTAGTTTCCATGGTTTATTGTAACAGGCTGAATATAGAATTATATGATTTATGAAAGTGCTGTTTCCTGCAATAATTTGCTTTGGGTTTTATTACATCGGGATTCAATAAAGCTAATATACAGACAATGCAAAAATGATGGCAGTGGTGGTACAGTAGCTCAAGATATACACTGGGTGTACAAAACATTATTGCCTCAGAACAGCCTCAATTCATCAGGGCATGGACTCTACAAGGTGTCGAAAGCATTCCACAGGGATGCTGGCCCATGTTGACTTCAATACTGCCCACAGTTGTGTCAAGTTAGTTTGATGTCCTTTGGGTGTTGGACCATTCTAGATACACACTGGAAACTGTTGAGTGTGAAAAACCCAGCAGCATTACAGTACTTGACACACTCAAACCAGTGCACCTCGCACCTACTACCATACCCCGTTCAAAGGCACTTCAATATTTTGTATTTCCCATTCACACTGAATGACATACACAACCCATGTCTCTCTTGTCTCAATTATATGTTTAACCTGTCTTCTCCCCTTTATCTACACTGATTGAAGTGTATAGTGACATCAATAAGGGATCGTAGCTTTCACCTGGATTCACCTGGTCAGTCTATGTCATGGAAAGACGTGTATCGACTGTTTTGTAAACTCAGTGTATAAGATATCTGATACACAGTATAATGGCCGGAAAACAACTCGTGAGAAAAATGGTGCCACAGCCTTGTTGCAACCCAAGTGGCAGCCTATTTCCTACATAGTGCACTCATTTTGACCAGAGTGTTATGGGCCCTGGTCAAAAGTAGTGTACTATACAATTAAGGGAATAGGATGCGATTTGGGAGGCAGAGGTGTCATATCCCGTGTTAGTAGGAGACATGCAGGTCAATTATGGAGAGGTCCTCTGATGAATATTCCTTTCCAGAAGTCTGTGCATCACCGAGCACAGTGAGACGACAACAGCGAGTTAACCCCCTGATCCCCGACCAGTCTCTGTCTTGTTCGTCTGCCTGTTTAGGTCCCCCCCAGGCCTCAATTGCCGCATCGCTGACTTGGCCCTGCTCAAAAGTAACGCACTATAAAGGGATCAAGGTGCCATTTGGGATGCAGGTTGTGACTACACCTGGTCAACCACTGCCAACTATGTGACGCGCTGGGCCGGACTGGAAAGTAATGGGATCTGAATGCAGATGAGCACCTGACGAATTGCTTTTTGCCCAGAGGTTTCACAATGAGACTAAAAGGCCAGGGGTTGCATCCCAAAGGGTACCCCATTCACTATAGCCCCTCCAGAGCTCTGGTCAAAAGTGATGCCCTACATGGGGAAAAGGGTGCTATGTAGGACGCAGCCCAGGGTTATGTTCTGTCTGTTCTGCAGCGGGTATAGGGAGGAGTGATTTATAAAGACGTAAAAACACGCTTTTGTCAGGTCCCTGGCAATTGACAAGTGCTCCATCAACGGCTGAATTTGGTTTCTTGGTCTACTAGAGGGTACAGTGTGGCAGAATGAGGGAGAGTGAGAGATAGGCATCCACTGGGTACATGGAGTAGCATTCCTATCTCAGGACTGTTGTTGAAAGGCATGAACTTGAGCCTATATGCTATGGAGAATAGGCTATATTGAGAACTATCTTTAAATTAACATACTGTGTGGACTAGGGTATTCTAGAGTAATCAAACATTAATATATAGTTTATTCTTCATGGACCTCTCTGTATGATTGATTTTATCCAGGCACAGCTATACAGATCATTAGGCTAATCTTCATTTTGTCCATTATTACTAACTGGTTAACACTTAATTTTAGGCGAAAATATGTTACTAATCGTTGACTTGATTAATTGTTTTTACCCATAAGAAACACAATAGGAAACTTAAGCCATTTTTTTACATTACTCATCATAATCATGTCCGTCTCTTTGCCTTTTGAGCAATGTTGAGTTACTAGGATCTATGCTGATCTAGGATCAGGTCCTCCTTTTCCCTTTAATCTTTATTAATCATAATCTGAAAGACGAAACTGATCCCAGATCAGCTCTCCTACTCTGACAGAGTTGCTTTGTAAATACAGGCCCTGTTGATGTGCTTTATGTCATTCAAAGGGAACAGACAATGAAAAAGATGATGAATAGAATGGTTGATGTAATGTTGAAAGTCCCTACTGTTGGCTTCGGAGAGAGCTCGTTTGTTTATTTGTTCAGATTGTCAGATTCACGCTGTGAGTTTTCATGTTTCTCTCATAGTGGAAGCAAAGTGAGCAAAATAGCACTAAAAAACCTGGCTTGCTCTGCAGTTGCACAACTTACATTCTCCCCAAAATATTTGAAAGATAGTATGACTGTAATATGTTCATGTTTTGGGGGATCATAGGCTACGTCCCGAATGGCACCCTCTTCCCTATATGGTGCACTACGTTTGACAAGAGCCCTATAGGGAATAGGCTATAATGTAGCTAATAATGTGCCATTTGGTTAGCAACCATAATCAACAAAGGGAAAGTAATGATTATCATTAATGTTGTAGGAGAATGAGAGCATCTATGGGAGCTCTCAGTTGGGCCATTGTGGGAACATTAATCTTTCTGTAGACAAACTGTTAATGTTTTTATCAGAGCTTGCTTCTGTCGGGGAATCTATGTCAATGAATAATGCATTTAATGATGTTTACGTATTGAGATGATGCATATTCAGGACAGCACTGTACATGCACTAACTTTGTACCAGCACTTAACCCCTGTAGCTGTGTGTGCTTAAATTAGACAATGTGATGTGAGGGGGTATTATGTGTTCTTCATTTGGACAACCAACGTGATGGTGTGTGTGTTGGGGTATGTACAGTAGTGTAGGAGAATATTCATATCTTTCCCCTAACATACTTGATTTATTGAGAATTTCTAATGGTTAAATTGTTTCAAACTGAAAGTTATATGTGTCATACATGCACTTAAGCTGACATTTGAGTAATTTAGCAGACGTTACTATCCAGAGTGAGTTCGCATCTTAAGATACTGTAGCTAGGTGAGACAACCACATATCTCAGTCATAGTAAGTACATTTTTCCTGAATAAAGTAGGTATAATTAAAGTCTGTGTTAATTCATATGGACAATGTGATGTGAGTGGGGACAGTGTGTACTGTAGGACAATGAGAATGCGTTGCTGGTACTCTCTGTTTATTATCTATGCATAGTCACTTTAACTCCTCCTACATGTACATATTACCTCAATTACCTCGACTAACCTGTGCCCCCGCACATTGACTCTGTACCGGTACCCCCTGCATATTGCTGCTCTTTAATTTTTTACTCATCTATTTTTTACTTAATACTTATTTTTCTTAAAACTGCATTGTTGGTTAAGGGCTTGTACATAAGTATTTGACTGTAAGGTCTACTATACCTGTTGTATTCGGCGCATGTGACAAATACAATTTGATTTGGTTTGATTTGATTTGACAGATTTGATTCATTATAAGGTAATTATTAGTGGTTGAGAAGAGTTTTAATCTACCTGAAAGTTCTGTGAGTGTCAGTGAGAGAGTGTCGAGTCAGGGATGGAGTAAGTTGATATTCATTCTGGTATAAAGCCCGCTGTGAATTCTAAATGATATGACCTTTTTAATATGCCCTACTTTGCCACGTTTGCACCCCACACCAGCAGTTCTATGAAAGAGAGGATTGACAGGGAAGCACAATGTGCCCCACTCCGAAAGGAAGGATGTTCGTCCCAAATGGAACCCTATTCCCTACATAATGCAGCTATATTGGTCAAAAGCAGTGCACTATGTAGGCAATATAGTGCCATTTAAATAGGGTGACTATTGAGACGAACCCACAGGTTCTCTGAATAAGGATATATAACCCTAAAATATCTTCTATCATGTGCATACTGTATGATTAAATGTAAAAAACTTAACATAATTTTATGGTATGGTAGAGCTTTTCAGTATCATATTACTGCAAGGGTCCCTATACAATACAATCCACATATAAGCATCTTATAGTTTACAATGTCATTCAAATACACACAGTATGTGCTTTATTTGGCATTGTTAAGCGGTTACTAGACATATTTTATGTTTATTAGACCTTTATTTTGACAGGAACTCCATCCTGAGACCAAGGTATCTTTTCAAGATGAGCCCTGTTTAACACAACAATACACAACAAAATACAATACACATTAAACTACACACCCATATATACATTAAGGAGCAAAAAAACTAAAAGCAGATCAACCCAACTCAGTGGAAATGGGAATCGCCATGGTAATCTCCTACTGAGACCGGGTCTGGTATCTGGTACATCTATAAGTTAGCAATGAAGTAAGGTATGGCGGAAGTAGGGCTTAGTAAACAAAAGGTACCGGAACACATTGAGAAAAAAAAGTGTCAAACACAACGTGGCAGTGCAGGAGAGTAAACCGCCAAGTAGCCTACTGTCTATGGTAGTGAAATGGACAGCACTCTCCAAGGTGCTGAATAATACAAAGCATTTTAGACGTTACTGCAGTATGCCCACATACTTTGGTATAGCTGCAGAGTTTACACAAGTCCGAATTTGTTATAGCCTAAATTTCTCGACATCAATGTACAGAAACATTTATAGACGACACTGAAGAACACCCGTCATAAGCATATGCACACATACTCAGCTGTGAGGCGTACAAGACCTGAATTTCATATCATTTTCAAGACATCAATGTAGCAGTAGAAAAAATATCACAATATCGGATATAGCTTCAAATAAAATAAGTCAATGGCGGCTACAGCAGAACACACAAGAATATTTAGGCCTCCTGCTTGTGTGATAATATGAAGAACAATGACTTTCCCCATGTGAAGTCCATTTAACTCCTGAGAGTCAATTTCTTGCTCAAAGCCATGAGCGGGCCTGTGGCTGTGACGTTCAGCATCCTTCTAATGCTGTTCTGAAGACTCCACATGGGCTGCAGTATCTATTTTTCATTTTGAGTGTTAACTATAACCTGGGTGTTCTCTTTAGCCTTGTCAACAAGGCTTGCTGGCACCAAATGAGCCTTTAGTTTCAGGAATGTTCCCCAAACATTTTGGAGGGCTCTTTGTTTTTGTTTTTATGTCTCAGACATAGGATGTTAATTTACTGTACATCCCACCCACTCTTTTGCTAGTTTAATCCCTCCAGGCGTTTCTAGACCCAAGCTCCCTAATGGGTTACACGTTTGCTTGTTCTTGAACTGCAAATTGCACCTGCTCCGAGCACTTCATCGAGGGATGCACTTCCTCCCTCCCCCCAGCTCCCGATCTCTCTACTAAGTCTGACTCGCTATTAGGCCTAATAGCTAGTAGAGGTGCCGGTGGTGATGCTGAACTGGTGGGATTAGCAGTGTTGCTAGCTAAGGCATTTTGTCCCTCACACCTTTCCTCTGGCACTGACAGTTATCTGACTCGTTCTGGGTTCTATCATCATCTTTCTCTGGATTTTTGGACTTGAAAAATGTCATCAAACTCGATTGCCTTTTCATATCCATTTTTTATTTGGCTTTCCCACGATTCAAATTCAGTAGGGAGACGACTAGCCTAGGTTACGGAACGAGATTACGCAGGGACCTCTTCACTAGCTGACCACCGCTACCAAGACCTGTGTCAAGATCAGTTACTTACCCCATCGTCCCTCCCCATAAGACCTATGTACAAATAAGAGAGCAGATCTGGAATGAGTGTGGCAAGATAGGATGATTGCACAGAAGGATCCCCGTGCTTTTACATTATGGTCTTTCTGGGGGGTGGGAGAAATAATGAGGAGGCAGCTTGATTTAACGCTGATCGCTTTTATTAGAATGTCTACAGTGCCAACAGTGAAAATATTAATAAATCATGCCGCGAGAGGTACCGGATGCGGGCAAATAGGTGCCGGAACAAACAAAGTCAAATCTGAGAGGTGCCAGATCCTGTTCCAGTAGGAGCCGGCTCAAATTGAGCACTGAAAGTCACCCCCATTCACCACTCACTGTCCTGATTCATGTTGTCCATGTTGTCCAACATTCAGATTAAGTGAGCGGAGCTGAGCTGGAGCGGAGCTAGGAGCAGATTGTGCCAATTCGACTTGAGCGCAGAGCGAGACTCCCAAAGGCTGGAGCAGTGAATAGGCGACTCCGGGATGCTGGCCTTCTCAGCAGAGTTGCAAATGAAAAGCCATATCTCAGACTGGCCAATAAAATAAAACAATTAAGATGTGCAAAAGAACACAGACACTGGATAGAGGAACTGCCTAGAAGACCAACATCCCGGAGTCACCTCTTCACTGTTGACATTGAGACGGGTACTATACATACATACATACATACCGTTACACACATACCGTTAATACAGTTGAAGTCGGAAGTTTACATACACTTAGGTTGGAGTCATTAAAACTCGTTTTTCAACCACTTCACACATTTTCTGTCAAATAAAGGTTAAAAAATGAATAAATAAATAAATAACAACATGCAAACTTCTGTCTTCAACTGTAAATTGAACCTTCCATTCAGGAAGAAAGTTATTAGAAGTCATGAACCATGATCACTCCACGCATGACTGGTTCAGTGCTTATAGAGTATTTCCATTGTGATGTTATCTCCTCTGTGGATAACATAGTTACGAAATAGACTCATTCATATCTATGCCACTACAACGGTGTAAGACACCTTGACTTGAAGTAAAACCACTACAGGTCCCCTTGGCATATGGCTTGAGGTCAGCACCGATTCTTACTGACAAATGGTCATTGACGGCGGCAGGGTAGCCTAGTGGTTAGAGTGTTGGACTAGTAACCGAAAGGTTGCAAGTTCAAATCCCGAGCTGACAAGGTACAAATCTGTCATTCTGCCCCTGAACAGATAGTTAACCCATTGTTCCTAGGCCGTCATTGAAAATAAGAATTTGTTCTTAACTGACTTGCCTAGTAAAATAAAGGTAAAATAAACATGGAAATGACATCAGAATCTTTCTGAACAGGTCACAGTCAACCAGGAAACTTGGTTTTCTTTCCCTTGGCATGTGTACTTGTGTAAGCATAAATGCACATGCTCAATGGAACAAATGAGGATTTATACCAAGATCACTTAAAACCTGTTGTGACTAGGGGGCAGTATTTTCATTTTTGGAAAAATAACATTCCCGTTGTAAACGGGATATTTTGTCAGGACAAGATGCTAGAATATGCATATAATTGACATCTTAGGATAGAAAACACTCTAAAGTTTCCAAAACTGTAAATATATTGTCTGTGAGTATAACAGAACTGATCCAATCAATCAGGAAGTGCCTCATGTTTTGAAAGCGCTGCGTTCCAATGCGTCCCTTATTGAGCAGTGAATGGGCTATCAACCAGATTACGCTTTCTCCGTATTCCCGAAGGTGTCTACAGCATTGTGATGTAGTTTTACGCATTTATGTTGAAGAATACCCATAAGCGGCTACATTGCGCAAGTGGTCACCTGATGGCTCCCATAGTGACTCTCGCGTAAAATACAGAGGTAGCCATTATTCCAATCGGTCCTGCTGAAAAACTAATTGTCCCGACAGATATATTATCGAATAGATATTTGAAAAACACCTTGAGGATTGATTATAAACAACGTTTGCCATGTTTCTGCGATATTATGGAGCTAATTTGGAATATTTTGCGGCGTTGTCGTGACCGCAATTTCTGGTCGATTTCTCAGCCAAACGTGAAGAACAAATGGAGCTATTTCGCCTACAAAAATAATATTTTTGTAAAAAAGGAACATTGGCTATCTAACTGGGAGTCTCGTGAGTGAAAACATCCGAAGCTCATCAAAGATAAACGATTTAATTTGATTGCTTTTCTGATTTCAGTGACCAAGTTACCTGCTACTAGCTGGACAAAATGCTATGCTAGGCTATCGATAAACTTACACAAATGCTTGTCTAGCTTTGGCTGTAAAGCATATTTTGAACATCTGAGAAGACAGGGTGATTAACAAAAGGCCAAGCTGTTTCTCAATATATGTCATTTGTGATTTTCATGAATAGGAATATTTTCCAGGACTATTTATGTCCGTTGCGTTATGCTAATTAGTGTCAGGAGATGATTACGCTCCCGCTAGATTTGACATTACACAAATAGACAAACATGATAGAGTCATTTAGCCAAGACCATGGACGTATATAGAATATAGTGTAATTAGATGATTAACGTGTGGTAACTATATTTTGTATATCTTTTGTTTGTGTTTTATTCATTTTTGTTTCATTTGCTTTGATGTGATACTGCCATAGACAAGTTCCCCTTACAACCACCTGTTAGTGCCACAACGCCGCCCATTTGGGAAAGAAATGTAATGATGTATTTTGTGAGTGTTGCGCATTGTTAACCTCTCTTGGGTAGGGGGCAGTATTTTCATGTCCGGATGAAAAGTGTGCCCAAAGTAAACTGCCTGTTACTCAGGTCCAGAAGTTAGGATATGCATATAATTGGTAGATTTGGATAGAAAACACTCTAAAGTTTAGTCAAAAAGTCCAAAACTGTCAAAATTATGTCTGTGAGTATACCAGAACTGATATGGCAGGCAAAACCCAGAGGACAAACCATCCCAACCCAAAAAATTCAGCCTACCACTATTTTCAATGGCCATCACTTTTATTATAAGGTCAAGTCCTCCCAGATTGCAGTTCCTAGGGCTTCCACTAGATGCCAAATCAAATCAAAATCAAATCAAATGTATTTATATAGCCCTTCGTACATCAGCTGATATCTCAAAGTGCTGTACAGAAACCCAGCCTAAAACCCCAAACAGCAAGCAATGCAGGTGTAGAAGCACGGTGGCTAGGAAAAACTCCCTAGAAGGGCCAAAACCTAGGAAGAAACCTAGAGAGGAACCAGGCTATGTGGGATGGCCAGTCCTCTTCTGGCTGTGCCGGGTGGAGATTATAACAGAACATGGCCAAGATGTTCAAATGTTCATAAATGACCAGCATGATCAAATAATAATAAGCCAGAACAGTTGAAACTGGAGCAGCAGCACGGCCAGGTGGACTGGGGACAGCAAGGAGTCATCATGTCAGGTAGTCCTGAGGCATGGTCCTAGGGCTCAGGTCCTCCGAGAGAGAGAAAGAAAGAGAGAAAGAGAGAATTAGAGAGAGGACACTTAAATTCACACAGGACACCGGATAGGACAGGAGGAGTACTCCAGATATAACAAACTGACCCTAGCCACCCGACACATAAACTACTGCAGCATAAATACCGGAGACTGAGACAGGAGTGGTCAGGGGACACTGTGGCCCTATCCAAGGACACCCCCGGACAGGGCCAAACAGGAAGGATATAACCCCACCCACTTTGCCAAAGCACAGCCCCCACACCACTAAAGGGATATCTTCAACCACCAACTTACCATCCTAAGACAAGGCCGAGTATAGCCCACAAAGATCTCCACCACGGCACAACCCAAGGGGGACGCCAACCCAGACAGGAAGATCACATCAGTGAATCAACCCACTCAAGTGACGCACCCCTCCTAGGGACGGTATGAAAGAACCCCAGTAAGCCAGTGACTCAGCCCCTGTAATAGGGTTAGAGGCAGAGAATCCCAGTGGAAAGAGGGGAACCGGCCAGGCAGAGACAGCAAGGGCGGTTCGTTGCTCCAGAGCCTCAATCATATGACCCACTGAAGAGATGCGTCTTCAGTAAAGACTTAAAGGTTGAGACCGAGTTTGCGTCTCTTACGTGGGTAGGCAGACCATTCCATAAAAATGGAGCTCTATAGGAGAACGCCCTGCCTCCAGCTGTTTGCTTAGAAATTCTAGGGACAATTAGGAGGCCTGTTTATTTAGTGCTTTATCCGGGTAGTCGGAAAGTAGAGCATTGCAGTAGTCTAACCTAGAAGTGACAAAAGCATGTATTAATTTTTCTGCATCATTTTTGGACAGAAAGTTTCTGATTTTTGCAATGTTACGTAGATGGAAAAAAGCTGTCCTTGAAATGGTCTTGATATGTTCTTCAAAAGAGAGATCAGGGTCCAGAGTAACGCTGAAGTCCTTCAAAGTTTTATTTGAGACGACTGTACAACCATTAAGATTAATTGTCAGATTCAACAGAAGATCTCTTTGTTTCTTGAGACCTAGAACAAGCATCTCTGTTTTGTCCGAGTTCCTTATGTCTGAAACACATGCTTCTCGTGAGGGCAATTTTGGGGCTTCAGCATGTTTCATTGAAATGTACAGCTGTGTGTCATCCGCATAGCAGTGTAAGTTAACATTATGTTTTCGAATGACATCCCCAAGAGGTAAAATATATAGTGAAAACAATAGTGGTCCTAAAACGGAACCTTGAGGAACACCGAAATTTACAGTTGATTTGTCAGAGGACAAACCATTCACAGAGACAAACTGATATCTTTCCGACAGATAAGATCTAAACCAGGCCAGAACTTGTCCGTGTAGACCAATTTGGGTTTCCAATCTCTCCAAAAGAATGTGGTGATCGATGGTAACAAAAGCAGCACTAAGGTCTAGGAGCACGAGGACAGATG
Source organism: Oncorhynchus masou masou (assembly GCF_036934945.1). Classification (NCBI taxonomy): domain Eukaryota; kingdom Metazoa; phylum Chordata; class Actinopteri; order Salmoniformes; family Salmonidae; genus Oncorhynchus; species Oncorhynchus masou. Next base: position 35,071,264 of record NC_088239.1, on the reverse strand, counting down.
CAGAGCCTCGGTCTAATCCCATTAAAATGTAATTTACCACCTTCACAAGTGCAGTCTCAGTGCTATGATGGGGTCTAAAACCAGACTGAAGCATTTCGTATACAGTGTTTGTCTTCAGGAAGGCAGTGAGTTGCAACAGCCTTTTCTAAAATTTTTGAGAGGAATGGAAGACTCGATATAGGCCGATAGTTTTTTATATTTTCTGGGTCAAGGTTTGGCTTTTTCAAGAGAGGCTTTATTACTGCCACTTTTAGTGAGTTTGGTACACATCCGGTGGATGGAGAGCCGTTTATTATGTTCAACATAGGAGGGCCAAGCACAGGAAGCAGTTTTTTCAGTAGTTTAGTTGGAATAGGGTCCAGTATGCAGCTTGAAGGTTGAGAGGCCATGATTATTTTCATCATTGTGTCAAGAGATATAGTACTAAAACACTTGAGTGTCTCTCTTGATCCTAGGTCCTGGCAGAGTTGTGCAGACTCAGGACAACTGAGATGTGAAGGAATACGCAGATTTAAAGAGGAGTCCGTAATTTGCTTTCTAATAATCATGATCTTTTCCTCAAAGAAGTTCATGAATTTATCACTGCTGAAGTGAAAGCCATCCTCTCTTGGGGAATGCTGCTTTTTAGTTAGCTTTGCGACAGTATCAAAAAGGAATTTCGGATTGTTCTTATTTTCCTCAATTAAGTTGGAAAAATAGGATGATCGAGCAGCAGACAGGGCTCTTCGATACTGCACGGTACAGTCTTTCCAAGCTAGTCGGAAGACTTCCAGTTTGGTGTGGCGCCATTTCCGTTCCAATTTTCTGGAAGGTTGGTTCAGAGCTCGGGTATTTTCTGTATACCAGGGAGCTAGTTTCTTATGAGAAATGTTTTTCGTTTTTAGGGGTGCAACTGCATCTAGGGTATTGCGCAAGGTTAAATTGAGTTCCTCAGTTAGGTGGTTAACTGATTTTTGTCCTCTGGCGTCCTTGGGTAGACAGAGGGAATCTGGAAGGACATCAAGGAATCTTTGTGTTGTCTGTGAATTTATAGCACGACTTTTGATGTTCCTTGGTTGGGGTCTGAGCAGATTATTTGTTGCAATTGCAAACGTAATAAAATGGTGGTCCAATAGTCCAGGATTATGAGGAAAAACATTAAGACATTAACATTATTATGGTTATTCCAAATGCCCTTAACTAGGTGTCTTAGAGAGAGGTGGGAAGAGAATGGAAGACAGACAGAGAGAGAGACAGCAGTGCAAATGTACTTAGACTTGAGTATTTCAACAACTGGTCTCTTCCAACTTATTAGGCAATCACGCTGGCTTGACTGTAAACATCTCCAATCCCAAATTAAATCTAGAATTGGCTTCATATTTTTATTTTTCAACATAGCCTCCTTCACTCACACTGCCAAATGTACCCTCGTAAAACTGACCATCCTACAGATCCTCGACTTTCGGCGATGTCATTTACAAAATAGCCTCTAACACTCTACTCAGGAAACTGGATGCAATCTATCACATTTCCATCCGTTTTGTCACGAAAGCCACATATACCACTCACCACTGCGTCCTGTATGCTCTCGTAGGCTGGCCATCGCTACATATTTGTTGCCAGACCCACTGGCTTCAGGTCATCTATAAGTCTTTGCTAGGTAAAGCTCCACCTTATCTCAGCTCACTGGTCATCATAACAATACCCACCCGTAGCATGTGCTCCAGCAGATATATCTCAATGGTCATCCCCAAAGCCAACACCCCCTTTGGTCGCCTTTCCTTCCAGTTCTCTGCTGCCAATGACTGGACCGAATTGCAAAAATAGCTGAAGTTGGAGACTTATATCTCCCTCACTCACTTTAAGCATCAGCTATCCGAGCAGCTAACCGATCGCTGCAACTGTACACAGCCCATCTGTAAATAGCCCAATCAATCGACCTACCTCATTCCCATATTATTTTTTGCTCTTTTGCACACCAGAATTTCTACTTGCACATCATCATCTGCACATCTATCACTCCAGTGTTAATTTGCTAAATGGTAATTATGTCGCTACTATGGCCTATTTATTGCCTTACCTCCTTACGCCATTTGCACACACTGTATATAGACTTTTTATATTGTGTTACTGACTGTATGTTTGTTAATTCCATGTGTCACTCTGTGTTGTTGTTTGTGTCACACTGCTTTGTTTTATCTTGGCCAGGTCTCAGTTGTAAATGAGAACTGGCCAGCCACACAGGAGGGTGATTTTTACTAAGGAGAATGAGGCCGTGCTGACCGAGATGCATGCTGGCCACCTTGGAGTAAAGCGCATGATTGTCAAAATCAACTTACACTTCTTCTGACAGGGAATTGTCAAGGAGGTGGACAGCTGGGCAAGTGAAATAACCTTCGGTTTTCTAAATCACATTCTATTATATATGAAATTATTATGATTTCAGTGAATGTCATATCAGAGAGCACACCATTTTTAAAGGTGTCTCTTTTTGCTTAAGGTCAGTACCCTGTCTTGCCTGCCAGAAGTTTGAGAGGGTGAAGACTGTGGCGCAGGAGTTGAAACACATCAAAGTAGTTTCTCCATGGCACATGATCGGTAAGTGTCCCAAATCAAATTTTGCCCTATTACATTATTTTGTAATGGTTGCTTTATTTGACTACGTCAGAGTTCAATATAGAATGTGAGGTAATCTTCTCTCTAACACTTTAAATGTTAGGGGTGGACCTCATCGGACCCTTCACAAAATCCAGCAATGGCAATAGCTTGTGTCTGACAGCAATACCCATTAAGGTCAGTAAAGAAAGAGAACGTGCTTAAATCTAAATTCCCTTCTGTAACCTATTAAAAAGTGTGCTTGGAACCAATTTTAATTTCCGTTTTGTATAATACCCATCAAGGACGAGACTGGCGAAGCCATCTCCATGGCTAAAATGGACATCTTCAACACCCACGGTTCTCCTGAGATTATCTTGAGTGAATGCTGGAACAAGGTACCGATGTTAAAGGTTATATTCTCTCACCAACGTTTTAATTATTTTTTTTAAACAATTTTTTGTTTATGTTTTTCCATGGTACATAATCAGAAATTTATAAATATCGTTCATTGTCAATAGATATCGCTTTCCTACCCCGTCCTCCAGGTTTGGTGAATGGACCAATCAGAACCTCAAGACTGCCATGGGCAAGTCCCTTGATGGGTACCAGGGATGATGGGAGAACAACATGAATGTAATTCTCTTTGAACACAAAAGCAGCTTCCAGGCCTCCACTGAGTATGGACGGGAGCAATAGCTTTTGACTAAACAATGCAATTGTATATACAATTAATGTATATACTGCAGTGTTTCAAATTTGTGATTGAGTTAGTGTTGTTTGTCTATTGCTATTTTTGTTTAACGCACTTTCAGATCACTGAAAACCCATCTGATCTGGTCGAAGTTGTCGAATCAGGATGTTGTGACAAGGTACAAAATCATTGTTCGGGCCCTCTAAGAGATATGTAGGAAATGTATTTGTAACATGAAATATAATTGCATTTATTCCTGGTATCAATCAAGGTGAGACTGAACATCAACAAGGCGCAGGAGAAGCAAAAGGAGAGCTACCGGAGCAGTTTCAATAAGGGGATTCTGAAGTTCCTCGACGTCAGGGCGAATTATGTTTGGAAGAATGATGCGAGGAAGGCGAGACCTTTGAAACCTCGCTGCTCTTTCACTCCTAGCTGACGTCAACATTTGTTAAGGTGAATATATCCACCTTGATGTCCTCCATTACCAACCACCCTCCAACTTTTCATTACATCATCTACAGCTACTATCATTGTCATGTTGTCATTATCTGCTAAGAAGTTTTCTTGCTCTATAATTCTGGGCACATAATAACACAGGTAAACGAAAAACACTAGCACTGCAAACACTAAGAACAAAGAGAGCAGCGGTGCCTGGAATTTGCAGTCTCCCTCTTCAGGAACCCCTTCTGAGACTGGCTGCCTGTTGAGAACAAGTGACAGGTAGAACCTCCCACCCACCTACACAGCAACCACCTCCTCTACATTCCACACACCTGAATTCAGTATTTTAGTCTATGAAAGCCATGTGAGTGTACAAAAAATCTGTGAAAATACGTTAATGACACAACTGTAGCAAAAAAATATCAAAGTGTATGAATCAAATGGATTTAAATATGAATGGAGTATAAAATTAGCTTACTTTGTGATCTCTGAGGTAAGTAACTTTAATGTTTCAAGCAGATTACACGTTTCTTTTTGCTATTTCCGAAACGTAGTAACGTGTAAGATATAGATTTCATGTTGTAGGGACCTAGTGAATGACCTGCAGAGAGCTGGGACCAAAGTAACAAAGCCTACCATCAGTAACACACTACGCCGCCAGGGACTCAATTCCTGCAGTGCCAGACGTGTCCCCCTGCTTAAGCCAGTACATGTCCAGGCCCGTCTGAAGTTTGCTAGAGAGCATTTGGATGATCCAGAAGAAGATTGGGAGAACAAGGCACTGAAAAGTAGTTTGAAGTAATGTTTTAATTTTATTAGCAAAAAAAATTGTTTAAAGAGCGTGATTGTGGTGGAAATCAGCCTTGTTTGCATAGCACGGATGAAAAGAACGTCCTTAAAGCCGCAATGACCTCCAAAATTCGAATCATTAGGTCAACACACTGTTGATATACAGGGTGGCAGGGTAGCCTAGTAGTTAGAGCGTTGGTCTAGGAACCGGAAGGTTGCAAGTTCAAATCCCCGAGCTGACAAGGTACAAATCTGTCTTTCTGCCCCTGAACAGGCAGTTAACCCACTGTTCCTAGGCCGTCATTGAAAATAAGAATTTGTTCTTAACTGACTTGCCTAGTTAAATAAAGGTAAAATAAAAATAAAAAAATACAGTGGGGTAAAAAAGTATTTAGTAAGCCACCAATTGTGCAAGTTCTCCCACTTAAAAAGATGAGAGAGGCCTGTAATATTCATCATAGGTACACTTCAACTATGACAGACAAAATGGAGAATTTGTTTTCTCCAGAAAATCACATTTTAGGATTTTTTATTTATTTGTTTGCAAATTATGGTGGAAAATAAGTATTTGGTCGCCTACAAACAAGTAAGATTTCTGGCTCTCACAGACCTGTAACGTCTTCTTTAAGAGGCTCCTCTGTCATCCACTCTGTATTAATGGCACCTGTTTGAACTTGTTATCAGTATAAAAGACACCTGTCCACAACCTCAAACAGTCACACTCCAAACTCCACTATGGCCAAGACCAAAGAGCTGTCAAAGGGCACAAGAAACACAATTGTAGACCTGCACCATGCTGGGAAGACTGAATCTGCAATAGGTAAGCAGCTTGGTTTGAAGAAATCAACTGTGGGAGCAACTATTAGGAAATGGAAGATATACAAGACCACTGATAATCTCCCTCGATCTGGGGCTCCACGCAAGATCTCACCCCGTGGGGTCAAAATGATCACAAGAACGGTGAGCAAAAATCCCAGAACCACACGGGGGGACCTAGTGAATGACCTGCAGAGAGCTGGGACCAAAGTAACAAAGCCTACCATCAGTAACACATTACGCCGCCAGGGACTCAAATCCTGCAGTGCCAGACGTGTCCTCCTGCTTAAGCCAGTACATGTCCAGGCCCGTCTGAAGTTTGCTAGAGAGCATTTGGATGATCCAGAAGAAGATTGGCAGAATGTCATATGGTCAGATGAAACCAAAATATAACCTTTTGGTAAAAACTCATCTCATCGTGTTTGGAGGACAAAGAATGCTGAGTTGCATCCAAAGAACACCATACCCACTGTGAAGCATGGGAGTGGAAACATCATGCTTTGGGGCTGTTTTTCTGCAAAGGGACCAGGACGACTGATCCGTGTAAAGGAAAGAATGAATGGGGCCATGTATCGTGAGATTTTGAGTGAAAACCTCCTTCCATCAGTAAGGGCATTGAAGATGAAACGGCTGGGTCTTTCAGCATGACAATGATCCCAAACACACCGCCCGGGCAACGAAGGAGTGTCTTCGTAAGAAGCATTTCAAGGTCCTGGAGTGGCCTAGCCAGTCTCCAAATCTCAACCCCATAGAAAATCTTTGGAGGGAGTTGAAATTCCATGTTGCCCAGCAACAGCCCCAAAACATCACTGCTCTCGAGGAGATCTGCATGGAGGAATGGGCCAAAATACCAGCAACAGTGTGTGAAAACCTTGTGAAGACTTACAGAAAACGTTTGATCTCTGTCATTGCCAACAAAGGGTATATAACAAAGTATTGAGATAAACTGTTGTTATTGACCAAATACTTATTTTCCACCATAATTTGCAAATAAGATCATTAAAAATCATACAATGTGATTTTCAGGATTTCTTTTCCCATTTTGTCTGTCATAGTTGAAGTGTACTTATGATGAAAATCTACAGGCCTCTCTCATCTTTTTAAGTGGGAGAACTTGCACAATTGATGGCTGACTAAATACTTTTTGCCCCACAGTAGATACGACGCTAATAGTTTATTGAATCCCATTGTGACACAGGTGGGTGAGACTTTTTGGCTGGGGGACATTATTTGGAATGACAGGCCGTTAACGAGATTTGGTTGGTGGGCCCCCTACCTCGCTATTTTAATGCCTCCCCCCTCTTGACAGTGTTGTGAACATTTAAAGTTTTAAAGTACATTTTCTATAATTCTACATATTTTTCCATGAGTCGGAAAGAACATTTACAATTCTATAACTAATTTCATGCCATTTTACTCATTTTGCTATAGGTCGGCGAGACATTTTATATGATATCTGAGTAAGAGTGACCAGAGGTCAGGGACAATGGGCACAAGGCATTCATGCCCTGTCGGTAATTTGGCCATGATAACTACAAGTTTAGAATGCTGGCTAGACTAACTTAACAATCTAAAATGTTTTAGCTGACGGGCTAATTGATTGACCTTCAGTGATTGACATAAGAAGAGATAGCCTTGTGTATTCTAGCTCAAAACAGGGGGGGGGGATTGTGGCTGGAAGCCCTAAGTGACCGCTTATGTCGCTTATGCCTAGGGCCGGCCCTGACTGTGCCTCTTCTCCCTCAGGAGGGTGGAGAGATTTGACATGTGCCCTCAGATCCTCAAGAAGTTATACAGCTGCACCATTGAGAGCATCTTGACTGGCTGCATCACTGCTTGTTATGGCAACTGCACTGTCCTCGACCACAAGGCACTACAGAAGGTGTTGCGGACGGCCCAGTACATCACTGATGCCGGGTTCTCTGCCATCCATGAGTTTAGGACCTCTTTGCCAAGTGGTGTTTGGGGAAATACAGGATTTCCACACACACACACACACACACACACACACACACACACACACACACACACACACACACACACACACACACACACACACACACACACACACACACACACACACACACACACACACACACACACACACACACACACACACACACACACACACACACACACACACACACACACACACACCAATCCTGCCATGCTGTGGCTGCTGGGCTGGAGGACATGCTATAGCCTATAACCGCAGTGGAGACCAGCCATCTAATCCAGAATAGTTTTTTTACAACCTAATTGGCTACATATTGACATACCCTGTGATCTGTATCTCACCAGGCTCTCAGATTTAATGTCCCCATATCCCTGACTTTCACCGCAGTGCTGTCTCAAGCCTTGTGTGTGTCTGTAAGCCTCACCATCCTCACCTCGCCACTGGGAGAAAATGACAGTGAGAGGGAAAATAAAGGTTGTGTTGCTAATTAACCTCCCATCTGTATTTACTGTATCACAGCCCTGATGGGTGACCTGTTGTTTCACCATGTGTACTGGGGGTTGATTGAATTACACACACACACACACACACACACACACACACACACACACACACACACACACACACACACACACACACACACACACACACACACACACACACACACACACACACACAGAAATCAGAACCATAGACAGCCAAATCGTATGATTGGAATAAATAGTTTTTGGTACCTTTTAGTTGTCACTGTATTAGACTTAGCATAGGTGATTTGAGGATGGTGAAATGTTGAAGTTCAAATGGTGCTGGAATAGTGAAGACAGCTGCTTTCTTTGTGACTTGTGGTAACTCTCTGTGGGTCTAAGTCAATTGTTATTTAGTAGTCCAAAAATATTGGAAACATTAACTTGCTTGACCATGCTGTAGGTCATGTTTGTTATATGCAATATGCTTTGTGGACTTCACAGGACTGAGGTTGCTCTCCGGTTTTGTGACTAAACAAAGGTGTGGTTGAATTTATTCTGCCACTTTGTCTTCTTATTGTCTTGGCTTTAGGCCTATATATCACGGTCGCGAGTTATATGAACTAACAGGTTATAAAGCAAACAACACAATTATCACAACCCATAGGTTGTAATGGTGTTTTTTGCAGACTTGGCTTCCCCAGTGATTTTGGTCACACACCGCTACTGGTGTGTGTGTGTGTGTGTGTGTGTGTGTGTGTGTGTGTGTGTGTGTGTGTGTGTGTGTGTGTGTGTGTGTGTGTGTGTGTGTGTGTGTGTGTGTGTGTGTGTGTGTGTGTGTGTGTGTGTGTGTGTGTGTGTGTGTGTGTGTATGGGTATGTCAGGGTATGTCAATATGTAGCCAATTAGGTTGTAAAAAAAACATTCTGGATTAGATGGCTGGTCTCCACTGCGGTTATAGGCTATAACATCTCCTCCAGCCCAGCAGCCACAGCATGGCAGGATTGGTGTGTGTGTGTGTGTGTGTGTGTGTATATGTGTGTGTGTATTCATGGATGTCAGGGGAAGCAAAGCTATCCCAAAAGATTGACCAATAAAAATTTAAAAAGAAATACAATTATTTACCTATAGTCTCTGTGTTTCAGAATTGTTCTTCAATTCGCAAGAGGCTGAATATATCTCACAGGAGAAAGTGATTAATCTTATTAAGCGAAAGAGCACCCCTTTGTCTCTGTATATGTGGAGCCCATCTAGGCCTATCTGGTGCTGTCTGTTCAAAGAGAGTTTTCGCCGGTAGCATTGAATCCAAGGGAAGCCAGTGAGCATTTGGCGTCCCTTGATACATTTTTAAAAATTAAATAATAGCCAATCAGCGTTGAGCTAAACTGAGTGAGCTCAACTGCTGATGGTCTTGGCACACCCCCCGCAAATGTTAAGGAAAGCCAGTTTGGATTTGGCATCACACCAATCACATCACATTGAGAGCAAAATGTCAAATGACAGAATTTTTGCATCTTGTTGTGTTGTTGTCCTCCGATGGCTAGCTAGCTAAAATTGTCCCTTTTCTAAATTAGTCAATGATGGAGATAAGGATTTGGACTTGTGGGTTTTACTTAACTCTCCGTACTGGCCAATGATCATCACAGCAATTCTGATCCAACCATAAATTCATACCGTGCCCCTGGCCTGAGAAGTTGGAAGTTCACTATGTAGCTAGATGTAGTAGGCTAATGTTAACTATCTGGCTCATCGTTGCCCATGAAAGGAAGCTAGGGCTAGCGAGCAATCAAAAAGGTACTGTATGACGGAGTCATATACCGTTTCGTCAACATAAAAGAGAGGAGGATGGCATTGGCATTTCTCTACAAGTAGTGTGAGTCAACATGTTTTTTCTACTAGCACGAATACAAGCACACACACACGCACACACAAATCAAATCAAATCAAATTTTATTTGTCACATACACATGGTTAGCAGATGTTAATGCGAGTGTAGCGAAATGCTTGTGCTTCTAGTTCCGACAATGCAGTAATAACCAACAAGTAATCTAACTAACAATTCCTAAACTACTGTCTTATACACAGTGTAAGGGGATAAAGAATATGTACATAAGGATATATGAATGAGTGATGGTACAGAGCAGCATAGGCAAGATACAGTAGATGGTATCGAGTACAGTATATACATATGAGATGAGTATGTAAACTAAGTGGCATAGTTAAAGTGGCTAGTGATACATGTATTACATAAGGATGCAGTCGATGATATAGAGTACAGTATATACGTATGCATATGAGATGAATCATGTAGGGTAAGTAACATTATATAAGGTAGCATTGTTTAAAGTGGCTAGTGATATATTTACATCATTTCCCATCAATTCCCATTATTAAAGTGGCTGGAGTTGAGTCAGTGTAAGTGTGTTGGCAGCAGCCACTCAATGTTAGTGGTGGCTGTTTAACAGTCTGATGGCCTTGAGATAGAAGCTGTTTTTCAGTCTCTCGGTCCCAGCTTTGATGCACCTGTACTGACCTCGCCTTCTGGATGATAGCGGGGTGAACAGGCAGTGGCTCGGGTGGTTGATGTCCTTGATGATCTTTATGGCCTTCCTGTAACATCGGGTGGTGTAGGTGTCCTGGAGGGCAGGTAGTTTGCCCCCGGTGATGCGTTGTGCAGACCTCACTACCCTCTGGAGAGCCTTACGGTTGAGGGCTTAGCAGTTGCCGTACCAGGCGGTGATACAGCCCGCCAGGATGCTCTCGACAAGCCAAATTTCTTCAGCCTCCTGAGGTTGAAGAGGCGCTGCTGCGCCTTCTTCACGATGCTGTCTGTGTGAGTGGACCAATTCAGTTTGTCTGTGATGTGTATGCTACTCTCTCCACTACTGTTCCATCGATGTGGATAGGGGGGTGTTCCCTCTGCTGTTTCCTGAAGTCCACAATCATCTCCTTAGTTTTGTTGACGTTGAGTGTGAGGTTATTTTCCTGACACCACACTCCGAGGGCCCTCACCTCCTCCCTGTAGGCCGTCTCGTCGTTGTTTGTAATCAAGCCTACCACTGTTGTGTCGTCCGCAAACTTGATGATTGAGTTGGAGGCGTGCGTGGCCACGCAGTCGTGGGTGAACAGGGAGTACAGGAGAGGGCTCAGAACGCACCCTTGTGGGGCCCCAGTGTTGAGGATCAGCGGGGAGGAGATGTTGTTACCTACCCTCACCACCTGGCGGCGGCCCGTCAGGAAGTTCAGTACCCAGTTGCACAGGGCGGGGTCGAGACCCAGGGTCTCGAGCTTGATGACGAGCTTGGAGGGTACTATGGTGTTGAATGCCGAGCTGTAGTCGATGAACAGCATTCTCACATAGGTATTCCTCTTGTCCAGATGGGTTAGGGCAGTGTGCAGTGTGGTTGAGATTGCATCGTCTGTGGACATATTTGGGCGGTAAGCAAATTGGAGTGGGTCTAGGGTGTCAGGTAAGGTGGAGGTGATATGGTCCTTGACTAGCCTCTCAAAGCACTTCATGATGACGGAAGTGAGTGCTACGGGGCGGTAGTCGTTTAGCTCAGTTACCTTAGCTTTCTTGGGAACAGGAACAATGGTGGCCCTCTTGAAGCATGTGGGAACAGCAGACTGGTATAGGGATTGATTGAATATGTCCGTAAACACACACACACACACACACACACACACACACACACACACACACACACACACACACACACACACACACACACACACACACACACACACACACACACACACACACACACACACACACACACACAAATCCAGGCCTGCCATGCTGTGGCTGCTGGGCTGGAGGGGATGTTATAGCCTATAACCGCAGTGGAGACCAGCCAGTCCAATCCAGAATGGTTGTTTTTACAACCTAACTGGCTACATATTGACATACCCTATGATCTGTATCTCACCAGGCTCTCGGATTTAATGTCCCCATATCCCTGACTTTCACCGCAGTGCTGTCTCAAGCCTTATGTGTGTCTGTAAGCCTCACCATCCTCACCTCGCCACTGGGAGAAAATGACAGTGAGAGGGAAAATAAAGGTTGTGTTGGTAATTAACCTCCTATCTGTATTTACTGTATCACAGCCCTAATGGTTGACCTGTTGTTTCACCATGTTTACTGGGGGTTGATTGAATTAGTAAAGCTGTGTTGTTTATTTAATGGCCTGAATAATTTATTCTGCTCAATGTTAAAGGGACAATCTGTAATATTCCCTGGCTGTTCAGTGGTCATTTTAATTAATGGTATGTACCTACCCATTGATTCTTAAAGGCCCAGTGTAGTCCAAATTATATTTTTCTTTGTTAGATTTTGTACAGCAGCTGATGGAACTAGCACTGTAAAAAAACATTTATCAGTATTATTTCCTGATAGTTGCTAGTTGAAAAATACACAGGACCCCCTTTACACAGGACCTTCTCATCAGAAGGTTTTGCATGGGTGGTGTTTTGGCTTGCCTGCTGACATCACCAGGCAATTTAAATTAATAGACAAATAACAAAGAGAGCTCCATTAGGCCCCTCCAATTAGATCCCTCACACATCCCTCACCCAGACAGTTGTAGTAAAATGATTCCTTGAGAGTTTAATGGGAAACTATTACAGTAAGGCATTTTCCATTCTTGCAGTCAAATTACCTAGTGGAATGTTGTTAATATTTTTCATAATTAATCAACATCATAAAAAAACAGAAAATCCAGTATGAATTCCTGGTTTTGACCCTTGCCTGTCCTGACTCTGAGTCTGCCTGCCGTCCTGTGCCTTTGCCCCTACTCTGGATTACCGAACTCTGCCTGACCTGACCCTGGGCCTTCGTGCCGACCTATACCTTGGCCCCACTACTCTGGATTATCGACCCCTGAGCTCCTTGACCTGTCGTTTGCCTGCCCCTGTTGCAATGAACACTGCTACTTCAACACAGTCTGTACTTGGGTCTTACCTGAAACCTGATATATGTAGCACAATTTGAAATTGTGTTTTTTACACTGGATAAAAGCAGAGACAGAGCTACAAAATGGTCTATCATACACTGCACTTCTGAGGAACAATGGGAAAGTCATTCTTCTTTGAAAGTTGATAAACTTGTAACCTCAATTTTTGGAAAAAGGCCTTTGATTGTTTTAGTACAACTACTAGAGAGCTCTCCTTTGTCTACACCCATTCAGAATTGTTCACACCCTCATAAGCCAGCCCCACCCATCTCTTTAAGGATTCACATGTGAGGTCTTGTGCTAAACAGTGAGTAGTGTAGTAACGATTAAGACTAAATGTGGAAAAAGTAGCAGCCTACAATCAGAAAAGATTCCAGGTAAACAAAGTGTCCATATAAAAATATTTTATAAATATTAGACTACGCTTACCTAGACACAGTTGTCTAAACTGATGGTTTGTGAAAAAAATGCTATAACACCCAGCCACATCTTGCTAAGTGGATGGGTCTTTACAGAAGGTGTAAACTGTACAGCAATAGAATATAAAATGATATACAATATGTACAAGAACAATAGCAACGATAGCTGAGGTAGTTGTATACGTACAATCAGGAGTAAAGTGGCTGAGCAGCGGGTACACAAAAAAATAGTAGCAACATATTAGGAGAGAGTTATCTGAATAGAGGCAGTGCAGATAGTGCTAATGACTGGTCAGTCTTAACCAAGCATGAACAAGATAATCTATGTTCAGAGAGCCTGTTTCTGTCCTGCCCTTGACTTTGGTGCAGTGCATTTGATATCCATAGACTCTTCTTTGCAAGACTCCCTGATCTTCTGAAAAAGATAAGTTTGTTTAGCTGTGTCCAGTCCAGGTGGTGCTTGTACAGGCAGACCATCCATGGGAAGAAGGATGTCAGCATTGCGCAGCAGCTGAAACCTGGTCCCGACTGAGTCTGAACGCTCCTTGGAGACAACATCACCAGGCTCCAGAGCATCGAAGCTGTAAAACAGGAAATAACAAACAAATTGAGAAGACATTACAACCTTGCACAACATCAATTAATCTCCCAAGTTTAGATAAGAAGAATAATCATGAAAATGATTTTCACCTGAAGTGCTGGTATTGCTTGATCTGTGGCAGTGGCTTGAAGAAAAGAGTCAGGTGTTGTTGCCAGCCATAGCTTTCCCCCAGCATGTACTATCCTCCAGTCACAGTGCTGTCCTTCACAACACCAGCAATTTCAGTCAAAGTGTTCACTCTGGTCTTTCTGAAGTGCTGCTTGATGAGGCCGAACCATCAGTCGGGGGAAAACTTGGTGTGGCTTGTGATCAGGAAGTGAAGGTCCAGACTGAAATGGAGCTTGTCCATGGTCCGCCATGCACAAACTTATTCTTGTTTTGGCCTCTGTAGTTATCACAATTCAGGTTCACACGTGTTTCCCCAATTTCATAGTTGGTGAAGATATGATGGATGACATTGTCATGCGGGACTAGGTGGGTGAGGAAGGAATCAGGCGCAGAGAGTTCCACTGGGGAAAGGTGCACATTAATGTGGCACAAAAAATAACCAGCCCAAAACACAGGGCGCGGACAATAATGTGGACCACCCAAAACACAGGGTGCCAGGTCCAGAAATATATTACCTCTCCCTAACGCACACACGTAACATAAAGACAATCCCGCACAAAACAAGGGCGGGTACACATACTTTAAATAAGGATGCCCATTAAGCACAAACAACAGGACACAGGTGAAACTAAGAAGACAAAACAAACAGACAACGAAAAAGGGATCGGTGGCGGCTGGTAGGCCAGTGACGGCGACCGCCGAGCGCCGCCCGAACAGGCAGGGGAGTCAACTTCGGCGGAAGTCGTGACAGACATGCCTTCATCAATCAAATAGTTAGCTTGTTGTGGTATTCCTTCACAGCAGACAACAAACAAGCCACACTTGCGAGGAGTTAAATGGCTACATATGGTCAGAAGGATAATGTACCTGCAAACAACAAAACAACATTAAGATAAATAAAAATGTGCATACCTACCTACCTACCTACCTACCTACCTACCTACCTACCTACCTACCTACCTACCAACCCTGCCTGCCTGCCTGCCTGCCTGCCTGCCTGCCTGCCTGCCTGCCTGCCTGCCTGCCTGCCTGCCTGCCTGCCTGCCTGCCTGCCTGCCTGCCTGCCTGCCTGCCTGCCTGCCTGCCTGCCTGCCTGCCTGCCTGCCTGCCTGCCTGCCTGCCTGCCTGCCTGCCTGCCTGCCTACCAACCTGCCTACCTACCTACCTACCTACCTACCTACCTGCCTACCTACCTACCTATCTATCTATCCTATCTATCTATCTATCTATCCTATCCTATCTATACCTATCTATCCTATCTATCTATCTATCCTATCTCCTTAATCAGTATAAAAGAGGAAATCTTGCTTACTTGTTGAGCAAAATCAAAGCTGTAATGCATCCTGATGTCTTTGGTTGCTGGTTCAGCAGGGCCCCCCAGAGACAACATCAGGTCTTGACAGGTGGTCTTGCAGTCAGCAACCATCTTCTGGTAGACAGACCGCTAACTTTGAACAAGCACGAAATGCTGCTCTTGCTTCTTCAGCTTGGCTGACTTAACAACTTCTGGCAGATCTGAAGATCTGATAGTTGTTCCTCTGGCACTGCCAACACAGGTCTGTCCTGAGGGCTTGAGATGTGGGGAAGAAATTTTCTTCACAGATTCCTGAAGGAAGACAGCCTGACTACACTTATCTCTGGAAAAAACTGAAATAAAGTGCCAATCATGTTGTGGGTCAATTAAATAATAAAAATGTGTTGTGTTTGCTTTACATACCAAGTGTTGTTACCTTGTACCACACTTTTATAAGCATTTAAAACAACCCATGAATTATAGTGCCTTCAGAAAGTATTCATACCCAACGAATTAAACATTTATAGAATTCAGATTTTTGGTCACTGTCCTACACGCAATACCCCATATCAAAGGGGAATTATGTTTTCATTTTTATTTTATTTTTTTAACAAATTAATTAAAAATAAAAAGCTAAAATGTCTTGAGTCAACTTCCGGTTCCGGTTGGAGCGAGCGGTCGCATCTACACTTCGGTCCGCAGGTAGTATAACTTTTCATTACATTTCGTTATAGTACAACGGTTTGATTTGTCTAATCTTAGCAATTTCTTCTTAGCTAGCTACATAGCCGTCTTTGTATCAAAGATAATTGCATAATTATCGTATTTCGTCGTCCTAACGTATCTGCCCAGCAGCTAGCTAAGCAGCTAGCTAACATCCACTGTCCACCAGCACTGTAGAAACTATTACACTCAACTGAACGACTCGATTAGCGTAGTGTCAGCTAGCTACATAGTTGTCCTCGCTGTCTTCGTATCCAAGATAATTGTGCAGTTTAGAGTGTGTAGACTTAGAGTGATTATCTTAATTTACCGAGGTTAGCCCAGCTATTTGTCGTCCTTAACGTAGGAGATGCTGCTAGCTAGCTAGCCAACAGCTAGCCAACCTCTACCGAATTGAACTCCAACTACCCGGTCAACATTCCGCGTCGCTCCACAGGTAGTATCACATTTTCATTTCACTTCATTACAGTACAACGGTTTGATTTGTTTGATCGTAGCTAGCCAGCTACATAGCCGTCTTTGTATCTAAGACAATTGTGTAGTCTAGAGCTATTTTCTAGGTTAGCTGGCCAGCTATTGTCGTTCTTTTAACGTAGCTAGCCAGCTAGCCCCCGAATAGCAGCACTGTAGTAACTATTACAGTACAACGGTTTGTTTTGTTTGATCGTAGCTAGCTAGCTACATAGCCGTCTTTGTATCTAAGACAATTGTGTAGCCTAGAGCGATTTTCTAGTATAGCTGGCCAGCTATTGTCGTTCTTTTAACGTAGCTAGCCAGCTAGCCCCCGAATAGCAGCACTGTAGTAACTATTACAGTACAACGGTTTGTTTTGTTTGATCGTAGCTAGCTAGCTACATAGCCGTCTTTGTATCTAAGACAATTGTGTAGCCTAGAGCGATTTTCTAGGTTAGCTAGCCAGCTATTGTCGTTCTTTTAAGGTAACGTAACGCAATCAACCTGCTAGCTAGCCAGCTAGCCCCGAATAGCAGCACTGTAGAAACTATTACACTCGACGGAACGACTTGATTAGTGTAGTGTCAACATCGCAGCCACTACCAGCTAGCCTACTCCAGCAGTACTGTATCATTTCAATCATTTTAGTCAATAAGATTCTTGCTACGTAAGCTTAACTTTCTGAACATTCGAGACGTGTAGTCCACTTGTCATTCCAATCTCCTTTGCATTAGCGTAGCCTCTTCTGTACCCTGTCAACTATGTGTCTATCTATCCCTGTTCTCTCCTCTCTGCACAGACCATACAAACGCTCCACACCGCGTGGCCGCGGCCACCCTAATCTGGTGGTCCCAGCGCGCACGACCCACGTGGAGTTCCTGGTCTCCGGTAGCCTCTGGAACTGCCGATCTGCGGCCAACAAGGCAGAGTTCATCTCAGCCTATGCCTCCCTCCAGTCCCTCGACTTCCTGGCACTGACGGAAACATGGATCACCACAGATAACACTGCTACTCCTACTGCTCTCTCTTCGTCCGCCCACGTGTTCTCGCACACCCCGAGAGCTTCTGGTCAGCGGGGTGGTGGCACCGGGATCCTCATCTCTCCCAAGTGGTCATTCTCTCTCTCTCCCCTTACCCATCTATCTATCGCCTCCTTTGAATTCCATGCTGTCACAGTTACCAGCCCTTTCAAGCTTAACATCCTTATCATTTATCGCCCTCCAGGTTCCCTCGGAGAGTTCATCAATGAGCTTGATGCCTTGATAAGCTCCTTTCCTGAGGACGGCTCACCTCTCACAGTCCTGGGCGACTTTAACCTCCCCACGTCTACCTTTGACTCATTCCTCTCTGCCTCCTTCTTTCCACTCCTCTCCTCTTTTGACCTCACCCTCTCACCTTCCCCCCTACTCACAAGGCAGGCAATACGCTCGACCTCATCTTTACTAGATGCTGTTCTTCCACTAACCTCATTGCAACTCCCCTCCAAGTCTCCGACCACTACCTTGTATCCTTTTCCCTCTCGCTCTCATCCAACACTTCCCACACTGCCCCTACTCGGATGGTATCGCGCCGTCCCAACCTTCGCTCTCTCTCCCCCGCTACTCTCTCCTCTTCCATCCTATCATCTCTTCCCTCTGCTCATACCTTCTCCAACCTTTCTCCTGATTCTGCCTCCTCAACCCTCCTCTCTTCCCTTTCTGCATCCTTTGACTCTCTATGTCCCCTATCCTCCAGGCCGGCTCGGTCCTCCACTCCCGCTCCGTGGCTCGATGACTCATTGCGAGCTCACAGAACAGAGCTCCGGGCAGCCGAGCGGAAATGGAGGAAAACTCGCCTCCCTGCGGACCTGGCATCCTTTCACTCCCTCCTCTCTACATTTTCCTCCTCTGTCTCTGCTGCTAAAGCCACTTTCTACCACTCTAAATTCCAAGCATCTGCCTCTAACCCTAGGAAGCTCTTTGCCACCTTCTCCTCCCTCCTGAATCCTCCTCCCCCTCCCTCCCCCTCCTCCCTCTCTGCAGATGACTTCGTCAACCATTTTGGAAAGAAGGTCGACGACATCCGATCCTCGTTTGCTAAGTCAAACGACACCGCTGGTTCTGCTCACACTGCCCTACCCTGTGCTCTGACCTCTTTCTCCCCTCTCTCTCCAGATGAAATCTCGCTTCTTGTGACGGCCGGCCGCCCAACAACCTGCCCGCTTGACCCTATCCCCTCCTCTCTTCTCCAGACCATTTCCGGAGACCTTCTCCCTTACCTCACCTCGCTCATCAACTCATCCCTGACCGCTGGCTACGTCCCTTCCGTCTTCAAGAGAGCGAGAGTTGCACCCCTTCTGAAAAAACCTACACTCGATCCCTCCGATGTCAACAACTACAGACCAGTATCCCTTCTTTCTTTTCTCTCCAAAACTCTTGAACGTGCCGTCCTTGGCCAGCTCTCCTGCTATCTCTCTCAGAATGACCTTCTTGATCCAAATCAGTCAGGTTTCAAGACTAGTCATTCAACTGAGACTGCTCTTCTCTGTATCACGGAGGCGCTCCGCACTGCTAAAGCTAACTCTCTCTCCTCTGCTCTCATCCTTCTAGACCTATCGGCTGCCTTCGATACTGTGAACCATCAGATCCTCCTCTCCACCCTCTCCGAGTTGGGCATCTCCGGCGCGGCCCACGCTTGGATTGCGTCCTACCTGACAGGTCGCTCCTACCAGGTGGCGTGGCGAGAATCTGTCTCCTCGCCACGCGCTCTCACCACTGGTGTCCCCCAGGGCTCTGTTCTAGGCCCTCTCCTATTCTCGCTATACACCAAGTCACTTGGCTCTGTCATAACCTCACATGGTCTCTCCTATCATTGCTATGCAGACGACACACAATTAATCTTCTCCTTTCCCCCTTCTGATGACCAGGTGGCGAATCGCATCTCTGCATGTCTGGCAGACATATCAGTGTGGATGACGGATCACCACCTCAAGCTGAACCTCGGCAAGACGGAGCTGCTCTTCCTCCCGGGGAAGGACTGCCCGTTCCATGATCTCGCCATCACGGTTGACAACTCCATTGTGTCCTCCTCCCAGAGCGCTAAGAACCTTGGCGTGATCCTGGACAACACCCTGTCGTTCTCAACCAACATCATGGCGGTGGCCCGTTCCTGTAGGTTCATGCTCTACAACATCCGCAGAGTACGACCCTGCCTCACACAGGAAGCGGCGCAGGTCCTAATCCAGGCACTTGTCATCTCCCGTCTGGATTACTGCAACTCGCTGTTGGCTGGGCTCCCTGCCTGTGCCATTAAACCCCTACAACTCATCCAGAACGCCGCAGCCCGTCTGGTGTTCAACCTTCCCAAGTTCTCTCACGTCACCCCGCTCCTCCGCTCTCTCCACTGGCTTCCAGTTGAAGCTCGCATCCGCTACAAGACCATGGTGCTTGCCTACGGAGCTGTGAGGGGAACGGCACCGCAGTACCTCCAGGCTCTGATCAGGCCCTACACCCAAGCAAGGGCACTGCGTTCATCCACCTCTGGCCTGCTCGCCTCCCTACCATTGAGGAAGTACAGTTCCCGCTCAGCCCAGTCAAAACTGTTCGCTGCTCTGGCCCCCAATGGTGGAACAAACTCCCTCACGACGCCAGGACAGCGGAGTCAATCACCACCTTCCGGAGACACCTGAAACCCCACCTCTTCAAGGAATACCTAGGATAGGATAAGTAATCCTTCTCACCACCCCCCTTAATGATTTAGATGCACTATTGTAAAGTGGCTGTTCCACTGGATGTCAGAAGGTGAATTCACCAATTTGTAAGTCGCTCTGGATAAGAGCGTCTGCTAAATGACTTAAATGTAAATGTAAATGTAACTTAACCCCTTGTTATGGCAAGCCTAAATAAGTTCAGGGGTAAACATGTGCTTAACATGGCACATACATTTCATGGACTCACTCTATGTGCAATAATAGTGTTTAACATGCTTTTTAAAACACGAGGCTAAATATACATTGGAGTTTTTTGCCAAGACAACATTGAATGTTCCTGAGTGGCATTGTTACAGTTTTGACTTAAATCAGTTGAAAAAGTTTGGTAAGACTTGACAATGGGTGTCTAGCAATGATCACAACCAACTGGACAAAAAGTATAATGGGCAAATATTGTACAGTCAAGGTGTGCAAAGCTCTTAGAGACTTTCTGACCTGTATTAATTCAGGACGTTGAATACTTATCTACTAAAAATATATTTGTGTTTTACACACACACACACACACACACACACACACACACACACACACACACACACACACACACACACACACACACACACACACACACACACGGAGTGGTTGGTGGTTGGTGCTGTCTCCATGGCAGATGGGTGGGCACAGCTGACTTTCTCTAGTGCCACAGGAGCGGAGCTGGTGCCAGTGGAGCCAGATGGGGGTGGCTGCAGGCTCCTAATGTATGCCTGCACACAAACACCAACAGCAGGGACGAATAAGGTGGATTTCTGCGGATGTCCCCAGTGCCTTAGAGACTGTTGTACATGGAGTCTGGGTATAAGGGATTGAGGGTTTGTGTGTATATTTGTGTTCATGTCTCTATTGCTAATGAACACTCGCTTCACTGATGATCAAATCCAACAACACCCAATTTCCACTTTGATCCAGTAGCTAGTCAGTTCCATGCCACCCACCTACGCACAGGGCCCACAGAGCCGGGTTCGTGTATTGATCCTAATCATATAATGGAAAACATGAACAGATAGCACGCAATTAGCCATGATTCAATGTGACACGTACAGTAACAGTCAAACGTTTGGACACACCTACTCATTCAAGGGTTTTTCTGTATTTTACGATTTTCTACATTGTAGAATAATAATGAAGTAATCAAAACTATGAAATAACACATATGGAATCATGTATTAACTGAGTGTTAAAACTTCTTAATGTATAGGGGGCAGCATTTTCACTTTTGGATAAATAGCGTGCCCAATTTCAACTTCCTGCTACTCTTGCCAAGAATATAAGATATGCATATTATTAGTATATTTGGATAGAAAACACTCTGAAGTTTCTAAAACTGTTTGAGTTATGTCTGTGAATATAAAATAACTTATGTAGCAGGCAAAAAACTGAGGACAAACATTCAGAATTATTATTTTTTGAGTTCTCTGTCTGTTCACCGTGTTCGCATTGGCAAACAATATTTCTAAGGAACTTGTTTTCAGTTCCTACCGCTTCCACTGGATGTCACCAGTCTTTGGAATTTGGTTGAGGTTATTCATTTGTGCAATGAAGAAGTAGGGCCAACTAGGAACTGCGTAACACTGTTGAGAGTTTGTTGTGTTCCTGTATTGAACACAGATAGACCCGTCTTCAATTTGATCAATTAGTAACGTTTAAAAATACCTAAAGTTCTATTACAAAAGTAGTTTTAAATATTTTGGCAAAGTTTATAGGCAACATTTGAAATATTTTGTAGTGACGTTGCGCATTTTGGAAGCTGTTTTTTTTCTGGATCAAACGGGCCAAATAAATTGACATTTTTGGATATATATGGACGGAATTATTCGAACAAAAGGACCAATTGTGATGTTTATGGGACATATTGGAATGGCAACAAAAGAAGCTCGTCAAAGGTAAGGCACGTTTTACATTTTATTTCTGCATTTTGTGTAGCGCCTGCAGGGTTGAAATATGCTACCCTCTTTGTTTACTGTTGTGCTATCATCAGATAATAGCTTCTATTGCTTTCGCAGAAAAGCCTTTTTAAAATCTGACATGTTGGCTGGATTCACAACGAGTGTAGCTTTAATTGAGTATCTTACATGTGTGATTTAATGAAAGTTAGATTTTATATCAATTTATTTGAATTTGCCGCGCTGCATTCTCAAACCAAAATATATTTTATATTTGAGATTCTTGAAAGTAGCCACCCTTTTCCTTGATAACAGCTCTGCCTTGCTTTCCCTTCACTCTGCGGTCCAACTCATCCCAAAACATCTGAATTGGGTTGAGGTCAGGTGATTGTGGAGGCCAGGTCATCTGATGCTGCATTCCATCACTCTCCTTCTTGGTCAAATAGCTCTTACACAGCCTAGAGGTGTGTTGGGTCATTGTCCTGTTGATAAATAAATGATAGTCCCACTCTGCGCAAACCAGATGGTATGGCGTATCGTTGCAGAATGCTGTGTTAGCCACACTGGTTAACTTCTTGAAACTCCCCATCCCGGATCCGGGTTTGTGACTAAAGCCTCAGGCTCATTAGCATAACGCAACATTAACGATTTCTGAAAATCGCAAATAAAATGAAAATAATGCGTCTGCTCTCAAGCTTAGCCTTTTCTTAACAACACTGTCATCTCAGATTTTCAAAATATGCTTTTGAACCATAGAAATTGACTAATTTGTGTAAGAGTATGCAAAGCTAGCATAGCATTTTGAGTAGCATTTAGCACGCAACATTTTCACAAAAAACAGATAACCAAATAAATAAAATCATTTACCTTTGAAGAGCTTCTGATGTTTTCAATGAGGAGACTCTCAGTTACATACCAAATGCGCAGTTTTTCCTGAAAGCGTCTGTGTGTAGGAGAAATCGTTCCGTTTTCTACATTGCGTCTGGCTACCGAAACAAACCGAAAATTCAGTCACCTACAACGTAAAACTTTTTCCGGATTAACTACATAATATCGACCGAAACATGGCAAACGTTGTTTGGAATCAATCCTCAAGGTGTTTTTTCACATATCTCTTCATTGATATGCAGTTCGTGGAAGCTTGCTTTCCTCTCTGTATCGCATGGAAAAATACTGGCAGGTGACTTTTGCGCACCAATTTCGGCGCAGGACACCGGGCGGACACCTGGTAAATGTGGTCTCTTATGGTCAATCTTCCAATGATCTGCCTACAAATACGTCACAATGCTGCAGACACCTTGGGGAAACGACAGAAAGGGCAGGCTCATTCCTCTCGCATTCACAGCCATATAAGGAGACAATGGAAAACAGAGCCTCAAAAATCCTTGTCATTTCCTGGATGCCATCTCATCTTGGTTTTGCCTGAAGCTCACGTTCTAGGGCACGCACAGAGAATATCTTGGTATTTCTGGACACGTCAGAGTGTTTTCTTTCGAATGCTATCAATTATATGCATAGTAGAGCATCTTTTTGTGACAAAATATCTTGTTTAAAACGGGAATGTTTTTCATCCAAAAATGAAATAGCGCCCCCATAGATGTAAGAGGTTAAGTGTGCCTTCAATTCTAATTAAATCACAGACAGTGTCACCAGCAAAACACCCCCACGCCATCACACCTCTTCCTCCATGCTTCACAGTGGGAACCACACATGCAGAGATCATCCGTTCACCTACTCTGCGTCTAAAAAAGAAACGGACTCAACATTTGGACTCATCAGACCAAAGGACAGTCTAATGTCAATTTATCTTGTTTCTTTGCCCAAGAAAGTCTCTTGTTCTTATTGGTGTCCTTAAGTAGTGGTTTCCCTGCAGCAATTAAACAATGAAGGCTTGATTCATGTGGTCTCTTCTGAACAGCTGATGTTGAGATGTGTCTGTTACTTGAACTCTGTGAAGCATTTATTTGGCTGTAATCTGAGGTGCAGTTAAATCTAACGAACCCATCCTCTGCAGCAGAGGTAACCCTAGGTTTTCCTTTCCTGTGGTGGTCTTCATGAGAGCCAGGTTCATCACAGTGTTTTATGGTTTTTGCAACTGCACTTGAAGAAACTTTCAAAGTTCTTGAAATGTTCCTTGTATTAAAGTAATGATGGACTGTCATTTCTCTTTGCTTATTTGAGTTGTTCTTGCCAGAAGGAAGGGTACAGTCATGGTTCCACCTATTATTTGAAATGCATTCCAGGTGACTACCTCATGAAGCTGGTTGAGAGAATGCCAAGTGTGTGCAAAGCTGTCATCAAGGTGGCTACTTTGAAGAATCTCAAATATAAAATATATTTAGATTTGTTTAACACTTTTTTAGTTTCTACATGATGTGTTATTTCATAGTTTTGATATCTTCACTATTATTCTGCAATGTAGAAAATAGTCAATACAAAGAAAACCCTTGAATGAGTAAGTTCTGAAAGAGCTGCAAAACCTGGACCCATACAAATCAGCTGCGCTAGACAATCTGGACCCTCTCTTTCTAAAATTATCCGCCGCCATTGTTGCAACCCCTATTACCAGTCTGTTCAACCTCTTTTTCGTATCATCCCGAGATCCCTAAAGATTGGAAAGCTGCCGTGGTCATCCACCTCTTCAAAGGGGGTGACACTCTAGACCCAAACTGTTATAGACCTATATCCATCCTGCCCTGCCTTTCTAAAGTCTTTGAAAGCCAAGTTAATAAACAGAACACTGACCATTTCAAATCCAACCATACCTTCTCCGCTGTGCAATCCGGTTTCCGAGCTTGTCATGGGTGTACCTCAGCCACGCTCAAGATACTAAATGATATAATAACCGCCATCAATAAAAGACAGTACTGTGCAGCCGTCTTCAACGACCTGGCCAAGGCTTTTGACTCTGTCAATCACCGTATTCTTATTGGCAGACTCAATAGCCTTGGTTTCTCAAATGACTGCCTCGCCTGGTTCACCAACTACTTCGCAGACAGAGTTCAGTGTGTCAAATCGGAGGGCCTGTTGTCCGGACCTCTGGCAGTCTCTATGGGGGTACCACAGGGTTCAAATCTCGGGCCGACTCTTTTCTCTGTATATATCAACGATGTCGCACTTGCTGCTGGTGATTCCCTGATCCACCTCTACGCAGACGACACCATTCTGTATACATCTGGCCCTTCTTTGGACACTGTGTTAACTAACCTCCAAACGAGCTTCAATGCCATATAACACTCCTTCCGTGGCCTCCAACTGCCCTTAAATGCTAGCAAACCCAAATGCATGCTTTTCAACCAATTGCTGCCCGCACCCGCCTGCCCGACTCGCATCACGAGCATCATTACGACCTAGAATATGTGGACAACTACAAATACCTAGGTGTCTGGCTAGATTATAAACTCTCCTTACCGACTCATATCAAACATCTCCAATCCAAAATCAAATCTAGAATTGGCTTTCTGTTTCGCAACAAAGCCTCCTTCACTCACGCCGCAAACCCTAGTAAAACTGACTATCCTATCGATCCTTCGACTTCGGCGATGTAATTTACAAAATATCTTCCAATACTCTACTCAGCAATTTGGATGTAGTCTATCACAGTGCCATCCGTTTTATTACCAAAGCACCTTATACCACCCACCACCGCGACCTGTATGCTCTAGTCGGCTGGCCATCGCTACATATTCGTCGCCAGACCCACATACTCCAGGTCATCTACAAGTCTATGCTAGGTAAAGCTTCGCCTTATCTCAGCTCACTGGTCACGATAACAACACCCACCCGTAGCACGCGCTCCAGCAGGTATATCTCACTGGTCATCCCCAAAGCCAACACCTCCTTTGGCTGCCTTTCCTTCCAGTTCTCCGCTGCCAGTAACTGGAACGAATTGCAAAAATCGCTGAAGCTGGAGACTTACATTTCCCTCACTAACTTTAAACATCAGCTATCTGAGCAGCTAACAGATCGCTACAGCTGTACATAGTCCATCTCTAAATAGCCCAACCAATCTACCTTCCTCATCCCCATATTGTTTTTATTTACTTTTTTGCTCTTTTGCACACCAGTATCACTACTTACACACCATCATCTGCTCATCATCATCTTCTCATCTATCACTCCAGTGTTAAACTGCTAAATTGTAATTACTTTGCTACTATGGCCTATTTATTGACTTACCTCGTCATGCCATTTGCACACACTGTATATAGACTTTCTTTTTTTCTATTGTGTTATTGACTGTACGTTTGTTTATCCCATGTGTAACTCTGTGTTGTTGTTTCTGTTGCACTGCTTTGCTTTATCTTGGTCAGGTCACAGTTGTAAATGAGAACTTGTTCTCAACTAGCCTACCTGGTTAAATAAAGGTGAAATATATATATTTTTAAGATGTGTCCAAACTTTTGACTGGTATTTTATGTTAATATGGATGTTAACTAACGTTAAATCAAACATCAGTAGGTTTGAGGCCACTGGGGTGGCAGGGTGTCTAAAATGGCACCCTATTCCCTATTTAGTACATTTCTTTTGACCTGTGCCTATCCTGTTTACACCCCGTGTACAAGGGCTAACATCCCATAGGGCTCTGGTTAAAAGTAGTGCACTATGAAGGGAATAGGGTGACATTTCGAATGCAAACACTGTCATCCTTCATGACCTAACAATAGAAGAGGAGCTGCTGTTTCTGAGTGTTGCATGCAAGCTGTGGGATTTAAAGCAGAGAGATAGAAAAGAAAAGTGTTCCTCTCTCATCTAAAAATAGAGCCAAAGTTTAATCAGTGTTAAACATATTTTTCTCTATACAAGTGTAAACTAGTACCAGTTCACACATTTATTTTCATTATCATGTTTTTTTGTTGTTGCGCAAGCTTGCTTTGATGTTGGCAGTCTGAAAGTATAGTTTAATCTCTGCCCCTGCTTTCAGCAAGGCATGTTTTAGGGTCAGAAATAGCAATGGAGAAGGGATATAAAATACTATGTGAATCCTTTGATGCCCTGTCTGAGTTACAGCATTTAAATGCAGCCTGGCCCCAAATAAAAATGACTAAGCTTGTTCTGATCTTTTATTTTTCTGTTTTATCTTCGCCCCCCTCTCTTTTATGCAGAGAAACGTCAAATGACGGCATGATATCTGACATCAAATGATAGCAATGAGAGCCGTAGACAGCATGAGTGGAACAGAATAAAGAGTTTGACATGGTTGGTCTTCTCTGCGCATCTTCATTAAAAACACACAATAATTAAACTCTTTGTTTCTCTTATCATTGATTGGAAAGGACCTGCAAGTTTCTGAAGATTCTCTGAATCATATTACGGAAAATTCTTCAGCGTGAAAAACAAATCACATAATTGACTGGTAGAGCTAACAAGAACCTGTTATTTTATGCCCTCTTAAAATGTTCAATGTGCCACAGATGCACCTCGTAGACAAATTAACAGTCTATGTTCGGGCATGCCTTGAATATTCTGCACCAGTTTGGCATTGCTCAT
Organism: Oncorhynchus masou masou; assembly: GCF_036934945.1. Classification (NCBI taxonomy): domain Eukaryota; kingdom Metazoa; phylum Chordata; class Actinopteri; order Salmoniformes; family Salmonidae; genus Oncorhynchus; species Oncorhynchus masou. The sequence continues at coordinate 35,043,858 of NC_088239.1, read as the reverse complement.
TATCCCAAGCACTCTCAGAGTAATTCTATTGCATCCTAAAGCATGCCTGCCACATCATCCTGGGCACTGCATATGTGAGGTGCACCGATGCACTGAAGACGCTGTCACTGCAAACAGTTGAAGAGTAAAGAGAGGAGCTGTGCCTGGACTTTGACATCTCTCTAGACAAGTCCAACTTTCGAGACTGGTTAAATGCCTGTCGAAGAGAAGTGACAGGCTGAACCCCCAGCACCCACCGTCTCTCTGTTCCACACGACAGGGCTGAGAGATACAAAAGATCTACTAGTCCTACCAAGTGATTAATAAGACTCTTTGAGTCTTCTCATCTAAATTGTGTGTACATGTTTATTTTTTTTAGTTAGTCATCCATATTTCAGTGTCCATGACTGCTATGGGGGTATATATATAAAAAAATACAAAATATACAAAAATAAAAACTTGAGCTTAAAAACATTAATCTCACAGTGTTCTGGACATCAGCTCCCTAAATGTTTATTTGTAAGATACTACTGATGTACTGATATACTAACTCATTGCCCAGAATTTGTGATATTTTGGGGTTACATTGTCTTTGAATAGTCCCCCATAGTCATCTACTGAATCTGCTGAACTAAAACAGTAGCCATATGGATTCTTGTTAATGGTGTTCAACAACTCATTGAATCCTATAGGTGTCAAGTTGCCCTGGTTTGGGGGATTCAATAGTGTTTCAAAAGCCCTAGGACATTTTGAGAAAAGTCTCTTTGTGTTATGTTAACACGTGAAAATGGTCACCATCAGAAAACTGTCACTCTGTGGCTAAATACTGACGTTTAGAGTGTGAAGTAGCCTACAGTATATATACACACATCACACTATGTCTTCATGACCCAACACCCAAACTGACATTTTCAGGGAAGCATGTGAGGAAAACAACATCAAGAGGTGAAAAATGCTTGGTGTGATTCTTGACATAACAGCCATTGCGTTTATTTGAGACATAATGTCCTTTCTCTGGTGTGTTTCTATTTTGGTTGTTCGATGACTAGAAAGAGAAAAGTGATTGAGTTGTAAAATGGGCATGAAATCAGCAAAAATAATCAATGCACATCTGCTCACAAGATATTTGTGTTGATTATTTCGAACTGTATTTGTGGGCTTTTTTCAATAAATTTCTAAGCACAGTTTTGGCATAACAAACCTTATTTCAAGTCTCTCTTTAGTCTTAATTACAGTGAAGTCAACATGCTAGAGCCGGCAAATTACTATTCAATGACCAACGAAGAAGCCTCTTCATTTAAGCAGCAAATCCGTAAGTATATTTCCACATTTAATTGCCATCTTACCCTCTCTGGCGAGTCTATAGGTTTGGGAAATCATTTTCTTTATGTGATCATGCTTAGCTAACTTCATTCTGCAGGGTTGGTTGTGGTGTGCACTCAAATAAGCTTACTATAGCAAAACTGACATAGAGACAGATTATGGAAGCCAGCAGAAAATAAACCACCAGTTAATTTATAGTAGGGGTATCAACAAGGCTAGACTTGGAGAAAAATAGTAATTTCCCACATTTTTTTCTTCCTTTTCATATGTCAATCCTACTGCTTGTGTGTGTATGTGTACGTGTGTGTGTGTGTGTGTGTGTGTGTGTGTGTGTGTGTGTGTGTGTGTGTGTGTGTGTGTGTGTGTGTGTGTGTGTGTGTGTGTGTGTGTGTACTCAAAGTGCAGGGCACCAAGCAATGCAGCAGGAGATCACCCACCACTTCCCTATGTGTGTCAGGCTGTCACAGAACCTACAGACCCAAGACAATGTGTTACAGTCAACTTTTGGAGCTTCATCAATCATTCTCAGGTTATAATGAAACTATGGAATTATGAAAAATGTGCTTGTCACCACGACACATTGCGTGGACAGGAAGCTAGCTGTGTGTCGGGGGGAAAGAGAGGGAGTGCCCAATGATTTTAAAGAGGAAACATTTGGAATGTGCCAATGTATACTGTACATGATGCAAAAAAGGACTAGATAAAAAAAAACAAGGCTAATGGATGCCATAGATGCTGATATTTGTAACATGCTATGCCATTCTTAATGTGGTAAATAATGGGTACATAGAGAATATTTGAATGGAATTAAATTCAGACCAGTCACCAATGTGCTCACAACTTATTTATTTTGTTGTTGCGCAAAATGATAATTATTTGGCTAATATTGGGGGACTCGAGAAAAACAATGGGCCAGAGTCTTAAAAATGACAGGGTATATTTCTGATCGCAGAATGAAGTCACCAATTGTCAAGTAATTTCCAAGCACAGCGTTGGCATACAAATCCTCATTCAAGTCTCTCTTTTGTCTAAATTAGAATACAAAATGAAGTTAACGTGCTAGAGCTGGCAAACTACTCTACAATGACCAAACAACAGGCCTTTTCATTTAAGCACCTAATTCATAAACATGTTTCCAAACTTAATTGCCATCTCACCTTCTCTGGCGAGTCTATAGGTTAGGGAAATCATTATCCTTATGTGATCAGGCTTAGCTAATTTTTTTTCTGCAAGTTTGGTTGTGGTCTGCACTCAAATAATCTTACTATAGCAAAACAGCTATGAGCCACAAACTAAACATAAACTAAACCAAGCGGAGAGAGAAAATATCACTGTCAACAATGTTGCACCCTGTCTGTCTTAAAGCCTTATCACCTTGGCCTTTTCCATTACCACCCAATCTCACATAATTATCTCTATTCTCTGGCCACTCGGATGCCAGGTTTTTTTTATATGCCCACTATAACCCCGTTATCACAAGATGATTCGAGCGGTAGCTAGGATTTATGACATTTATCACTCCACACTAACATGGAATCCAATATGGTTAGTTTCTCAGTGTCTGTGTCCCGAATGACAATATATTCCCTACAGATGTAGGATCTTCATTTGATCCTTCTTTTTCCTGCACTGCAGATGAGCTTTGTTATTTACACAAATTCACAAACACATGGTTGTATTAACAGTATTGCACTTTTCATGTAGCCTACTTTCGGCCAGCTAATAGCCTTACCACCGTTCAAGCAACATTAACTAAATGTTAAAATCCTGTTGCTGCAGGATTATTTTGCTGTGACAATATATGTCAAATTAAGATGCTACATCTGTATAAAGTGCACTAAGATTGACCAGAACTCCTAATATTGAGTTGCACTACGATTGACCAGAACTCCTAATATTGAGTTGCACACCCTTTTGCTCTGAGAACAGCCTCAATTGATCAGGACATTGATTCTACAAGGTGTCGATAGCGTTCCACAGGGAAGCTGGCCCATGTTGACTCCAATGCTTCCCACAGTTGTGTCAAGTTGACTGGATGTCCTTTGGGTGGTGGACGATTCTGGATACACACGGGAAACTGTTGAGCATGAAAAACCCAGTAATGTTGCATTTCTTGATACACTCAAACCGGTTCGCCTGGCACCAACTACCATACCTTGTTCAAAGGCACTTAAATCTTTTGTCTTTCCCATTCACAGGTTTTGTACACTCAGTGTGTAATATAGGGTGCCATTAAGGCAATCATCCTAATCTCTTTATGGGCTCGCGATCACTGGCTTTGTTATCAAAAGCCCCTGGTTTGATGCCCTAAAGTGGAGATACCACAGGAAGGATGTGGTCAGTTAGCGGCTAGGCCTTAGGTTGAAAAGCAAATCTGCATCCCAAATCGCACCCTATCCCCTATATAGTGCACTATCTTTGACCAGAGCCCTATGAGCCATGGTCAGAAATAGTGCACTATATAGGGAACACGGTACCATTTGGGACAAATCCTACACTCAAAAAAATGTGCTGGGTAAATATTGGACAGAACATGTGCTGGGTTATTTTGACCCAGCCAGTTGGGTTGTATGAATCACCCAAACACGGGTTAATTTAACAATAATTTGGGTTTTGATTAATTTCATGCTGGGTATTTAAAAAAAAATGTAATCCTTTGATTATTTTCAGGAAGTGTGGCTTTCATATAGCTGTTTTTGGCCACCCGTGAGAGTAATGGTAATTCCTGTCAATTTTCCTCTAAACATGTTGTCTAAAAGTGGTATGGGACTCTTACACTTGTATAAGCCTCATTAACCTCGTTAAAGGCTAGTTTCCTGAATTTCCGCCTGTCTGACGTGCCCAAAGTAAACTGCCTGTTACTCAGGCCCAGAAGCTAGGATATGTATATAATTGGTAAAATTTTATAGAAAACACTCTGATGTTTCTTAAACTGTTAAAGTAAGGTCTGTGAGTATAACAGAACTGATATAGCAGGCTAAAACCCGAGGAGAATTGATCTGGAAAATATTTTTGGAACTCCAAATGACTTCCAATGCAATGCTATTGAAATATCTAATTTCCACCTCCCAGATTGCAGTTCCTATGGCTTCCAGTAGATGTCAACAGTCTTTATACAAGGTTTTAGTCTTGGTTTTTTTTAAATGAAGAAGTATTTGTAATCTTTCCAAGTTGAACGCCATGGCAAAAGTAGTATTTTTGTGCACGTGAACGTGGGCACGCTCTTTGTACTTTTCCTTTGCTATTGAACATAGTAATGTACGTCTGAAATATTATAATTTATTTAGATAGTAGACAACCTGAGGATTAATAAAAAAACATAGTTTGACTTGTTTGGACGAACATTGCTGGTAACCTTTTGGAATCCTTTGTATGCACTTTGAAGGACTGGATTATTGAATTCAATGGCGTCAACTAAACAGCATTTTTGGGATATAAAGAAGAACTTTATCAAACAAAACAACCATTCTTTGTGTAGCTGGAACCCTTGGGATTGCAAACAGAGGAAGATCTTCAAAATTAAGTGATTTATTTTATCGCTATTTGTTATTTTGTGATGCCTGTGGTGGTTTGGAAAATATGCTAATGTGAGGCGCTGTCCTCGGATAATCGAATCCTATGCTTTTGCCGTAAAGCCTTTTTGAAATCTGACAATGCAGGTCGATTACCAAGATTCTAAGATAAAGAATCATGCATGACACTTGTATTTTCATGACTGTTTAATGTTACGATTTGTATTTTGAATTTGGCACGCACGGATTTCACCGGATGTTGTCAAATTTGATCCCGCTTGTGGGATCTCCGCACTAAGAGGTTTTAAAGCTACTAAAATGTCACTGTTTAACCTTAACAGAAGAATATAAGAATACAACAGAACAGATTAACTGGAATGACATTTACTCTCACGGGTGGCCAAAAATAACTATAAGAAAGCCATGCCCTTACTAAGAAAACCACCCAACTATGTGACCTATATGCCCGCAACCCAGTAGTTGGGTCATTCAAACCACCCAGCATTTTGTAGAGTGTAAGATCTTAAAGGGCCTCACTCTCCCTCTTCTTGAGGTGATTCAATACCATTAGTGTTTCCATTAAACATTTAGGAACATACAATTGTATTGTTAAAAGCTTAAATTATTGTTAATCTAACTGCACTGTCCGATTTACAGTAGGCTTTACACCGAAAGCATGCATTGCGATTGTTTGAGGATGGCGCCACACATCAAAATATTTTTCCATCGGCACAGACCTCATAAATTAACAAAAGCGATTAAATATTTACTTACTTTTTGAAAATCATCCTCTGATTTGTCATCCAAAGGGTCACAGCTATAACATGTAGTGTTGTTTTGTTAGGTAAAATCCTTCTTTATATCCCAAAAGTTGGCGCCATCGATTTGAGTAACCTACTCGTTCAACATACAAAGATAGGAATCCAAAACTCTTCCCCTAAACTTTGTTTCAACAAGTCAAAATGAGTTTCTATTTAATCCTCAGATACCCTAAAATGTAATTAAACCATAATATTTCATACGGAAAGAGGTATGTTCAATAGAAAAACGATATTAGCAGGTGCGTGTCCTCTTCCTCGTGCCCACGTAAACGAATTTCCAAGTCTGTGGTAAAACGTATTATTCTTCTCGTTTTGGAAGAAACAAGCCTGAGTGCTGACACCCAGTGTAAGCCATAGGAATTGCATCCCGAGAGCTTGATTTCAGAATTCCATTATACTTTCCGTTGTAAGTGCATGTGCTCTCTCAAAAATAATCTGGTTGGTTTTTCTTTGGATTTTCTTTCATCATATCTATTGTCTTATGGTCTCCTACATTATTTTTAACATTTCTACAAACTTCTAAGTGTCTTCTTTTCAATTAAGAAAAATGGACCCTAGCCTTATCAAATTTTAAAGAGATGCTTTACATTGAAATACAGACAGGGATGTAGTAGTCCCAAAGTTAATGATCCAAGGTCAGTTTTGCATTTCACCTCCTGATGATTATGATGACTGACCATGTTAGAATAAAATAAACATAATCATGCTTAATCATGAGCTTAATCATGCTCTCTCTCTATCCATCTGTCTCTCGTCTGTAGGTATGTTTTCATGTAAAAGAGGAAGCCAGTCCCGTCATCGCCAACTCACGAGCTCTTAAAATAACATTTGGGTCAACTAGGGGACCAAGGTTGGTAGGAGACACCGCAATTGTGATGAACTGATTGAATATTAGGGTAGCACTGCAATTCATTAATCATATGCTGTCTGCTGCTGTTCTTACCTCTTTCCCTTTCCGTCTTCTACACCTTTCTCCCCACCTCGTCTTTCTTCCTCGTTTTATAATGCACACCATTTGTGCATTGAAGTACAGACTGAACATGTATTTATAATACAATATTACAATTATCATAATTATAATGCATGTATTATGAATTCCTTTTAATGAAGCATTTCACATTATCCACTGTTTGAAATTAAATATCTCATTGAAATACTATCCTGTGTCCTCAGATTAATGCAGATGAAAGAAGTTAGATATGCATAGTTTTTTAAATGTATATATGAATTACAAATCAGACTTTACTTAAATAATGTTTGTAGTCTATTGCATAGTTACAATGTGTAATCATTAATGTCCCAGGAGCAGGAGTGGTCAACACTGTTGAAGTCTATAATTGTAATACAAACATGCAGACACAGCATCACTCAAATAATGGAGTTTGATATGACTGAAAAATAATGTCTCAGAGATTCATAACTGAACTGCACTTTGCCAAGGAAGAGTACATGATCAGTATATTCAATGTACAGGCTACAATGTGGGAATCTCATGCGTGGTAGTAACTACAGTATATACAGTGCCTTGCGAAAGTATTCGGCCCCCGAGAACTTTGCGACCTTTTGCCACATTTCAGGCTTCAAACATAAAGATATAAAACTGTATTTTTTTCTGAAGAATCAACAACAAGTGGGACACAATCATGAAGTGGAACGACATTTATTGGATATTTCAAACTTTTTTAACAAACAAAAACTGAAAAATTGGGCGTGCAAAATGATTCAGCCCCTTTACTCTCAGTGCAGCAAACTTTCTCCAGAAGTTCAGTGAGGATCTCTGAATGATCCAATGTTGACCTAAATGACTAATGATGATAAATACAATCGACCTGTGTGTAATCAAGTCTCCGTATAAATGCACCTGCACCTTGATAGTCTCAGAGGTCCGTTAAAAGTGCAGAGAGCATCATGAAGATCAAGGAACACACCAGGCAGGTCAGGAGTCCCTAAAACATTAAACAACACGAATTACAAATGCATTCTCCTGTCATAACACTTGCTAGTCAGCTGGCTAATGTTAGCTAATCAGATAACTTGCTAAATAGCCTTTTTTTGTTAATTAACTTCATGACAAAAAAATATGCACAAACATTTGTCCCTACATTAACTAACATATTGCTCTCATTTTTTTCTTGCTTTACTCATTATGATGTCATAACTACCTACATTTGGTTCCACCGTAATGTTTTGTCAGCCATCTTCAAGCAGGGACAGGGAAGATGGTTAAAATTGATCAAGATGGGTCATTGGAACCATTCTGGATATAAAAAACCTGATGGACCTGCAAATGCATAATGAGGGCTTCCAAACTACCCATTGTCTGTGGTCTGGAGCAAATGGCCAAGTCAAAGTCCAGACCTGAATCCAATCGAGAATCTAAAGAACTGAAAACTGTGCAAGCTCACAACTTTAAAAGGAGGAACCACTGTATGAATCATTAGAAAAATCTTTATGGAGAGCCTTTACGCACAAAATACTGTATACAGTGCCTTGCAAAGTATTCATCCCCCTGGCGTTTTTCCTATTTTGTTGTATTACAACCTGTAATTTAAATAGATTTTTATAATGGACATACACAAAATAGTCCAAATTTGTGACATGAAAGTCATGAAAGTGCATATGTATTCATCCCCTCTGCTATGAAGCCCATTAATAAGATCTGGTGCAACCAATTACCTTCAGAAGTCACACAATTTGTTAAATAAAGTCCACCTGGGCAATCTCAGTGTCACATGATCTGTCACATGATCTCAGTATATATACACTGAAAGGCCCCAGACTGTGCAACACCACTAAGCAAGGGGCACGCATCAAATTCGCATTGAACACCATGAAGACAAAAAGCTGTCCAAACAGGTCAGGGACAAACTACCCATTGTTGTGAAATGAAGTACAGGTCAGCGTTGGCTCAATAAAAAAACCACTATGAAACATTAGAAAATCTTTATGGAGCACCATTAAATCTATTATTAAAAAATGGAAAGAATATTCATCCCCAACAAACCTTGTATTACAACCTGTAATTTAAATAGATTTTTATAATGGACATACACCAAAACTCACATATGTATTCATCCCCTCTGCTATGAAGCAGACCAGGCAAGTCATGGTGCATTAATCAGAAGGCATAAAAAGATCTGGTGCAAACATAACCTTCAGAAGTCACACTTTGCAAAGCTCCACATTGGAATCTCAGTGTCACATGTCTGTCACATGATCTCATATATATACACTGAAAGGCCCCAGACTGTACACCACTAAGCAGAGGCTGTGCACCATGAAGAAGAGAGCTCTCCAAACAGGTCAGAAAAAAGAAGCCATTGCTTAAAAAAATATCAGGGAAGATCCCACGGATGACAGCCACACTCGTTGACCCGGTTGCAGAAGCCAAAAAGGACTTCGGAGTCGGTTTGCCTGTTGTTGGGGGGTGGGGCTAATCTGTCCAGTGGACAAGTTCTCCAGTGTGTTATGATCATTCTCCTCAAGATGAGGAATTTGCTCTAGTTGGTGGCATGAGTAGAGACGAAGCAGCAGAGGAACTTCTCCAGCTCCTGGTTGGCCCGCTCAGTTTTCCCATTCAACTGAGGGTGGAACCCTAGGAGAAACTCACTGATGCCCCAAACAGGAAGCAAAAGGCACAATGCTGTGCGACGTACTGGGGTGCACGATCTGAGACAATTTCCCGGGGAAGTCCGTTTAGTCGAAAGACATGGGTAACCATGAGATCAGCGGTCTCCTTTGCTGAAGGCAACTTGAGTTAGGCGATGAAATGGGCTGCCTTGGAGAAATGATCGACGACCACCAGGATAGTGGTAAGCCCTTGAGATGGAGGTAACCCTGTGATAAAGTCTAAATAGCGATGAGACCAGGGTCGGCTGGGGATGGGCAGAGATTGGAGCAACCCGGGCGGTCACTGACGTGAAGACTTGCTTTGGACACAGATGGAACAAGCCGCAACAAAGGATCTCAAATCCTCCATCATGTTGGGCCACCAGAATTTCCACCTCAGGAACTCCACTGTCATATTAATGCCTGGATGCCCAGTTAATTTAGAGGAGTGTCTCCATTGTAGTAATCGGGATGGACTGATCACGGAATGTAACGTCAACCAGTGCTCCCACCCCTCAAGAGCCCATTTAACTGCCAAGAGCTCCCAGTTGCCTACATTGTAGCTGCGTTCTGATGGCAAGAACCGCTTGGAGAGAAAGGTGCATTTCTTGTCCTCCTCATTTCTCTGTCCGAGGCGTCCACCTCCATCACAAAGGGACGAGTCGGATCAGGATGAACGAAGATGGGTCCAGAGATGAAACGTCCCTTGAGCTCCATGAATGCCCTGTCATCCTCGGGGGTCCAGCAAAAACGAGTCTGAGACTTGCGGGTTAGACCCAAGGAGAGGCTCTGCCACTGCATGAAAGTTGCTTATAAAATGCCTGTAAAAATGTACAACCCTGAGGAACCGCTGGACCGGCTTGAGTGAGGTGGGATGGGGTCAGTTGGTGACTGCCTCAATCTTTATGGCGTCCATTTGGATGCAGGCGGAGATAATGTGACCCAGGAATGAAACCTAGGATACGTGGAACTCAAACATCTCTATGTTGACATTTAGTTGACTCTGCAGAAGGTGCCTCAGGACTTGGAGGACATGCAGTATGTGTTCCGGAAGGGTCTTGGAGAAGATCAAGATGTTGTGGAGTTAAACAAAGATGAACCGATTCAAGATATCCCTCAGGGTGTCATTGACCAATGCTTGAAAGACTGCCAGTGAGTCTTCCACTCATCTCCCTCCTTGATTCTCACCAGATTATAAGTATTGTGGAGGTCCAGTTTGGTGAAGACTTGGGCACCTTGGACCAACTCCAATGCAGAGGACATCAGGGGTAGGGGGTAATGATTCTTGATCGTAATCTGGTTCAGCCCTCTGTAATCGATGCAGGGATGCAGGCCTCCAGCTTTCTTACCCACAAAGAAGAAGCCTGCACCAGCCCGGGATGTAGAGGGGCTTCAGCGGTCGAGAGGGAGTACAGACAACCCTGGGGAGTTATGGCGCTGTGTAGGAGTTATATGGCACAGGTGTAAGGACGATGAGGGGGAAGGGTGAAAGCCTCCTGGAGATCGAAGTTTTCGGGAGGGAGAGTGGAAAAGTATTGGTCTTCAAGGGACGCAGGAGGACACGGCGAGTCTCTTGTTGGTGGTCTTAGACATTTAGTCTGGCAGTTCTTACCCCAGTCTAGTAGGTGTCCATAGACCAGGAAAGTAGTGGGTTATGTAGTGCTAGCCAGGGGTACCCTAGGATAAGGGGGTTCTTGAGAGCATTGATCAACAGAAAATGAAGAGTCTCAGAGTGGTTCACCCCAACTTTCAGTAGAATGTGCTTGGTCTGATATTCCACCTGTCAATGTGGCATCCATTGAGGGCTTGGATCTGCAGAGGGATGGGACATTTTACGCAGGGATCTGTAACTCTGGCGAAGTCTTGATCAATGAAATTATCCACGGCCCAGGAGTCCACAAAGGCTTGAATCTGGTGCTGACGGTTATCCCAGTGGAGGATTGCGGGTAGTAACAGACAGTGAATGGGTAGCCAGGAGGTAACTGCACAGCTCGTCAGGGTCTCCCATTGTCCTGGCGAGCCCTGGTGTTTCCCGTCAACTCTGGGCAGGTTGCACGGAGATGGCCGAGACCTCTGCAGTAGAGGCAAACGTGTGCTTCAAACGTGTGCTTCCCAGCTGCATGGGCTCCTCAATGCTGGTTTCAGGGGGCTTGGGTGCTCAGGAATCTATGTCAAAGCAATACAAGTACAGTATGCTAGTTTTCCATTTGGCTGCAAGCTTCTGCATCTGGAGAGGATAGTTTGGGATTCAGAGCCTTTTACTCTCTTCTGTTTTAAATTCACATTCGAAGAGAAAGGCTTTGGTTAGTACCCAAATGGTACCGTATTCCATACATAGTGCACGACTTTTGACCAAAGCACTATGGGCCCTGATCCAAAGTAGTGCACTTAATAGGAGCTAGTGTGCCATGTAGGATGTAGCTAAAGTCTGAGAGTCAGAGCCCATTTCTTTCTTTATTAAAACCACATTCAAATATAAGGCCTTGGTTACATGGAGCGGAATGGGTTGCAAAAATGATTCATAACAGAAGTAGAATGAGAAAGTTTGGGTACTGCCAATGATTGCATTCATCCACTGATCCCCAAAATATTATGAAGTATCCTCCCAAACCCCTGAACACACGCACGCACACACACACACACACACACACACACACACACACACACACACACACACACACACACACACACACACACACACAGTTGTCGTCGGAAGTTTACATACACTTATGTTGGAGTCAGTAAAACACATTTTCAACCATTCCACAAATATTTTCTTAAAACAAACTATAGTTTTGGCAAGTGCATGACACAAGACACTGTTTCAACAATTGTTTACAGACAGATTATTTCACTTATAATTCACTGTATCACAATTCCAGGGGGTCAGAAGTTTACATACACTAAGTTGACTGTGCCTTTAAACAGCTTGGAAAATGTCAAAAAAATGTCATGGCTTTAGAAGCTTCTGATTAATAATTGACATCATTTGAGTCAATTGTAGGTGTACCTGTGGATGTATCTCAAGGCCTACCTTCAAACTCAGTGCCTCTTTGTTTGACATCATGGGAAAATCAAAAGAAAACAGCAAAAATTGTAGACCTCCAAAAGTCTGGTTCATCCTTGGGAGCAATTTCCAAATGCCAGAAGGTACCACATTCATCTGTACAAACAATAGTACGCAACTATAAACACCATGGGACCACGCAGCCGTCATACCGTTCAGGAAGGAGACGCATTCTGTCTCCTAGAGATGAACGTACTTTGGTGCGAAAAGTGCAATCAATCCCAGATAAACAGCAAAGGACCTTGTGAAGATGCTGGAGGAAACAGGTACAAAAGTATCTATATCCACAGTAAAACAAGTCCTATATCGACATAACCTGAAAGGCCGCTCAGCAAGGAAGAAGCCACTGCTCCAAAACCGACATAAAATAGCCAGACTACGATTTGCAACACAACATGGGGACAAAGATCATACTTTTTGGAAAAATATCCTCTGATCTGATGAAACAGAAATAGAACTGATTGGCCATAATGACCATCGTTTGGAGGGAAAAGGGGGAGCCAAAGAACACCATCCCAAACGTGAAGCATGGGGGTGGCAGCATCATGCTGTGGTGGTGTTTTGACGCGAGTGGGTCTGGTGCACTTCACAAAATAGATGGCTTCATGAGGTAGGAAAATTATTTTGAAGCAACATCTCAAGACATCAGTCAGGAAGTTAAAGCTTGCTCAGAAATGTGTCTTCCAAACGGACAATGACCCCAGCCTACTTCCAAAGTTGTGAAAAATGGCTTAAGGACAATAAAGTCAATTTATTGGAGTGGCCATCACAAAGCCTTGACCTAAATCCTACAGACAATTTGTGGGCAGAACTGAAAAAGTGTGTGCGAGCGATTAGGGCTACAAACCTGACTCAGTTACACCAGCTCTGTCAGGATGAATGGGCGAAAATTCACCCAACTTATTGTGGGCAGCTTTTGGGTGTCTACCTGAAACATTTACCCAAGTTAAACAATTTAAAGGCAATGCTACCAAATACCAATTGAGTGTATGTAAACTTCTGACCTGTCAGGATTTGGCCAGGGTTGTTCCGGTTTTTGGTCACTAGATGCCCCCATTGTGCTTTTTGACCTTTTGCTTTCCCTTGATCCCCATTATTATTTGCACCTGTGCCTCGTTTCCCCTGATTGTATTTAAACCCTTTGTTTCCCTCAGTTCTTTGCTCTGTGTTTGTATGACCCCCTAGTGTTCTGTGTGCTCTTGTTGATCCCGTTGGACGCTCTTGTGGAAATTTATTTTTGAGTATCTTTTGAGGCTTTTTGTGCTATACCTACACCTTGTGGATTTGCCTTTTTGTCTTGGAGGAATTGTGGAATTGTTCTTGTGGAATTCCTTTTGAGCTTGTGGACCTGAAACTTCACTTTTTACTTTATTAAATTTTCAAGTACTGCTGTGTATCTTCTGGGTTCTGCTGACTATTCGTGGCTCAGTTGGTTAAGTTACTGTTTCTCACTCCGGAGACCCGGGTTCGTAACCGGGTCCTGACACTGACCCACTGGGAATTCTTAAAATAATTCAATTCACATTCTTAAAATAAATTGGTGATCCTAAAACAGGTAATTTTTGCTAGGATTAAATGTCAGGAATTGTGAAAACGGAGTCTAAATGTATTTGGCTAAGGTGTATGTAATATTCTGACTTCAACTGTTGCAGGTTTAACCTGGAGCCTGGTGCACAATTCACGACAACTGGACTGTTGTCAAACAGTTCCACGATTAGTGAGAATTAGGGTAGATTTCTAGGATTATTGTTCAACCTGTAATGTACACTGTTTTCCACCTTCCAATATTTAATAGATTGAACATGAATATGACAACTTTAAAATTGAATCGTACCACTGTATTTTTTTATTCATCATTATAAAACGGGTTGTTTGGATCCTGGAGGCTGATTGGTTGATCCCGCAAAATAAATTAAATGTCAGGAATTGTGAAAAACTGAGTTTAAATGTATTTGGCTAAGGTGTATGTAAACTTCCGACTTCAACTGTAAACGCTTCCACTGTGATTTGATTTATTAGGATCCCCATTAGCCAACACCAATGGCAACAGCTAGTCTTACTGGGGTCCGACACATACTGACAAAATACGTTACAATTCATAAACAGCATATTTAAAAACATTAGCATGTAGTGTGCATGTGTGTGCATCTATCAGTTAAACATACTGTACATGTCAGTACATACACACAACAAGTAGGTGAGGCAGTGAGACCTGTTCCAGCATGAAGAGCCCATCCTATGTGGATGTACCCAGCCTCCGGCCCCATCCCCTTCCATTACTCAGGAGACAGGCAGCCAGGCAGCCACCTGCTGGAATTCCCCCTTGATCAACAGAAGGACAGATCTCTTATACCTCCTGCTCTGCCCCATCCCAACAGGACAGACAAAACCAGATGGCACTGCAGCATCTTGGGAGCGGACTAAAAAGAGTGTAAAATGAAGTAAAACAAAAGGGAGGAAAATGGCAATTCCTTGGTTATAACCAGGAAGCGATGCCGAAAACCAGCAAACCACCCGCCAGAGATTCAGTTTTTGCGTGTGACCCAGTGGGTAAGTAACATAATGAGTGTGATCATTTTCAATAGTAGGGGGAACTGGACTCTGGCCAACCCCAGTCCTGCTTTTATCATTTAACTGGCAAACAAAGCCCCACGAGAATGACGCTAGATACCGTGTGAGCTCTCTAAGAGCAGGCCTTCTAAGCGTACTCCGTATTAACCTTGAGTCAATGACCGGGCCCGCACTGAAATGGAATTAGCATAATAAAATAATCGCCATCAAAATTAATCTGTTTAAACTAGAGACTTTTTGCATGGGCTGCGTCTGAGGTGGAAGATGGCAGAGCTACAGTGGTGTGTCAGACCAGGAGACCCCAAAATTGGTTTTCTCACGAAACCATTGGTAGAGTCCAAACGCTTTGCACAAGAAACTAATATGAACCCACTACAGAAAGCTGAGACTCTCACAAACAGGACTCATGTCACGAGTGAGGTAAAACATGAATGAAAATGAATATAATTTTTGGGGGACCGGAGTTACACATGTAGCAAAACTTTAAAAAATATTTTTGTAGTACTTTCTTACACGCGCAGCATTAATTTGCTCTTGTGTCTTTGATAAATATCTCACTCTATTTGGTCAATCTTTCCCTCATTGGTAAACCCTTTGACTTATTTCACTTTTGTTTTGTTACAGCCTGAATTCAAAATGGATTAAACAGATTTTTTTCTCACCCATCAACACACAATACCTCATTATGACAGTGAAAATATGTTTTTAGAAATTGTAGCAAATGTACATGTATAGAAAATGAAATTTACAGAAGTATTCACACACCTGAATGAATACTTTGTATAACCACCTCTGGAGGCGATTTACAGCTTTGAGTCGTCTTGAGTATGTCTGTATCAGGTTTGCATATCTGGATTTGGGGAGTTTCGAGTGGTGGTGAACAGCAATTTTCAAGTCTTTCCACAGATTGTCAATGGGATTCAAGTCTGGGCTTTGGCTGGGCCACTCAAGGACTGTCACGTTCTTGTTCTGAAACCATTCCAGTGTTGCTTTGTCTGTTTGCTTGGGGTCATTGTCTTGTTGGAACTTAAATCTTTGCCCGGAGTCTAAGGTTGTTGGCACTCAAGCAGCTTCTCATCAATGATTTGCCTGTGTTTGGCAAATTGAGTGTTCCCTGTAGCTGTAACAAGTTTCACAGTCTTTGCTGCTGAAAAGCATCCCCATAGCATGATGCTGCCACCACCATGCTTCACTATAGGCGGGTGATGAGTTGTGCCTGGTATTCTCCAGACATAGCTCCTTGCATTCAGGCCAAAGATGTAAATTCTTGTCTCATCAGACCACAGAATCTTTTGGCTTATGCTCTCAGAGTCTATCACAGGCTTTTTTTCAAACTCCCGGCGTGCTGTCATGTGCCTTTTTCTAAAGAGTGGCTTTCATCTGGCCAGT
Organism: Oncorhynchus masou masou; assembly: GCF_036934945.1. Lineage (NCBI taxonomy): Eukaryota > Metazoa > Chordata > Actinopteri > Salmoniformes > Salmonidae > Oncorhynchus > Oncorhynchus masou. The sequence goes on along the minus strand of NC_088239.1, from coordinate 35,027,587 downwards.
CTCCCATAAAGGCCAGATAGGTGAAGTGCTGTAAAGACTGTTGTCCTTCTGGCAGGTTCTCCCATCTCAGCCAAGGAACTCTGTAGTTCTGTCAGAGTGGTCATTGGGTTCTTGCTCACCTCCAAGACCAAGGTCTTTCTTGCCCGGTTGCTCAGTTTGATTGACATCAAGCTCTTGGCAGTCTGGGTAGTTACATATTTTTTTTAATTCCCAATGATGGAGACCACTGTACTCTTGGAGACTTTAAACACTATCATTTTTTATACCCTTCCCCACATAGTATATGCCTCATCATATGCCTCATCACAACAACATCACAAATGTGATATGCCTCATCACAATTATATCTAGGAGATCAAAGGACATTTCCTTGGACTTCATGGTATAGTTTCTGCTCTGACATGCACTGTCAACTGATGGAGTGGAGTGGAGTGTGGAGTGAAGTGTTTCTTTCAGTCAAGTTGTCGTACATCGTGACATCTCAAGGAGGATCAAAGGAAATTGGATGTACCTGAGCTCAATTTTCAGTGTCATAACAAAGGGGTGTGAATATGTACACTACCGTTCATAAGTTTGGGGTCACTTAGAAATGTTGTTGTTTTTGAAAGGAAAGCACATTTTTGTCCATTAAAATAACATCAAATTGATCAGAAATACAGTGTAGACATTGTTAATGTTGCAAATGACTATTGTAGCTGGAAACTGCAGATTTTCTATTGAATATATTCATAGGAGTACAGAGGCCCATTATCAGCAACCATCACTCCTGTGATCCAATGGCACAGTGTTAGCTAATTCAAGTTTACAATTTTAAAAGACTAATTGATCATTAGAAAACCCTTTTGTAATTATGTTAGCACATCTGAGAACTGTAGTTCTGATTAAAGAAGCAATAAAACTGGCCTTCTTTAGACTTATTGAGTATCTGGAGCATCAGCATTTGTGGGTTGGATTACAGGCTCAAAATGGCCAGAACATTCTTCTGAAACTCGTCAGTCTATTCTTGTTCTGAGAAAGGAAGGCTATTCCATGCGAGAAATTGCCAAGAAACTGAAGATCTCATTCAACGCTGTGTACTACTCCCTTCACAGAACTGAGCAAGAGTGCACAACTGAGCAAGAGGGCAAGTACATTAGAGTGTCTAGTTTGAGAAACAGACACCAAACAAGTCCTCAACTGGCAGCTTCATTTTAAATAGTACCAGCAAAACACCAGTCTCAACATCAACAGTGAAGAGGCGACTCTGGGATGCTGGCTTTCTTTCAATAAATGTGCAAATAAAATTCTATGCATGTTTTCACTTTGCCGTGATGGGGTATTGTGTGCAGATGGGTGAGATATTTAATTATTTAATCCATTAAATTATTTAATCCTATTCCCTATAAAGAGCACTCCTTTTAACCAGAGCCCTATGGGTGGGCCCTGGTCAAAAGTATACAATAAGAGCAGGGGCAATTTTTAGATTTTTTTTTGTGGGGTGGGAAAGGGGGGACCAAGATGCAGTCGTTGGTGGCCATAGGAAATTACTAATTGTATCACAAATGGATTTGAAAATTGGATTAAACTGCGATGCATTCTACTGAATAACTGTTTCAACTGTTAATTTGATTCTGCCCCCATTTATTCAAATAAATCAATTTGAAATGAACACAGAGAAAATATTCAAGTTAGAGACATTATGTTCAGTAGTACCTCCAAGTATTTTTTCCGCCATCCAATACATTTTTGGAACGCCAATTCAGGCCTACTGCATAAAAAAAATAAAAAGCTTGAAAAGCTCTAAAATACTATTTGGAGATCAGTAAAAAACATGCAAAAATGACTTGAGCCACTGTCACCTTGGCTGCTGTAACTTCATTCACCTCTGTCGATAAGGATATACTGTATAGTGCCTTTGGAAAGTATTCAGACCCCTTTCCACATTTTGTTACATTACAGAGTTATTCTAAAATGGATTAAAAAAATACATTAAAAAAACTGCCAGAGCAAACGTATTTTCTCCCCAAGGTGAGAGAGGACTCGTCTGACACCCAGGTTGAGAAATGGGAGCTGACAGGGGGAGCGGGAGTTGGCATCCTGCAAGGAACAAGTCCAACAACTCCTACATGACACTTTGAAAAGCTAATTTAGCACTGATGTATGATGATGTGTCGAGCAACAGAGCCTCACTCGCCACAGTGTTGCTTCTTCGTAAAGAGACACAGCAGAGATATAATTATATACTCAGAGACTGTGTATGTGCCAATTGGCACCCTATTTCCTACATAGTGCACTATATAGGGAATAGGGAGAAATTTGAAACACAGAAAGAGATTGGTGCCTACAGTGCCTTCAAAAAGTATTCATACCCCTTGACGTATTCCATATTTTGTTGTGTTACAGCCTGAATTCAAAATTGAATAAATATATATGTTTTTTTTCTGACCAGTCTACACACAATACCCCATAATGACAAAGTGAAAAACATGTTTTTACAAATAATTGCAAATCATTAGCTCATTTACATAAGTATTCACAACCCTGAGTCAACACATGTTAGAATCAATTTTTGCAGCATTTACAGCTGTCAGTCTTTCTGTATAAGTCTTTAAAAGCTTTTGCACACCTGGATTGTACAATACTTGCACATTATTCTTTTTAAAATTCTTCAAACTCTTTCAAGTTGGTTGTTGATCATTGCTAGACAACCATTTTCAAGTCTTGCCATAGATTTTCAAGCCGTTTTAAGTCAAAACTGTAACGAGGCCACTCAGGAACATTCAATGTAGTCTTGGTAAGCAAATATATTTGGTCTTGTGCTTTAGCTTATTGTTCTACAGAAAGGTGATTTGTCTCCCAGTGTGTGTTGGAAAGCAGACTGAATAAGGTTTCCCTCTAGGATTTTGCCTGTGTTTAGCTTTATTCCGTTTCTTTTTACCCTAAAAAACTCCTTAGTCCTTGCCGATGACAAGCCTACCCATAACATGATGCAGCCACCACCATGATCGAAAATATGAAAAGGGGTACTCAGTGATATGTTCTGTTGCATTTGCACCAAATGCTTTGTATTCAGGACATAAAGTTAATTTTGTTGCCAAATGTTTTGCAGTTTTACATTGGTGCCTTATTGCAAACAAATAATCAAATCAATGTTATTGGCAAACACAACAAGTGTATCATTTACCGTGAAATGCCTATTTATGAGCCCATTCCCAATAATGCAGTTAAAAAGTATGAAAATTAGATCAAAATAAAATAGTAACGCAATTAAATAAAATAGTCGAGGCTACACTACCAGTCAAAAGTTTTCGAACACCTACTCATTCAAGGGTTTTTCTACTATTTCTACTATTCTACATTGTAGAATAATAGTGAAGACATCAAAACTATGAAATAAAACATGTGGAACCTCATATGGTTAACTATTTCATTTTTGGAAGAAAAACGTTCCCGTTTTAAACAAGATATTTTGTCACAAAAAGATGCTCGACATGCATATAATTGCTACTGTTCGAAAGAAAACACTCTGACGTGTCAGAAATACAAATATTTCTCTGTGCGTGCCCTTTAACAGCTTCAGGCAAAACCAAGATGACTCATCCAGGAAATCAAGGATTTTTGAGGCTCTGTCTTTCATTCTCCTTTGGCTGTGAACGCAAGAGGAATGAGTCTGAAGATTGACCATAATCCTGCGCCGAGTGAAAATATATTTTTCCATGGGGCACATTGAGGATTGATTCCAAACAACGTTTGCCATGAAATAAAACATGTGGAATGTGGCTGGGAGTCTCCATTGAAAACATCAGAAGCTCTTCAAAGGTAAATGATTTTATTTATTTGGTTATCTGGCTTTTGTGAAAATGTTGCGTGCTACATGCTACACAAAATGCTATGCTTAACAGAAATCGTTAACGTTGCGTTATGCTAATGAGCCTGAGGCTTAGTCACAATCCCGGATCCGGGATGGGGAGTTTCAAGAGGTTTTAACCAAAAAAGTGTCATGCAAATCAAAATATATTTTACATTCGAGATTCTTCAAATAGCCACCCTTTGCCTTGATGACAGCTTTGCACACTCTTGGCATTCTCTCAACCTGCTTTTCCAACAGTCTTGAAGGAGTTCTCACATATGGTGAGCACTTGTTGGCTGCTTTTCCTTAACTCTGCGGTCCGACTCATCTCAAACCATCTCAACTTGGTTGAGGTCTGTGGATTGTGGAGGCCAAATCATCTGATGCAGCACCTTATCGCTCTCCTTCTAGGTAAAATAGCTCTTACACAGCCTGGAGGTGTGTTTGGGTCATTGTCTTGTTGAAAAATAAAACATAGTCCTACTAACATGCTGACTAAACCACACACACGTGTGTGTGTCCGTGCGCCATCGTGTGCAAGTAGATTTTTTTCATCCACACCAGACTCGATCAGGACATGCAGGTAGAAATATCAAAACGAACTTTGAACCAATTATACTAATTTGGGTACAGGTCAAAAAGCGATAAACATCTATGTCAATTTAGCTATCTAGCTTGCTGTTGCTAGCTAAATTGTCCTGAGATATAAACATTGGGTTGTTATTTTACCTGAAATGCACAAGGTCCTCTACTCCGACAATTAATACACAGATAGAACGGTAAACCGAATGAATTTATCATCATCTCTCCTCCTTCATTCAGGCATATTTTTCTTCTTTGGATGTTATATGGCGGTTGGCAACCAACTTTAAGGTGATTTTCCACAAAGATGAACTGATTGTGGACATCAGTTCATCTTTCAATCACCCACGTGGGTATATGCTCCTATAAACAAATGAGAAAATGGGTGAGGCAGGATTGCAGCGCGTTGAGTAAATATAGAACCAAGTTCTATTTTAACGAATGGCCTTGCAGATGCGCACGAGCAGTGTGGGTGCAATGATTGAATAACATGTATGTGTAATTTTATTTTGCACGATACGTGAGCGTTGTGGTGAACATGTAAGCCCAAATCAGATGGGATGGCGAATCGCTGCAGAATGTTGTGGTAGCCATAATGGTTAAGTGTGCCTTCAATTCTAAATAAATCACAGACAGTGTAACCAGCAAAGCACACCCACACCATAACACCTCCTCCTCCATGCTTTATGGTGCAGCCCAAATAAATGCTTCACAAAGTTCAAGAGACAAATCTCAACATCAACTGTTCAGAGGAGAATGCGTGAATCAGGCCTTCATTGTAGAATTGCTGCAAAGAAACCACTACTAAAGGACACCAATAATAAGAAGAGACTTGCTTGGTCCAAGAAATACGAGCAATGGACATTAGAAAGGTGGAAATCTGTTTTCAGTATTAGCTTTGTCATTATGGGGTATTGTGTGTAGATTTCTCAGGTAAAAAACAAAACAATTTTAGAATAAGGCTGTACTGGTTTTTTTTTAAGTCAAGGGGTCTGAATAATTTCCGAAGGCTTAGTATACATCAGACCTGGGATAACTATAGTTTTAATTATGCTTTGTGGAAAGCTATTTTTTATTGGAGAACAAATAGTTACTTTGGAGGTCACTACAACTAATCAAATAGAGATGCCTCAAAAATACTACTTCTCAAAACTGTTAGAATACAGATCGCAGAAAGTGACTACTTTTCAAAACTATTTGAATACAGATTTCAAAACAGATCTCAGGAAGTGACTACTTTTCTGAAACTATTGGATTGCCTGCCTTCAACGAAGGGTAGGGCTGTATCTGGAATTGCATGTTGAAGATAGAACAGAATGAATAGAGCACACACAATCTTGTATACTATTCCAATCTTTCTGACAGTCATATATTATCAACACAATACATTTATATCTGAACATTTTGTAAATGTCCTTTCTCCTGAATGTGTTCATAATCAAGTCAAACCAAGTAACCAATTATGTTTTGTACAGATACGTATAAATATGTTGTGATGCTCAACTACTGTATGACCCTTTCAACATGCCACTGAAAAGGTTGAAAGCTGTAAATACATTTTATGACACCTGATACTGCAGAGTAATTCAAAAACATTTACAAACATTGCAAACAACAAGTTGGATGCTGAGCAAAAACAACTTTCAACCTATATCTCCATCTATTGGTAAGTGTGCTTGTTTTAAACATACATTTATACCACATTTAATGGGATAGATTACTCAAAAATACAAACAAACATGATTTTTCAACTACCTTGGCTGTCGTTGACACTTAACACTTAATAGCCATATTTTGAGGAGAGTTAAATTATTCAACCCAAACTGTCTGGGATATAATGTTCGTATAGCAAGAAGAAGAGGGAGATGGGGATGGAGGGAGTGTAGCCTAGGCACTCTTTAAAAAAAACAACCAAAGAGTAGGCGTCACACTGGCCTGGCTGGCTAACAAAATCAACATGGAAATGTATTTGAAACAGTGATAGACTAAATTTACAACAGACCTACCTTGAATAATTACATCCCATCCAAGCAGAAATGAGGATGCCATAATCACCTCTCCACTTCCAGCTAGCTGCATAGTGGAAACCAGGGGATCACAGTATTGAGGTTAGCTTGTTAAGAATATGAGGATGATTTATTTCTAAAATAGTCTGGTGAAGTGAAGGGAGCAGTCAATGAATATAGAATATAGATATACTCATGCTGTACAACATTCAAGGCCCTTGCTACTGCAATATGTTTTTAATTAATATCATGTCCATATGCCATATTATGTTGTAAATGTCATGTTTCGCCTTTTACTGCAGTGGGCGAAATCAGGGCCACACAGAGTGACTCTTAGTAGTCAGAATAAACAAATCTACTTTGAAACAAAAATATACACCTCACACACACAGTTATGGGCTTAAAAACAGAACACACCTGTACCATGTCAGATATAGAGTTGAAAGGTATTCAATATTGAATTTGACAGTTTATATACATCACAGAAGACTAAAAAATAAGAAAACTGCTTGACATAGAAACACCAGATTTGTGTTGGTTTAAAAGAAAAATTGTTTTTATGAAGTAATAAATAATATTAATAACTTTCCACCCATGAGGACAAAGAGGGCGCTTTTAGTCATTGACTGCAGGAAAGGGCTAACTGAATGACAGCGTGGCATCTCTATCTGGAGATGATGGCTATACTGATAGTGCACAGACGGTGTAAAATACCTCAACCCTCATCTCTGCCTTCGCACACATTTGCATTCTAATAAGTTACATAGCACCTGTTCCCTTTTTCAACTTTCTGACAGGAAACAAATTGCATTTCAGCAGAAAGCGCAGAGGTGATAATCTGCACAATCAGAACAAGCCTCTCTTTCTCCTGAGGAGCACTCTTTTTATTTCATGCTTCACTGGTATGCGCTATCCACCATGCCGTTTCCCCACATAGTGAGGGTTGTACTGTGAAGGAGCACTAGTTTAAATCATATCGTGCCTGGCTGAATGACAAGCTACAAGAGACACTGCAAAATATAGTAGTCATTAACATGCCTTGTTAACCACCAGCAGCATGACTCAGCATACTACACTATGTACACACCGTCAACAGAAACCCTGCGTGCATGTTCAGTTGAAGTCGGAATATTACATACACCATAGCAAAATACATTTAACCTCAGTTTTTCACAATTCCTGGCATTTAATCCTAGTAAAAATTCCATGTCTTAAGTCAGTTAGGATCAACACTTTATTTTAAGAATGTAAATGTCAATGATAGTAGAGAGAATGATTTATTTCAGCTTTTATTTCTTTCATCAAATTTCCAGTGAGTCAGAAGTTTACTTACACTCAATTAGTATTTGGTAGCATTGTCTTTAACTTATTTAACTTGGGTCAAACGTTTCGGGTAGCCTCCCAACAAGCTGCTCACAATAATTTGGGTGAATTTTGGCCCATTCCTCCTGACAGAGCTGGTGTACCTGAGTTAGGTTTGTAGGCCTCCTTGCTCGCACACGCCTTTTCAGTTCTGCCCACATATGTGCTATAGGATTGAGATCAAGGCTTTGTGATGGCCACTCCAAGACCTTGACTTTATTCTTTAAGCCATTATGCCTCAACTTTGGAAGTATGCTTGGGTCATTGTCCATTTGGAAGACCCATTTGCAACCAAGCTTTAACTTCCTGACTGATGTCTGGAGATTTTGCTTCAAAATATCCACATAATTTCCCTACCTCATGAAGCCATCTATTTTGTGAAGTGCACCAGTCACTCCTGCAGCAAAACACCCCCACAACATGATGCTGCCACCCCCGTGCTTCACGGTTGGGATGGTGTTCTTCAGCTTACAATCCTCCCTCTTTTTCCTCCAAACGCAACAATGGTCATTATGGGCAAACAGTTCCATTTTTGTTTCATCAGACCAGAGGACATTTCTCCCAAAAGTACGATCTTTGTCCCCATGTGCAGTTGCAAACCGTAGTATGGCTTTTTTTTGTCAGTTTTGGAGCAGTGGCTTCTTCCTTGCTGAGCGGCCTTTAAGGTTATGTCGATATAGGACTTGTTTTACCGTGGATATAGATACTTTTGTACCTGTGTCCTCCAGCATCTTCACAAGGTCCTTTGCTGTTTATCTGGGATTGATTTGCACTTTTTGCACCAAAGTACTTTCATCTCTAGGAGACAGAACGCGTCTCCTTCCTGAACGGTATGACGGCTGCGTGGTCCCATGGTGTCTATACTTGCACACTATTGTTTGTACAGATGAACGTGGTACCTTCAGGCACTTGGAAATTGCTTCCAAGGATGAACCAGACTTGTGGAGGTGTACAACTTTTTTCTGAGGTCTTGGCAAATTTATTTTGATTTTCCCATGATGTCAAGCAGAACAATCCACAGGTACACCTCCAATTGACTCAAATGATGTCAATTAACTTACCAGAAGCTTCTAAAGCCATGACATCATTTTCTGGAATTTTCCAAACAGTTTAAAGGCACAGTCAACTTTGTGTATGTAAACGTCTGACACACTGGAATTGTGATACAGTGAATTATATGTAAAATAATCTCTCTGTAAACAATTTTTTGAAAAAATACTTGTGTCATGCACAAAGTAGATGTCCTAACCGACTTGCTAAAGCTATAGTTTGTTTACAAGAAAATTGTAGAGTGGTTGAAAAATGAGTTTTAAGTGTATGTAAACTTCCGACTTTAACTATATGTACAGTATATAGTAGTACTTGAGCTAGGCAGAGAGATGCATTGTGATGTTAGAGAGAGAAGTTAATTTGGAAATCTGCCAGATTATATAAGCAAGCCTACTCTAAATGTGCTACAAATCACTATGGGATTAAATAAAAATGCATTTATATTCATAAAGTGATGCCAGATTAAACACAAAGTGTAAATAGTTAATGTAGAGAACCAGGAAAAGGTCATAATCAGTAATGGATGACCAAGCACCGTTACTGCGCCTCAGAATGGAAGTGTAAAAATAATTTCTGAAGACACCTGACATGAATGGTGCAGAGACACTTACAGGGGGTAAACATTAAATTAGTAAAGCAGAGAGTGTGGGAATGAAAGAAAGGGGAAGAGAGAGAGAGAGAGAGAGAACAGTTTGGAGAAGGTGGGGAGAGGGGGAAAGAGAAAGAGAGCAGTTTGAAGAAGGTGGGGAGAGGGGGAAAGAGAAAGAGAACAAGAATGAGAGGACGAGAGACAAAAAACTTCCAATTCTCCAATGGTTCAATAATGAGTACTAAAAGCTCAGGTTATTGTAACAATTAGCCTGTGTCGGTTGGATGCCTCTGATTAACCTGTGGTGCATGCTCTTGGTTACATTCCAAATGACACCCTGTTATCTATATACTACATTTACCTTTTACCAGGGCCAATACGGCTCTGGTAAAAAGTGCACTATGTAGGGAATAAGGTGTCATTTGAGAAGTAGACCTTGTATGCTTTAATACGGGGGGATGGGACTCATCCCCGAGTCCTGGGGGCCCATGGATTTTATGGCAATTTTACCACAGTAATATAAAAAAAGGGGGGGATAATAGGTTATTTGATTTCCCATGAAAATAATGTTTTCTATTACAGGGGATGATAGATATTCTGCTGGCCGATATATTGTTAGAGATGTAAGAGGTTAGACCCTCAAGAACTGAAACCCAATCAGAAGTAGATACTGTATTCTCCAGGAATTGTGAAATACTACCATGGTTGGCCTATATCAAAGTCTTACACTTTCCGGGATGATGGTTGTTCAATACCTCACCCGACTAGAGGTCTGCATCCCAAATTCCCACTATTCCCTATATGCTGCACTTCTTTTGACCAGATCCCTATGAGCCCTGGTCAAAAATAATGCACTATATATGGAATAGGGTGCCATTTGGGAGGCCCCTCTTATGTACTTAATATGTAAAATAGGCTATATAATTCAGGTTGGTGGCATTACTCCTCAGTCATACTGTAGCCTTCTCACACATGCAGATGATTGAAGGCTTGTTTTGGCCCTTTGCTTCGTTTGGAGATAAAAAAAAATGAATGTCAAGTAAGTCATGTAAGATTAACAACCTGCATGATGCAATGTCAACAATTGACATCAATAACCATTTGGACAATGTGATACTACCAGACATAGGCCAGAATCAGCTCCTTTTGAAACTAGGAGTCAACTCTCTGTTTTTGTTTCCTTGGCTCTTTACGTAAAAGCTCTGAGTTACAAAACCACAAATCAATAGAGGGAAATAGACACAAACTGTTTATTTCTCCCTAAAAATTGGTATTCGCACTGAGTACTTTAAAAAACGTAAAAAGACTGCACAGTCGGTCTGGGATGCAAGCCTAATTATTGTCAGCCTCTAAAATCCTTTTACATTGATTCCTCTTCAGGCTCCACACTCCACTCCTGATGTAGGTGGGCTGTTCTCTGTGACTGTCCCAAATGTTACCCTTTTCACTACATAGTGTACTACTTTTGACCAGAGCCCTATCGGAATGGGATGACATTTTGGACTCAGCCTGTGCCACAGTGTGTATGAGTTAGTTCAGCTCTCTGACAGAAACACTGTAAAATGGAAGCACTCTTTTCAGCTATTCCTCCACCAAATTAAACTGTGTCTCTGTGCAGAGACATTTGTTGTCGTCAAGTCTTTCTTCCTCCAAATGTCAAATGAATAGACTCTCAGTTTATGTCCCAAATGGCACCCTATTTCCTTATATAGCACACTACTTTTTTAAACATTTTTTTAAAGTCTTCGAAAGCCAAGACAATAAACAGATCACTGACCATTTAGAATCCAACCGTACCTTCTCCGCTGTGCAATACGGTTTCTGAACTGGTCATGGGTGCACCTCAGCCACGCTCAAGGTACTATACGATATCATAACCCCCATCGATTAAAAACAGTACTGTGCAGCCGTCTTCATCGACCTGTCCAAGGCTTTCGACTCTGTCAATCACCATATTCTTATTGGCAGACTCAACAGCCTTGGTTTCTGAAATGACTGACTCGCCTGGTTCACCAACTACTTCTCAGATAGAGTTCAGTGTGTCAAATCGGAGGGTCTGTTGTCTGGACCTCTGGCAGTCTCTATGGGGGTACCACAGGGTACAAATCTCAGGCTGACTCTTTTCTCTGTATATTTCAATGATGTGACTCTTGCTGCAGGTGATTCCCTGATCCACCTCTACGCAGACGACACCATTCTGTATACATCTGGCCCTTCTTTGGACACCGTGTTACCTCCAAACGAGCTTCAATGCCATACAACTCTCCTTCTGTGACCTCCAAACGCTACTATAACTAAATGCATACTCTTAAACTGAACGCTGCCCGCACCCGCCCGCCCGACTAGCATCACTACTCTGGACGGTTCTGACTTAGAATATGTGGACAACTACAAATACCTAGGTGTCTGGCTAGACTGTAAACCCTTCTTCCAGACTCATATTTATCATCTCCAATCCAAAATTAGATCTGGAATCGGCTTCCTATTTTGCAACAAAGCCTCCTTCACTCACGCTGCCAAACATACCCCCGTAAAACTGACCATCCTACCGATCCTTGACTTCGGTGATGTAATTTACAAAATAGCCTCCAACACTCTACTCAGCAAATTGGATGCAGTCTATCACAGTGCCATCTGTTTTGTCACCAAAGCCCCATATACCACCCACCACTGCGACCTGTATGCTCTCGTTGGCTGGCTATCACTACATATTCGTCGCCAGACCCACTGGCTTCAGGTCATCTATAAGTCTTTGCTAGGTACAGTTCCACCTTATCTCAGCTTACTGGTTACCATAACAACACCCACCCGTAGCACACGCTCCAGCAGGAAAATCTCACTGGTCATCCCCAAAGCTAACACCAACTTTGGCCACCTTTCCTTCCAGTTCTCTGCTGCCAATGACTGGAACAAATTGCAAAAATCGCTGAAGTTGGAGACTCCCTCACTATCTCCCTAACTAACTTTAAGCATCAGCTATCATGAGCAGCTTACCGATTGCTGCAGCTGTACACAGCTCATCTGTAAATAGCCCACCCAACTACCTACCTCATCCCCATATTGTTTTTATTTTCTTTTTTGATCTTTTGCACACCAGTATTTCTACTTGCACATAATCATCTGCACATCTATCTCTCCAATTATCTGCACATCTATCTCTCCATAATTGCTAAATTGGAATTACTTCGCTACTATGGCCTATTTATTGCCTTACCTCCTTACTCCATTTGCACACACTGTATATATATTTTTCTATTGTGTTATTGACTGTACTTTTGTTTATCCTATGTTTAACTCTGTGTTGTTTTTTGTCACACTAATTTGCTTCATATTGGCCAGGTTGCAGTTGTAAATGAGAACGTGTTCTCACCTGGCCTACCTGGTTAAATAAAGGTGAAATAAATAAATAATAAATAAATTAAAAATTTTAGCCAGGGCCTATATTAGTGCTCTATGTAAGGAATAAGGTACCATTTAGGACACAGACTTTCAGTGTGTCCCAGGCACCCCTGTGTCACACACATTAGCTATGGTATCCTTTCTCCAAAAGGATGCAATCTGCATTCAATAAAAGGTCCCAAGCTTACTAAAGGGGGAAATGTGAAGACACAGGAGACACAGTGTCCAGCCTTTCTTTCTGTGTACCAATACAGAATCCCAACCGAGTATAGGACAGGAAACACACCAGAAAGACAAATGGCTAAAAGCAATGGGTGGCCACGGTGTGTTTGCTGAAATGACCAAATTTCGGAAGTTAAAATCTGAACCATTTTTCTTTTGGTGGGGGGATTGTAGCACACACAAACATATTTGTTGTTGTATGGAACTAAATGTAACTATCAATTTCCGCTAGGGTTTTCAAATAATTGTATTACTTTAAACACAGAAATTGACTACCATTCAACAGTTTTCTTAATCTTGGCCACTCTTGTAATTTTAGAATCACCCAAGTTTGGTAGTCTATGCCGTTTGACACTTTCTGGCCATGGGGAGTTACATTGTTGTCATACCCTGATCTGTTTCACCTGTCTTTGTGCTTGTCTCCACCCCCTTCCAGGTGTCGCCCATCTTCCCCATTATCCCCTGTGTATTTATACATGTGTTCTCTGTGTTTGTTTCCAGTTCGTCTCATCTCATCAAGCCTACCAGCCGGTTTTTCGTAATCCTGTTTCCTTGAGGCCCTGTTTTCTAGTTTTCCCCATTTTGATCATTCTGCCTGGCCTGACCCTGCCTGCCATTCTGTACCTTTTGCCACTGCCCTAGATTACTGACCTCTGCCTGCCCCCAAACTTGAGCCTGCCTGCGACTCTGTACCTTAAGGTCTCTGCCCTGGACCCCTGTTTATATAAAAACATATTTTCCTGAGCCGTGATGCATTTATCACTGATCAAGGTCCGCGGCAGAGCTGAGGGATGGATCATAGTAGTTTGTAACAGGGACAGATAAGATTTTTTAAATGCATATCTGATTGGATAAAGCGTTAGATTGTTAAATTATCAGCCTTAATTTAACCTGCATAGTTTATTTATTTATTTTTCTGAGGGCTAATCTGGGACATTTCTGGAGACAGCTCCAGCCGGGGACAGGCCACCAAAATCGGGGATGTCTGATCACCCTACTGTAAGCTATCACAAGCCGGTTATTGATGAACCGCGGCGATTCGACATGTAGAATGGTCAGGAAATGTACTGAAATTGACGGCTTATGTTCTGGTCAGAGGTGATAGTGTGGCCAGACACATGCTCTGGTATGTTTCTTCTCTAAGACAAAGGTGAACCCATTCCTTACCTGCCAGATCACTATTGGTCTTTATGCAAGGTGTTGAATGTACCCCACTGTCTGTTCAAGCAGTTGCCACACAGTTCGGACATTCATCTCACATACAAGACATGCAGACAGAGGTCTCTTCACAGTCCCCAGGTCCATAACAGAGGCTGGGAAATGCACAGTATTAAATAGAGCCATGAACTCTCTGCCACCCCAGGTACCTCAAGCTAGCAATACAACCAGATTCAAAAACCAGATAAAAGAACACCTTACTGCATGACGGGGACTGGAAGTTGGACCGCCATAGAGATACTCATATAATGGAGAGAGACATTTGTAACACAATTATTTTCTTTTGACTATAATCAAAAGAAGATTTGAAATACAACCAGATCTTCCTTAATACATTAGACAGCCCCATTAATTCATCTCAAAACAATTGAAATCAGTCGTGTCATGTCTTGTTATGTCTGTTCCTGTCCTTTCTCTTCACTCTGTCTCTCTCTGCTGGTCTTTTTAGGTTACCTTCTCTGTCTCTCATTCTTCAGCTGTTCTACATCTCCCCTAACTAGCTCATTCACTCTTTCCCCACCTGTTCTCTCTTCCCCCTCTGATTAGGTCTCTATTTCTCTCTCTGTTCCTGCTACTTTCAGTGTCTGATTCTTGTTTGTGTTTTTGATGCCAGAAGCAAGCTGTCGTCCCGTTTGCTTCCACCTTGTCCTATCCTGTCGGAGTCTGCCTGGCAGGTGCATCCTGCATTATACTAACGTTCTTTTTGTTCCATTGACTACGTTGGAAGAGGATTTATGCCATTCCTGTTTTTCATTAAAGAACTCTGTTTTCTGTTAAAACCGCTTTTGGGTCTTCACTCAAGTACATAACAAGTCGACAGATTACACATTACAATCTGAGAAAAACATCATGGCATGTGGAGAAGGTTTTGGCCGACACACGTAGGCTTACCTTACTGCTGACTGGATCGTTTATCGCCTTCTCAATATAAAAAAGAGGGTCTACATTCCAAATGGCACCCTATTCACTTTATAGTGCCGACTTTTGACCAGGGATTATAGAACTGGTCAAAAGTAGTGTACTATATGGGGAAAACAGTGCCCTTTGGGACACAGACAGGGTTGAGGAATAAATCAATGTCATCTGAGACACGTGATGGTCACTGACAGCATGAGTGATGACTGCATTATTGAGCTATAAACTGGAGCAGGCCACAAACTGGAACCTGAGCAGGCCACAGACCATTAAGTCTTTTCCATTGTTTGAAATGAAGCCAATGTAATCACACCATTTGTGCAGGTACAGTGGTGTAATGGAGGGTACACACATGAACAGCGATCAGCATTTTCCCACCAATGTTTTACCACTACCTCACTGAAGGTAGTAACACGTGTAAGGTAGTATTGTATTATAGTATAGTTGCAGTTTTGTGTTCCGAAAATCAAGGTTTTGTATTGCACAAGCAGGTATAGGAGGAGAAGGTACTATAGTTCATAGTCTTGTGTTTAGAAAACTTAATCAACGGTTGCATTGTCATATCGTCTGCCATTTTGTGTGGCTGATGTTCTAGGCTGGGGCTTAGCTAGAGTGTCATTACTTTAATTTCATATTGTCTGAAATGTTGTTGAATCTGAAACTGTTCAATATTATTTTTGAACACATTAGTGATCATTAGCCATTCTATAAGTGCCACAGAGATGGTAAATTGACTCCATACCTGTGTCCGAATGGAACCCTATTTACTATGGCCCTGGTAAAAGTCAGTGCACTATATAGGGAATAAGTTGCTATCTGTGTCGCATCCTACAGTATATCTCCAAGCATTATTGCATGCGGCCAATAACAGAAAATCCAACCTGAGTCAGCCTGGTTAGGTTTATAATCAAGGAGAGAGAGCTCAGTTTGTTATTTTGGAAAATTTTAAAGGCTATTGAAAAAGTTTGTCTACTAGTAAGCTACCTTTTGAGTTTGGATCCCGTGACGCGGTTGGCATCATTTGCCGGGACCGCTACTATTGGTCCAGTGATCCTGCTGACCAAGGCCGGGTCTGAGGAGCTGCTTGGCATAGCAGCTAGCCTATCTGCTAGCTAGCTGCCTATCAAGCTAGCAGGGTTTTCTTGAGGGCCTGAACGCAGCCCGCAATGAGGTTAGCCATTGTGGCTGGGACCGTGGATTGTCCCGGGCTTATGGCTGTCTATATCCCTGCTGTTTGTTGTTGTTTCTTCCAATCTGCCCTGGACAACCTGTCTAGAACTGCGAGGAGTAACAGCGTAACCTACGTTGCTACCAGGATAAAGACCAAAGCCGGCGGGAGTTCCGTTGAGGACAGTGGTGTATCTCTATCAAAGGTGAAGGATCTTTGAAATGAACAAAAATTGTTCGACAAGCAGTTGTTACAACAACAAGAAAATTGCTTCAAGTGATGTGTTAAAATACTGGTGGAGTCAACTAAAAAAATAATGGATGACCTGACCAGAGATGTCTCAGGACTTGGTTGAACAGTTTGCAGTTCTCCCAGGATCAGCTAGATGGGTTTAAACTGGAGAATGGCAAGATGACAGCAATCTGTAAGTCATTGAGAGAGGACATCAGTTCTAGATGTGAATCGATGATAACAATGACAGAGAAATTTGATTATCTCGGGGGACAATCAAGGCGGAACAACATGGTTGTGGACGGAATAGCAGAATCTTCACATGAGAGTCTGATGACAAAGTGGGGGAAATATTCTCAAAGAAACTGAAGACGGACCACAGGAAGATTGAAGTAGAGCGCCTCCATAGGACTGGAAAACCTATCACTGGCCCAGGTGACAGGCCCAGGCCGATAGTGGTCAAGTTCCTGAGGTTAAAGGACAAGGTAGCTGTTCTGGAAAGAGCCAAGAACTTGAGAGGAAGGGACAGCTACCTCAACGAGGACTATCCTGAAGCTGTGAGGAAATAACTTATCCCAGCCATGAAAGCTGCCAGAGTGCATGGGGACATTTCTTAGATCCGCTATGACAGGCTTATTGTCCAATTTCCCTCCCAAAATCCTGGAAGGGATGAGAGAGCCAGGCCTAGGGGTTCATAGCTTCAACCCCGCAGCACATATACACGCTTACACACACCAACTGATTAACTTTTTATGGCTATAGGGGCAGTATTGAGTAGCTTGGATGAAAAGGTGCCCATTGTAAACGGCCAGATAGAAAACACTCTGAAGTTTCTAAAACTGTTTGAATTATGTCTGTGAGTATAACAGAACTCATATAGCACGCAAAAACCTGAGAAATTACACTTCCTGTTTTTTTTTCTGGGAGTGGCAGATTTTCAACCAAGCTCTCATTGAAATTACAGCGAGATATGGATGAGTTTTCACTTCCTACGCCTTCCACTAGATATCAACAGTCAATATAACTTTGACTGATCACTGTAATGTGATGGGGGTTTGAATGACACAGGAAATAGTCACCACTGCCACAAGTTGACCATGCATTCACTTTGCGTGTTCACAGGGGAAGCACCTGCGTTCCACCACTCATTTCAAGTCATTCTAATTCTCCGGTTGGAATGTTATTTAAGATACAGTATATGTAAACAACATTCTAAAGACTGATTCAGTACATCGTTTGACATGTTTCTACTGACTGTCATGGAACTTCTGGACATTTCGCCACGTTATAGTGGACGCGCTTTGTGACTTTGGAATTGTTTACCAAACGCGCTAAGCAAAGTAGCTAATTGGACATAAATAACGGACATTTTCGAACAAATCAAGCATTTATTGTGGACCTGGGATTCCTAGGACTGCATTCTGATGAAGTTCATCAAAGGTAAGGAAACATTTATCATGTATTTTCTAGTTTCTTTTGACTCCAACATGGCAGCTAATTTGGCTTCTGTTCTGAGCACCGTCTCAGATTATTGCATGTGTTGCTAGTTCCGTAAACTTTTTTTGAAATCTGACACAGCGGTTGAATTAAGGAGAGGTATATCTATAATTCCATGTGTTTAACTTGTATTATCATCTACATTTATGATGAGTATTTCTGTTGAAATTATGTGGCTATGCAAAATCACTTGATGTTTTTGGAACTAGTGAATCTAAATAGCCAAAGTAAACTCAGATTTTTCTATATAAATATGAACTTTATCAAACAAAACATGTATTGTGTAACATGAAGTCCTCTGAGTGTGATCTGATGAATATAATACAAGGTTAGTGATTCATTTTATCTTTATTTCTGGTTTTTGTGAATGCTATATTTCGCTGGAAATTGTCTGTGCTTATTGTGGTTTTGGTGGAGACCTAACATAATCATTTGTCGTGCTTTTGCTGACAAGCCTATTTGAAATCGGACACTTTGGTGGGATTAACAACAAGATTATCATTAAAATAATATAAAACACATGTATGTTTTAGGAAATGTAATTATGAGATTTCTGTGGTTTGAATTTGGCGCCCTCTATTTTCACTGGTAGTTGTCATATCGATCACGGTATTGAGATTGCAGCCATAACAAGTTAATGGACTGCTGAATAAATATACTGTATATTTTTTTTTATCTTGCTTGTTCGCTCTTTTCCATATTAAGTCTCTCTTTGATAAGCTACTGAGGAAAGGGCTGAAAATAGCCCATATTAATACATGTATCCTTAGATATAAGGTGCATGAAATCAATACTTTGCTAACATCTGATAACATTACAATGTTAGCCATTTCTGAGAATCACTAAGATAATTCCTGATACAGCAGTAGCAAGTCAAGGATATAACATATATAGACGATACAGGAATGCTTATGGAATGCATAATGCTTACAGAAGATCCTATGTCAAGTGTTGATAAAGTGTTGTGGTTGCAGGTTCACCTGGCAAATCTAAAGCCTTTTCTTTTGGGGTGTTTCTATAGGCCACATAGTACTAACCTTCAGTATATAAATATATGTGTGAAATGCTTGATAGTGTATGTGATGTAAACAGGGAGGTCTACTTTCTTGGGGACCTGAATATTGGCTGGTTTTCATCAAGCTTTCCACTCAAGAGAAAGCTTTTCACTGTAACCAGTGCCTGGTTCAGGTTATTAATCAACCTACTAGGGTGTTTACCAACACTACAGGAACAAGATCATTCACATGTATTGATCATATTTTTACTAATACTGTAGAACTTTGTTTTTAATCTGTATCTGTACTCATTGGATTCAATGATCACAATATATTGACTAAATCCAGGAAAGCCAAAGTTCCAAAAGCTGGGCCTAAAATAGTGTATTAGAGATCATTCAAAATATTTTGCTGCGACTCTTATGTGGAGGGTACTCTTATATTTGTTGTTCTGATGTGAATCATATTTATTGATAAATATGCACCTACTAAGAAACGAATTGGTAGAACTGTTAAAACTTCATGTGGATGTTGATCCCCACTTGGGAACTTTCCCTAACACCCTCAGCTGGAATGTGGCGCATGGAACGCAAAAAATATTCTTAAAAATATTTAACCTCCACTCATTAACAAGTCCAATAGCTTAAATGAAAGATAAACACGTTGTTTATCTACCCAGCAAGTCAGATTTCTAAAATGTTTTACGGCGAAAACATAGCACATATTTATGTCAAACCACCACCGAAGACACAGCTAATTTGCATAGCCAAGTTGAACAAAATATGCAATCAACAAACGCAGGATTAAAAGAAAAATAAATCACTAACCTTTTGAAATCTTCATCAGATGACAGTAATATAACATGTTACACAGTACATTTATGTTTTTTTCAATAATATGCTATATATATCCATAAATCTCTGTTTACAATTACGCATTGTTCAAAAAATGCTACTCAAATGTCCGGAGAAATGATGATAGCTCCGGCAGATAACGTCAGATAACAAGCAATACACATCATAAACTTTAACTAAATATGCATGTTCTACATATATATAGAAAGATACACTTCTTCTAAATGCAATCGCTGTGTTACATTTATTTTTAACTTTACAGAATTCGTTCACTAGGCTATAATATGAGTCGGCGCTCAGAAATTAGCATGATGGCTCCTCTATCTTGGAGTCCACAGAAACCCAAATTTAACACATAAATATTCCCTTACCTTTGCTGTTCTTCCATCAGAAGACCTGGAAGGAATTATACTCACCAAAAACATTGTTTAGTTGTGAAGTCTGTGTCTTTCGGTTATCAAACACGGCATATTTCGGTTGAAATGCAGACAAAAGTCAAGTGGATGAGCACCAAAACGTCGAATGTACATATTATATGTCGACTAAACTTGTCAAACTATGTTCATAACCAAGCTTTAGCATGTTATAAAGGTGCACAACAATTCTCAGGACGAACAGAAACACACGTGCCGTTCAATCATTCTTGGAAAAGAGGGGACACTGAAGAAGAGCGTGCATGTATGTGACCTTTTTTTCACGTGACCGAAAGGTTTCGGGCCGCCAAAACTCTCGTGAGCGTGCTATTCTCACAATGAGAAGCCCCATTGAAAGCAGACATCGCGCTGAAGACATAGAAACTGTTCCCAGGTCTGTAGGCTCTTGGGAAGGGTGGGGGCGATGACGTCAAAGTTGGGCCAACTTTTATGATGACGAGAGAGTTTGGGAGAATGACTGCCCTGAGAGTTCTGCTTTACATACAGACATAATTTCAACGGTTTTAGAAACTTTAGAGTGTTTTCTATTCAATAATATGTTTTTTGTATGGATATATTTTAGCAATTTTTGAAAGATTTTTTTTCTGTTTAATATGGGCACGCAATTACTCCAAAGGGGCAGCAGACAGCCCTATTCTTAACAGGTTTTAAAGCTTCATGGTTTGATGAGGAATTGAAAAACTGTATGGTTGAAAAAAATGGGGCAAAAGCAGTGGCAAATAAGTATGGCTACACATCTGACTGGCAAATTGAGAAATGATGTGTCTAAAATCAACAAAAATAAGAAGGAACTGTATTATCAAGCCAAGATCAATGATATAAAGACTGGTGGAAAAAACACTTGAGTATTTTAAATTCAATTATGGCCAGAAAGACAAATTGAACTCCATATTTCAACGAATCAGACGGCTTATTCACCACAAAACCATTTGATGTTGCCAATGATTTATATGATTACTTCATTGGCAAAGTGTGAAAACTTAGTAAACAGGAAATCCTTTTCAAAAAACAGTGAGCCTTGTACTCATACATTAAAAGAATGAAAGAAAAGCATTGCAGGTTCGAATGTTTGTAAAGTCCGTGTGAGAGAGGTCGAACAATTATTGTTATCGATTAATAATGACAAAACTCCTGGCATTAACAACTTACAGTGGGCTCCAAAATTACCGCCACCCCTGACTGGCAATGCACAAACAACACAGTAAAAAATATAAACAATATAATTATAGAGATAAATTCAAAATACCAACATGTGAGAAATACTGTACTTTATTAATGTTTCAACGGAACCAACCAAAATCATACAATAATTTAATACAAAATACATTCAACCAAAATCAAGGTTTCATAATTATTGGCACTCCTCATTTAGTACTTAGCGCAACCACCTCTGGCAAGGATAACAGCATGGAGTCTTTTCCTGTAATGTTTGACAAGGAACACATTTGAAGGGATTTTGGATCATTCATCTATGCAGATCCTTTCAAGATCCTTCACATTTTTGGGTTTGCGCTTATCAACTGCCCTCTTCCATTCAGCCCACAGGTTTTCAATTGGATTGAGGTCCGGCGACTGAGATGGCCATGGCAGAATATTGATTTTGTTGTTACATAACCTTTTCTGTGTGGATCTTGAGGTATGTTTTGGGTCATTGTCTTGTTGGAAAGTCCACATACGGCCAAGTCCCAGCCTTCTGACAGAGGCAACCAGATTGTCAGCCAAAATTGCCTGGTACTTGGTGGAATTCATTATGCCATCAATCTTAACCAGTGCCTCTGGACCTCTGGAATTAAAACAGCCCCAAAACATCACTGACCCCCCTCCATATTTCACCGTGGACATGAGGTGACTCTCCTTGTATGCATCTCTGTTTCGACGCCAAACATGCCGATGCTATATCTGACCAAAACTTTCAAATTTGGTCTCATCTGACTAGAGCGCCTTCCTCCAAGCGCTTGTGTCTTGTGGTCAGAAAGGGCTTTCTTCTGGCAACCCTTCCAAAGAGCCTGTGGTTGTGGATGTGGCATCTGATGGTGTTTTTGAAACCTGGTGACCCCAAGACGCCACTAAGGCCTACAATTTTTTAACAGTGATTCTTGGGGATTTTGTTGCTTCTCTCACCATCCTCCTCCCTATCCTGGGCGGAAAAATGCATTTGCGTCCTCTACCCATGAGGTTTTCAACTGTTCCATATCTTTTGCATTTTTTTAATAATTGCCCTGACAGTGCTCAGTGGTATATTCAATTGTTTGTGGATCGTCTTGTAGCCATTACCAGATTTATGAAAATCTTTGACCATCTGTCTCTTTTGAACTGTTAGTTCTTTTGTTTTCTTCATGGTGTTGGATGACAAAGGGATATTGCATGTATGTTACCTCATTTTTATACCCTAGTGAAACAGGAAGTGATGTAATGGCTCAATATAGTTCCTTAAGACTTAAACTTAAATAAGTGGAATTTAATTTGTGGTTTATTGATTTTTAACATACATACATTATTTTGTTTGGTTCCATTGAAACATTAATAAAGTACAGCATTTCTCACATGTTGGTATTTTGAGTTTATCTCTATAATTATATTGTTTATATTTGTTTAAGCATTGTTTGTGCATTGCCAGTCAGGGGTGCCAGTAATTTTGAAGCCCACTGTACATGGGAAGCTACTGAGGATGGTAGCTGACTTTATACCCACTCCTAGTACTGTTAGATTTCAGTGCAGCCTTTGACCATATTGACTATAAGCTGTTGTTGCGATAACTTATGTGTTATGGCGTTTCAACCTCTGCCATATTGTGATTCAGAGCTATCTACCTAATAGAACTCAGAGGGCTTTCTTTAATGGCATCTTCTCAAATGTCAAACATGTAAAGTTTGGTGTACCAAAGGGCAGCTCTCTAGGCCCTCTACTCTTTTCTGTTTTTTTACCAATGACCTGCCACTGGCATTAAACAAAGTATGTGTGTCCATGTAAACTGATGATTCAATCACATGCACATCAGCAACCACAGCTAATTAAATCACTGAAACCCTGAATAAAGATTTGAAGTCTGTTTAGTAATGGGTGGTCAATAATAGCCTATCCTGAACATTTCTAAAACCAAGAGCATTGTATTTGGTACAAATCATTCCCTAAGTTCAAGACCTCAGCTGAATCTGGTAATAAAAGGTGGCTGTTGAACAAGCTGAGGAGACTGAATTACTGGGTGTTACCTTTGATTGTAAACTGTCATGGTCAAAACATATTGATTCAAAAGTTATAAAGATGTAGATAGGTTTGTCCGTAATAAAGATATGCTCTGCTTTTTTGACACCACACTCCACAAAGCGTGTCCTGCAGTCTTTAGTTTAATCATATCTTTATTATTGTCCAGTCATATGGTCAAGTGCTGCAAAGAAATACCTGGTTAAGCTGCAGCTGGCCCAGAACAGAGCCGTACGTCTTGCTCTTCATTGTAATCAGAGGGCTCATATTAATACTATGCTTTCCAGTCTCTCTTGGATCAGAGTTGAGGAAAGACTGACTGTGACACTTCTTGTTTTCTTAAGAAACATTAATGTGTTGGAAACTCCAAATTGTTTGCATAGTCAACTTATACACAGCATTGACATAAACACCTACCCCACCAGACATGCCACTAGTGGTCTTTTCACAGTCCATGGGTCCAGAACAAATTCAAGGAAACGTACAGCATTATACAAAGCCATGAATACATGGAACTCCCTTTGATCTTATATAGCACAAGTGAACAGCAAACCTGGTTTAAAAAAACAAAAAGCAACACCACACGGCACAACGCCTTTCCCCTCACTTGCTGTGTGTATATACTGGCCTATATGTGTAACTGATAGATGCACACAGACACACTACATGTTCATGTTTTTAAATGTATGTCAAATTTGTAAAGTAGTTTGTCTGTAATGTCTTTTTCATTATGTGTCGGACCTCAGTAAGACTAGCTGTCGCTATTGGGGTTGGCTAATTGGGATCCAAATAAATCAAATAAAAAAATGTGGGGTTTTCGGATTAAAGGCCATTTAAAGGCAATTAAAGAGTTGTGTGGGACTGCAACGGTTTTCATCTGGGGAAAGAGAGGCGGACCAAAATGCAGCGTGGTTAGTTTTGTCCATCTTTCGTAAAGATGAAAATACAACAATCTACAAAAGAAGAAACGTGAAAAAAACGAAACAGTCCTATCTGGCGCCACAAACACAAAGGCAGGACTGTTTTGGTTTTTTCACATTTCTTGTTTTGTAGATTGTTGTATTTTCATCTTTATTTATCTTTATATTTGTCCGGCGCTACCAGAGTTTCCGCCCCTTAGTCCAGAGGCACCAGTGCTACTCAGTCCAGAGGCGCCAGCGCCACTCAGTCCAGAGGCGCCAGCGCCACTCAGTCCAGAGGCGCCAGCGCCACTCAGTCCAGGGGCGCCAGAGCCACTCAGTCCAGGGGCGCCAGAGCCCCTCAGTCCAGAGGCACCAGAGCTTCTCTGTCCGACGCTGCCAGAGCTCCCGCCCCTCAGTTCAGAGGCGCCAGAGCCCCTCAATCCAGAGGCGCCAGAGCCCCTCATTCCAGAGGCACCAGAGCCCCTCATTCCAGTGCCGCCAGTCTGCCCAGCGCCGCCAGTGCCGCCAGTCTGCCCAGCGCCACCAGTGCCGCCAGTCTGCCCAGCGCCGCCAGCGCCGCCAGTCTGCCCAGCGCCGCCAGCGCAGCCAGTCTGCCCAGCGCCGCCAGCGCAGCCAGTCTGCCCAGCGCCGCCAGCGCAGCCAGTCTGCCCAGCGCCGCCAGCGCCGCCAGTCAGGCAGGAGCCGCCAGTGCCGCCAGTCAGCCAGGAGCCGCCAGTGCCGCCAGTCAGCCAGGATCCGCCAGACTGTTACGTTCTGACCATCGTGTGTGTTTTCCTTGTTTTAGTGTTGGTCAGGACGTGAGCTGGGTGGGCATTCTATGTTGTGTGTCTGGTTTGTCTATTTCTATGTTTGGCCTGATATGGTTCTCAATCAGAGGCAGGTGTTAGTCATTGTCTCTGATTGGGAACCATATTGAGGTAGCCTGTTTTGTGTTGGGTTTTGTGGGTGATTGTTCCTCTCTCTGTGTTTGCACCAGATAGGGCTGTTTTGAGTTTTCACGTTTATTGTTTTGTTAGGTTATTCATGTATAGTGTCTTTATAAATTGAACATGAATAAACACCACGCTGCATTTTGGTCCACCTCTCCTTCACCAAATGAAAACCGTTACAGGGACATATCTTAATTGAAACACTAATGGTATTGAATCACCTCAAGAAGAGGGAGAGTGAGGCCTTCTAAGATTTTACACTCTAAACAATGCTGGGTGGTTTGAATGACCCAACTGCTGGGTTGCAGGCATATAGGTCACTTAGTTGTGTAGTTTTGTTAGGCATGGCTTTCTGATAGTTGTTTTTGGCCTGTTGTATTCTTATATTCTTCTGTTAAGGTTGAACAGTGACGTTTTAGTAGCTTTAAAACCTCTTAGTGTGGAGATCCCACAAGCGGGATCAAAAATGACAACATCCGGTGAAATCCGAGCTCCAAATACAAAATCGTAATATTAAACAGTCATGAAAATACAAGTGTCAAACATCATTCTTTAGCTTAGAATCTTGGTCATCGACCCCAAAAACTTCTTCATTTTTCAAAAAAACAAGACTAAAACCTTGTATAAAGACTGTTGACATCTACTGGAAGCCATAGGAACTGCAATCTGGGAGGTGGAAATTAGATCTTTCAATATTATTGCATTGTAATTAATTTGGAGTTCCCCAAAAATATTTTCCGGATCCATTTTCCTCGGTTTTTCACCTGCTAGATAAGTTCTGTTATACTCACAGACATTATTTAACAGTTTTAGAAATGTCAGAGTGGTAGCTATCCAATTCTACCAATTTTATCCATATCCTAGCTTCTTGGCCTGAGCAGCAGGCTGTTTACTTTGAGCACGTCAGACAGGCGGAAATTCAGGAAACTAGCCTTACTCGCAGAGATGTTATCTTCCTCGGGATCGGTGTCCCTTCCACGGGATGGTTGAGCTAACGTAGGCTAAGGCGATTAGCATGAGGTTGTAAGTGACAAGAAAAATGTTATATTATCTTTTACCAGATATATTGTGTTATATTCTACTGCATTCCGTTCACATTTAGATAAACTTCAAAGTGTTTCCTTTCAAATGGTACCAATAATATACATATCCTTGCTTCAGGGCCTGAGCTACAGGCAGTTAGACTTGGATATGTCATTTTAAGCTATTTAAAAAAAATAGTCTAATCCTTGTACACACATGAACCCCACCAAAGTCCACTTCCATGGTAATTCATGCACTAACACACAGTTAGGAATTCCAGGGTGGAGGCTTGTCCCTGTAGGAAGGGTCCAGTGGTAAGTTGTGCTGATGGGGTCCAGAGTTCGTCTGACCTTTTGTCTCTCTGCACACCTGTGTCAAACTAAAGAACAGGCAGGAGGCAAGAGGGGTCTGTAACCCAACCTGATAAAGCCTGTGATTGGCTGAGCTCCCTGGCAACCTGATCCCTAACACAGAGGTGTGAAGTGGGTTCTGCCACTGGACAATGGGGTAAGGTTGAGGCGGGGGGTGGTGGCCTACCTCAGCAGTAAAAGTCACACAGAATTTGTCTCTATGTAATTGCCGGACAGAGGGTTCAGTGAAGGTTTAATGATTAAACTTATAGGGTTTTGTACAGCGGTTCTTCATAACACTCCAACCTGGACAGGAAGGGTGTGTGTTGATTAATGCAAAGCATCAAATTTAAAAGATGGCAATGCAAGACAAATAAACAGTACACACTTTAATGAACTTTAATGAATTTAAAAGATGGCAATGCAAGACAAATAAACAGTACGCACTTTAATGATCTCTACAAAAAGAATGAATGAAAGAGTATGACTGAGTAAATATTTATTGTCTCGAAAGGTAAGGAGCTGGCGAGGCCCACGCTCTAGCGTCATCCCCAGTAGCCAAACTGCTAATTGCCTTGAGGCAACAAAATAAGAGAGCTGCTCATAACTGATGAGATGTACAGTGAAGACTGGTTTCTTAAATTTCCCCAAGTGCCAAAGTACCACAAAGTCTACGTCCCAAATGGCAAAGTATTCCAGTGCACTACTTTTGATCAGAGCCCTATGGGCTTGTAGTGCACCAGGGTTCTAGTAGAGCACTATAAAGGGAATAGGGTGCCATTTGGGAATCAATCACAGTATAATCACGTCAGGGAGAAACACAGCTTGTTGTAATTGGCTCTGGCTAGATTACCTCTGAGTATATGAATAGAGATGCATACTTAAAAAGGCAATATATGTTGGTCTCCCAATTGACAATTCAAAATGGACTAATATGAATTTGTACTGTGAATTAATTTGATTTGTGTTTTACATATTGTTCTTGTCCTTTTTAAAACTCCGCTAGGTCACCTAGTGGTTAGAGTGTTGGACTAGTAACCAAAAGGTTGCAAGATTGAGTCCCCGAGTTGACAAGGTAAAAATCTGTCGTTCTGCCCCTGAACAAGGCAGTTAACCCATTGTTCCTAGGCCGTAATTGAAAACAAGAATTTGTTCTTGACTTGCTTAGTTAAATAAACTGAAAAGGGTACATTGTACTGCAAACAAATAGCCCCTACAGAGAAAATCAGCAAAGTAAAGGCATCACTGAGGTGCTCTTTCAGGTTCTCATTCCTGCTTCATTAAATACAATTTGGAGCTTTGTAAATTCAAAGTGATATAGCGTCATTGGTTACAAGATCTTCAGCCAATCAGATGGGTTATTATGGAAATTAATTGGCTTGAAAATAGATAAAGAGATCAGTTAATCTAATCTGCTGGGGTGGCAGGGTAGCCTTGTGGTTAGAGTGTTGGACTAGTAGCCGGAAGGTTGCAAGTTCAAACCCCAGAGCTGACAAAATACAAATCTGTTGTTCTGCCCCTGAACAGACAGTTAACCCATTGTTCCTAGGCTGTCATTGAAAATAAGAATTTGTTCTTAACTGACTTGCCTGGTTAAATAAAGGTAAAATAATAAATGTGTGACACTCCTACACATAAGACAACTTATGAATGTAATAAAATGTTACAAACCCAAATGTTTTAGTTCCCAAAAACCCCAAGCCATATCCTTGGGCAGCAGAAACAGAAATATTCCCCAAATGGCAACATATTCCATATATAGTACACTATATAGGGTATATGGTGCCATTTGGGACACAAGAGACAGAGGCATGATCATGCTACCTGCATGATATATGGAATTGATGTACAGCTGTGCTGTGAGTTTGAGTTTGCTGTTACCCAGCAGACGCTGTATGTTTAATCATATACACTGAGTATACCAAACATTAGGAACACATTCTTAATGTTGAGTTGCACCCCCCCACCCCCAATTGTCCATCCCCTTCATCTACACTGGTTGAAGTGGATTTAACAAGTGACATCAATAAGGGATCATAGCTTTCACCCAGATTTACCTGGTCAGTCTGTCGTGGAAGGAGCAGGTGTTCTTAATGTTTTGTATACTCAGTGTATACCCTTTTTCTCCGTGAGCTCTTCGCCTTGCTTGCATGTCATTGGGAGAATTTTTAATTTAAACTTTATTTAACCAGGCAAGTCAGTTAAGAACAAATTCTTATTTTCAATGACGGCCTAGGAACAGTGGGTTAACTGCCTGTTCAGGGGCAAAACAGCAGACTTTTACCTTGTCAGCTCAGGGATTCAAACTTGCAACCTTTCAGTTACTAGTCCAACGCTCTAACCACTAGGCTACCCTGCCACCCCAAAAGACAGTACATGTATGTGTTAACCGACATGTCATTATAAAATCATGGACATTAATATGGAGTTGGTTCCCCCTTTGCTGTTATAATAGCCCCCACTATTCTGTAAAGGCTTTCCAATAGATGTTGCAACATTGCTGCAGGGACTTGCTTCCATTCAGCCACAAGACCATTAGTGAGGTTGGGCACTGATGGTGGCCGATTAGGCCTGACTCACAGTCGGCATTCCAATTCATTCCAAAGGTGTTCGAAGGGGTTGAGGTCATGGCTCTGTGCAGGCCAGTCAAGTTCTCCCACACTGATATTGACAAACTATTTTTTGTATGGACCTCGCTTCATGTGCGGGGGCATTGTCATGCTGAAACAGTAAAGGGCCTTCTCAAAACTGTTGCTACAAAGTTGGAAGCACTAGAATGTCATTGTATGCTGTAGCGTTAAGATTTCCCTTCTCTGGAACTAAGGGGCCTATCACGAACCATGAAAAACAGATCCAGACCATTATTTCTCCTCCACCAAACTTTACAGTTGGCACTATGTATTGGGGCAGGTAGCGTTCTCCTGCTATCCATCAAACCCAGATTCATCTGTCGGACTGCCAGATGGTGAAGGGTGATTCGTCACTCCAGAGAACACTTTTCAAATTCTCCAGATTCCAATGGGCGGCGAGCTTTACACTACTCCAGCCGATGCTTGGCATTACGCATGGTGATCTTAGGCTTGTGTGCGGCTGCTCTGCCATCAAAACCCATTTCATGAGCTTCCTGAAGTACCCCACTTATCCTCTGGGTATTTATACCTGTGTTTTCTGTCTGTGCCAGTTCGTATTGTTTTTCAAGCTTACCAGCCTTCGTACTGTCAGCTCCTGTCTTTTCCCAGCCTCTCTTTTTCTTGTCCTCCTAGTTTTTGACCCTTACCCTGACCCTGCCTGCCTTGCTGTACCTTTGCACCACCTCTGGATTACTGAACTCTGCCTGACCTTGAGCTGCCTGCAGTCCTGACCCTGCCTGCCTTGCTGTACCTTTGCTCCTACTCTGGATTATAGACCCCTGCCTGCCTTGACCTGTCGTTTGCCTACCCCTGTTGTTACAATAAACATTGTTACTTCAGACAGTCTGCACTTAGGTCTTAACTTGATACCTGATCGGTAGTGAGTGTTGCAATCGAGAACAGATGATTTTTACGTGCTAAGCGCTTCAGCACTTGGCGGTCACATTCTGTGAGCTTGTGTGGCCTACTACTTAGCGGCTGAGCCGTTATTGCTCATAGACGTTTTCACTTCACAATAACAGCACTTACAGTTGACCGGGGTAGCTCTAGTAGGGCAGAAATTTGACGAACTGACTTCTTGGAAAGGTGGCATGCTATGACGGTGCCATGTTGAAAGTCACTGAGCTCTTCATTAAGGCCACTCTACTGCCAATATTTGTCTATGGAAATTGCATGGCTGTGTGCTCGATTTTATACACCTGTCAGCAACGGGTATAACGAAAGTAGCCGAATCCACTTACTTGAATGGGTGTCCACAAACTTTTGTATATGTAGTGTAAATCTTTGGGAAGAAACCAAGAAACCATAATAATTAACAATCAATTCATTTTGTTATTGTATCACCTTCTCTCTATATATAACATGTTATGGTTTTAGGAACAACCTGCTCCTCACACACACAGTAATTGTCTCCAACCTAATACTGTGAAGGTCAAACCCCGGTAAGGGTGATGGGGATAATTTGATTATGCCACGGTTTGTAACCTGCAAAGCCTCATAATCCATCTCTGTGCACAGAATACTAATGAGTCACCTGGCTTGTATTGGCTGGGAGATAACAGGGCCTTTGCAGCCAGTCCCTGGTTGGTACCAGCTTTAGAAAAAGAGAAAGTGTGCCCAAATGGCTCTCTATTCACTTGGTAGGGCACTATTTTGGTAGGGCACTCAAATTAGTGCACTGTATAGTGAATATAATGACATTTGGGACAGAGATTTAGAGAGAGTGAAAGGCTGCTCATATTGTTTTTTTTTTTTTTGTTGAATAAAATAACCTAATCTCCAACTGTACAGTGTCAAGCATGGAGTACTTTTATCACCTGCGCCTCTGGCACAGATCTGCTAACTTCACAGCAAGGGAAGGTAGATTTCTTTAGGGCATTGTTTTCACCAAATCATTATGTTCCCCCAACTGTTTCACATGCGTAGAGTGATAATTCATAAGCAATTAATGAGACAATGTGACCTTTGTAGGCTGAGCCTCGAGTACTATACTTTAAGAGTGATTGGACCCATGCCGACACGATAGGCCTGACCTGTCTAACTCAGTAGTGAAACAAATCTTGCAATGTAATTGTGCCTTTCAGTGCTAAATTGGTTTTGGATGAAGTAGTGAGCGAGGGCACCACTCCACAATTGAACTCTCTTTTGACAGTTGATAATAACAGTCAATAATATACACTGAGTATATGAAACATTAGGAACACCTTCCTAATATTGAGATGCACCCCACTTTTGCCCTCAGAACAGCCTCAATTCGTTGGGGCATAGACTCTACCAGGTGTCAAAAGCGTTCCACAGGGATGCTGGCCCATGTTGACTCCAATGCTTCCCACAGTTGTGTAAAGTTGGCTTTGGGTGTCTCAAGGCTTAAAAATCCTTCTTTATTAACCTGTCTCCTCAACTTTATCTACACTGATTGAAGTGGATTTGACAA
Source organism: Oncorhynchus masou masou (assembly GCF_036934945.1). NCBI lineage: Eukaryota > Metazoa > Chordata > Actinopteri > Salmoniformes > Salmonidae > Oncorhynchus > Oncorhynchus masou. The sequence goes on along the minus strand of NC_088239.1, from coordinate 34,995,746 downwards.
GTGATATCCATAAGAGATCATAGCTTTCACCTGGATTCACTTGGTCAGTCTATGCCATGTATACTCTCTGTATACTGTCGATCCCAAAAATCATGGACTGTGTTTTTTGCTCTCCTTCACCCTGGGTGGACATTTTGGTTTAGCTCATTCAAATAATTAACGTTTGATGAGTTTGTTACTTGAATCAGCTGTGTAGTGCTAGGGCAAAATCTAAAACGTGCACCCAGGGGAATCCCTGGTCTATGGAATAGAGTGCAATAGCGCATGAAAGAGAGCAAAAAAAAGCCCATTATATTTTGTATTGAGTTTGGAAAACCCTGCTTTAGACTACCTCACTATTCTAATTTTAATCTAGTCTTTACATTTGATATTAATAGCCTATGTAATATCCTTGCGGCAGGTAGCCTAGTGGTTAGAGCGATGGGCCAGTAACCGAAAGGTTGCTAGATTAAATCCCTGAGCTGACAATTTAAAAATATGTCGTTCTGCCCCTGTCCCACTGTTCCTAGGACATCATTGTAAATAAGAATAACTGACTTGTAAAAGTTAAATAAAGGTAAAACAAAAAAATCAGTGCAATTAGTTTTGATAGGCTACAGAAGGCTATAGTTTGTTGTAGCCTACTGTGTGGCTGCACTTTGGATACACTTTAACACTTGTATGTGGTAGTGGAGACTGTCTTGTGTTATTAAACTATATAAAATGATGGTTTTTGATGTGTATGGATGCATTTCAGATACATTTTTGTACATTTGAATGTTGCAGTAATAGGACCTATAGGCCTGTAGTAGCAGTAGGATATGTATTAATATTCTATCTGGTATTTTAGCGTTTAATAAACCAGCGAGAGAGGGAGGATGATCTTGATAGCTGAGTCATTCCTACAATGCAGTGTTTTTTCTATCCCAGAAAATATCAATTGTCATTTAGTTTAAAATAGTGTAAAACGTGTATCCCAAAAGGCTTTAAAAATAAGGTCAGGTGTCTTTTACCTTAAAAACTAAAATATGGATCTCGAAAGGAAATTTTATACATTTTCAACACTTTTTTTTCAGTGGATGTAGGCATTTTTGCCATGTCTCTGGGTGTTATTCATCAACTTCCATAAGAAATATTAGCCTGACCTTGACAAATATGTTTTTCTGAAAGTCAAACATATCCTTTTTCTGATAGAATATATATACAGTACCAGTCAAAAGTTTGGAAAAACCTACTCAATTAAGGGTTTTTCTTTATTTTTTTACTATTTTCAACATTGTAAAATAATAGTGAAGATATCAAAACTATAAAATAACACATATGGAATCATGTAGTAACCAAAAAAGTGTTAAATAAATCAAAATATATTTGAGATTTTTCAAAGTAGCCACCCTTTGCTTTGATGAAAGCTTTGCACACTCTTGGCATTCTCTCAACCAGCTTCATGAGGTAGTCACCTGGAATGCTTATCCAAAAGTCTTGCAGAGTTCCCACATATGCTGAGCACTTGTTGGCTACTTTTCCTTCACTCTGTGGTCAAACTAATCTCAAACCATCTCAATTGGGTTGTGGTCGGGTGATTGTGGAGGCCAGGTCATCTAATGCAGCACTCCATCACTCTCCTTCTTGGTCAAATAGCCCTTACACAGCCTGCAGGTGTTTTTTGGGTCATTGTCCTGATGAAAAACAAATGATAGTCCCACTAAGCGCAAACCTGATGGGATGGCGTATCGTTTCAGAATGCTGCGGTAGCCATGCTGGTTAAGTGTGCCTTGAATTCTAAATAAATCACCAACAGAGTCACCAGCAATGCCCTTCCTAACCTAGTTGCCAGAGAGGAAGGAAACCCCTCTGAGATTTCACCATGAGGCTAATGGTGATTTAAAAAAGATTACAGAGTTTAATGGCTGTGATAACTGAGGATGGACCCTATTCCCTTTATAGTGCACTGCATTTGGCCAGTGTCCATAGGGTTCCACTTGGGATGAAGACCTTATTTTACACCAAATAAAAATATTGGTTCCTTAAATTAGGAAACAGTTGTTCTTCTCTAAAATGTGGCAACTCATGCAAATGCTAAATTCTAAATTCTAACACTCAATGGAATTTATGATAACTGTAATACTATTTAAGTGGTTGTAAAACAACAGTGCCTTGAAATGTTTCATTTAGAGAGGTTTTTCTTGCTCAACTCTATGACACAACCTGTAAAATCCTTACATTTTATAATGCTGTCTATTCCGTCTGATTGTTCTTTTCCAGAGTGCCTTAATGGTTGAGTTAATATATATTTTTAAATGCTGTGCTTTTTTGTCTGAACTGTCTATTCTCTCTGTCTCCAGAGTGCCTTAGCAAACAACTCAAGCCTGAATCACAATTCAGCCAAGGCTTATACTGTAGGCCTGGATATCATCTAGCTAACGTTGGACAAATGAGAACATTCCAGTAATGAAACTATTTTAGAGAAATTCAAAGGGTGCTTTATCACTAAGTTAGCGATCTGGACTGATCATAATGTGGTTCTCTCTCCCCTGTTCACCCTCCTGTCTTTCTGCCACAAGATGACAATGAGATCATGATAATTCATTCCTACTATGTGGAAGCCATAGCTCAGAGTCATCTGCTTCGGCTATATTGCTTTTCTTTCAGTGTCGTCGTTATCTGCCCGTGAACAAATCTTTCTGACATAACCCAAGGAACGAATGATGTTCCTTTTTAACTAGCTGTCAGATTCCATCCTGCCGGTCCTGATCATTGAGGCTGATTTCACCCTTTAGCACAGGTTATATTGAGAATGTAATTACATGTTCAGTAACACTATACTTTACACCCAGCGTCTTAACCCGTTATTACACGGTCATAACCATGTCATAGTATGGTCATAACACTGGCATGACCCATATACTTAGACCAGTTGTGACATTTCATTATTTTATGGTTGGTTATAACGCCTACATAAGAGCGTCAAAACCCATCAAACCTATCACGGTAGTTATGTTATGGCTAGTTATCCCACCTAAAGAAGAGTTTCAAAATCCACAAAACTCACACAAGGCAAAACATTAAATTACACCATAGCCTACTTGTCAACAGTATGTTTATGTTGTTTAACATGATCTGAAATGTGCCATGTTAAACGACAAATTGATGTCAGACATGCACCTAACACAGAGCTCTGTTGCTGATGACTGGGATGAATGCAGGAGCAGAATCCAGGAGCAGGAAAAGACAAAGGCCACGTACTTTACGTGATAGGCCTATCTGGCTTGCATGATTATGATGGTCATAAGACTTTTTGACAGTGTCATACAGAGCATTTTCTTAGTCCAAGTAAAGTGAAACAGGATGGTCATTGTCAGGACCCGGTTAGGAACCTGGGTCTCCGGAGTGAGAAACAGTCACTTAACCAACTGAGCCACGAATAGTCAGCAGAACCCAGAAGATGAGGCAGACACAGCAGTACTTAAGACGGTGTATTTAATAAAGTAAAAAGGAGAAGTCCTTCAATACAAAAAATGGCAAATCCAAAAGGTGGTAGGAATAGCACAAAAAAGCCTCAAGAGATACTCAAAACCAAAAACAGAATTCCACAAGAGCATCCACCGGAATCGATAAGAATACACAGAACACTAGGGCTGGGTGCTAACATACAAACACAGAGCACAGAACTGAGGGAAACTAAGGGTTTAAATACAATCAGAGGAAACGAGGCACAGGTGCAAATAATAATGGGGAACAAGGGAAAAAACATGAGGTCAAAAAGCACAATCGAGGAATCTAGTGACCAAAACCCGGAACAACCCTGGCCAAATCCTGACAGAATTCCCCCCCTAGGAACGGCTCCTGACGTTCCTACCAGCTCTCTCAGGGTGGAGGACCCTGAACTGACGAATGAGGTCAGGGTCCAGGATGTCTTTGGCAGGAACCCAGGAGCGCTCCTCGGGACCGTAGCCTTCCCAGTCCACCAGATACTGCCAGGACCGCTGCACCCGGCGGGAATCCAGTATCCGATGGACGGTATAAGCCGGCTGGCCTCCAATGACACGAGGCGGAGGGGGAGGTCTGTCTGCCGGGACAAGGGGAGAAAAAACAACAGGTTTTAACAATGAAATGTGAAATGTGGGATTAATCTTAAGGGATCTGGGTAAGTGTAGGCGATAAGAAACTGGGTTAACTCTCCTGGCAACCTTGAAGGGACCGATGTATTTTTGGGACAGCTTGCGAGACTCCACCCGTAGAGGTAAGTCTCTTGTGGAGAGCCAGACTCTCTGGCCGGGGCGCAGGGTAGGCCCGGGACGGCGACGTCTGTTGGCTTGTTGTTGGTACCTCTGTGAGGAACGCATAAGATTAAGACGGGTCTTCCTCCACATAAGCCGACAGCGTCTGACGAACTTCAAGGCTGAAGGCACTCTGACTTCTGCCTCCTGGTCCGGGAACAATGGAGGAGCATAGCCAAACTGACACTCGTGCGGGGACATACCAGTGGAGGAGGAGCGCAAGGTGTTGTGCGCGTATTCTGCCCAAACAATAAAGGATGACCATGTGGACGGGTTGTCACGAGTCATACATCGGAGGGTGGTTTCCAGCTCTTGATTCATCCTCTCTGTTTGGCCGTTGGACTCCGGATGGTACCCTGAAGATAGACTGGCAGAAGCCCCCATGAGTTGGCAGAAGGCCTTCCAAAACCTTGAGGCGAACTGGGGACCTCTGTCAGAAACCACATCTTGAGGAATGCCGAAGACTCGGAACACATGATTAATTACCAACTCAGCCGTTTCCTTGGCAGAAGGTAACTTAGTCAGAGGGACGAACCTGGCCGCCTTTGAAAACCTGTCGATTATGACTAGGATAGTAGTATTGCCATGGGATGGAGGAAGTCCAGTAATAAAGTCCAATGAGATATGGGACCAGGGTCTGTGGGGAACAGGTAAAGGGTGAAGGAGTCCTTGAGGGCGGAGGTGAGAAGATTTGCCCTGGCAGCACACGGGACAGGCATTGACGAAAGTGGCAACGTCTTCTCTTATGGTAGGCCACCAGAACTTACGCTGGATGAACTCCAAGGTGCGACCTACGCCCGGATGACAGGTGAGGCGAGAGGAGTGCCCCCACAGAAGGACCTGAGTCCTCACTGCCTTGGGGACAAACAACCGATTGGCAGGACCTCCTTTCGGGTCCGGGTTCGCTAGCTTGAGCGCGTCTCACGGTATCCTCAACTTGCCACGAGATCGGAGCCACAATCTTAGCAGCAGGAAGGACAGGCATGTCCGTGTCATCTCGAATGGCAGGAGCGTAGACTCGGGACAGGGCATCCGGTTTGAGATTCTTCGACCCGGGCCGATAGGTGAGGATGAACTGGAATCGATTGAAGAAAAGAGACCATCTAGCTTGTCTAGAGTTCAACCGCTCGCCTGCTGGATATACTCCAGATTTTTGTGGTCCGTAAGCACTTGAAACGGGTGAGAAGCCCCCTCGAGCCAGTGTCTCCATTCCTTCAATGCCATCTTAACCGCTAGGAGTTCACGATCCCCACATCGTAGTTCCTCTCAGTCGGGGTAAGCCGGTGTGAGAAGAAAGCGCACGGATGAAGCTTCTTGTCTTCACCCCTCTGAGACAGGACAGCTCCAACACCAACCTCTGATGCGTCTACCTCCACCACAAATGGTTCATCCGTAGTCGGTAGTATCAGGATGGGAGCAGAGATAACGCGCTGCTTGAGTCCTTGGAAGGCCGTCTCAGCTTCTCTTCCCCACAAAAACCTTGCATTGCCACCCTTGGTTAAAGCTGAGAGGCTGCCACCAAGCTGAAGTTCTTGATGAACTTGCGGTAAAAGTTTGTGAAGCCCAGGAAACGCTGAACTTCCTTAACGGATTTGGGGGTGGGCCAATCCGCTACCGCCCTACCTTCCTGGGGTCCATTTGGACTCGACCGGGTTCCACTACAAATCCCAGGAATTGTACTCGGGATGAATGGAATTCACATTTTTCCGGCTTAACGTACAGATGGCTGTCCAGGAGGCGTTTGAGTACTTGTCTGACATGCTTAGTGTGTTCTTGAAGGGAGCTCGAAAAGATGAGGATGTCATCCAAGTAAACGAAGTAAACGAACACAAATATGTTAAGCATATCCCTAAGCACATCGTTTATGAGCGCTTGGAACACCGCTGGTGACCAGTAGGCGTGTTGAAAGCGGTCTTCCACTCGTCACCAGGTCTGATCCGCACAAGATGGTATGCGTTCCGCAGGTCAAGCTTAGTGAAAACAACTGCTTCCTGGAGCAGCTCGAAGGCTGTGACCATAAGGGGTAGCGGGTAACGGTTACGGACGGTTATGGCATTGAGTCCCCGGTAGTCGATGCAAGGACGTAATCCACCGTCTTTCTTGGCCACAAAGAAAAACCCTGCTCCCGCCGGGGAGGTGGATGGACGCATGAGGCCTGCTTCCAGAGCGTCCTTGATGTAGGTATCCATAGCAGCTCGTTCGGGTGGAGATAGGGAAAGATCCGACCCCTGGGGGGCAAGTGCCCGGAAACAGGTCGATGGGGCAATCGTAAGGTCTATGGGGTGGTAGCATGGTGGCCCTCTGTTTGCTAAACACCAGTTTGAGGTCATGGTAACACTCGGGAACTCGGGTCAGGTCGATGGTTTCTAAAGACTCGGGAGTAGAACTCGGGAATTCTGGAAAATACAAGTAGCTTGGCACGTAGGACCCCACTGCTTGATAGTGCCCACAGACCAGTCGATGTGAGGGTTATGGCTGTGAAGCCAGGGGTATCCAAGGACGAGAGGGAACTGGAACAGGAGATCAAATGAAAGTTCATCAATTCCTGGTGTTGTGAAACTGAAAGTCGCAAGGAGGTAGTGACATGAGTGACAAGTCCAGATCCCAAAGGGCTTCCATCCAATGTAGTGACCCTCATGGGTTCACTTAGAGGTTCAGAGGGAACGCCATTCTCCTTCGCCCAGACACCATCCATGAAGTTACCTGCGGCTCCAGAGTCTACCAAGGCTTGAAGGTGAAGCTTGTGGTTGTCCCAGGAGAGGGTGACTGGAATGAGCAGACGGGAGTTGGACGGATGGGAGGAGGTTATGTTTCCCGTTACAGTTCCCCCGGTCTGTACGGGACAGAGCGTTTCCCTGGAGCCCGGGACACGTGGAACGGAAATGGCCCGGTTTGCCGCAATATAGACAGCGTCGCTCCCTCATCCGGCGGTCTCTCTCAGCCTGGGAGATGCGTCCAATCTGCATGGGTTCCGATGGAGCCAGCGAGGATAAAGGTGGGGACTCGGAGCTGGGACTGATAGGGGCTAGAGGTCTACGGTTGAGTTCTCTCTCTCTCAGACGCTGGTCAATGCGTGAGGCCAACTTGATCAGGGACTCGAGATTGTCCGGTGGTTCCCGAGTGGCCAGTTCATCTTGGATAGTGTCGGAAAGGCCTTTCAGAAAGCACACCGTGAGCGCCTCGTTGTTCCAGCCACTGCTGCTGCCACCGTGCGGAACTGGATGGCATAGTCCGTCACGCTGCGCCAACCTTGGTGGAGAGTCAGGAGCTGTTTGGCTGAGTCAGAACCACTGCTTGGGCCTTGAAACACTCGTTTGAATTCCTCAGCAAAGGCAGAGTAGCTGGCACAGCAGGAACTATGGGCATCCCACACAGCAGTAGCCCAGGCCAGGGCTTTTTCCGACAGCAGGGTGATGATATAAGCGATCTTAGACCGGTCGGTGGGAAACGACGAGGGTTGTAGCTCAAAGGAGAGAGAACATTGGGTGAGAAACCCTTTACAAGCACTTGGATCACCTGAGAACCGTTGGGGAGGTGGAAGACGAGGTTCAGCCAGGGGGTTAACTGCCATGGGTACGTGAATCTGAGGTACTGGGACGGGAACTGTTGCCGGGGTAAGACGATCAGATATTTGCTTAATGGAAGTCAGCATCTCCGACAGAAGATGATAATGTCTAGCCATTAAGGCCTCTTGCTGAACCAGGGCGGCTTCGTGGCGTTGGACAGTCTCCTGGTGGTGGGACAGCATGGCAAAAAGGTCCTGGGAACTGGCTGCCTCTGGGTTCATTTTTGGCTCTGTGTTTCTGTCAGGATCCGGTTACGAACCTGGGTCTCCGGAGTGAGAAACAGTCACTTAACCAACTGAGCCACGAATAGTCAGCAGAACCCAGAAGATGAGGCAGACACAGCAGTACATAAGACGGTGTATTTAATAAAGTAAAAAGGAGAAGTCCTTCAATACAAAAAATGGCAAATCCAAAAGGTGGTAGGAATAGCACAAAAAAGCCTCAAGAGATACTCAAAAACAAAAACAGAATTCCACAAGAGCATCCACCGGAATCGACAAGAATACACAGAACACTAGGGCTGGGTGCTAACATACAAACACAGAGCACAGAACTGAGGGAAACTAAGGGTTTAAATACAATCAGGGGAAACGAGGCACAGGTGCAAATAATAATGGGGAACAAGGGAAAAAACATGAGGTCAAAAAGCACAATGGGGGCATCTAGTGACCAAAACCCGGAACAACCCTGGCCAAATCCTGACAGGTCATAATGCCTAATGACTGTGTTATTAGTGTAGTGTCAACATCGCAGCCACTGCCAGCTAGCCTACTCCAGCAGTACTGTATCATTTCAATCATTTTAGTCAATAAGATTCTTGCTACGTAAGCTTAACTTTCTGAACATTCGAGACGTGTAGTCCACTTGTCATTCCAATCTCCTTTGCATTAGCGTAGCCTCTTCTGTAGCCTGTCAACTCTGTGTTTATCTATCCCTGTTCCCTCCTCTCTGCACAGACCATACAAACGCTCCACACCGCGTGGCCGCGGCCACCCTAATCTGGTGGTCCCAGCGCGCACGACCCACGTGGAGTTCCAGGTCTCCGGTAGCCTCTGGAACTGCCGATCTGCGGCCAACATTGCAGAGTTCATCTCAGCCTATGCCTCCCTCCAGTCCCTCGACTTCTTGGCACTGACGGAAACATGGATCACCACAGATAACACTGCTACTCCTACTGCTCTCTCTTCGTCCGCCCAAGTGTTCTCGCACACCCCGAGAGCTTCTGGTCAGCGGGGTGGTGGCACCGGGATCCTCATCTCTCCCAAGTGGTCATTCTCTCTTTCTCCCCTTACCCATCTGTCTATCGCCTCCTTTGAATTCCATGCTGTCACAGTTACCAGCCCTTTCAAGCTTAACATCCTTATCATTTATCGCCCTCCAGGTTCCCTCGGAGAGTTCATCAATGAGCTTGATGCCTTGATAAGCTCCTTTCCTGAGGACGGCTCACCTCTCACAGTCCTGGGCGACTTTAACCTCCCCACGTCTACCTTTGACTCATTCCTCTCTGCCTCCTTCTTTCCACTCCTCTCCTCTTTGACCTCACCCTCTCACCTTCCCCCTACTCACAAGGCAGGCAATACGCTCGACCTCATCTTTACTAGATGCTGTTCTTCCACTAACCTCATTGCAACTCCCCTCCAAGTCTCCGACCACTACCTTGTATCCTTTTCCCTCTCGCTCTCATCCAACACTTCCCACACTGCTCCTACTCGGATGGTATCGCGCCGTCCCAACCTTCGCTCTCTCTCCCCCGCTACTCTCTCCTCTTCCATCCTATCATCTCTTCCCTCTGCTCATACCTTCTCCAACCTATCTCCTGATTCTGCCTCCTCAACCCTCCTCTCTTCCCTTTCTGCATCCTTTGACTCTCTATGTCCCCTATCCTCCAGGCCGGCTCGGTCCTCCCCTCCCGCTCCGTGGCTCGACGACTCATTGCGAGCTCACAGAACAGAGCTCCGGGCAGCCGAGCGGAAATGGAGGAAAACCGCCTCCCTGCGGACCTGGCATCCTTTCACTCCCTCCTCTCTACATTTTCCTCCTCTGTCTCTGCTGCTAAAGCCACTTTCTACCACTCTAAATTCCAAGCATCTGCCTCTAACCCTAGGAAGCTCTTTGCCACCTTCTCCTCCCTCCTGAATCCTCCTCCCCCCACCCCCTCCTCCCTCTCTGCAGATGACTTCGTCAACCATTTTGAAAAGAAGGTCGACGACATCCGATCCTCGTTTGCTAAGTCAAACGACACCGCTGGTTCTGCTCACACTGCCCTACCCTGTGCTCTGACCTCTTTCTCCCCTCTCTCTCCAGATGAAATCTCGCTTCTTGTGACGGCCGGCCGCCCAACAACCTGCCCGCTTGACCCTATCCCCTCCTCTCTTCTCCAGACCATTTCCGGAGACCTTCTCCCTTACCTCACCTCGCTCATCAACTCATCCCTGACCGCTGGCTACGTCCCTTCCGTCTTCAAGAGAGCGAGAGTTGCACCCCTTCTGAAAAAACCTACACTCGATCCCTCCGATGTCAACAACTACAGACCAGTATCCCTTCTTTCTTTTCTCTCCAAAACTCTTGAACGTGCCGTCCTTGGCCAGCTCTCCCGCTATCTCTCTCAGAATGACCTTCTTGATCCAAATCAGTCAGGTTTCAAGACTAGTCATTCAACTGAGACTGCTCTTCTCTGTATCACGGAGGTGCTCCGCACTGCTAAAGCTAACTCTCTCTCCTCTGCTCTCATCCTTCTAGACCTATCGGCTTCCTTCGATACTGTGAACCATCAGATCCTCCTCTCCACCCTCTCCGAGTTGGGCATCTCCGGCGCGGCCCACGCTTGGATTGCGTCCTACCTGACAGGTCGCTCCTACCAGGTGGCGTGGCGAGAATCTGTCTCCTCACCACGCGCTCACACCACTGGTGTCCCCCAGGGCTCTGTTCTAGGCCCTCTCCTATTCTCGCTATACACCAAGTCACTTGGCTCTGTCATAACCTCACATGGTCTCTCCTATCATTGCTATGCAGACGACACACAATTAATCTTCTCCTTTCCCCCTTCTGATGACCAGGTGGCGAATCGCATCTCTGCATGTCTGGCAGACATATCAGTGTGGATGACGGATCACCACCTCAAGCTGAACCTCGGCAAGACGGAGCTGCTCTTCCTCCCGGGGAAGGACTGCCCGTTCCATGATCTCGCCATCACGGTTGACAACTCCATTGTGTCCTCCTCCCAGAGCGCTAAGAACCTTGGCGTGATCCTGGACAACACCCTGTCGTTCTCAACCAACATCATGGCGGTGGCCCGTTCCTGTAGGTTCATGCTCTACAACATCCGCAGAGTACGACCCTGCCTCACACAGGAAGCGGCGCAGGTCCTAATCCAGGCACTTGTCATCTCCCGTCTGGATTACTGCAACTCGCTGTTGGCTGGGCTCCCTGCCTGTGCCATTAAACCCCTACAACTCATCCAGAACGCCGCAGCCCGTCTGGTGTTCAACCTTCCCAAGTTCTCTCACGTCACCCCGCTCCTCCGCTCTCTCCACTGGCTTCCAGTTGAAGCTCGCATCCGCTACAAGACCATGGTGCTTGCCTACGGAGCTGTGAGGGGAACGGCACCGCAGTACCTCCAGGCTCTGATCAGGCCCTACACCCAAACAAGGGCACTGCGTTCATCCACCTCTGGCCTGCTCGCCTCCCTACCACTGAGGAAGTACAGTTCCCGCTCAGCCCAGTCAAAACTGTTCGCTGCTCTGGCCCCCCAATGGTGGAACAAACTCCCTCACGACGCCAGGACAGCAGAGTCAATCACCACCTTCCGGAGACACCTGAAACCCCACCTCTTCAAGGAATACCTAGGATAGGATAAGTAATCCTTCTCACCCCCCCCCTTAAATGATTTAGATGCACTATTGTAAGTGGCTGTTCCACTGGATGTCAGAAGGTGAATTCACCAATTTGTAAGTCGCTCTGGATAAGAGCGTCTGCTAAATGACTTAAATGTAAATGTAAATGTTTTTAATCTACTTAACATATGACAAAAAAAACATGTGAGGAAAGAATTGACTTTCAAACGAAAGGAAACGTCTTGACTGTAACGGAATTCTTCGTTTGTTGAAAGAGAGTCGGACCGAAATGCAGCGTGATGGTTACTCATGTCTTTAATGTAGAAGATAGCGATACATGAAATAACTTAAATAAATACAAAACAACAAACGGAACGTGAAAACTAATTACAGCCTATCTGGTGAACACTACACAGAGACAGGAACAATCACCCACGAAATACAAAGTGAAACCCAGGCTACCTAAATACGGTTCCCAATCAGAGACAACGAGAATCACCTGACTCTGATTGAGAACGGCCTCAGGCAGCCAAACCTATGCAACACCCCTACTCAGCCGCAATCCCAATAACTAAAAAACCCCACTATGAAATACAACAACATAAACCCATGTCACACCCTGGCCTGACCAACTAATTAACGAAAACACAAAATACTAAGACCAAGGCGTGACAGAACCCCCCCCTAAGGTGCGGACTCCCGGACGCACCTCAAAACCATAGGGAGGGTCCGGGTGGGCGTCTGTCCATGGTGGCGGATCCGGCTTGGGACGTGGACCCCACTCCATAAATGTCATAGTTCCTCCCCTTCGCGTCCTGGGATAATCCACCCTCGCCGCCGACCATGGCCTAATAGTCCTCACCCAGAACCCCACTGAACTGAGGAGCAGCTCGTGACTGAGTGGCAGCTCGGGACTGAGGGGCAGCTCGGGACAGAGGCAGCTCGGGACTGAGGGGCAGCTCGGGACTGAGGGGCAGCTCGGGACTGAGGGGCAGCTCGGGACTGAGGGGAAGCCCGGCACTGAGAGGAAGCCCGGCACTGAGAGCAAGCCCGGCACTGAGAGCAAGCCCAGCACTGAGAGGAAGCCCAGCATTGAGAGGAAGCCCAGCCAGGCAGTTGAATCCGGCAGATCCTGGCTGGCTGGCAGTTCTGGTAGATCCTGGCTGACTGGCAGATCTGGAAGAGTCTGGTTGACTAGTAGATCTGGAAGAGTCTGGTTGACTAGCAGATCTGGAAGAGTCTGGTTGACTAGCAGATCTGGAAGAGTCTGGTTGACTAGCAGATCTGGAAGAGTCTGGTTGACTAGTAGATCTGGAAGAGTCTGGTTGACTAGCAGATCTGGAAGAGTCTGGTTGACTAGCAGATCTGGAAGAGTCTGGTTGACTGGCAGATCTGGAAGAGTCTGGTTGACTGGCAGATCTGGAAGAGTCTGGTTGACTGGCAGATCTGGAAGATTCTGGCTGACTGGCAGATCTGGAAGAGTCTGGCTGACTGGCAGATCTGGAAGAGTCTGGTTGACTGGCAGATCTGGAAGAGTCTGGCTGACTGGCAGATCTGGAATCTGATCTGCTCCATGCTGACTGGCGGCTCTGGCTGCTCCATGCAGATTGACAGCTCTGGTGGCTTCTTGCAGACTGACAGCTCTGGCTGCTCCATGCAGACTAACAGCTCTGGCAGCTCCTTGCAGACTGGCAGCTCCTTGCAGACTGGCAGCTCCTTACAGACTGGCAGCTCCTTGCAGACTGGCAGCTCCATGCAGACTGGCAGCTCCATACAGACTGGCAGCTCCATGCATACTGGCTGCTCTGGCTGCTCCAAGCAGACTGACAGCTCTGGCTGCTCCATGCAGACTGGCAACTCTGGCTGCTCCATGCAGACTGACAGCTCTGGCTGCTGCATGCAGACTGGCAGCTCTGGCTGCTCCATGCAGACTGGCAGCTCTGGCTGCTCCATGCAGACTGGCAGCACCTTGCAGACTGGCAGCTCCTTGCAGACTGACAGCTCTGGCTGCTTCATGCAGACTGGCAGCACAGGCTGCTCCGAACAGGCAGGAGGCTCCGGCAGCGCTGTAGGGGAGGAAGGCTCTAGAAGCGCTGAACAGGCGGGAGACTCCGACAGCGCAGGAGAGGGGGAAAGCGCTGGCTGCGCTGAACAGGCGAGGTGCACTGAAGGCCTGGTGCGTGGTACTGGAACTGGTGGTACTGGATCGAGGACACGCACAGGAAGCCTGGTGCGGGGAGCTGCCACCGGAGGACTGGTGTGTGGAGGTGGCTCTGGATAGACCGGACCGTGCAGGCGCACTGGAGCTCTTGAGCACCGAGCCTGCCCAACCTTACCTGGCTCAATGCCCACTCTAGCCCGGCCAACACGAAGGGCTGGTATGAACCGCACCGGGCTATGCACCCGCACTGGAAACACCGTGCGCTCCATAGCATAACACGGTGCCTGCCCGGTCTCTCTAGCCCCCCGGTAAGCACAGGGAGTTTACGCAGGTCTCCTACCTGGCATAGCCATACTCCCTGTAAGCCCCCCCAATACATTTTTGGGGCTGACTCTCAGGCTTCCATCCGCGTCGCCATGCTGCCTCCTCATACCAGCGCCTCTCCCCACTTTTACCGCCTCCAGTTCTTCCTTGGGACGGCGATATTCTCCAGGGTGAGCCCAGGGTCCTTTTCCATCTAATATCTCCTCCCAAGTCCAGAAGTCCTTTAATCGCTGCTCCTCACGATTAACAAGGAGAGTTGGCTCAGGTCTGTCTCCTGACTCAGCCACTCTCCCTCTGAGCCCCCCCCCAATACATTTTTGGGGCTGACTCACGGGCTTTCCTCTGCGCCGTCGTGATTGCCTCTCCAACTCCATTCTCCTATAGCCCTCTTCGCACTGCTTCACGGAACGGAACGTGAAAACTAATTACAGCCTATCTGGTGAACACTACACAGAGACAGGAACAATCACCCACGAAATACAAAGTGAAACCCAGGCTACCTAAATACGGTTCCCAATCAGAGACAACGAGAATCACCTGACTCTGATTGAGAACCGCCTCAGGCAGCCAAACCTATGTAACACCCCTACTCAGCCGCAATCCCAATAACTAAAAAACCCCACTGCGAAATACAACAACATAAACCCATGTCACACCCTGGCCTGACCAACTAATTAACGAAAACACAAAATACTAAGACCAAGGCGTGACATTGACAGGAAAAAAAACACATTTGAATAAATGTGGGTTTTGATGCTCTTATGTAGGTGTCATAACCAGCCATAAAATAACACAAGATATGTCACAACAGGTGTAAATGTATGTTCATGACAGTTTGATGACCATATTATGGCAAGTTATTTCCGCTCGGTGTCAAGTAAACTGTTCCCATATTTTCATGTAGCTTTTGTTTCATTTTAATACCACCAGTTTCATGTAAAGTAGATTTTTGGAAGGAAGATGCAACATCTGGTTATTCCGTGTCATTGATAGCTGGCATATGGATGTCTTTCATGTGCAGGTACCTGTAATGTTGTGACTAACTAGTGGCTTCTTTGACTTATCAAAGGAATTCCTAAAATGGTCATCTTCAAAATACTACACTTTGTAAATTGTCAGTGTGCACTATATTAGATCATATGAAATCGGTCTGAACATGACTCAGTTTGGATGTTGCACAACATGCCTATAGGTACATTCTTAGAGTTGGGAGCTTTGAAGATGCTATCTTCAATAGGACACTAGTTCCCCATTTAAGTGTTTAAAGATTTTTTGTGAAATGTATTTGTGAACAGGATCCAGATTTGCCATTCTGTCATACATTACCCATAGTTTGGCACTAAGGCTGAGTTTAGACACAGGTTGATGTTTATTGTCATGTTTAGTGTTAGTAGTGTGGTTATGGTTAGGGATAAGGTTAGGTTTAAAATTAGATTGTATTACTTTGTGGCTGTGACAGCTAGTGACCACTGCAGGGCTGCCTCCAGAACAAGATTCATGATGAAAAAGCCTAACCTTCCGTTTAGACAAGCAACCCAATTCTTCTCCAATTTTTATCTACATTAATTGGTCTTTTTTCAGAGCTGATCTGATTGGTCAAAACACCAATTACTGAAAAAGATATCAGAATTGGGCTATCTGTCTTACCATAGCCTTAATCTTCAATTTACAGCTCCCCTTCAGCTTGTTTGTCAGTTTGGTTTATTTTCTTGTCTTGATAATTGTGATTGTAAATAACAATTTGTTCTTAACTGATTTGCCTAGTTAAATGAAGGTTAAATAAAAATTGTGTGCAGGTGAGTCCGTCACACACACTAATTGGTTATTGCCCACACCTGGTTGTGTTTCTCCTTTAAATGAAGGTTGGAACAGATTGGGGAAGATCTTGACAATGTGGTAAGAGACTAGACAGGCGATCTGTTTGAAGGCACGAGTGTTACTTGTTTTTATAACCTTTTTAGCATGATCTACAATTGATAATCCAATCTGTTTTTTAAAATAAATATTCATTGATTTTTGAGAACTTCTCAGTCTAGTCACATTTTCTTTTTGTCTTACATGTATCGAGTGACAGCCAGCTCTGTCACAAGAGCAAATCCTATTTCTACATCCCCTCTTGGATAGCAGTAGCATAAATCAACATTTTATTTGTCACACACATGGTTAGCTGATGTTAATGTGAGTGTAGCGAAATGCTTGTGCTTCTAGTTCCGACCGTGCAGTAATATCTAACAAGTAATATAACCTAACAATTTCACTACCTAATTTCACTACCTTATACACACAAGTGTAAAGGAATGAATAAGAATATGTACATAAAAAGATGTGAATGAGCGATGGCCAAACGGCATAGGCAAGATGCAGTAGATGGTATAGAGTACAGTATATACATATGAGATGAGTAATGTAGGGTATGTAAACATTATATAAAGTGTCATTGTTTAAAGTGGCAAGTGATACATTTATTACAAATGTTTCATTATTAAAGTGGCTAGAGATGAGTCAATATGTTGGCAGCAGCCACTCAATGTTAGTGGTGGCTGTTTAACAGTCTGATGGCCTTAAGATAAGCTGTTTTTCAGTCTCTCGGTCCCCACTTTGATGCAACTGTACTGACCTCGCCTTCTGGATGATAGCGGGGTGAGCAGGCAGTGGCTTGGGTGGCTGTTGTCCTTGATCTTTTTGGCTTCCTGTGACATCGGGTGGTGTAGGTGTCCTGGAGGGCAGGTAGTTTGCCCCCGGTGATGCGTTGTGCAGACCTCACTACCCTCTGGATAGCCTTGCGGTTGTGGGCTGAGCAGTTGCCATACCAGGTGGTGATACAGCCAGACAAGATGCTCTCGATTGTGCATCTGTAAAAGTGTTTGTGTTTTTGGTGAAAAGCTGAATTTTGTCAGCCTCCTGAGGTTGAAGAGGCACAGCTGCGCCTACTTCACCATGCTGTCTGTGTGGGTGGACCATTTCAGTTTGTCCGTGTTGTGTACGCCGAGGAACTTAAAACTTTCCACCTTGTCCACTACTGTCCCGTCGATGTGGATAGGGGGCTGCTCCCTCTGCTGTTTCCTGAAGTCCACGATCATCTCCTTTGTTTTGTTGACATTGAGTGTGAGTTTATTTTCCTGATACCACACTCCAAGAGCACTCACCCCTCCCTGTAGGCCGTCTCGTCGTTGTTGATAAAGGCTACTACTGTAGTGTCGTCTGCAAACTTGATGATTGAGTTGGAGGCGTGCATGGCCACGCAGTCATGGGTGAACAGGGAGTACAGGAGAGGGCTGAGAACGCACCCTTGTGGGGCCCCAGTGTTGAGGATTAGCGGGGTGGAGATGTTACCTACCCTCACCACCTGGTGGCGGCCCGTCAGGAAGTCCAGGACCCAGATGCACAGGGCTGGGTCGAGACCCAGGGCCTCAAGCTTATTGATTAGTTTGGAGGGTACTATGGTGTTAAATGCTGAGCTGTACTCGGTGAACAGCATTCTTACATAGGTATTCCTCTTGTCCAGATGGGTTCGGGCAGTGTGATTGTGATTGCGTCGTCTGTGGACCTATTGGGGCATTAACCTCTTACACTTATGGTGGCGCTATTTCATTTTTGGAAGAAAAACGTTCCCGTTTTAAACAAGATATTTTGTCACAAAAAGATGCTCGACTATGCATATAATTGCTACTGTTCGAAAGAAAACACTCTGACGTGTCCAGAAATACAAATATCTTCTCTGTGCGTGCCCTTTAACGTGAGCTTCAGGCAAAACCAAGATGACTTGGCATCCAGGAAATGACAAGGATTTTTGAGGCTCTGTCTTTCATGATCTCCTTATATGGCTGTGAACGCAAGAGGAATGAGTCTGTCCTTTCTGTCGTTTCCCCAAGGTGTCTGCAGCATTGTGACGTATTTGTAGGCAGATCGTTGGAAGATTGACCATAAGAGACCACATTTACCACGTGTCCGCCCGGTGTCCTGCGCCGAAATTGGTGCGCAAAAGTCACCTGCCAGTATTTTTCCATGGGGCACAGAGAGAGAAGCAAGCTTCCATGAACTGCATGTCAATGAAGAGATATGTGAAAAAACACCTTGAGGATTGATTCCAAACAACGTTTGCCATGTTTCGGATATTATGTAGTTAATCCGGAAAAAGTTTCACGTTGTAGGTGACTGCATTTTCGGTTCGTTTCGGTAGCCAGGCGCAATGTAGAAAACGGAACGATGACGCTTTCAGGAAACACTGCGCATTTGGTATGTGGCTGGGACTCCTCATTGAAAACATCAGAAGCTCTTCAAAGGTAAATGATTTTATTTATTTGGTTATCTGGCTTTTGTGAAAATGTTGCGTGCTACATGCTACACAAAATGCTATGCTAGTCATACTCTTACACAAATTAGTCAATTTCTATGGTTCAAAAGCATATTTTGAAAATCTGAGATGACAGTGTTGTTAAGAAAAGGCTGCTTGAGAGCAAACGCATTATTTTAATTTTATTTGCGATTTTCAGAAATCGTTAACGTTGCGTTATGCTAATGAGCCTGAGGCTTAGTCACAATCCCGGATCCGGGATGGGGAGTTTCAAGAGCAAATTGGAGTGGGTCTAGGGTGTCAGGTAGTGTGTAGGTGATATGGTTCTTGAGACTCTCAAAGAATTCATGATGACAAAATTTAGTCATTCAGCTCAGTTACCTTCGCTTTCTTGGGAACAGGAACAATGGTGGCCCTCTTGAGGCATGTGGGAAGAGCAGACTGGGATTGATTGAATATGTCCGTAAACACACCAGCCAGCTGGTCTGATCATGCTCTGAGGATGTGGCTGGGGATGCCATCTGGGCTGGCAGCCTTGCGAGGGTTAACACGTTTAAATGTTTTACTCACATTGGCTGCAGTGAAGGAGAGCCCGCAGGTTTGGTAGCGGGCTGTGTCAGTGGCATTGTGTTGTCCTAACGCGAGCATAGAAGTTGTTTAGTTTGTCTGGGAGCAAGACATCGTGGTCCGCAATGGGGCTGGTTTTACTTTTGTAGTCAGTGATTGACTGTAGACCCTGCCACATACCTCTCGTGTCTGAGCCGTTGAATTGCGGCTCTATTTTGTCCCTATACTGAAGCTTGAAGTTTGTATTCGGTCATGTTTCCGGTCACCTTGCCCTGATTAAAACATAAAACCTAATGTTTCCTGGGGTAACAATGTAAGAAATAACACACAAAAAACAAAATACTGCATGGTTTCCTAGGAACGCGAAGCGAGGCGGCCATCTCTGTCAGCGCCGGAAGTCTACTAAATTTACTCAAGTGCAAACGCGCATTCAGAAAAATGTTTGGATCCCTTGACTTTTTCTATAATTTGTTACATTACAGGCTTATTTCTAAAATTGATGAGGAAAATGATTTTTAAATCAATCTACACACAATACCCCATAAGGACAAAGCGATGTATGTATTACATATAACACACTGAAATACCTTATTTACATAAGTTTTCAGACCCTTTGCTATGAGACTCAAAATTGAACTCAGGTGCATCCTGTTTCCACTGATCATTCTTGAGATGTTTCTACAACTTGATTGGAGTCCACTTGTGGTAAATCCAATTGATTGGACATGATTTGGAAAAGCACACAACTGTCTATATAAGGTCACAGATTTGACAGTGCATGTCAGAGCAAAAACCAAAACCAAGGTTGAAGGAATTGTCCGTAGAGCACATCTGGGGAAGGTTACCAAAAAATGCCCGTAGCATTTAGGTCCCAGAGAATATAGTGGCCTACCTCATTCTTAAATTGAAGATGTTTGAAACCACCAATACTCTTTCTAGAGCTGGTCGCCCAGCATTATGTCTGGAGGAAACCTGGCACCATCCTTACAGTGAAGAGTGGTGGCAGCATCATTCAGTGGGGTTGTTTTTCAGCAGCAGGGACTGTGAGCATAGTCAGGATTGAGGGAAAGATGAATGAAGCACAGTACAGAGAGATCCTTGATGAAAACCTGCTCAGGACCTCAGACTGAGGCGAAGGTTCACATTCCAACAGGACATTGACTCTAAGCACAAAGCCAAGACAATGCATGAGTGGCTTTGGGACAAGTCTCTGAATGTCCTTGAGATGCCCAGCCAGAGCACGGACTTGAACCCAATCGAACATCTCTAGAGAGACCTGAAAATAGCTGTGCTGTGACGCTCCCCCCCCTCGCCACGCGCTCTCACCACTGGTGTCCCCCAGGGCTCTGTTCTAGGCCCTCTCCTATTCTCGCTATACACCAAGTCACTTGGCTCTGTCATAACCTCACATGGTCTCTCCTATCATTGCTATGCAGACGACACACAGAACAGGGCTCCGGGCAGCCGAGCGGAAATGGAGGAAAACTCGCCTCCCTGTGGACCTGGCATCCTTTCACTCCCTCCTCTCTACATTTTCCTCCTCTGTCCCTGCTGCTAAAGCCACTTTCTACCACTCTAAATTCCAAGCATCTGCCTCTAACCCTAGGAAGCTCTTTGCCACCTTCTCCTCCCTCCTGAATCCTCCTCCCCCTCCCCCCCCTCCTCCCTCTCTGCAGATGACTTCGTCAACCATTTTGAAAAGAAGGTTGACGACATCCGATCCTCGTTTGCTAAGTCAAACGACACCGCTGGTTCTGCTCACACTGCCCTACCCTGTGCTCTGACCTCTTTCTCCCTCTCTCTCCAGATGAAATCTCGCTTCTTGTGACGGCCGGCCGCCCAACAACCTGCCCGCTTGACCCTATCCCCTCCTCTCTTCTCCAGACCATTTCCGGAGACCTTCTCCCTTACCTCACCTCGCTCATCAACTCATCCCTGACCGCTGGCTACGTCCCTTCCGTCTTCAAGAGAGCGAGAGTTGCACCCCTTCTGAAAAAACCTACACTCGATCCCTCCGATGTCAACAACTACAGACCAGTATCCCTTCTTTCTTTTCTCTCCAAAACTCTTGAACGTGCCGTCCTTGGCCAGCTCTCCCGCTATCTCTCTCAGAATGACCTTCTTGATCCAAATCAGTCAGGTTTCAAGACTAGTCATTCAACTGAGACTGCTCTTCTCTGTATCACGGAGGCGCTCCGCACTGCTAAAGCTAACTCTCTCTCCTCTGCTCTCATCCTTCTAGACCTATCGGCTGCCTTCGATACTGTGAACCATCAGATCCTCCTCTCCACCCTCTCCGAGTTGGGCATCTCCGGCGCGGCCCACGCTTGGATTGCGTCCTACCTGACAGGTCGCTCCTACCAGGTGGCGTGGCGAGAATCTGTCTCCTCGCCAGGCGCTCTCACCACTGGTGTCCCCCAGGGCTCTGTTCTAGGCCCTCTCCTATTCTCGCTATACACCAAGTCACTTGGCTCTGTCATAACCTCACATGGTCTCTCCTATCATTGCTATGCAGACGACACACAATTAATCTTCTCCTTTCCCCCTTCTGATGACCAGGTGGCAAATCGCATCTCTGCATGTCTGGCAGACATATCAGTGTGGATGACGGATCACCACCTCAAGCTGAACCTCGGCAAGACGGAGCTGCTCTTCCTCCCGGGGAAGGACTGCCCGTTCCATGATCTCGCCATCACGGTTGACAACTCCATTGTGTCCTCCTCCCAGAGCGCTAAGAACCTTGGCGTGATCCTGGACAACACCCTGTCGTTCTCAACTAACATCAAGGCGGTGGCCCGTTCCTGTAGTTTCATGCTCTACAACATCCGCAGAGTACGACCCTGCCTCACACAGGAAGCGGCGCAGGTCCTAATCCAGGCACTTGTCATCTCCCGTCTGGATTACTGCAACTCGCTGTTGGCTGGGCTCCCTGCCTGTGCCATTAAACCCCTACAACTCATCCAGAACGCCGCAGCCCGTCCCAAGTTCTCTCACGTCACCCCGCTCCTCCGCTCTCTCCACTGGCTTCCAGTTGAAGCTCGCATCCGCTACAAGACCATGGTGCTTGCCTACGGAGCTGTGAGTTGGAACGGCACCGCAGTACCTCCAGGCTCTGATCAGGCCCTACACCCAAACAAGGGCACTGCGTTCATCCACCTCTGGCCTGCTCGCCTCCCTACCACTGAGGAAGTACAGTTCCCGCTCAGCCCAGTCACAACTGTTCACTGCTCTGGCCCCCAATGGTGGAACAAACTCCCTCATGACGCCAGGACAGCGGAGTCAATCACCACCTTCCGGAGACACCTGAAACCCCACCTCTTTAAGGAATACCTAGGATAGGATAAAGTAATCCTTCTCACCCCCCCTTAAATGATTTAGATGCACTATTGTTTTCCACTGGATGTCATAAGGTGAATTCACCAATTTGTAAGTCGCTCTGGATAAGAGCGTCTGCCAAATGACTGTAAATCTGACACTTATTAATGTCTTGGTGACAGGGGGCAGTATTGAGTAGCTTGTGAATAAGGTGCCAGAGTAAACTGCCTGCTACTCTGTTCCAGATGCTAATATTTGCATATTATTAGTAGTATTGGATAGAAAACACTCTGAAGTTTCTAAAACTGTTTGAATGTCTGTGAGTATAACAGAACTCATATGGCAGGCAAAAACCTGAGACAAATCCAACCAGGAAGTGGGAAATCAGAGGTTTGTAGTTTCATTTAAGTGATTGCCTATCAAATATGCTGTGTCTATGGGGCCAGATTGCACTTCCCAAGGCTTCCAGCAGATGTCAACAGTCTTTAGAAAGTTATTTGAGGCTTCTATTGTGGTACGGGTATAAGAGTAAGAGCTGTTTCAACAAATGGACTAGGCTGAGGCCAATCAGTTGTTTACTGCGCGGTCACGCTGGTGCGCCATGCCTTCTTTTTCCTCTGTAATGAATACTCTATAGTCCGGTTGGAATATTATTGAAGTTGTATTATAAAAAGACCCTAAGAATTGAATGTAAACATCGTTTGACATGTTTCTACAAACTGGAATGGAACTATTTTGACTTTTCCTCTGGATTTTGAGCTCGCGCATTGTGCCTTTGGAATAGTGAATTAAACATGCGAACAAAATGGAAGGATTTGGGCATAAATATGGACGTAATCGAACAAAACAAACATTTCTTGTGGAAGTGGGAGTCCTGGGAGTGCATTCCGACAAAGATCAGCAAAGGTAAGTGAAGATTTATAATGCTATTTATGACTTGTTGACTCCACAATTTGCCGGGTAACTGTATAGCTTGCATTTGTGGCTGAACGCTGTTATCAGATTATTGAATATTGTGCTTTTGCCGTAAAGCTTTTTTGAAATCTGACAGCGGTTGCATTAAGAACAAGTTTATCTTTAATTCTGTGTAAAACATGTATCTTTCATCAAAGTTTACGATGAGTATTTCTGTTATTTGATGTGGCTCTCTTTTTGGAGGCATTTCTGAACATGGTGCCAATGTAAACTGATGATTTTGGATATAAACTTGATCGAACAACACATACATGTATAGTGTAACATTGAGTCCTGGGAGTGTCATCTGGTGAAGATCGTCAAATGTTAGTGATTCATTTGATCTATATTTCTGCTTTTTGTGACACGTCTTTGGTTGGAAAATGCTGAATGTTTTCTGTGACTAGTTGCTGACCTAACATAATGATATGTTCTGCTTTCGCGGAAAAGCCTTTTTGATATCGGACACTGTGGTTGGATTAACGAGAAGTATATCTTTAAAATGGTGTAAAATACTTGTATGGCTGAGGAATTTGGTGGACTTGGTAGAGGCGAGCTTCATGTGGGAGGGAAGCATTAACTGTGAGCCTGTAGAACCCCAGAATGAGAACAAAAGGCCTGGGCAGCAGCGCTAGCATCCATCAGACACTGGATGAGAAGAGTAGAGAGTGAAACCCCTCTGGGGAGACTGGGCAAACAGGCCTCTCTTCTGTAATACAGCACAACCTATGCTACATAATAAGGATAAGTCCTCCTAGCAGTCCGCCTGCACAGGCAGAGTAAACAATTATAGCGCTTTCATGCTCAGGGGGGGACAGACACAGAGAGCTGAAAAGCCACAGTTTGTATTCAGCACCAGTCCCCACCAGGTATTCTCTGTATCCAGAGAGGGTGAGGGTGAAAGTGGGAGGAATTGGGAGAGAGAAGAAAAAATTACTTCCAATTAAACAAGCAATTATGAGAAATAAAGTAGAAGAAAGAAAATAAATGGAGCAATGGCTGTCAAACTTTCTTAGGTAGCTATTTTAAATTCTGTTTGTTTTATCAATGAATAAATAAAAGATAATTTACATTACAAAACATAACACACAAGAAGAGGTGGATAAAGAGGCTCTTCAGTCCCCAAATAAAATATGAGATGGGGAATGGAGAAAAAGGATATATGATACACACCGTGTTTACACTTAGGTAACGTTAACTGCGTCAGGGGATTTTCTCTTTGTAGCAAAGCGGGAGATGAAAGGAATAGTGAGAGAGAACTTGAGAGACTTTCTACCAAAGAGGAGCTGAGGACAGTTACTGAAAATCACTGTATGGGGCAAGTTTGAGCTTTATGACAGTAGTCTTGTAGTGTTCTCTCTCTCTTTCTCTTGTTCTGTCTCTTTTTGTACCTCTCTCTCTCTCTCTCTCTCTGCTGTAAAACACTAAAGCTCAGTTTAAAAAGTTAAATTTAGAATGAAAGGTCAACATGTGCATTCTATTCTCACTAAAGGTGACTTCTCCGAGTGTTATAGAAGACGGATGGGTTTCCCATTACCTTGGCTGAATTGATGAGTCAAATCTAACTATACGGCTGCAACCAAGAGAGGATGAAAGACAAGAGACTGTAGAGGAGATGCTACATTGAAATCACAATATTTATTTTCGTAAGTGCTGAGAATAGAGACATTTTACTCCTACTCTTATGGGTTAAAATAAAATCTTTTCATGAAGCCTCTTTAGTCATAAGAGTCACATTTAGTTGACAGATATTTAGGACACCTCATGATCTGTCCTTACTAGTTAAAGGGGAACTGCACCTACTGATTTGGATCGTTATTTGTAACTTATTTTGTACATAATGTTTCTGCCACTGTCTTTTATGACCGAAAAGAGCTTCTGGATATCAGAAGAGCAATTACTCACCTTTTCATAATCTATTTACCACCACAAACCGATGCTGGCAGTAAGACCGCACTCAACGAGCCTTATAAACCCAAAAGCAAACAAGAAAATGCTCATCCAGAAGCAGTGCTCCAAGTGGTCGGGGACTTTAATGCAGGGAAACCTAATTCCATTTGACCTAATTTCTACCAGCATGTTACATGTGCAACCAGTGGCCAAAACAATTCTGGAACACCTTTACTCCACACACAGAGGCATGTACAAAGCTCTCCCTCACCCTCCATTTGGAAAATCTGACCATAATTCTATCCTCCTGATTCCTGCTTACAAGCAAAAACCAAAGCAGGAAGTACCAGTGACTCGCTCAATACGAAAGTGGTCAGGTGAAGCAGATGCTAAGCTACAGGACTGTTTTGCTATGGAGGTTTATTTTGTTTCTTTTTGTCGATAGCAAAACCATTTTTATTTTCAATCAAAAATAATTGTTCTGAAAGCAACTTTTTCCGACACAAAGGATGGCAACGTGGACACCTACGAAGAAGGTCTGTGGCATCTCAGGTAAGCAGCACTGGCCGTTCTTCCGTCCAACTTTTACATAGCTAGTAGTTAGCTCCTACGATTCAGTGTCGGTTCATAACATTCTACTATATTACATACATACCATAGAATGATAAATCATGCAATTATTATTCTCAAGCTAACTAAAAGCTTTTAGCTACGAATGCCTTTTCTCGCCATTTTGAGTTGAATTAATCAAACTTTCTTTCATGGCAACTCATAAGCAGGCCATGTCCTATTTGTTTCATAGTCAATATATAATCATATTTCATGACAGTGAACGGTCAGCTTTTTTTACAGAAGGATGTCTGTCACGAAGAGTTTGGGAGTCTTTACAGCATGTAGATGGTACAGGTATCATTGCACATTTCCCATCACCTAATGAACAACCACAATAACAGTCTGGTGTTAAGCTTTCTGTGCTGTATTGACGTATCCTGAAAATGACATCTGCTGCTTTAAAACGGTCATGTTTCAGTTATTGTTGTCCTATCTACAAAAAATAATCTATTTTCTTTACTTTCAGAGAGCGAGCTGGTCAAGGGGTTGAAAATGTAGATATTGGCAGATGCTCACTGTCCGAGGAACAGGCCGTGGAAGCTTTATTGCTGGCAAAAGTGTCCATTACCAGAGGTAATTAAACTCTTCTGTGTTCTTTTTCTCCGTCTCTGCCTGTCTTGTTGTACATGGAACCTGTCTCACATGCGTTAATTAAAAAATCCTTAAGATGTCAGCTGCTAATTTTCAGATTTACACCACATAAACACAGCCATTTTCACTGGACTATCTGTTGCTGCCAAGTCATGATTTCCCTGGGGGTTGGCCTTGCAGTAACCAAGTGGTGAGACACATAGACCTCTATATTTAAATGTTTCAGGTATACTCTGATAGGTGTCTGTGTCACATTCAGTATATTCTATTGACATTAGCGTCTATTAAACAATAGACCTCATGTGTCTGTTTTTCAGCACGAAGTACTCTGTAGCCACACCAGGTGAGACCACACATACACAAAAAGTCTTTCTTCTTCACTTCGTCCCTCTCCCCCTTCTCCCTAAATCCTCTAGGTTATATTAGCTGTTTTGGTGAACTGACTGATACAGGGGGCACAGCATAATCATAGGTGAGAGGTCACTTGGTCGGGTTAACTTCTTATGGCTGGGGGCAGTATTGAGTGTCTTGGATGAATAAGGTGCCCAGAGTAAACTGCCTGCTCCTCAGTCCCAGTAGCTAATATATGCATATTATTAGCATATTTGGATAGAAATCACTCTGAAGTTTCTAAAACTGTTTGAATGATGTCTCTTAGTATAACAGTACTCATATGACAGGCAAAAACCTGAGAAGAAATCCAACCAGGAAGTGGGAAATCTGAGCTGGGTCGATTTTCAACTCAGCCCCTATTGAAGACACAGTGGGATATTGATCATGTTGCACTTCCCAAGGCTTCCACTAGATGTCAACCGTCTTTGGAAACTTGTTTGATACATCTACTATGAAGGGGGGCTGAATGAGAGGGGAATGAGTCAGAGGTCTGCTTTTCTGAAGACAAAAAAAAAGATTGATTCCATACATCGTTTGACAAGTTTCTACAGACTGTAATGGAACTTTTTGACATTTCATCTGCAACTAGTGAATGCGCTTCGTGATTTTTGATTTGTTTACCAAACGCGCTAACAAAAGTAGCTATTTGGACATAAATGATGGACATTATCGAACAAATCCTGGGAGTGCATTCTGATAAAGATCATCAAAGGTAAGGGAATATTTCTAATGTTATTTCAGATTTCTGTTGACTCCAACATGGCGGATATATGTATTTGTTGTCTGCGCGCCGTACTCAGATTATTGCATGGTTTGCTTTTTCCGTAAAGCTTTTTTGAAATCTGTCACAGCCGTTGCATTAAGGAGAAGTGTATCTAAAGTTCCATGCATAACATTTGTATTTTCATCAACATTTATAATGAGTATTTCTGTAAATTGATGTGGCTCTCTGCAAAATCACTGCATGTTTTGGAACTACTGAACATAACACGCCAATGTAAAATGAGATGTTTTTTATATAAATATGCACTTTATCAAAAAAAACATACATGTATTGTGTAACATGAAGTCCTATGAGTATCATCTGATGAAGATTATCAAAGGTTAGTGATTAATTTTATCTCTATTTGTGATTTTTGAGACTCCTCTCTTTGGCTGGAAAAATGGCTGTGTTTTTCTGTGGCTTGGCTCTGATCTCACATAATCGTTTGTGGTGCTTTCACTGTAAAGCCTATTTGAAATCGGACACTGTGGTGGGATTAACAACAACATTATCTTAAAAATGGTATAAAAATACTTGTATGTTTGAGGAATTTTAATTATGAGATTTCTGTTGTTTTGAATTTGGCACACTGCACTTTTAATGGCTGTTGTCATATCGATCCCGTTAATGGGATTTCAGCCCTAAGAAGTTGTAACAGGAAGTATTATTAACTTGTTATTGCTGCAATCCTACTAACGGGATCGATATGACAACTACCAGTGAAAATAGAGGGCGCCAAATTCAAACCACAGAAATCTCATAATTGCAATTCCTAAAACATACATGTGTCTTATATCATTTTAAAGTTAATCTTTTTGTTAATCCCAACAACGTGTCCGATTTCAAATATGCTTTTCAGCAAAAGCACTACAAACGATTGTTAGGTATCCACCAAACCACAATAAGCACAGCCATTTTCCAGCGAAATACAGCATTCACAAAGTGTAACGACATTCTTCGTTTGTCGAAAGAGAGTCGGACCGAAATGCAGCGTGTTTGTTACTCATGTTTATTAGTGAAAACAAATAACGAAACTATACATGAAAATAACGAATAAATACAAAACAACAAAACGGAACGTGAAACCCATTACAGCCTGACTGGTGAAACTAACACAGAGACAGGAACAATCACCCACGAAATACAAAGCGAAACCCAGGCTACCTAAATACGGTTCCCAATCAGAGACAACGAGAATCACCTGACTCTGATTGAGAACCGCCTCAGGCAGCCAAACCTATGAAACACACACCCCTAATCAGCTACAATCCCAATAACTAAAAAAAAACACTAAACAAACAACAATAAACCCATTTCACACCCTGGCCTGACCAACTAATTAACTAAAACACAAAATACTAAGACCAAGGCGTGACAGAACCACCCCCCTAAGGTGCGGACCCCCGAACGCACCTCAAAACCATAGGGAGGGTCCGGGTGGGCGTCTGTCCATGGTGGCGGTTCCTGCACCGGACGTGGACCCCACTTCATAAATGTCATTGTTCCTCCCCTTCGCGTCCTGGGATGATCCACCCTCGCCGCCAACCATGGCCGAATAGTCCTCACCCAGAACCCTACATAACAGAGGAGCAGCTCGTGACTGAGGGGCAGCTCGGGACTGAGACAGCTCGGGACTGAGGGGCAGCTCGGGACTGAGGGGCAGCTCGGGACTGAGGGGCAGCTCGGGACTGAGAGGCAGCTCGGGACTGAGAGGCAGCCCGGGACCGAGAAGAAGCCCAGTACCGAGATGAAGCCCAGCCAGGCAGTTGAATCCGGCAGATCCTGGTTGACTGGCGGATCCTGGCTGACTATCAGATCTGGCAGATCCTGGCTGACTGGCGTATCCTGGCTGACCGGCGGATCCTGGCTGACTGGCAGATCCTGGCCGACTGGCGGATCCTGGCTGACTGGCAGATCCTGGCCGACTGGCGGATCCTGGCTGACTAGCAGATCTGGCAGATCCTGGCTGACTGGCGGATCTGGAAGAGTCTGGTGACTGGCAGATCTGGAAGAGTCTGGTTGCAGATCTGGAAGAGTCTGGTTGACTGGCAGATCTGGAAGAGTCTGGCTGACTGGCAGATCTGGCTGAGATCTGGAAGAGTCTGGCTGACTGGCAGATCTAGAAGAGTCTGACTGACTGGCAGATCTGGAAGAGTCTGGCTGACTGGTAGATCCTGGCAGACTGACGGCTCTGGCTGCTTCATGCTGACTGACGGCTCTGGCTGCTCCATGCTGACTGGCGGCTCTGGCTGCTCCATGCAGACTGGCAGCTCCTTGCAGACTGGCAGCTCTGGCTGCTCTAAGCAGACTGACAGCTCTGGCTGCCCCATGCAGACTGGCAGCTCTGGCTGCT
Source organism: Oncorhynchus masou masou (assembly GCF_036934945.1). Classification (NCBI taxonomy): domain Eukaryota; kingdom Metazoa; phylum Chordata; class Actinopteri; order Salmoniformes; family Salmonidae; genus Oncorhynchus; species Oncorhynchus masou. Next base: position 34,965,874 of record NC_088239.1, on the reverse strand, counting down.
CTATGCAGACTGACAGCTCTGGCTGCCCCATGCAGACTGGCAGCTCTGGCTGCTCTATGCAGACTGACAGCTCTGGCTGCTCCATGCAAACTGGCAGCTCTAGCTGCTCCATGTAGACTGACAGCTCTGGCTGCTCTAAGCAGACTGACAGCTCTGGCTGCCCCATGCAGACTGTCAGCTCTGGCTGCTCTAAGCAGACTGACAGCTCTGGCTGCCCCATGCAGACTGTCAGCTCTGGCTGGTCTTTGCAGACTGACAGCTCTGGCTGCTCCATGCAAACTGGCAGTTCTAGCTGCTCCATACAGGCAGGAGGCTCCGGCAGCGCTGTAGAGGAGGAAGGCTCTAGAACCGCTGAACAGGCGGGAGACTCCGACAGCGCAGGAGAGGGAGAAAGCGCTGGCTGCGCTGAACAGGTGAGGCGCACTGAAGGCCTGATGCGTGGTGCTGGCACTGGTGGTATTTGGCCGAGGACACGCACAGGAAGCCTAGTGCAGGGAACTGCTACCGGAGGGCTGGGGTGTGGAGGTGGTACTGGATAGAGGACAGGCACAGGAAGCCTGGTGCGGGGAGCTACCATCGGAGGACTAGTGTGTGAAGGTGGCACAGGATGGACTGGACCGTGAAGGTGTACTGGAGAGCCTGAGAGCAGGACTGGCACAGGACGTGCAAGGCTAGGTAGGTACACAGGAGGCTTAGTGCGTGAGGCTGGCACATTTTTCACCAGCCGACTAACACGCACCTCAGGACTAGTATGGAGCGCTGACCCAGGTGCCATTAAATCCCCGACACGCTCCGTCGGACGAATATTGTACCTAAAGCACCAAACTAGCAACTCCCTCATTAATTTCTCCTCCAATTTCCCCATTAACTCCTTCACAGTCTCTGCTTCGCTCACCTCCAACACCGATTCTGGTCTCCTCCTTGGCTCTTCACGATAAACAGGGAGAGTTGGCTCAGGTCTGTCTCCTGACTCAGCCACTCCCCCTCTGAGCCCCCCCCCCAAGAAATTTTTGGGGCTTCGCTCTGCGCCGCCGTGTCTTTTTTTTCGACTCCATTCTCCTATAGCCCTCTTCGCACTGCTCCAGCGAATCCCAGGCGGGCTCCGGCACTCTCTCTGGGTCGGCCGCCCACCTGTCTATTTCTTCCCACGTCGTAATATCCATACTGTACTCCATTCTGGGCTGCTCCTGTTTCCATCCACGTCGCTGTGCTACCTCCTCATACCAGCGCCTTTCCGCTTCAGCCGCTTCTAGTTCCTCCTTAGGGCGGCGATATTCACCAGGCTGAGCCCAGGGTCCTTTTCCTTCCAGCTCCTGTTTCCTCTTCGCCTGCTGCACCTTTGGGCGGCTACACTCCCCTGGTTTAGCCCAGGGTCCTCTCCCGTCAAGGATTTCCTCCCATGTCCAGAAATCCTTAATACGCGGCTCTTCTTTGGGCTGCTCCTGCCTGTTGACACGGTGCTCGGTCCGTGTGTGGTGGGTGATTCTGTAACGACGTTCTTCGTTTGTCGAAAGAGAGTCGGACCGAAATGCAGCGTGTTTGTTACTCATGTCTATTAGTGAAAACAAATAACGAAACTATACATGAAAATAACGAATAAATACAAAACAACAAAACGGAACGTGAAACCTATTACAGCCTGACTGGTGAAACTAACACAGAGACAAGAACAATCACCCACGAAATACAAAGCGAAACACAGGCTACCTAAATACGGTTCCCAATCAGAGACACCGAGAATCACCTGACTCTGATTGAGAACCGCCTCAGGCAGCCAAACCTATGAAACACACACCCCTAATCAGCTACAATCCCAATAACTAAAAAATCCCACTAAATACAACAAACAATAAACCCATGTCACACCCTGGCCTGACCAACTAATTAACTAAAACACAAAATACTAAGACCAAGGAGTGACACAAAGAGCAGAAATAAAGATAATTCAAGGTTAGTGATTAATTTTATCTTCATCAGATGACACTCATAGGACTTCATGTTACACCAGTAGATTTGCTTGACCTTACTCATGGTTTCCTCATGAGTAAAGGTGGTGGAATTATTAGGGAATTAAGTCAAGGTCAAAATACGGCTTATCTGTACACACCTCCACACAACTTAATTTATTCTAGCTCCACCTCAAACGAATAGTAGCTGAATAGTGTGCTATTCTCATACTTAAGTTCAAGGTCAGAATATGCATAGAGAGAAAAGCGCATACAAATTGAATAAAGTTCAATTTACTCATGCTGAACTCCGGTCAGAATCTGGGCCAAAGTGCTGGTTCTATTACCAATGGAAGTTAGGATAGGTGATATCTGACAAACAAACATATACTATGTTGAAGTTTGAACAGGTCAGACTATACATACCTAATTCTGGTCTTCCCATCAACGACCGTTCGTGAGCAGGCAAGAGGTGAGCCTGGAGGTAAGGTCTTCGCCAGTGCCCCATAGATAGGCATGGCAGCGTAGATCTGCTCCTGGCCCCTCATCAAAGACACTGGTCAGGCACACACGCACGCACACACAGACACAAAGTGCATTGATTACAATGTTGGTTATTAACCTGGTGGAACCAGCCTGATTGCTGGGCTCACCTATCTATTTAAATTCAGATATCATAACATGTGAAGGGAAACAGAATGGTGAACACAGAGATGTGGCTGGTTCCAACAGGATAGGTTACGCCCTTCACATTATATGCATCTAAGAAGTAGAAAATAAGCAACACATTTTGTTAGTTTACAGAAATTGTTTCACAATTGGGTTATCAAATGTATCAAAGTAATGAAGTGGGTTACCTTCTGTATTTGTACAAATGAGCCTGTGAAAGCTACTGACCATATGAAGGTTGCTGGCCGGATACTTGTCAACATAGGCTGCTGATGAGGGCCTAGTTTGACTTCTCTATGTTTGGATGTACACTGGATGTACACTGTACACGTCTCTTTAATAACTGGAGCAGGGAATCTTATGAGGTGGCGTTGACTGGGAATGCCTGTGGCAGGTTGATATAATAGACAGCCAAGTGGTAAATTATATTTTGGACAAAGGTTTTTGCTAATGCACGTCACAACCAAAATTCCTGCATTATTTGTATCTGCTTGGTTGTGGAATTAGCCTACTAGTTTATTAAGCCGGATATTTTTTTACACAACTTTTCATATAATACAAATTGCCTGTCGTTGTTGATGCTGTCCGAGTCATCAGGGAAGTAACTCAGGTCACTATCAGAGGCCTCATGATAGCTTGTCCTTTTCTTAGGAGTCTTGGGAGACTCTGGCAACAACAGACGTGTCACAATGGTACTTGTGTCCATGACACTTTTATTAGGATGTTTTGCCTGACAAACTGTGAAAATAGCAAGTGAATGAAATTATTTTTGGAGGTTGCAATCACATTGCTGGACATGCTATGATTCCCACCATTGCTCCTTGTAGTAGGTCACGGCATCTGTTCATGACCAGAAGATTAGTCTGGCACCCAATGGAGCACTTTGTCTAGGTGCACAACTTTCACTGGGGACGGGAGGGACATATCCCCCATACATTTTGAAATGGCATTTTTGTCCCTCTGACAGTTTTATTATTGGAATGTGATCCAAAACAAGGCAACGGTGTGTGGACGCCTCCGATCTGTTGGGTAGGCTGTTTGGAGTGTTAGTCCGACTGGATAAATAAAACAACAAAACAAATAATATGTCCCCCCCACTTCTAAAATTAAATTTGCGCCCACTGACTTTGTCTAACAGAAAATCGGGGTCAACAATTGTCATCATCCATCAATTATAAACATAGCTTGAGAAATTATGTAATCTCATTTGGAAGCAAATTCTATGTTTTATAGACGTAGACTGACTGGCTCCAGATTGGATTCAGGCTGGTGACGCTACAAACAACTGTGCCTTTTTCTGCTATGGCCCTGGGCGGATTTGAGTTTGTTTCTGCTAGTTAAAACTTCTTAAGGCTAGGGGGCAGTATTCGGAGGTTCGGATGACTGACGTGCCCAAAGTAAACTGCCTGATACTCAGGCCCAGAGCCTAGGAAATGCATATAATTGGTAGCATTGGATAGAACTCACTCTGAAGTTTCTAATACTGTTAAACCTATGTCTGTGAGTATAACAGAACAGATATGGCGGGCAAAAACCAGAGGAGAATCCATCCGGAATTCCTCCCAGATTCCAGTTCCTATGACTTCCACTAGATGGCCACATTCTTTAGAAAGGGTTTCAGGCTTGTTTTCTGAAAAATCGATTAGCAGTTGTAGTTTTTCAAGGTGGTTCTCATTTGGACTGTAGTCTTGTGGCGCACGTGGATGAGGGCTTGCACCTCGTTATTTATCTCTGGTATTGAACATACTACATTCCGTCTTAAATTGTATTGTTTATTTACATATTAAGGTACCTGGCGATTGATTAGAAACATTGTTTGACTTGTTTGGACGAAGTTTATTGGTAACTTCTCGGATTCCTTTGTCTGCACGTTGAACGAGTGGATTACTGAGTCAAACGAGCCAACTAAACTGACCTTTTTGGGATATAAAGATCTGGGACCAAAGATTGCAAACAGAGGAAGATCTTCAAAGGTAAGTGATTTATTTTAACGGTATTTCAGATTTTTGTGATGCCTCTGCTGCTTTGGAAACTGTTTTTAATGCTGGTGTATGCGGGGCGCTGTCCTCAGATAATCGCATGGTATGCTTTCACCATAAAGCCTTTTTGAAATCTGACAAAGCGTTTGGATTAACAAGAAGTTAACCTCTTGAAGTTAGGGGGCACTATTTTTATGTTTGGAAAAATAACATTCCCAAAGTAAATGGGCTATTTCTCATGACCAGATGCTAAAATATGCATATAATTGACAGATTAGATTGACAGATTATGATAGAAAACACTCTAAAGTTTCCAAAACTGTAGAAATATTGTCTGTGGGTGTAACAGAACTGATATTTTAGGCAGAAGAGCCTCTTATTTTGAAACCTCTGTGTTCCCATGCGTGCCTGTCCTCCATTTAAAGGGATATCAACCAGATTCCTTTTCTGTGGCTTCCCTAAGGTGTCAATAGTCTTTAGACATAGTTTCAGTATTTTATTTTGAAAAATGAGCATGAAGGATCACATTGCGTAAGTGCAGAGGTGGGGGCTCTCAGTGAGTTGGTGCGCAATTGAGTGAAGCGGCCATTGTTCCTTCCGCTGTTATGGAAAAAGCTACACACTCGGTTGATATATTATCGAATATATATTTTAAAAACTAGCTGAGGAATGATTATAAAAAATCGTTGACATGTTTCTGTGGCCATTATGAAGACTTTTGGAATTTCCGTCTGCGTTGGCGTTGTCGTGACCGCTCTTTCCTGTGGATTCCTGAACATAACGCGACAAACAAACGTTGGTATTTTCTCTGCGCTCTGCAATTTCACCGGATGTTGTCGGTGGGTCGCTAGCGTCCAACTTAGCCCAAAGAGGTTTTTAACCTCTTGAAACTCCCCATCCCGGATCCGGGATTGTGACCAAGCCTCAGGCTCATTAGCATAACGCAACGTTAACGATTTCTGAAAATCGCAAATAAAATTAAAATAATGCGTTTGCTCTCAAGCTTAGCCTTTTCTTAACAACACTGTCATCTCAGATTTTCAAAATATGCTTTTGAACCATAGAAATTGACTAATTTGTGTAAGAGTATGCAAACATGTTAGCATAGCATTTTGTGTAGCATGTAGCACGCAACATTTTCACAAAAGCCAGATAACCAAATAAATAAAATCATTTACCTTTGAAGAGCTTCTGATGTTTTCAATGAGGAGACTCAGCCACATACCAAATGCGCAGTGTTTCCTGAAAGTCTCTGTGTGTAGGAGAAATCATTCCGTTTTCTACATTGCGCCTGGCTACCGAAACGAACCGAAATGCAGTCACCTACAACGTGAAACTTTTTTGGATTAACTACATAATATCGAAGCCAGAAACATGGCAAACGTTGTTTGGAATCAATCCTCAAGGTGTTTTTTCACATATCTCTTCATTGACATGCAGTTCGTGGAAAATTGCTTCTCTCTCTGTGCCCCATGGAAAAATACTGGCAGGTGAATTTTGCGCACCAATTTGTCAGGACACCGGGCGGACACGTGGTAAATGTGGTCTCTTTATGGTCAATCTTCCAACGATCTGCCTACAAATACGTCACAATGCTGCAGACACCTTTTGAAACGACAGAAAGGGCAGACTCATTCCTCTTGCGTTCACAGCCATATAAGGAGATCATGAAAGACAGAGCCTCAAAAATCCTTGTCATTTCCTGGATGCCAAGTCATCTTGGTTTTGCCTGAAGCTCACGTTAAAGGGCACGCACAGAGAAGATATTTGTATTTCTGGACACGTCAGAGTGTTTTCTTTCGAACAGTAGCAATTATATGCATAGTCGAGCATCTTTTTGTGACAAAATATCTTGTTTAAAACGGGAACGTTTTTCTTCCAAAAATGAAATAGCGCCACCATAAGTGTAAGAGGTTAATACACTGTTGTTGTCAGACATGAGTTAACTAGTACCACCATAGCTGCATCCAATATTTATTTGTGACTATTTAGGCTATTTCGTCTCAATTGCACCTACTTACAGTGGCATGACAATACGATGGCATTGCTAAAGTAGGAAAATATCTAGTAGGAAAATACTTTTCCATATTATGATGTTGCCATGTTGCCATTACTGTTACCAGCTGTTACCAAGGGCTTGTAAAGTAAGCCTTTCACAGTAAGGTCTAAACATGTTGTATTCGGCACATGTTGTCTTTGAAGATCCATGCATTGGATTGCAATGTTGGTGCCGTAAAATAATTCAGTCCAGTTTAATGAATTACAGTGTAGGCTAATCCAAGTGTAGGCTGCGACACAATGTAAGTGGAGAAGGTCAGTGGCTGATGGTCAGTGGCAGATCAAAATAGTGGCACGATGTCTCTGGGTGAACAGAGGAGTTTTCCATGCTGTTATTCAAGGTCCTTTATTTACTCTGTTTGTAATGAGCACAGGAAACTTGCATTTTGGCTTCTGCTCAGATGGATGAAGCCAGTGAATAGGGTTGGAAAGCCCTGTTATGAAATATGCATAAAATTCATCCTCCAATTGCAACATTTTCCTATGCCCTCACATATTGTCTTTTGAAAATGTAATATTTTTAATGCCCTCAAACACCAAGTTAGGCATACTTAATTTCTAAATATGTCATCATCTCTGTCAATCGTTAATAATAATTATTCACGGTTTATCGGTGAAACTGCATCTGCATGCAAATCATTTGATTGATCTCAGTCAATTTCATTTTGATCTTCTTGAATTACTCGTTCGTGAGTGAATTAGAGCAGATGATGTAAGCAAACTATTTGTCACGCCCTGACCTGAGATATCTCAGGTCAGGGTCTGAATAGGGTGGATACGCTAGTTTTTGTATTGTCTAGGCGTTTTGTATTGTCTAGGGTTTTTGTATGTCTGAAGTTTTGTAGGTCTAGGTATTTGTATGTTTATGGTGGCCTGATATGGTTCTCAATCAGAGGCAGCTATTTATCGTTGTCTCTGATTGGGGATCATATTTAAGTAGCCATTTCCCTCTGGTGTTTTGTGGATTCTTGTCTATGTGTAGTTACCTGTCAACACTCGGTTGTATAGCTTCACGTTTCATTTTGTTATTTTGTTGATTTATTCGGTGTTCATTCAGTAAATACAAGAATGTACGCATACCACGCTGCGCCTTGGTCTGATTGTGAGCGCTGCAGAGCGGGCGTGCTGAGGTGCGTGTCATCAGCCCGGTGTCACCTGTACCGGTCCCACGCATCAGGTCTCCAGTGCTCCTCCACAGTCCAGTACGACCTGTGCCCCCTCTCCACACTCGCCCTGAGGTTTGTGTCATCAGCCCGATGCCACCTGTACCGGTCCCACGCATCAGGTCTCCAGTGCGCCTCCACAGTCCAGTACGACCTGTGCCTCCTTTCTACACTCGCCCTGAGGTGCGTGTCATGAGCCGGGAACTACCTGTACCGGTCCCACGCACCAGGTCTCCAGTGCGCCTCCAGAGTCCAGTACGTCCTGTACCTGCTCCTCACACACGCCTTGAGGTGTGTGTTTTCAGCCCGGTGCCACCTGTACCAGTCCCACGCACCAGGCCTCCAGTGCACCTCCACAGTTCATAGTCCAGAGCTTCCGGGAACAATACCCAGTGTAGAGCTTCCGGCAACGGTTCATAGTCTAGAGCTTCCGCCAACGTTTCACAGTCCGAAACCTCCAATGACGGGCCACAGTCCAGAACCTCCAACGACGAGCCACAGTCCGGAACCTCCAACGACGGGCCACAGTCTGGAACCTCCAACGACGGTCCACAGTCCCGAACCTCCAACAACGGTTCCCAGTCCTGGGCCTCCGGCGATGATCTGCAGTCCAGAGCCTCCGGCGATGATCCACGGTCTGGTTCTACAAAGGCGGAGGGATCAGCGTAAAGGGGGGGGGGCGTCCATAACCAGAGCTGACACCAAGGGTAGATGCCCACCCAGACCCTCCCCTATAGGTTCAGGTTTGTGGCCGGGAGTCCGCACCTTTGGGAGGAGTACTGTCACGCCCTGACCTGAGATATCTCTGTTTTCTTTATATTTTGGTTAGGTCAGGGTGTGACTAGGGTGGATACGTTAGTTTTTGTATTGCTTAAGGGTTTTGAATTGTCTAGGGTTTTTGTATGTCTAGGTTTTGTAGGTCTAGGTATTTGTATGTTTATGGTGGCCTGATATCATTCCCAATCAGAGGCAGCTGTTTATTGTTGTCTCTGATTGGGGATCATATTCAGGTAGCCATTTCCCTCTGGTGTTTCTGGGTTCTTGTCTATGTGTAGTTGCTTGTCAGCACTCGGTTGTATAGCACTCGGTTGTATAGCTTTTTTTGTTATTTTGTTGGTTCATTTGGTGTTCATTCAGTAAATAAAATAATGTACACATACTACGCTGTGCGTTGGTCCAATTCATACGACGAACGTGACACTATTAGCTTTTCTGGTATTTTTTTTCAATCATTAGCTCCTCAGTCCAGTGTTCTTTCGCCCATCTTAATTTTTTCTTTCCATTGGCTTGTCTGAGATATGGCTTTTTCTTTGCAACTCTGCCTAGAAGGCCAGCATCCCGGCGTCGCCTCTTCACTGTTGACATTGAGACTGGTGTTTTGCGGGTACTATTTAATGAAGCTGCCAGTTGAGAACTTGTGAGGCGTCTGTTTCTCAAACTAGACACTCTACTGTACACCTCCTCTTGCTCAGTTGTGCACACTACAATAGTCATTTACAACATTAACAATGTTTACACTGTTTTTCTGATCAATTTGATGTTATTTTAATGGACCAAAAATTTGCTTTTCTTTCAAAAACAAGGACATTTCTAAGTGACACCAAACTTTTGAACGGTAGTGTACCTCTAGTCTGCTGTAGCCTACATATTTATTTGGTTTGTCATTCTATCATTTGTCATGGATTTTTTTGTAGTAATTAAATATAATAGATTTAGAATGAATCAGAATAGATTTTCTGTGTATTCTCAAATTGAAAAAAGCGCTGCTCTCTCACACTCCCCCAGCATTACACAACTGATTACTTGTGAAGCTAAGCCAGCTGCACTGCGCTATTTCATCAATAAAAAAATATTCCCTGAAATATCTGTTGACTCTGTGGAAGTCTTATTACTAAACAGGTTTCATGCATAGCTTTTATTTTGAGCAATAAATAAAATGACCCATTTGGGACATATTCCTAGATTCTCTGCTGTGTTTACTGCTGTGCCATGAATTGTTGACAAATCCATAGGCATCTGGGTCAGGGACTCTATCTACCCTCCATCTGCTGACAAGTTTATCAGGGTAGGTCGACCCATACTCTGGACACAGGGCTTTCAAAATCACTGATGCACTGATGTGATTTGACATTTACAGACACTCATACATACAGTTCATTCGGAAGGTATTCAGACCACTTTACTTTTTTCACAATTTGTTATGTTACAGCCTTATTCTAAAATTGATAACATTGTTTTTCCATCATCAATCTACACACAATACCCCGTGATGACCCAAAAAATTTGGTTTTCAGACATTTTTGCGAAATTATAATTAAAAATAGACTGAAATATCACATTTACATAAGTATTCAGACGCTTTACTCAGTACTTTGTTGAAGCACCTTTGTCATTGCTTACAACCTTCAGTCTTCTTGGGTATGAAGCTACAAGCTTGCCACACATGTATTAGGGGAGTTTCTCCCATTCTTCTCTGCAGATCATCTCAAACTCTGTTAGGTTGGATGGGGAGTGTTGCTGCATAGCTATTTTCAGGTCTCTCCAGAGATGTTAGATCGGGTTCAAGTCCGGGCTCTGGCTAGGCCACTCAAGGACATTAAGAGACTTGTACGAAAGCCACTCCTGCATTGTCTTGGCTGTGTGCTTAGGTTTGTTGTCCTGTTGGAAGGTGATCCGTCATCCCAGTCTGAGGTCCGGAGCGCTCTGGAGCAGGATTTCACCAAAAAACCCTCTGTAGATATGGTGCCAGGCTGTAGATATGGTTTCCTCCAGACTTGAAGCTTGGTATTCAGGTCAATGATTTCAATCTTGGTTGTATCAGACCAGATAATCTTGTTTTTCATGGTCTGAGTCCTTTAGGTGCCTTTTGGCAAACCCCAAGCTTGCTCTCATGTGTCTCTTACTGAGGAGTGGCTTAAGTCTGGCCAATCTATCATAAATACCTGATCGGTGGAGTGCTGCAGGGATGCAGAAGGTTCTCCCATCTCCACAGAGTAACTCTGGAGCTTTGTCAGAGAGACCCTCGGGTTTTGGTTACCTCCCTGACCAAGGCTCTTCTCCCCGATTGCTCATTTTTGGCCGGGCAGCCAGCTCTAGGACTTGGTGGTTCCAAACATTTTACATTTAAGAATGATGGAGGTCACTGTGTTATTGGGGACCTTCAATGCTGCATAAATGTTTGAATGTTTGAATATACCACAGGGAGACTCTAATCAAGGTGTAGAAACAGCTCAAGGATGATCAATGGCAACAGGATACACCTGAGCTCAATTTTGATTCTCATAGAAAAGGGTCTGAATACTTATGTAAATAATGTATTTCTTTTTTTATATATAAATTTGCAAAACTTTATAAAAACATGTTTTTGCTTTGTCATTATGAAGTATTGTGTGTAGATTGATGAGGAAAAACATTTTGTGACCTCCATCATTCTTAAAACATTTTAGAATAAGGCTGTAACTTAACAAAATGTGGAAAAAGTCAAGGGGTCTGAATACTTTGCGAATGCACTGTATATATCGTCCTTGCCATCGATGGTGACGTTCTTTCTCCCCTCAGCGAATGTAAAATATATAGTATGTTCCCAATCAGACAGTGATGTTAATCCACATTTATCCATATAATATACATGGCTATTCCCACTGTCAGTCGCAGGGATAATTCACAGATTAGATATCACGTATGATCTTCTACGTGACGCCCCAAATTAAAGAACTGCATCCCAAATGGAACCCTATTCCATATATAGGGAACTACTTTTGAGTGGGCTCTGGGCAAAACAAGCGCATCCATTATATGGGGAATAGCGTGCCATTTGGAATGCACTCAATATACATTATGTATTGACCAAGACACCTTACACCATGTGGAAATGTTCCTGCAATACAAAGGAATTTCTATGTAATCATACACCTGCATTCGTATGTTCAGGGAAAAATCCAGTCAGGATGGATAGTAGATAATTGTGTGTCCAAAAATAATAAATGTGTAAGCCTCTGCTCTGTCTACAAACATGAAAACAAATCAATTTCTCATAAATAATACAACCATACCACAGCAAACAATACCTAACATCCTCTACAGACACTCATTCTCTGTCAATCTGATTGAGATGTCATCCTTTTAGATGTGACTTTTTCTTCTGTTCTAGTTTTCCACGGGAACAATTTTCTGTGGCATTAGCACTCAGATCATTTCAGTAGGCGTATGTAGGTGTGCCGGGCTGCTGGCGCCCACCAAAAGTCCAACAAATCCAATATCCTCCTATTACGCTATTAATGCACTGGCATCACCACTGTGTTAAAAAAAGTCAGGACTGGCACGCACTCATAAATATCATAATTATTTCTGCAAGGATAATATATGTGTCCATTGCCCTACCTTATGCCCTCTACACAAAAGCATTTTCTGTCAAGCTGATCTTTTGGATTTGACTTTTTTTTTTTTTACATTTTTGGGGTTTCTATGTCAGGAACAATATCTGTGGAATTAGTGCTCGGATAATCTCATCTCAGTAGTATCTGTATAGGACTGATCAAAAGTAGTGCACTATATAGGGAATAGGATGCCATTCTCTGTATCATTGGCAACAACAGAGGAAAGGGCATCCAACTCCGAAAAACTATGCTATTTATGCAGTGCCACTGGCAACATCACTGAGTTAAAAAGCAGGACTGCCTTCCATGCACTCGTGATCATTATTCTAGCTGAGATAATATATGTGTCCTTTGCCCTTTTACTTAACAGGGAGATAATATTATGCTTGACTTTATTGGATCATGAATTTCCAGCTCTAATTGTGCATGTCCTTTTTTAATTAGTACCGTTAATACTACAGTCAGGTGCAGGTAGTCTAAAGGTTAGACTGTTGGGCCACTAACCAAAAGGTTGCAGGTTGGAACACCCGGCGACAAGGTGAAAAATATGCCGATGCTCCCTTGAGAAAGGCACTTACCCTTAATTTTCTTCAGTGGCGCTGCACTACTAATGGATGACCCTGTAAGAACAACACATTTCCCAGCATAAAGCATATTTTGGGTTTGTTGATATGACACTCTTTTCTAATGTAAAGAGCACAGTGGAGTTGGCAGTTGGTTTTACTTTGAGGGCTAAAATGCATACCAAATGGCACCGTTTTCTGTAGTGCACTACTTTTGACCAAAGCCCTATGGGGCCCTGGTCAAAAGTAGCACACTATATAGGGAATATGGTGCCATTTGAGATGCTCTCTGAGGCATCCAAAGTCGTATCTGTAGCCACATTGTAACGTGGGGGATTTAACAATAATTACAGCACCTTTTTTTTTACACGCGAGGTGAGGTCCTCTATGACTAATCTAAAATACACAGGTTCTTTAAATCAGAGAGTGGGGCATGGGAATACCAGTCAGATGTCATACAAAAATATAGGTTATATTTTTTTGTAACTGGAGCAACTCAATGACAGCTTGTTCTCAGAAATGTCCTTGGCTTTGTGTTGAATACTTTGTGTCAACAGACAAAGGTTGCAGCTCATTATCACCACTCTACTTCATTACAGACAAAATATTCAATCTCAGGAAGCTTAAAAAAATGGTATGGTTTCTGACTCCACAATCATTAAAATACATAGGGAGGCGTGCCATGGGAGAAAGGGAATGGGCAGAAGTGGCTTGGAGCAAGTTACAGCATAAACATACTAACAAGTTATTATCAATTTGGTGTAGGCCACGGTCGCCGCACCCATCCTCCCTGGGCACAACAGTCTGCACATAGTATGGGAATCCCATAAATAACAGAAAATACATAGCTTTTATAGACAGCCACACCCTTAATTAACATTTAGACACACTTGCGGCTGGCAAAGGCATGAGGTCGCTTTCACAATACTTCAATGGTTCTACCCCGTTACATCATTGACTGGGATATAGACATACAAAGGGTGTACAAAACATTATGAACACTTGCTCTTTACATGACATAGACTGCCCATGTGAATCCAGGTGAAAGCTATGATCCCTTATTGATGCCAATTGTTAAATCCAGTTCAATCAGTGAAGATGAAGGGGAGGAGACCGGTTTAAAGAATATTTGTTAAGCCTTGAGACAATTGAGACATGTATTGTATATGTGTGCCATTCAGATGGTGAATGGGCAAGACAAAAGATTGAAGTGCCATTGAACAGGGTATGGTAGTAGGTGGCAGGCGCACCGGTTTGTGTAAAGAACTGCAAAGCTGCTGTTTTTTTACTGAGTAACAGTTCCCTGTGTGTATCAAGAATGATTCACCACCCAGAGGACAGGCATCATGCCAACTTGATAGAACTGTTGGAGTCAACATGGGCCAGCATCCCTGTGTAAATATTTCGACACCTTGGAGAGTCCATGCCCAGACAAATTGAGGCTGTTCTGAGGGAAAGGGGGGGATGTGCAACTCAATATTGGGAAGATACTCTTAATGTTTTGTACGCTCTGTAGTTCAGATCTTAGCTATGTGACATCTCTGTCATTTGTGGGCTGAAATCCAGAAGCATAGGGCTCACACAGATCAGGTTGAATCTACTGTAATGTATGGCAGACATACTGTACAGAACCACACAGTTCAGATTCAAGCTACATACTGTCATGACGTTGGCCTGTGGGTAGGTTTATGACCCCCCATAAATACTTTTCTCCCTTCCCTCTCTCTCTTGACACTACAGAAATACTCTTGAAGAGCCTTTGTTAAACATATGTAGTCTGGGAACATCAAAAGGTGGGGGAAAGGAACCATATTATGGTAATCCAACCAGTTGAGAATATGAGTTGGTACTTAATGAATATGATGTCAGTTCGGTTTTCATCTGCGACATTCTTATTAATGATATGATGACATAAACTGTATCTTGGAAAGTCTACACATTATAGTTATCAGATTCACGTGGAATTGTTGTGCAATTTAAATGTTTAAATATGAAACTATTTGTGAAAAGATTCTATGTAATTTTTGTTTCCAAATGAGAGAATTGGGTTTTCATAAGGTTAAAGCTTTGCTCACTCAGTGGCCCGCCCATGTGAACAGACATGGGTTGTAAACTATGAAACACACCCTTCTCTCTCTCCATTGTATAAGCCCTTTACGAAAATATAACTTCCTGTTCCGATGACATTAGGGCGACAGTCCTATGTTGAAAGTGTTCAGGCAATAAGCTGTTCCAGGGACATGAGGACTTCCGGTCCCCGCGTTGAAAGGACAAAGATCACCTAAAGAACTAAGCCAACCTCAGCGTGAGCTCTGTTTGAACGACAAGGACCTAACGGAATTAGCATCGAATTTCAATGTGAAGGTGACGACCTATACACATCGAAAGGATGAATGTTGACTATACCAGCCAGAATATAGCATGAGCTAAAAGTATGGCAACTTGGTATGAACTTTGAACTCTTATTCAGTCCAAAAGTGATACCTCCTAGCCGTTGAGTTGTCAGCGGTCACTGTAAACGTTGGCTAGGAAAAAATGGACAAAGGGTCTGTTTTACCAAACAACGACGTTACTACAACATATCCAGTATACCACCAGAGACACTCTTCAAAGGACAAGTAAGATCTCTGTTGGGCAACATGGCCAGCATCTACGACCAACCTAACGAAGCGCAGCTCAGAGTAAATATTTATTACATTCTCCTTTTTCAAATGGGCGGTAATTTAGAATGCATAAGATACTGTATTTACGATAGCATAGCTTCTCCCTTTGTTCCTCAGTCTTCCCGCTCTTTCACTCAAACCCAACCTCCTTTCCTTTGTGTAACCAGCCGTCATGTCGGCTCTGTCCACCAGGGACGTTTTCTGTATGACATAATTTGCATTCTGTGTATATGT
This sequence comes from Oncorhynchus masou masou, assembly GCF_036934945.1. NCBI lineage: Eukaryota > Metazoa > Chordata > Actinopteri > Salmoniformes > Salmonidae > Oncorhynchus > Oncorhynchus masou. The sequence goes on along the minus strand of NC_088239.1, from coordinate 34,950,223 downwards.
AATTCTGTGATTAGTTCGGTATTTTGTATATAAATAATTAAACCCAATTTTGTATTGCTGATTCAACTTGTTAGCCAGTGGTCGTGAATATTTACCACTTTCAGATGAGACTAAACAAGGTGATGATTAAGTATTGACGTAAGAGATTACCAGGTCTTTAAGAGTTTATTCAGAAGATTGACATGTATTTATTCTACCAGGTACATTGACTGAGAACACATTCTCATTTACTGCAATGACCTGGGGAATAGTTACAGGGGAGAGGAGGGGGATGAATGAGCCGATTGTAAACTGGGGATGGTTAGGTGACCATGATGGTGTGAAGGACAGCTTGGGAATTTAGCCAGAACACCAGGATTAACACCCCTACTCCTACAATAAGTGCCATGGGATCATTAATGACCTCAGAGAGTCAGGACACCGGTCTAACGTCCCATCCGAAAGACAGCACCCTACACAGGCCAATCACTGCCCTGGGGCATTGCGATATTTATTTTTTTAGACCAGAGGAAAGAGTGCCTCCTACTGGCCCTCCAACACCACTTCCAGCAGCATCTGGTCTCCCATCCAGGGACTGACCAGGACCAAACCTGCTGAGCTTCAGAAGCAAGCCAGCAGTGGGATGTTGCTGGCATAAAGATAACAGCTCTATAAACATTATTTCATTCCCAAATACTTCAGAAACTATTCATACACCTTAAGGTTTTCCAGATTTTGTGTTACAGCCTCAATTAATAATGTAATAAATTCCTCCAAAATTCTCACCCATCTACACACAATACCCTGCCGTGTCGTTGACTATCTGAGAAGGATTGGAGGACCAAAATGCGGCATCGTATGTTTTCATGATGAATATTTAATAAAAGAAAGCACTGAACACTGAACACAAACTATACAAAAACAGTAAACAAATAACCACCGTGAAGCTATAAATGAGACCTGTGCTGACACAAGCAACTAACATAGACAATCACCCACAAACAAATAGTGAAACCCAGGCTACCTAAGTATGATTCTCAATCAGAGACAACTAATGACACCTGCCTCTGAGAACCATACTAGGCCGAAACATAGAAATCTCAAAATCATAGAAAAACAAACATAGACTGCCCACCCCAATTCAAGCCCTGACCATACTAAATAATGACAAAAAAACAGAAATAAAGGTCAGAACGTGACACTATCATTAAATGTGAAGTCTTTTATTTTATCAAATCAATTCTCTTTTTGTAAGTATTACTACGTGATTAAACTAATCAAGTACACTTTAATAACTAGGAAGTTGGGGCACCACGGGAAAATGTTTATAGAGTCTCTATTTCCCGAATGTACTTTTGAGATATTTTCATATCTTATCGAGTACAGTCTTGGATTAATGTATTATTATTACCTCATCAGTTTACATTACTGAACGTTGCAATTCCTTGAATATCTGCACGAACCCTAGCCTAAATCATGAATCAGCAATACATTTTTTTTGTAATTATTTATTTACTAACTAACTAACAGAATTACATAATCACACACACAATTAGTTATACATGGGTTACTACATTATACAAAGAAAAAGTCCCTAACGGATGAAACCGATATGACGGCTTGGTAGACAAAGTAAAAAGGGATGGGGACCGCTCGAGAGCGGGAGACTCATAGCTGATAACTACACTCATAGCAAGTGCTAATACTTTGAATATGAACAAACGCTCATTCAAAAAGAACTTGCAATTGACATATTTATGAGTGTATGTCTTGTTGTCTCTCTCTGTGGTCGCTGGTCCATCTGCTGGAGAGAGTTGACAGAAAAGTCTCTGTTTGCGTTCCTAATGGATACGTCAGGTGTAACCAGGTTGTCGCATAGAGTAGATGTGTCGGCGGCTGTCGGAATTCCAGCTGCAGACTGAAAAGGCCTCATCGAAGATTGCTCCTTCTGTGGCAATGTTTTAAAGTTTAACCATTTCTAGCCGTGTAGATTTTCAAGCCGATTTAAGTCAAAACTGTAACTAGGCCACTCAGGAACATTCAATGATGTCTAGGTAAGCAACTAAAGTGTATATTCGGCCTTGTGTTTTAAGTTATTGTACTGCTGAACGGTGAATTTGTCTCCCAGTGTCTGTTGGAAAGCAGACTGAACCAGGATTTTCTCTAGGATTTTCTCTAGGATTTTTCCTTTCCTTAGTTCTATTCTGTTTCTTTTAATCCCCCAAAAAACCATAGTCCTTGCATACCCATAACATGATGCAGTCACCACCATACTTGAAAATATGAAGAGTGACACTCAGCTATTTGTTGTGCTGGATGTTTTAGGACATAAAGTAAAACATTTTGCTACATTATTTGCAGTTTTACTTTAGTGCCTTATTGCAAACAGTGTGCATGTATTGATACATCATCAAAAGTGAATTAATATCTTAACCATGATCCAAGGGTTATTGTATATCTGATTTTATTATTTGTACCCATCTACCAATAGGTGCCCTTCTTTGCGAGGCATTGGTAAACCTCCCTGGTCTTTGTGTTTGAAAATGCGTTTGAATTTCACAGCTCGACTAAGGGACCTTACAGATAATTGTGTGTGTGTGGGGTACAGAGATGAAGTAGTCATTCAGAAATCATGTTAAACACTATTATTGCACACAGTGTGTCCATGCAACTTATTATGTGACTTGTTAAGCAAATTTTTACTCTTGAACTTATTTAGGCTTGAATACTTATTGAATAATTATTGACTGAAAACATTTCAGCTTTTCATTTTTTATTAATTTGTAAACATTCAAAAAACATAATTCCACTTTGACATTATGAGGTATTGTGTGTATACCAGAGACACAAAATCTCAATTGAATCAATTTTAAATTCAGGCTGTAACACAACAAAAGATGGAAAAAGTCAAGGGGTGTGAATCATTTCTGAAGGCACTGTATGTCAGATACTGCAGTGAGTGTAATTGTCTCCAATCACTGTAATTTGCTCAATATTAGGAGTTGAGAAATAATGTTGACATTAGAAAGAATATCAGATATTATCCTATTTTCTACTGTATGTAATTCAAAATATGGTTATTCTGTTGTTGCTCATATTCATAAAACATTTTTTTTTTAATATATGTATTTTTTCTCTGACTGTTTTATTTTATTTTACCCCCGGTTGGGTACTCGTGTTGTAGTGTATTGCAAGTATATAGGCTCACACCGTTTGTCAGACCTATAGAAAGGCCCCACAGTTCAGATTGAAGCTACTGTCGTGTATGCCAGACATATAGAGCCCCACAGTTCAGATTGAAGATGTATAGAGAAGCCACACATTTCAGATTGAAGAAGTACAGAGGCCCCACAGTTCTGATTTAAGCTACTGTAGTGTATGACAGGGCGGTCATGTTCATGTTTTAGCTGTTACACTTAGAGCCGCTTTGCTTTGTTAAAGAGATTAAATGCTGCCAGGCCTGCTTTTACTCTCTCCACTTCCCTCCACCTCCCTGCATCTCTCCACCTATCCTATTCAGCCCAGAGGAGAGGCAAAGCACACAGTCTCTCTTCTGTGATCTGTTCTGCACTGGGATGAGCTACAGTGAGAGTTTGTCTGCATCCTAAATGGCACCACATTCCGTATGGGCCCTTGTCAAAAGCAGTGCACTATATAGGGATATAGGGTGGCATTTGAGATGCAGATTTGTTAGTACCTGCAGATCCTTAGTACCTTCACTCTTCTCATTTACTGCCGGTCTGCCTGAGTACCTCCCAGACTTATTGATGAAGGACACGTCTTTTGATTGATATTTTGACCCCATCCTCCTCCTCCTCTATTTTGATTTTTGCTGTACTGTGGATGAATGTGATGATTGATATTGTGACCTCTGCCTCCCTCCTCTGATTTGGTTTCCCTGCTCTTTTTCTTTTCAACTATATCTATAGAGCGAATAGAGTCATGTTTTCCTCACATAATACCTCATTAGTGGCTGTGATAGGGACTGGGAAATGATAATGTAGATGTTCTAGACAGTCATTAGTGAGAAAGCAAGGAGGTGTGGGTGTGTGTGTTTGTGTGCGTACATGCACGCATGCCTTATGCTTTGAGGGTCCTTTATTTCCTGCGTGATACTCATAGGCTTATTTGAGCTAACCTGCTGACTGTGAGCACTTCAAAGGCCACAGGAAATGACTCTTATCGCTGTTGAAAGTCTTGTTATCACACCGTTAATTACAAATATATACATCTGATGTCATTACACCAACTTTAGCACCATCTTAATTAATAATTTAACTATGAAGCACGCAAGGACAGCACCACAGCAGCCTAAAGTACAACCGCCTGTAAATTGCTAGACAGAAATAATATAATAATCAATGACTGCATCTGAAATGGTACCCTTTTCACTATATATTGTAGTAAGTAAACTATGTTTGACCAGGGCCCATAGGGCTCTGTTCAAAAGTAGTGCACTTTATACGGAAGAGGGTGCCACATTAGATGCAGCCCTTGTGTTATCATGCTTTCCATAGTTTCATGCTATTGTTTACCTCAACCTTCAACAGGGAAAAAATAAGCTAAAACAATATGCCTACTGTATGTTGTGTTATTTTGTATCAAGGGAGAATTGGGTAGTATATTTATGGTGTCACTTGACTCATGAAGGTGGATAAGATATCTACCCAAAGAATATCTCTATACCATAGTGTGAAGAAATAAAACCTAGTACCATCTCCATTGGTAATACTTCACACATCATATCTCTTAATGTGAACACAAATCTCAAATCTCTGTTGTGTGTATACCATGTCTATCACCAACAAACAATACTTCACTGGCAGCGCTATTCCATCAAAAATAATGTTGTGGTGAACTAGTTGACACTTCCCTTCAGTTCATTGTACCTGCTTACCCCTTTCCATTCAGCTTGTCAAATCTGCAGAGGAAGCAACGATCACAGTGATGGATAAATTAATCTTGACATCATCGACTCATTCAACATCTTTCAGTCAATAAGTCAGTCATCCAGTCCCTCCTATTAGATAACTAAAGGAGTGTCTCCATACAGTTAAGTACGCTATATATACAAAAGTATGTGAGTGAGTGTATTCGGCTATTTCAGCCACATCCGTTGCTGACAGGTGTATAACCGAGCATACAGACAAACATTGGCAGTAGAATGGCCTTACTGAAGAGCTCAGTGACATTCAGCGTGGTAACGTCATAGGATGCCACCTTTCCAACAAGTCAGTTTGTCAAATTTCTGCCCTGCTAGAGCTGCCCTGGTCAACTGTTATTGTGAAGTGGAAACGTCTAGGATCAACAAAGGCTCAGTCGCAAAGTGGTAAGCCACAGAAGCCCACAAAACGGTCCCGCCGAGTTCTAAAGCGCATAGCGTGTAAAAATTGTCTGTCCTTGGTTGCAACACTCACTACCACCGGAATCAAAGTCAGCACAAGAACTGTTCGTTGGGAGCTTCAATGCCATGCATAATGCCAAGCATCGGCTGGAGTGGTGTAAAGCCTGACGCCGTTGGACTCTTTAGCAGTGGAAACGTGTTCTCTGGAGTGATGAATCACGCTTCACCATCTGGCAGCCTGACGGACAGGATACCTGGAAAACACTACCTGACCCAATGCATAGTGCCAACTGAAAAGTTTGGTGGAGGAAAAACAATTTGTTTTTCATGGTTCGGGCTAGGCCCCTTAGTTCCAGTGAAGTAAAATCTTAACGCTACAGCTTACAATGGCATTCTAGACGATTCGTTGCTTCCAACTTTGTGGCAACAGTTTGAGGAAGGCCCTTTTTCAGCATGACAATGCCCCCATGCACAAAGCGAAGTCCATACAGAAATGGTTTGTCTAGATCAGTGTGGAAGAACTTGACTGGCCTGCACAGAGCACTGACCTCAACCTCTGGCCTAATGGTGTGTGCCTCAAATGATACCCTTTTCTCTATACATGGTGTGCAAATCAAATGGCACACTTTTCTCTATACAGTTTACTACTTTTGTAGATTCCAGACCTGCCTGATCCTGCAAGATAGGTTCACTATACAGACACAGTGTATTCAGAAAGTATTCAGACCCTTTGACTTTTTGCACATTTTGATACATTACAGCCTTATTCTAAAATGGATTAAATAATTTTTTACCCTCATTCATCTACCCACAATTCCCCATATTTACACAGACAAAAAAAAAACTTTTTGAGGATTGTTTTGCTAATTTAGAAATGTTTTAAAACTAATACATTACATTTGCATAAGTATTCTGACCCTTTACTCAGTACTTTGTCAAAGTACCGATTACAGCTTCGAGCAATTACAGCTTCAAGTCTTTTTGGGTATGACACAAAAATTTGGCACATCTGTATTTTGGGAGTTTTTCCCATTCTTCTCTGCAGATCCCCTCAAACTCTGTCATGTTGGATGGGGAGTGTCGCTTCACAGCTATTTTCAGATCTCTCCAGAGATGTTAGATAAGGTTCAAGTCCAGGCTCTGGCTAGGTCACTCAAGGACATTCAAGTCCTGTTAGAAGGTGAACATTCACCCAGTCTGAGATCCTGAGTGCTCTGGAGAAGGTTTGCATCAAGGATCATCTATGTACTTTGCTCCGTTCATCTTTCCCTCAATACTGGCTAGTCTCCCAGTCTATGCCACTGAAAAGCATCCCCAAAACGTAATGCTGCCACCACCATGCTTCACCTTAGGGATGGTGCCAGGTTTCCTCCAGATGCGTCGCTTGGAATTCAGGCCAAAGAGTTCAATATTGTTTCCATCAGACCAGAGAATCTTGTTTATCATGGTCTGAGAGCGTTTTAGGTGCCTTTTGGCAAACACAAAGTGGTCTTTCATGTGCCTCTTACTGAGGAGTGGCTTACGTCTGGCCACTCTACCATAAAGATGTGATTTGTGGAGTGCTGCAGAGATGGTTGTCCTTCTGGAAGGTTCTCCAATCTCCACAGAGGAACTCTGGAGCTTTGTCAGAGTGACCATTGGGTTCCTGGTAACCTCCCTGATCAAGGCTTTGCTCCCTCGATTGCTCAGTTTTGCCAGGTGGCATGCTCTAGGAAGAATCTTGGTGGTTCGAAACTTCTTCAATTTAAGAATGATGGAGGCCACTGTGTTCTTAGGGAACTTCAATGCTGCAGAAATGTTTTTTTAACCTTCCCAAGATCTGTGCCTCGATCCTGTCTCAGAGCTCTACAGACAATTCATTCGACCTCATGGCTTGGTTTTTGTTTTGACATGCATTGTCAACTGTGGGATCTTATATAGACAGTTGTGTTCCTTTCCAAATCATGTCCAGTCAATTGAATTTACTCCAATCAAGTTATAGAAACATCTCAAGAATGGTCATTGGAAACAGGATGCACCTGGAGCTCAATTTCGAGTCTCATAGCAAAGGGTCTGAATATTTATGCAAATAAGGTATTTCAGCTTTTTATATTTCATATATTTGCACATAATGATGTCATTATGGGGTGTGTGTAGATAAATGATAATTTTTGTATTTAACCAATTTTAGAATAAGGCTGTAACATAACAAAATGTGGTAAAAGGGAAAAGTTCTGAATATAATTCACTGAATCAGTGTGGCCGAATGTCATTAATTTCAATGGGTACCATCCACAACGGAGTGGTATCGCAGCTCCCACTTGAGGTTATTAAAGGCTCCTTTACTAAATGGATGTATCATGGGTAGAAGTTTTCCAAACATCGCATCATCTTTAGTGCAGCCAGAGTCCTTCAACTGAAGAAAAAGTTACCAAACCACAATGAACAAGATGAAAATGTGTTTTTTATGGCGATTGCTTTATGGGATAACTAGCAACTAATCCATTCCTATAACTGAGAACTATTTTAGTAATAAAATAAAATTAAATGTAATGTGTCACGTGCCGAATACAATACTCGACCTTAACATGAACTAGCAACAAAATCTTAACCAATAATGCAGTTCAATGTAAATAGTCCGGGTGGCCACTTGATTAACTGTTCAACAGTCTTATGGCTTGGGGATAGAAGCTGTTGAGGAGCCTTTTGGTTATAGACTTGGCTTGGTCTACCCTCTGTAGCGCCTTATGGTCGGATACCGAGCAATTGCCATACCAAGCGGCGATGCAACCGTTCAGGATGCTATTGAAGGTGCAGCTGGTGCAGCTGTAATGTTTTGAATATCTGGGGACCCATGCCAAATCTTTTCAGTCTCCTGAGGGGGAGAAGGTGTTGTTTTGCTCTCTTCACAACTGTCTTGGTGTGTTTGGACCATGATAATTCATTGGAGATGTGGACACCAAGGAACTTGAAAGTCTCGACCCGCTCCACTTCTGCCCCATCCATGTTAACGGGGGCCAGTTCGGCCCTCCTTTTCCTGTAGTCCACGATCAGCTCCTTTGTCTTGCTCACATTGAGGGAGAGGTTGTTGTCCTGACACCACACTGCCAGGTCTCTGACCTCCTCCCGATAGGCTGTCTCATTGTTGTCGGTGATCAGGCCTACCACTGTTGTGCCATCAGCAAACTTAATGATGGTGTTGAGTCGTGCTTGGTCACACATTCATGGGTGAATAGGAAGTACAGGAAGGGACTAAGCACGCACCCCTGAGGATTGTGGATCAGTGTGGTAGATGTGTTGATGCCTACCCTTACCACTTGGGGGCGGCCCATCAGGAAGTCCAGGATCCAGTTGCAGAGGGAGATGTTTAGTCCTAGGGTCTTTAGCTTAGTGATGGGCACTATGGTGTTGAACACTGAACTGTAGTCAATTAGCAGCATTCTCACATAGGTGTTCCTTTTGCCCAGGTGCGAAAGGGCAGTGTAGAGTGCGATTGAGATTGCATCATCTGTGGATCTGTTGGGGTGGTTTGCGAATTAGAGTAGGTCTAGTGTTTCCAGCATGATGGTGTTGATGTGAGCCATGACCAGCCTTTGAATGCACTTTATGGCTACTGACGCGAGTGCTATGGGTCATCAGTTTGGTAGTTTCGAGGCTTCTACTTTTGACCAGCTTGTAGGACTAAAGTGAAGGGTATCATGGATAGCCTAGTGCCAACAGAAGCCAATTTTAGTTATCTTTCTTTGGAAATGGCTGCAAAGTAATCCCATTCACCACCACTTTATTTAGCCCTCCAGCAACCCAAAAGTAGTGCACTATAAAGGGAATAGGGTGCCATTTGGGATACACACATGTCACTCAGATGAAAGTCTAATGCTGGCAAAAGTATGCAAAAGAATGAACAAAAAGCCTAAGAAAAAAAGTCCTCACTAATTATTCAGATATACATTAATTGATACATTTTTATGGCAAACATCCCTTATCGGCTTTAATCACTTTCTGTGTGTGGGGCTGGTGTGTACTGTATTTTTTTGTATTTAGTGCACTAGCGCTTTTCTATAATTAAATATAGTTAATTTTTTTAAACTTTAAATGGTCTTCATCTCTCATTAGCTAGGTCCCCCTGTTGTTGTGGTGGTGCTACATGTTGTGGCGGTGCAAAATGTCACTCACTCACTCACTCATGCACGCACATGGCGGTTGTAATGTAATATAATCCAAGAAGATGCCATATTATGCTATCATGGATATATTCCTTTAAGCATTAACTTTCCCCTCTAAATGCATAATAAACATATAATAGAGTACAGTAAGAACTCCATATTCTTGGAGTTGTTCAGAGCTGGTGTGTAGATCTGAGTGTAGATAACGGACACAACTGATGTAGATTCTTCAGATAAGGATCCTCTGTATCTGTGCACATTTCTAAGAGCGTTCTCTAGTTGAAACTTCTTTCATTCTTTGGTTAAATCAGAACTGATCGAAATCGACAGCTGGGAATTTCATAATTTATTTTTCTAATCCTTTAAAGTGGAATAATACACTACAAGCTGGGCTTCATCAACATAGAATCGTGATGTGAAATCTAAATACTTTTTTCAAGTTGTGAAATCCTCTCTAAAATTACTTTGAAAATATGTATTCTTTACATGCTGTTGGACCATGATAAAACTGTTGTATTTATCATTAATTTACAGCTGTGCGTGGGATATTGTTTCTGATTGTCCATGGAGATCTCTTGCAGTGACACTAAAAGGAAGATTGTGCTTGTATTTATGCACTGATGCTGAAGTGAATATCAATATCAAGGAGTCAGTGTCCACCTCCACCAACCAGGGGCTCAGTTTCTTGCAGGTCAGGCGGAGTGGGAGGTTCCTGGTAGAGAGCCAGACACGATCCTCAGGATGGAACACAGCGGGTCTCACTGCGGTGACGGTCTGCCTGTTCCTTCTGATCAGTACCAAAGTCAATGGATAGATGGGACCAAGGTCGCTGAGGCACGGGAAGTGGCAGGAGCTTCCCTGCAAGAGCATTCTGGGGGGAATTGGTTTGAGAACAGACAGAACAGGAGTTGACATATCGCGTTTCATCCTGCACCAAGTTGGGTCACCAGTATTTCTCAGTGAGGTAATGGATGGTGCGAGAAATACCTGGATGTCCAGCAACAACAGCTGTGTGTGCCCAAGTCAGCAGGTAATCCCTGTGGGAACATAGATGCGTGCGGGAGGACAATTCTAGGGTGCAGGCTCCCTCTCTAGAGCCTGGCGAAAGTCCACATCTACATCCCAAACCACTGTACCCACGTCTCAGGGGGATGGGATTATGGGTGCCCTCTGGACAGGACCCTCTCCTGAATTGTAGAACCTGGGCCTGAAGCGTGAAGTCGAATCTGGTGAAGAAGAGGGCTCACCTGGCTTGGAGTGGATTCAGTCTCTTCGCTGTCCGTATGCACTCAAGGTTCCGATGACAAAAGGATCCTTGGAGCCCTCCAGCAAGTGTCTCCACTCCTCTAATGCCAACTTCACCGCCAAGAGCTCCCGATTGCCGACGTCGTACTTCCTCTGCACGGGACAGTTTCTTGGAGAAGAAAGCACAAGGATATAATTTTAATGGGTCCCCCTGTCTTTGTGACAAAACTGCCCCCAAACCCACCTCCGATGTGTCTATCTCAACCACGAAAGGTAGGTGTTTTAGCAAGGGGCAGTGGTCATGCCCCTTGAGGAGTTGAAAGGTCTCGTCGGCTGTTGGAGACCAAACCAACCTACGAGGCCCACCATTGAGGAGGGAGGTGAGAGGGGTGACAACAGCGCTGAAGTTCCTGATGAGGTGGCGGTAAAAGTTGGAAAATCCCAAAACAGTTGTAACCGCTTGACGGTGGTTGGGACTGGCCATGACCTTACCACATCTACCTTCTTGTCCTCCATCCTCACTCCCTGCAGGCTGATTTGGTAGCCCAAGAAGGAGACAGCCCTCTGGTGGAATTTGCACTTCTCCGCCTTGACGATCAGGTGGTTAGCGAGAGGCGTTACAGGACTGCTCGAACGTGAGTGATATCATCTTCCAGGTTGGTTCAGAAGATCGGGATGTCATCAATGTACACAATCACCTGATGTCCGAGCATGTCCCTGAACACCTCATTGATGAAGGCCTGGAACACTGACAGAGCGTTGGCTAAGCCAAAGGGCATCACCAAGTACTCGTAGTGACCAGGCATCATGCTCAATGACATCTTCCACTCATCCCCCTCCCAGATGCGAATGAGATTGCAGGCACTCAGCAGGTCCAGTTTGGTGAAGAACCGGGCCCCGCGGAGCTGCTCGATGGCTGACGGCATCAGCGGGAGAAGGTACCGATGCTTTGTGGTAATGTCATTGAGTACACGGTAATCGAGACAAAGGTGTAATCCTCCCTACTTGGCCACGGAGAAGAAACCAGCCGAAGCAGGGGACGTGGACCTGTGGATGAAACCCTGTTGCAGCGCCGCTTGAATGTAGTCCTCCGTGGCCTGCGTCTCAGCCACCGACAGAGGGTAGATGCGTTTGCCTGGAGGTGTAGCACTGGAAAACAGGTCAATGGCACAGTCCCAGGGACGATGAGGAGTAGGACAGGTAGCACGGGTCTTGGAGAATATTTGGCTGGAGGGCAACCACAGGACTCTCAACTGACATGGAACCACAGGGGACAGGAAAGCAGCATTCAGGTGACCAGTAGGTGATTCTCATCCTCGACCCTGAGATGTTAGGGTTATGGCGCTGAAGCCAAGGTAGGCCGAGGATGATCTTGTGAACTGGTGCACTGGTGATGAAGAAGGGGATGTTTTCCTAGTGATTGGGCTCCATGGTGAGGTTGAGTGGTTGGGTGATGTGTGTGATGGTTCCAGATCCTAGAGGCCGACAGTCGAGACCTTGAACAGGAAAAGGAGGCGAGAGCGGGTAGGTAGTAATAATGAGAGAGGAGGCAAGTGTCTGATCCATAAAGTTCCCCCCGGCGCCGGAATCCACTAAAGCTGAAGACAAAGGGCATGAGGGACAGTCAGCTAGAATGATGGGTACTACGAAGGGCCCTCCTGGTCCAGGGGATGTAACATCACGTGATCGTCCCTCTGCTCAAGTGGATCCCGGATTCTGAAGTAACGGACACCGCTGGCGCTTGTGCCCTTCCTGGCCACAGTACAGACAGAGCCCCAGCTTTATCCATCTGCGTTGTTCCACCTAGGGACGGTGTGTGACCCCTACCTCCATGAGTTCAAGCTCTGATCCCGAACACTCGCAGAAAGAGGGAGAGAAGCGATGAAGATGCCAATGCTCCCGGAGGAGGTTATCCGGACGGATGGCCATCACAATGAGTGCATCCCGTGTGAGATTGTCATCTCGGCAGGCCAGTTCTGTCTGGACCTCATCGCGCAGACCTCTCCTAAATAACGTGCTGAGCGCCAGCTCATTCCATCAACTGGAAGCTGCTACTGTTCGGAAGGTAAGAGCATACACAGCAGCTATCTGATTCCCCTGCTGGAGCTGAAGCAGACGCTCACATCTCTCTCTGCCCTCCGCTGAATGATCGAAAATCAATTTCAACATATCCATGAACCCCTCATAAGACTTGAGCTCCTCCTCTCCTCTCTCCCAGACGGCCGTAGCCCATTCCAATGCCCACGCAGTCAACAGAGAAATAACAGTGGCAACCTTGGCCCTCTCGGTGGTGGGGGCTCTCATCTGATGTGCGAAATAGAGGGAGCACTGAAGTTTGGATGGTGTCCCGTCATATTTCTCCGGGAGGGATAGACGGCCATCGCTGACCTGAACGGGTTGCTGGATGGGCTGGTGGGCTGACTCATTGGATAGACTGGTTCTAGAATATCCTCCGCTGTTGAGATGTTGTAGACTGCGGAGAACATCTTCCAACACCTTCCATCTTCCCCAGTTGAGCCAGCTGATCATGGTGTTGACGAAGAAGGTAACCTTGTTCATCGATCGTCTGGGAGATGTCCGGTTGTCCTGCTGCTTCCATATTATGAGTTGGTATTCTGTAATGATGGGGCAGTGAGTCGGAAGCAGGTGCAACATTTCAAAAAAACAACAAAACCAAGACAACGTCACTAACATAAGGCAGACTGCCAATCCACAAGAACAATACCAACTGGTGAGTGAACATAGGAGAGTGACATATAAAGGGGAGGAAACGATGAAGGAAATGGACTTACCAAATCACCCAAGCAAGTAAATGTTTCATTTTTCAGCCATCCCTAAACCTGCGACCTAAAACCAGCTACATATCACAATTGATTATTACTAAATGGATGATTATCATGACAATGTTGCTCACCTTTCAATTTATCAAACCAACTCCACAGTTAAAAGAACCTCTTGATACTCCCCATCCCGGATCCGGGATCGTGAATAAAGCCTCAGGCTCATTAGCATAACGCAACGTTAACGATTTCTGAAAATCGCAAATAAAATGAAAATAATGCACCTGCTCTCAAGCTTAGCCTTTTCTTAACAACACTGTCATCTCAGATTTTCAAAATATGCTTTTGAACCATAGCAATTCACTAATTTGTGTAAGAGTATGCAAAGCTAGCTTAGCATTTTGAGTAGCATTTAGCACGCAACATTTTCACAAAAACCAGATAACCAAATAAATAAAAGCATTTACCTTTGAAGAGCTTCGGATGTTTTCAATGAGGAGACTCTCAGTTACATAGCAAATGTTCAGTTTTTCCTGAAAGAATCTTTGTGTAGGAGAAATCGCTCCGTTTTGTACATCACATTTGGCTACCGAAACGAACCGAAAATTCGGTCACTAACAACGTCAAACTTTTTCCGAATTAACTCCATAATATCGCCCGAAACATGGCAAACGTTGTTTGGAATCAATCCTCAAGGTGTTTTTTCACATATCTCTTCATTGATATATCGTTCGTGGAAGCCTGCTTTCTTCTCTGAATTCCATGGAAAAATACTTGCAGCTGAGGTTTGCGCACCAATTTCGACGCAGGACACCGGGCGGACACATGGTAAATGTGGTCTCTTCCATCATCTTCCAATGATATGCCTACAAATACGTCAATGCTGCAGACACCTTGGGGAAAGGACAGAAAGGGCAGGCTCATTCCTCTCGCATTCACAGCCATATAAGGAGACAATGGAAAACGGAGCCTCAAAAATCCTGCTGATTTCCTGGATGCCGTTTCATCTTGGTTTTGCCTGTAGCTCACGTTCTAGGGCACGCACAGAGAATATCTTTGCAGTTCTGGAAACGTCAGAGTGTTTTCTTTCCAAAGCTATCAATTATATGCATAGTCGAGCATCTTCTTGTGACAAAATATTGCGCTTAAAACGGGCACGTCTTTTTATCCAAAAATGAAATAGCGCCCCCATAGCATCAAGAGGTTTTAAAAGAACAAAAGTGAATACGTGACACATTATCTCCTTAGACTACTTGATATTGTGAAACAATGGAATGGCAGCTTAGAGCCATCAAAGACACAGTAATGAGTAGCCATGCTGGTTTTAAGAGCCATTCCTTGTTTGGAGAAGATGATTGGATTGAATTATATTTTAATAGTTGTAACTTTGAACGTCTGCTTCTGGGTTTACTTGCAAGTGTATAATGAATTGGATCATCAAATCATTTTTGGACTATTCTATTGATATGGCAGAACAGTATAAAAAATGAATGACATTCATATCTCTAAACTTTAATCTAAAACTGTAATAAATTGTGTATGAATAAAGCATTCCAGTAAGTGTTTTTCCAAAATAGACCACTTAATTTATCTAAATATCTTGTCTTATTTGGGAAGTGTTGATTAGAAAGCAGCTATTCAGGGTCTGTAGAGATGTTGCCACTTTATATACGTCTATACCCAATTACCAATGTAATATATTACTGGTAAAATACAAGTCTGATATTTTCAGTCGGTCAGTCAGTACAATTCAAAAGTTTAGACACTAGACGTATGTGGCAGGGTCTACAGACAATTATGGATTACAAAGGGAAAACCAGCCACGTCGCGGACACCGACGTCTTGCTCCCGGAAAAGCTGAAACACCTTCGCCAGCTTTGAGGATAACACAGTAACACCGACAGGGCCGGCTCCCAAGGACTGTGGGCTCTCGCTCTCCGTGGTTGATGTGAGTAAGACATTTAATCATGTTAACCCTCGCAAGACTGCCGGCCCAGACGGCATCCCTACCCGCTTCGTCAGAGCATGCGCAGACAAGCTGGCTGGAGTGTTTACGGACATATTCAGTCTCTCCCTATCCCAGTCTGCTGTTCCCACTTGCTTCAAGATTTCCGCCATTGTTCCTGTATCAAAAAAAGCAAAGGTAACTGAACTCAATGACTATTGCCCCCTAGCACTCACTTCTGTCATCATTAAGTGCTTTGAGAGGCTAGTTAAGGATCATATCACCTCTACCTTACCTGACACCCTAGACCCACTTCAAATTGCATACCGCCTCAAAAGATACACAGACGATGCAATCGCCATCGCACTCCACACTGCCCTATCACATCTGGACAAGAGGAAAACTGTTCATTGTAAGAATGCTGTTCATTGACTATGGCTCAGTCTTCAACACTGTAGTACCCTCCAAGCTAATCATTAAGCTTGGGGCCCTGGGTCTGAACCCCACCCTGTGTAATTGGGTCCAGGACTTCCTGACGCGCTGACCCCAGGTGGTGAAGGTAAGGAAACATCACCTCCACTATGCTGATCCTCAACACAGGGGCCCCCACAAGGGTGTGTGCTCAGCCCCCTCCTGTACTCCCTGTTCACCCATGACTGCGTGGCAACGCAGGCCTCCAACTCAATCATCAAGTTTACAGATGACACAACAGTAGTAGGCCTGATTACCAACAATGAATAGACAGCCTAAAGGGAGGAGGTTAGGGCCCTGGCGGAGTGGTGCCAGGAAAATAACCTCTCCCTTATTGTCAACAAAATGAAGAAGCTGATTGTGGACTTCAAGAAACAGCAGAAGGAGCACGCCCCTATCCACATTGATGGTACCGCAGTGGAGAAGGTGAAAAGCTTCAAGTTCCTCGGCGTACACATCACTGACAATCTGAAATGGTCTACCCACACAGACAGTGTGGTGAAGAAGGTGCAACAGCTTTGCCCATAAGACCCTCACAAGCTTTTACAGATGCACCATTGGGAGCATCCTATTGGGCTGTATCACCGCCTGGTACAACAACTGCACCGCCCACAACCACAGGGCTCTCCAGAGGAGGGTGCTGTCTGCAGAGTGTGGTGCGGGCACAATGCCTGCCCTCCAAGACACCTACAGCATCCGATGACACGGGAAGGCCAAAAAGATCATCAAGGACATCAACCACCCGAACTGCGTCCTGTTCACCCGGGGTACCATCCAGAAGGCGAGGTCAGTACAGGTGCATCAAAGCTGGGACCGAGAGACTTAAAAACATCTTCTATCTCAAGGCCATCAGACTGTTAAATAGCCATCATTAGCCAGCTACCACCCGATTACTCAACCCTGCACCTTAGAGGCTGCTGCCATATAAACATAGACATGGAATCACTGGTCATGTTAATAATGGAACACTAGTCACTTGAATAATTTTTACATACTGCCTTACTCATTCATTATGTATATAGTGCATTTTATTCTACTGTATTTTTGTCAATGCCACTCCGACATTGCTCATCCTAATATTTATATATTTCTTAATTCCATTCTTTTACTTTATATATGTGTGTATTGTTGTGAATTGTTAGATACTAATGCATTGTTGGAGCTAGGAACACAAGCATTTCACTACACCCACAATAACATCTGCTAAATACGTGTATGTGACCAATAAAATAACATTTGATCTGATGTATAACAATATGGTCCACAAATGCAATTTGGAGACCTACTGCGTGACAGTTTCTTGAGAGGTTAGTTGAGCATTTCCACTAAATCAGCCTCATCTGTGGCTATTTCCTGGAATCACTGTAGTGACTGGAAGGTAAAAGTTAAGTGTTTGATTTAACATTCATGCTGTTTCCTCTCCCTCAGAGCCATGCTCTTTATCGCTTCTGAGAAACATTTGTTATTTATAGACCAGTACGGACTCTACTAGGGCAAAAGAACATGGGTTTTCCTCTATCTTTACACATGGGTTGTACTTACTGTATAGTAGATTCTCTCTGGTAAGAATTATGGAATTCAATTTAGTATACATGTATACTGATCTAAGCAGCTCACTTCTACATGTAGCTGTTCTCCATACTACTAAAAAAATCATGCATGGATTTGCCTCAGCTAACTTGTCTCACTAATGTATTTTCTCTACTGCAATGCCATAATTTACACATACTGTGGGTTTTCATTTTCCTGTTCCTCATTAATTTGAAGTTTGTATGTACATCTGCATGTAACATTGATGGAGTTCCAGAGGGGTCTTTACAAGCACAGACATGGCTCTGGAATGTACTGTCCTATCGGCAAAGGAAACCATAAAAAAAGCAGTCTTTGTATTAATCAAAAACAGCCTCAACTCCTCAACCCCACAAGGTCTTCCTGAAGTGGTCAAATGGTATTTTCAGAGTCCTGGGAACATTTTAGCATATTGGCTACATCCCACATGGCACCCTACTCATGATAGAGTGCACTACTTTTGTCCAGTGACTACAGTGCCATTTGGGACTCAGACAAAATGCTACAGTAATACCCAGGACAGGTTGATAAGGAAGTCATTAACAGCAATAAACATGTTCGCCATAATCTCGTTTGTAATCTAAATTGCGCTATTACACAGCAGCTGTCTTTGTCTGTAGCTTTAGCACAACACAACATCACGTCACGTCATGTTGTTTTGAATCACAACAGGGAACCTATCTAGTGCAATGCCTTGTCCTTAATCCCATTTTGCTAATAATTACACACCACTTCAGAAACCAGACCCTGGTACACCCGGACTGCAGGATGTTTGGAAACACTTGTACTTAAAATACCACTCCATTGTGTGATATCCCCAGAGGGAGTGCTTGGCAGCGTGATTGTTCATATGCATAGCCCTCACATTCATAGCCCAACCTGCATTAGCATATCTGGCTCACTGTGCAGACATAAAACGCAGGTGAAGCACAACAAGGGTATTGTCACATTTTGTTTATCACACAAAGGGAGGCACGCACACTCTTCCTTCAATTCCTCTGTCTCACACAGACACAGAACATCACAGGGTTCATGCCTATAGCATACTTGATCTACGTCCCAAATGATACCCTATTCCCTATGTCGTGCACTAGTTTTGACCACAGCCATATGGGCCCCGGTCAAAAGTAGTGCACTACATAGGAAATAGGGTGGCATTTGGGATGCAATCACTTTTAATTGACTGGCTGCTAAAATGAATGCCAACCCATAATGTTTGTAGCGTCTCGTTAGCTGTTCTATTGTATCATGTTTGTCTCTTTATTTAGATACGGTGTTGCTGTTGTTCCATTGTTGAATATACGTTCGAGGCAAACAATGTAAACACAAGTCTACATCATGCTGCTGCATGTCTTGATGTTTGTGTGCTGTAGATGCACAACATGCAAGTCTTTATGGTGGGCTTCAGACAATACAATCAAAACTATACATACAATCACCATTGAGGATGTGCACTGTCCATTCGTGTACTCTAAAAGCGCAAAATGCTAGAGTCAATAGACGCCATAGATACAATACATACGATACAATACATATGGCAGGCCTATCCGATCACCATTAAGGATGTGCACTGTCCATTCAAGAACTGTTTATAGATTCAATGGCTAATTTAAAAGGTCATAATTACTACGAGTCCACTTTGCCATCCATGCACCAGAAGTTAATTGCAGTAATATCATTATATAAAAAAAATGAAAACCTGTGAAAAGAATAAAAGATGGAAACCTCTCAAACATCTTATCTTTAGTGATTTCTAAGGACGCGAGGGCTCTAACAATGTGCGAGTTCTTGGAAGTCACAGCAGGAGCCAAATAACAGATGAACAGGGAAAATACTGAATTGTCGTCCTTGTCCTCTCCAATACTTCTCAAGGAAGAAAGGAGCAATTGAGTATTTCATTGAGAGATAAGAAAATGAACTCTTTTCACAACCAAGTCACCTGGGGAGAGGATTAAATTAGACAGAATTATTCATTATCAAAGCAGTGTGAAGCTGTACTTTCAGAATAGTGGACACTTCATATCTATCTGACAAGACACTTTTTGTTCAACACAGTTTAGGGCTATTTTATTTTGAACAACTTGAACTATTAGTTCAGCTAACGATACATTCACGTCGTACACAAATGGAGCACTTGCTCCAAATTTGAGGTCTACACATTCAACATCCCACACATTTCATATCTAAGAAGCTATATCTAACCAAATGCTTAACAAAAACCCACATACTCAACAGACACAAGGAAACCACAGTGATACACCACACAGTGACGAGTTAGATGAGGCAATTTACAATTCCTTGCAGTAGTACAGCCAGATTATTTAAACTGGCAATTGAAGTTGGGGAGCAGATAGTTAGCTAATTAACAGTGATGTCTAAATACACAGGCTGTGTGATCGCATCCGGATTACCACATGGACAGCACCACAAGATATATTCCTCTTCTTCCGCCTGCTGGCTCCTCACAACATGATACCTGTATGATGACGATAACGAGGATTCTCATACAAATAAGTTCACAAGTAGGTATTGATCAAACTATCACATCATCACCTCAAACCTGCTCCAACGGTGTCACTCTTTCATTTAGATCATAGTGCTGTTAGGCACCTGACATCGAGGGTATTTAAATAAGCTGCATTATTTAGCAGTCGCCAGGCAAGGTTATGATGACCAGAAACATGCTATTTAGTGTTATGATGCAAAGCTACTGTACATGTTATTAAGCAGCTATATCATGGAATGGAAGGGGATGAATTGTATTGCATAACGAGTAGGGCCGGGATGATACCAGTATCGCAAACTTTAAAAACCTGCTGTATGTAAAATATAGTTTGCTATAGCTTGGAAAATAAATACATTTGTCTCTGGATGACAACAAAATTCAAAAGGCACTCGCACACCTGAGCAATCTAATTTGCAGGTGCATGGCAACAATTGAACAAGATGAAGGAAAAAGGAAACCGCACACTACTCTTGATAGTATCACCGATCTTTAATAATCTTACGTATCGGCAACACGGCCTTCGTCAGAGCTTTTGTGATTTTTTGAAAGTTGCACCATTATGTGGACCTGGCCCCACCCACATCCGTTCCACACATCGAAGGGGGTTGGAGGCAAAGGGAAAATAAATAAGTGCTACCAATACAACAATATGCATTTCATAAATATTACAAAAGTGTATAAATAAGGTGTATTAAACACGTCTGTAAAATCTCAATGAGGACATAGCAAGTTTTCATTAGTCATAGGGTACATCATACAAAAAACGTCAGAATAATCTACAAGAGATATATATTTCATGTTCAAATTCACAACATAACATACATAGGCATTTCATCATTAAGTCCTTTAGGAAATAATGTCTGGAGGGTGAAAATCCAAAAACATTCTCTTTTACTCTGAGTATTACTGATATCTCCTCCCCTGTCTGATATCTTAACTTTCTCTATGCCACAAAATCTAAAGGTAGAAATGTCATGCTTCAGGTCATTGAAATGTACACCGAATGGATAATCTCTGTCATTTCTCCTGATTGAACTTTTATGTTCACTAATTCTCTGTTTGAGAGAGCGGGTGGTTTTACCGACATAACAGAGCCAACATGGACATTTAATAATGTAAATAACATGGGTGGTGGAACACGTAATAATGTCATTTATTTGAAACCATTTTCCTGTGTGTGGGTGGCAGAAATATTCACACTTTATCATGTTGTTGCACTGTGCGCATCCTCTGCATTTATAGCTACCATTTGGTAGAGGGCGTAAAAGAGCCTGGCTAATTTTATTTTGTGGCTGGCAGTTGGCATGAACCAATTTATCGCGTAAATTGCGACCTCTCCTATACACAATAAGTGGTGGATATTTAAATTCAGCCGGCAAAGCTGGGTCCGATGATAAAATATGCCAGTGTTTCGTGACCACACCTCCCACTTTTTGCAAATTCGAAGTATATGTAGTTGTGAACATTACAGAGTGTTCTTTGACTTTAGCGGGTCTTTTTTTGTAGCAGTTCATCTCGTGTTTTTTCCAATGACAAATTATGAGCTTCATCCACACATTGTGAGGGATAGACTCTTCTTAGAAACCTCATGCGCATCTCCGCTGCTTTTTCTAGATAATCCTCTGTGGTGTGACATATACGGTGCAGTCTAAAAAACTGGCTTCTTGGAAGTCCTCTTTGTAATGGCTCAGGGTGGAAGCTGTCACTCTGTAATAGAGTATTTCTGCCCGTTTCTTTTCTGTACAGAGTTGTAAATAGGGTTCCATTTGATTTCTCAATCCACATATCGAGATAGTGAACACGTTGAGTGTCACGTTCAATAGTGAATTTGAGATTAGTGTCAGTGTCATTGAGTAGTGCCATAAAATCTGACAATTCTTTAGTTCCTTCCCATATACAAAAGCAAAAGCTCTTACGAAGGCCGTGTGGCTGATATGTAAGCTTATTAAAGATCGGCGATACTATCAAGAGCAGTGTGCGGTTTCCTTTTTCCTTTCTCTGGATGACAACAGAATGGTGTTTGTTTACAACATTAGGTCTGTTCTCCTAAATAAGTAAAATTTGCTACTTGTTTTGTTTCCTTGCCACAATACTAACAAGTTTTGCGATACTGGCGTCGTCCCGGTCCTAATAATGTGCAAGTGTTGCCTTTCCAATCTCTACTGTCACCTAACACCTTGGGAAAATACATTTTTTGATTACAACATACTGTCATGAACCTAGACTCATATGCACCTTGCCTCAACAGTAAATATGAGCAACACATTTACCTTTCTCTCTCTCTCTGTCTCTGTCATTCTCACACTTTAACTCCCTCCCTCTCCCCCCCTCTCTCCCTCTCTATATATACCCCCACTCCCTCTCTCTGTCTGCCACAGTTGAATGACCTCATTGATCACGGGTCCCAATCGTTCGCTCATTCCAATAGCGTCTCTCACCTGGCAGGTCACCACAGCATTAAGCAACATTTCCGTTCCCTGGTTGTTGTAAACGTTAAAGTGTGATAATTTTATCAATTACGCCCAGGCATGTGCCTGGCTGAGCTGGCGGGGGCCCTGCACTGGCGCAGGACATTAGCGTTATAATTATGTTTTAGATGGATAATGGCTTATTTACAAAACCCAGTCATTCTCAGGGTCACGTTCACTCCAGATGAAGCAATTTGCTTTGATAGACCCTCAGAAACCGCTTGTGCATGCAAATAGTTGCATTAGTGACCGCTATCTCTCTCCCTCTCATGCCCCATCTTTCTCTCTGTATCATGCTCTCTCTCTCTCTTTATCTGTCTCTCTCTCTCTCTCTCTCTCTCTCTCTCTCACACTCTCTCTCAGCATAGCTTGGAGAGGCTATTACATTACAGCCAAACGCTGGGTACCATTACCAGCCAGAGAGGAAGTGTGGTGGAGCAGCAGCCAGGCTCTCTCTTCAGACTGTTAGCACTGCCATTGTCTAATTTAGGTACTTGTCTGATGGAAAGGTACTTGTTACACCTTTCAAACACCCTCCCTAGTTGATAATTGACTAGAACATGTAGACTTTTTTTGACCTGTGGTAGATGTGCAGATTATATTGCAGATTGGAAATGGACCCGCTGTGCTCGCTGTCAGATGTTGTGTGTACTAGCGGTAAGTGTGTACACAGAGTGGATGCCATTGACATGAATGTAGATGGCCCTCAAAAGTAGTGCACTATACAAGGAATAGGGTGCCATTTGAGACTCACACTCATTAATCCCACACAGCACAGAGAGTAGGATGACAGATACGAATTGTACACATAGAACCAGCCCTATTATGAGACTATGTCAACACCAAAGCTATTATGCCAGCATGGCATGGAGTTGATAATATACTGAAATGCAAACAAGCATTATAAACCAAATTAACATGATAACCTTGGCTTCTGGTTATGGCGGAGTAGTACTAAGCGGTCATGCCACATCTATGAAAAATAGCATTTACTTATATACCTCTCCTAACTGTGTAAAGTGCTAAAGTTCGAACTGAATAATTGATCAAGCAACTTCATGATCTCCACAAAACAAGAAACCAGATGTTTGAAACATTGTTACCCTTACTAAAGGCTGGGCCTCACATATGACGTGATAAGCTACATCCATGTTTCTAATAGTGCAGTGCAAATGTTTGGTTATCATAACAGGTTGCATTGACTAAATGGAGCAGGCCAAATAATGATGCATTAAAGTCTGGCATTTCAGGAGATGTTGCATCAGCTCAATGTCTGACATGCAGCATGTGTCTAATGCTGTTCCTGCCCATCCCCACTCCAATATAAAGTGCTCCTCCCAGCAAGCTGTTGTCAGAAAATAAGTCCGCACTCTCCAAGGACTGTGTGCAGGTGGTGAGCCAGATAGAAGTAGCTTTGCAGGAGGGAGAGGTGGAGGGAGGCAGGGAGCGAGTCAATGCAAAAAAGGAGTTTTTTTAACCTTTATTGTGTCAGGAGGTGCTGAGTAAGGATGAGAAACACAAAGGATACACAGAGGAGGAGAAAGGCAAGAGAGAGTGAGGAAGACAGATATAGCTGGGTGGGACCAAGAGCAGAGCAGGAGGGGAACGAACAACAACAGTAGAGAAAGACAGATCGGTGTGAGTCAAGACAAAGCACCAGGGAAGGAGGAGGACGACACCAAGACTGTGGTTCCAAGAAAAAAGGCTGGTCAAGAAATGTGGGTGTAATTGAAAAGAGAGATAAGAGATAAAAGGAAGGAGAAATAAAGCAGAGGTGAATCTGGCTAGGGGACAGCAGGGTGAGTGGAGAGTGAGAGAGACCGAGTACTGTCACTGAGAGCCTATTGTCCAGATGTTGGGGCACACAGAGGTCTGTGCATCCCATGATCACCAACAGCTTGAGTATGGCTGGCTGTTCAAGCCTCTCAGCCAGACGGTCAGGTGGGCAGGGGACAGATATAATAATGTTGGAGGGTACGGCAGTGAGCCGGAGCGGCTGGGGTCTAATGAAGCACCATGTTCACACAATGACCATGTAAATATATTTTAGCGAGGCCCTCCGCCCGCTAACTGCTGCCACATGATAGCTGCCGGCTTTATACCGTTTCATGCCTGAAGAAAATTGAACAGTCGTCCGAGATAATGGAGTGTGAACCCAATAACAACAATAGCAGAGAAAGATAACCCCTTGGATGATGTAATGAGTGTGTGTGTGTGTGTGTGTGTGTGGGGGGGGGGGGGGGGGGCAGGTAAATATATTATGCTATGATATATTAATGGGGGTTGTTAGTGATTATTTGTTGCATATGAAATGGAACCTGATGTTAGTCTACAGGGAAAGGGCAATGTTGACCTAACACTGATAAAGCATTATTATGCAACAGCAACTTCTTAGACAGTCAAATGTTAAAAAAATTGCTGACTCCTACCTCTTCCGTAAATGACTAACCACAGAATAACTTGCTGTATTACTTAACTCATTGCTGTAAAGATAGCTGCTCCCAGCAATGTTGTTGAAGAGAGGAAACTCTGACCTAAGACTTGAGCCTAACTGGAGCTTCACCACTTACCCTACGTTCTTAAAAATAAATGTGCAATTTGGAACCAAATAAGGTTCTTGAGAGCGACGCCAGAAGTTATCCATTTTAGGGTCTCTGAAGAACTATAAATGGGAACTATAAACCGGATTTGAAAGGCTCTGCTGTAGGCTTATAAGCCTTATTTGCATATTGCCCAGGGTGCCTTTCGGGTGAATTCCAGTTACCAGTACCACCCATGACTGATTGCTAGTGACAGAGACATGATTGTTGCTTTCATTCATTTTCAGTCCTATGGCCTTCAACAAGTGAGATATTGTCACGACAATAAATATTTCACCTCTGCTTAATTTCTCCTTCCTTTTATCTCTCTTTTCAATTACTCTCCATTTCTTGCCCAGACTTTTTTGTTGAACCACAGTCTTTGTGTCAACCTCCTCCTTTCCTGGTGCTTTGTCTTAACTCACACCTATCTGTCTTTCTCTACTGTTGTTGTTCTTTCCCCTCCTGCTCTGCTCTTGGTCCCAGCCAGCTATATCTGTCTTCCTTCTTCTCTCTTCTCTTTCTCCTCCTCTGTGTATCCTATGTGTTTCTCATCCTCTCTAAGCACCTCCTGACACTCTCTCCTCTCTCTTGTGCAGGAGCGGGAAACAGTGTGCCCAGTGTGCGGGCTTGCTATAGGCGAGCCCAGAACGGCTTGGCGCAACGTGGCCCATCCTGCTCTGCTGAACCGGTACCAGGACCTGTCTTGGATGGTCGTCCACGAGATCCTCCCGGTCAGGGTTGTTATGCACTCCCGGGGCACGGCAAGGACACCCGCGTGCCCCCGATCAGGCTGCGGCCAAGATGAGTCGGTAAAGCACTTGTGCAGAGCCACCAGGGACCTGTGGAAGGAAGAAGGCCCCCTGATCTCTCTGTGTCTGCCACCAGGGGAGGACCTAACGCCCCAGCCCGTGCTGTATGTGGTAGGCCGAAGGCCTATTCCACCGAAGCACTGTGGTCCTCCCGCATCCTGCTGGTATCAAAATGAATAGAGACCACCCCTCAGGCAGTAGCCATGGTAGCCATGCCCCCACACCACCACAACAACAGGTTGTGACAATCATTAACCTTTGAAGATGCCATTTTGTTTCACTGTACTGTAACAGTTTAATTTGACATCTTTGTGAAAACACAACACCTGATTGAATGATGCACTCAGTCTTTTGATTATTGTGTATTTGTGAGCAAGGCCCTGAGTAGCTGTGAGTGGTAGCTTTCAGCCAGCCAGCAAGCTGCTGGATGCAATTAGCAGTAATTGCAACATGAATGATGAATGAAGAAAATAACCGTAACAAGAACTCTTGGAACATTTTTTGATGTTTATTTCCTAAGTAAAATAGGCACAGTCCCCTTGTGGTTTCTAGATAATGACTGAAAATACTGATAAAATGTGTGGTCTCTCACAGCACAAACTGTGTACAGATCTTCTTCATTGAATGGTAATGCAGTTAATACAGTATAACTATCTTAAGTATTGTATGTTTGCAAGTTGCCTCGAGTGGTTTCCAGAAAACATAATTTAGTACTAAAATGGTCTCTCGCAGCTCCAACTGTATACAGAGCATCTACATTGTAATGCTAATGCACAGTACATACAATTTCAGAGTATCTAAATATGTATGTTTGCAAGGTTCACCCTATGTATGTAAGGTGTCTTAGTTTAACAAATCATCTTTATAAGAAAATGGTGATAAGGTGGGCAAAGGAAGGACAAAGATAGATATTTCTTTCCTCCATGTCATTAGCAGCATTATTAGCATTAGGATATATCTCAATGTGCAACCATAGGGCTTTGACTTCCATTTTCCTCATTCATAAGACAGTGTGAGAGCGTGTCCTGGGGTATTTGAGTAGATTAATACCTTTCAGGTTAGGGTCTATACCATCTTGGTTAAATTCTGTAGAGAACAAGAGATATTTCTCTCTCTTATTATTTTGTATTATTTTAATTGTAATATGTAATAATATTTCTCAAGCACATTGTCGAGATATAACTTCAATGGGTTGTGATGAGGTCAGGTTCTCAACGTTAGAGGGTAAAGGGTTAATGTTTCAGTTACATACTTTATACAAAGGCTTCTGTGCCTACCATTTTCATTGTGTGCTTCCCAAAGGGGCCCCTATTTCCTGCATAGTGCACCACTTTTCACTAGAGCCCTATGGTCTTGGTCAGAAATAGTGCACTATATAGGGAATAGGGTGCCATTTGGGAATTCAATTATATATCAATGTCAATGCCTGTGACAGAGTATATTGTGTTCTCTTCCCGCACAGGAAGCAGTACGATTAAAACTAAAGCCACGAGCCATCAGTTAGTGGTTGGCATAGATTCATTTTCAGTGGTGAAAAACATGATATGCTGTAATGGAGCTCTCATTTTCATGTACTTCCCAAATGGCACCCTATTCCCTATATAGTATACTTATTTTCATCAAGGCCCTGGTCAAAAGTAGTGGACTATGTAGGGAATCGGGTGCCATTTGGGCAGCAATCTACATCTGTCCAAAGGGGAGGTCTTATTTGCGTTTTTATTATAATCACATTATATTGAAATATTTGAAATATTCCAATGAAGAAAAATATCCTTGCAAAACGTGGTCTAAGATATGTAAGTCAGGTACTAAGGTAATAAATTGATCAAAAGTTCTATAAATGTATTTTAGCATCGCTGTTCTGCTATAGATATACATTTCCACACACAAAAAATGCTTGTACACGATTGAGAACAACTGCAATATCCTCCACTTTGGACGAAGAGTAGGATCCAGTCATCAGAACAGAAAAATATTAGCTAGCATCATATACACTCAAGCTAAGAGAGAGAGCAGATTGTCAAATGGAGGGTGACAACCTACAGTGACATCACATTTTTTTTGTTAATAAGATAAATATGAATCTGCTGTGGAGCCATATAGTCTAAAGATTCAGAACTACAATACTGTAATGAAACAGGCTGGGAGCAGGTCTCGAACCCTCGACCTTCTAGCCCCAGGTCCGGCGCGCTACCGACTTTGCCGCAAAAGCATGCTCGAGTGGTAGAGTCGATTTCCGCACTTATAAACCCAGGGTCGTTACAATACATTGCATAATGTTTTGCGTCTCTTGGACAAACTGATTTGTATATGCTGTGGAACAGCTGTTCTGTTAATTGAAACATGGCCCTGAATGTTATGTTACACACCCGCCCCTCAATTGAAAGTTCAAGGTATGATGACACATTACTTGTACATTTCTTCTTGCCCTTTCCTGTAGTAACTCGTGACAGTTCCTAGAACATTTGGTAATATTAGCATAATAGTCATGATCCAACCTCATGATCAAAACCTTCCATACACACTATATTTTCCAACAACTCAACTCTCAAAATGTTGATGCGACAGAAATTAGCAATGGATTTATCACAAATGGATTAAGGATGTGATTGTAGAAGAAGAAAAAGTAAAGACAGAGTGGAAAAAAGTTGTAACCTGATATCTATTGTGTCGATAATACCAGAGCTGTGTTCGAATACTCATGCTAGCTGCACTATCCGTACTATTTATGAAATAAATTGAATATGCTTATTGGTCATAGTATGGATATAGTTTGTATGCCAAAGGTTCTCTGGGTGTCATACTACATTAGCCACAATGTCAAGTATACAAGCAGTGGACACTACTTATGTGCTTCAGAAAATGGATGTGGCTTCACAACATTATCAGATTTGAAGAAAATGTCAGAAGATATGCAGCCAAAGTCTGACGAGAGGGGATACAAATTAATTGCTTTAACTGAGTATGACAAATCTTTAGAAATGTAATAATAAATAATAAAGTAATGACTTTTAAATAAGTTTCATTACATTGGCTGACAATTTGATAGCTATGAACCACATAGCATATCATTACAGCAGTTGCTTATATATTCCAGGATGTTAGCTAGCTACCTAATGTTAGTTGGCTACTAACACATCAAATTCTCCAGTATATTATTTATATGCTATCTAAATAACTACCCAAATGTTTATATTGACTTGATTATTAATTTCATTCTTAGCTTAGTGGTATAGTTATTGGGCATTCTCAATGTAAGGGAATACCCCCTGAAATGGACAAAAATGAATGGGAAGTCATTGGCATTGGACAAACCATATACACGGTGTCCAATACAACCCAACGTGGCGTTGATTCATGTAAAGTTGATTGCAAATGCCATATGGCAAATGCCAGGTGTAACACTTTGAAAATCCAACAGGTGGCGAGCGCGCTCCACCAGGGTTTTTCATATTGCAAATGCAACCCAAGTCAACATCCAAAAGCAAAATTTTGAAAAAGTGAAAAAAAATTCACAAACATATCACCCCCAAAAAAGTGCTTTCTGGACCGTTTTTCGAAATTCTTTCATTTTTTTGTTGTCAATTACACATGTGTAAGAACTGTATGAATATACTTTTTTCCAATTTTATTATCATAATTTTTTTTAATTACTTGCGCATAAGGCATATGTTTTGTCCATTTGCAATACGATTTCATAGGAAGTCAAAAGTCAAAAGTCAAAAATAGCAAAATGTCACACACCCTTAAAGTGCTTTCTGGACCGTTTTGAGGCTAACGCAATGAGGCTGAAGCAGCAGATTAGAACATTTAGCTTAAAATGTTGATCAACTATTAGGCTATTTCTTCACATTATAAGCGCAGCAATGCACACACGGATTAATGTGCTTAATTTTAAGCAATTATTTGGCCACTTTAATTGTGACACAAACCTTATCAAAACATATAGGTCTATAGGCTAGACTACATTAGGTGTGGGACTGGGATTTGAAAAAGTCGCAAAAAAGAGACATGCACTGTTTCTTGCCTTACTGCACACAAGCTGGGTCTCATTCACAAGTGATATATATAATTCACAAGTGATAACAGCAAAAGGAACTGCCCCTCCCTACCTTCAGGCTATGCTCAAACCTTACAACCCAACGCCACCTCTAGTCTATGGCCCTCCCACTCGTACAGGAGGGAAACACGCTCAGCTCAGTTCAAGTTCTTTCTGTCCTGGCACCCCCAATGGTGGACCCAGCTGCCCCTTGAAGCTAGGACAGCAGAGTCCCTGCCCATCTCCCAAAAGCATCTGAAACCCTACATCTTCAAAGAGCGTCTTAACTAATACCCTCCCCTCGCACCCCCCTCCTCACACCCAAAACCCCTCCCCTTCCCAAAACACTCACATTACTTTTTCCCCCGTACAATCTCTGACTTTGCTGCTACTTTGAGGGAAAATGTAGCATCTATGACTGTGATGTGTGGTTGTCCCTCCTAACTATCTTAAGATGAATGCACTAACTGTAAGTCACTCTGGATAAGAGCATCAACTAAAATGTAAAGACAAAACATCTCCATTCCTTAGGTATTTGATGAAGACAACTTTACTAAAGCAGTTGAGGGAAAAACTCTAAATACCCACTTCGTGAATCTTTGAGGTTGTTCAATAGCTACACCACATCACCAAAAGTATGTGGACAACTATTCGTTGAACATCTCATTCCAAAATCATGGGCATTAGTATAGAGTTGGTCCCCCCTTTGCTGCTATACCAGCCTCCACTCTTCTGGGAAGGCTTTCCACTAGATGTTGTAACATTGCTGTGGGGACGTCCTTCCATTCAACCACAAGGTCATTAGTGAGGTTGGGCTCTGATGTTGGGTGATTAGGCCTGGCTTGCAGTCGGCATTCCAATTAATCCCAAAAGTGTTTGATAGGGTTGAGGTCAGGGCTCTGTGCAGGCCAGTCAAGTTCTTCCACACCAATGTCAACAAACCATTTCTGTATGGACCTTGCTTTGTGCACGGGGTCATTGTCATGCTGAAACAGGAAAGGGTGTTCCCCAAACTGTTGCCAAAACATTGTAAGCACAGAATTATCTAGAATATAATTGTGTGCTGTAGCGTTAAAATTACACTGGAACTAAGGGGCCTAGCCCTAACCATTAAAAACAACCCTAGACCATTATTCCTCCTACACCAAACTTTACAGTTGGCACTATGTATTGGGGCAATTAGCGTTCTCCTGGCATCAAACCCAGATTTGTCTGTCGGACTGCCAGATGGTCAAGTGTGATTCATCACTGCAGAGAACACATTTCCACTGCTCCAGAGTCCAATGGCGGTGAGCTTTACACCACTCCAGCCGACGCTTGGCATTGTGCATGTTGATTTTAGGCTTGTATGCGGCTCGGCAATGGAAACCCATTTCATGAAGCTCCCGAAAAACAGTTCTTGTGCTTCCAGAGGCAGTTTGGAACTCGGTAGTGTGTGTTGCAACCGAGGACAGACAATTTTCTGCTCTATGCACTTCAGCACTCTATGCTCTTCAGTCCCGTTCTGTGAGCTTGTGTGGCTTACCACTTCACCGCTGAGCCGTTGTTGCTCCTAGATGTTTACACTTCACAATAACAGCACTTACAGTTGACTGGGGCAGCTCTAACAGGGCAGAAATTTGACGAACTGACTTCTTGGAAAT
Source organism: Oncorhynchus masou masou (assembly GCF_036934945.1). Lineage (NCBI taxonomy): Eukaryota > Metazoa > Chordata > Actinopteri > Salmoniformes > Salmonidae > Oncorhynchus > Oncorhynchus masou. Next base: position 34,918,701 of record NC_088239.1, on the reverse strand, counting down.
GTGGGCATCCTATGACGACGTTCTCCAATAAGGCCATTCTACTGCCAATGTTTGTCTATGGAGAATGCATGGTTGTGTGTTAGATTTTATACACCTGTCAGCAACGGGTGTGGCTGAAAGGGGTGTCCACATACTTTTGCATATATACTGTATTTTTCCATTCCGTGCACTATTTAGATTTTTTAAAACTGTTCGTCGTTCCTTCATTATCTTTGCATACGTTTCCATTTTATCTTCAGGGCTTCATTCATTCTGATTTAGAATGCAGCTAGGTGGTGTTAGTCAGGATGTCTCGTCATGCTTCTCCTGAACACATAAACGCCGCAGGAAATGTGGACAGCACGGGCAAGGAGCCTTCCTCAAGGCTCACACAAGCTTTCTATCTCCACATGGGTAAGAAAAATGAATCCACATGTGCCATGCAAATGGATATACAACATCAGGAATGATCACGGACAATTCTTTGTCACCTATAGGGTTATATTTTTTTATGTCTTTCGCTGCAGGTATTCCACATTCTTTCCAGCATGCTAATTGACAATACAAAGGCATAGTGGAATGCAAACTGGATTCAGTTGAATGATCCATAACACCAATAAAACTGCCACGAAACACTTAACACTCTAAAATATGCACTATACACTCCCCTATGTAAAATTGTTGTCATATAGACAACAGACTGCTGTGATAGACATTCACCTCGTGCTAGACTCCCTCCCCCCCCCAGATGTTAAATTTTTTTGGTCTTATGCATATCATGGATGATGTATAGAGTGAATTCACTCCAAATAGTTTATATTCTTCTACAATATGTAGGCCTATTTTATTATATTTTTTTTAAATCTCTATTGGACTGTGCCTCCCCTCCCCTCCCCAAAGATCTCATTATTTCTTTCATTTCCAATTCTTCTGAAGACAAATAAGTACACCTGCTATCCCACGGCACTCCTGCTGTCAATGACAAACCTGGGATAGTATATTGCACCATCCTCATTCCTGTTTGTCTGTCTAGATAAATGGGCAGATGATCAAAGAATCCCATAATAGGCTGAGTTGAATCCTTATATTCAACATGGAAGGTAAGATTATATTCCTTCCAAAAAATTATTAAATTAAGAAGGTACAATGTGGAACGCTTCCTCGTGGGATTTAATGACCAACTATTATTCATCAAGATGAGTTGTTGAGGATGATGAATTATAGGATAGTTTGTGGGAATGGGAATGGGGAGATAGTGGGCGCGTTTGACTGGTAAGGTGAATGTAGCCGACTGGAAACAGAAGTCGACAAGCAAAGAGAGGTACATATGCACTGACTGCAAGTCTGAAAACTTCTGCTGTTTCTAAGAAAAGTGACAATGGCAGACATGGAATTCACCTTTGGTATTGCTGATGAAGTGGATGATATCGAAATTCCACTTCTACACGAAGCTGAACATGATCAACATGTTCCAAGGAATGAATATCCTTATGATAAGGAAATTAGATACCAGACTAAGCTCTTTCTGACATTCACAAGATTATTCTGTATTTTTGTGATGGTTTTCTCAAAAAATAACCAGGTTGTGAATGCATAAGCCACTAGAATGAGAACATATAGGTATTTTTGCAGCATATAGGATATGCTCTGTTGTTTGTCATTACTTCATACCCTTGTATCAGTTCACATCAGTTACTGGGTAAACGATATGCCAAACAATTTTTTTAACCTTTATTTTACTAAGCAAGTCAGTTAAGAACAAATTCTTATTTTCAATGACGGCCGAGGAACAGGTGCAGAACGACAGATTTGTACCTTGTCTGCTTGGGGATTTGAACTTGCAACCTTTCGGCTATTAGTCCAACGCTCTAACCACTAGGCTACACTGCACTTCGTATTGGCCACATGACTGGTGTCTGGGGTACTTGCTCGTTAAGGAACGGTTTCCCGGACACAGATTAAGCCTATAAAATTGCCAGTGAAGAACTCCCCTACAATAAACCATGTGTAGCCTAGCAGGGCCGTGGCTTTCAGATATTTATTTTTGGCCACCAGTGAGAGTAAAATGCATTCCGGGTCATCTGTTCTGCTGTATTGCCAACACATCTTAAGGTTGTGGACTGACATTTTTGTAGCTTAATGAGGGTAACAAAAGTTGAGTTTGTCAAGTGCCTATGAATATCCCAATAACATTTTTCCATCAATATTTTTTGCACCTTACATATTTTACATACATTTAATAACGTTTGTTAAAGTGTGACTAACTTTTTTTTTCAGGGTTGTCATTTTTCTCTTTTCAGATGAGGTTTACAGGTATGACAATATTCAAACAAACTCATGCAAAACCCAAACCCATTGTTCTATACAGAGTCAAGTATATTTGTCAGGCCTCAATTGTTTCTTGACTATCACAATTCATTCTTGCTGTTGATAATTCTAATGTTATAACTTCTTATAGTAACTGTATCCACGGATTAAATGGGAGAGAGTGAGGTGGTTGCAATCGTACTCAAATAAGCAGGAATATTATTTGATTGATTGAGAGATTCAAGGGGCTATCATCGTTGCAGACTTGTTTTCGAGTTGCTGTACAGTGCGTTTTGTTGCAAACCTATTTTGCTACCTGACAACTTTATGGTTTTTACTTTTTAATTACCATATATATATATATATATATATATATTTTTTTTTTTTTCCCCAAACGTTTTCACTCCGGACGCTTTATCTGGTCACGATTCGTCAGGGCCTCCAACAGCCGAAGCTAAGTAGTAACATTAACATGATGCCTTCTAATTGCAGTCGCTGCACTCGCCTTACGGCGAGGATAGCTGTGCTACAAGCCCAGCTTCAGACGCAATCGTTAGGCAAGGGTAATTTCAGTGTAGGAAAGGATGAAACAGCGCCTGTGCCACCAGTAAGTACAGATAGTAGTATAAATCCCCTGGCACAGTCCCAGGAGACGGACAACTTTCTCACGGTTTCTGGAAGGAAATGCTGTAGGAACGCTCAACCGGTGTCGCTCATTCAGCCGACAGAAGCTTTCAACCGGTTTTCCCCTTTAAGCAGCGAGTCGGAGTCAGAGGCCGAGTCTTCTCTGGTCTCTACTCCTCCCTTTACGGGGTCTGAGACGCCGAAGCTTCCCACCATTAGCTCTGACAAATTGAAAACTTTAGTCATTGGCGACTCCATTACCCGCAGTATTAGACTTAAAACGAATCATCCAGCGATCATACACTGTTTACAGGGGGGCAGGGCTACCGACGTTAAGGCTAATCAGAAGATGGTGCTGGCTAAAGCTAAAACTGGTGAGTGTAGAGAGTATAGAGATATTGTTATCCACGTCGGCGCCAACAATGTTAGGATGAAACAGTCAGAGATCACCAAGCGCAACATAGCTTCTGCGTGTAAATCAGCTAGAAAGATGTGTCGGCATCGAGTAATTGTCTCTGGCCCCCTCCCAGTTAGGGGGAGTGATGAGCTCTACAGCAGAGTCTCACAACTCAATCGCTGGTTGAAAACTGTTTTCTGCCCCTCCCAAAAGAAAGAATTTGTAGATAATTGGTCCTCTTTCTGGGACTCACCCACAAACAGGACCAAGCCTGACCTGCTGAGGAGTGACGGACTCCATCCAAGCTGGAGGGGTGCTCTCATCTTATCTACCAACATAGACAGGGCTCTAACTCCTCTAGCTCCACAATGAAATAGGGTGCAGGCCAGGCAGTAGGCTGTTAGCCAGCCTGCCAGCATAGTGGAGTCTGCAACTAGCACAGTCAGTGTAGTCAGCTCAGCTATCACCATTGAGACCGTGTCTGTGCCTCGACCTAGGTTGGGCAAAACTAAACATGGCGGTGTTCGACTTAGCAATCTCACTAGGATAAAGACCACCTCCATTCCTGTCATTATTGAAAGAGATCATGATACCTCACATCTCAAAATAGGGCTACTTAATGTTAGATCCCTTAATTCAAAGGCAATTATAGTCAATGAACTAATCACTGATCATAATCTTGATGTGATTGGCCTGACTGAAACATGGCTTAACCTCTTACACTTATGGTGGCGCTATTTCATTTTTGGAAGAAAAACGTTCCCGTTTTAAACAAGATATTGTCACAAAAAGATGCTCGACTATGCATATAATTGCTAATGTTCGAAAGAAAACACTCTGACGTGTCCAGAAATACAAATATCTTCTCTGTGCGTGCCCTTTAACGTGAGCTTCAGGCAAAACCAAGATGACTTGGCATCCAGGAAATGACAAGGATTTTTGAGGCTCTGTCTTTCATGATCTCCTTATATGGCTGTGAACGCAAGAGGAATGAGTCTGCCCTTTCTGTCGTTTCCCCAAGGTGTCTGCAGCATTGTGACGTATTTGTAGGCAGATCGTTGGAAGATTGACCATAAGAGACCACATTTACCACGTGTCCGCCCGGTGTCCTGCGCCGAAATTGGTGCGCAAAAGTCACCTGCCAGTATTTTTCCATGGGGCACAGAGAGAGAAGCAAGCTTCCACGAACTGCATGTCAATGAAGAGATATGTGAAAAAACACCTTGAGGATTGATTCCAAACAACGTTTGCCATGTTTCGGTCGATATTATGTAGTTAATCCGGAAAAGTTTCACGTTGTAGGTGACTGCATTTTCGGTTCGTCTCGGTAGCCAGGCGCAATGTAGAAAACGGAACGATTTCTCCTACACACAGACGCTTTCAGGAAACACTGCGCATTTGGTATGTGGCTGGGAGTCTCCTCATTGAAAACATCAGAAGCTCTTCAAAGGTAAATGATTTTATTTATTTGGTTATCTGGCTTTTGTGAAAATGTTGCGTGCTACATGCTACACAAAATGCTATGCTAGCTTTGCATACTCTTACACAAATTAGTCAATTTCTATGGTTCAAAAGCATATTTTGAAAATCTGAGATGACAGTGTTGTTAAGAAAAGGCTAAGCTTGAGAGCAAACGCATTATTTTAATTTTATTTGCGATTTTCAGAAATCGTTAACGTTGCCTTATGCTAATGAGCCTGAGGCTTAGTCACAATCCCGGATCCGGGATGGGGAGTTTCAAGAGGTTAAGCCTGATGAATTTACTGTGTTAAATGAGGCCTCACCTCCTGGCTACACTAGTGACCATATCCCCTGTGCATCCCGCAAATGCAGAGGTGTTGCTAACATTTACGATAGCAAATTTCAATTTACAAACAAAAAAATGACGTTTTCGTCTTTTGAGCTTCTAGTCATGAAATCTATGCAGCCTACTCAATCACTTTTTATAGCTACTGTTTACAGGCCTTCTGGGCCATATACAGCATTCCTCACTGAGTTCCCTGAATTCCTATCGGACCTTGTAGTCATAGCAGATAATATTCTAATCTTTGGTGACTTTAATATTCACATGGAAAAGTCCACAGACCCACTCCAAAAGGCTTTCGGAGCCATCATCGCCTCAGTGGGTTTTGTCCAACATGTCTCTGGACCCACTCACTGTCACAGTCATACGCTGGACCTAGTTTTGTCCCATGGAATAAATGTTGTGGATCTTAATGTTTTTCCTCATAATCCTGGACTATCGGACCACCATTTTATTACATTTGCAATTGTAACCAATAATCTGCTCAGACCCCAACCAAGGAACATCAAAAGTCGTGCTATAAATTCACAGACAACACAAAGATTCCTTGATGTCCTTCCAGATTCCCTCTGTCTACCCAAGGACGCCAGAGGACAAAAATCAATGAATCACCTAACTGAGGAACTCAATTTAAGCTTACGCAATACCCTAGATGCAGTTGCACCCCTAAAAACTAAAAACATTTCTCATAAGAAACTAGCTCCCTGGTACACAGAAAATACCCGAGCTCTGAAGCAAGCTTCCAGAAAATTGGAACGGAAATGGCGCCACACCAAACTGGAAGTCTTCCGACTAGCTTGGAAAGACTGTACCGTGCAGTACCGAAGAGCCCTTACTGCGGCTCGATCATCCTATTTTTCTAACTTAATTGAGGAAAATAAGAACAATCCGAAATTCCTTTTTGATACTGTCGCAAAGCTAACTAAAAAGCAGCATTCCCCAAGAAAGGATGACTTTCACTATAGCAGTGATAAATTGATGAACTTCTTTGAGGAAAAGATCATGATTATTAGAAAGCAAATTACGGACTCCTCTTTAAATCTGCGTATTCCTTCAAAGCTCAGTTGTCCTGAGTCTGCACAACTCTGCCAGGACCTAGGATCAAGAGAGACGCTCAAGTGTTTTAGTACTATATCTCTTGAAATAATGATGAAAATAATCATGGCCTCTAAACCTTCAAGCTGCATACTGGACCCTATTCCAACTAAACTACTGAAAGAGCTGCTTCCTGTGCTTGGCCCTCCTATGTTGAACATAATAGACGGCTCTCTATCCACCGGATGTGTACCAAACTCACTAAAAGTGGCAGGAATAAAGCCTCTCTTGAAAAAGCCAAACCTTGACCCAGAATAGATAAAAAACTATCGGCCTATATCGAATCTTCCATTCCTCTCAAAAATTTTAGAAAAGGCTGTTGCGCAGCAACTCACTGCCTTCCTGAAGACAAACAATGTATACGAAATGCTTCAGTCTGGTTTTAGACCCCATCATAGCACTGAGACGGCACTTGTGAAGGTGGTAAATGACATTTTAATGGCATCGGACCGAGGCTCTGCATCTGTCCTCGTGCTCCTAGACCTTAGTGCTGCTTTTGATACCATCGATCACCACATTCTTTTGGAGAGATTGGAAACCCAAATTGGTCTACACGGACAAGTTCTGGCCTGGTTTAGATCTTATCTGTCTGAAAGATATCAGTTTGTCTCTGTGAATGGTTTGTCCTCTGACAAATCAACTGTAAATGTCGGTGTTCCTCAAGGTTCCGTTTTAGGAACACTATTGTTTTCACTATATATTTTACCTCTTGGGGATGTCATTCGAAAACATAATGTTAACTTTCACTGCTATGCGGATGACACACAGCTGTACATTTCAATGAAACATGGTGAAGCCCCAAAATTGCCCTTGCTAGAAGCACATGTTTCAGACATAAGGAAGTCGATGGCTGCAAACTTTCTACTTTTAAACTCGGACAAAACAGAGATGCTTGTTCTAGGTCCCAAGAAACAAAGAGATCTTCTGTTGAATCTCACAATTAATCTTAATGGCTGCACAGTTTTCTCAAATAAAACTGTGAAGGACCTCGGAGTTACTCTGGACCCTTATCTCTCTTTTGACGAACATAACAATACTGTTTCAAGGACAGCTTTTTTTAAACTATGTAACATTGCAAAAATCAGAAACTTTCTGTCCAAAAATTATGCAGAAAAATGAATCCATGCTTTTGTTACTTCTAGGTTAGACTACTGCAATGCTCTACTTTCCAGCTACCCGGATAAAGCACTAAATAAACTTCAGTTAGTGCTAAATACGGCTGCTAGAATCCTGACTAGAACCCCAAAATTTGATCATATTACTCCAGTGCTAGCCTCCCCACACTGGCTTCCTGTCAAAGCAAGGGCTGATTTCAAGGTTTTACTGCTAACCTACAAAGCATTACATGGGCTTGCTCCTACCTATCTCTCTGATTTGGTCCTGCCGTACGTACCTTCACGTACGCTACGGTCACAAGACGCAGGCCTCCTAATTGTCCCTAGAATTTCTAAGCAAACAGCTGGAGGCAGGGCTTTCTCCTACAGAGCTCCATTTTTATGGAAAGGTCTGCCTACCCATGTCAGAGACGCAAACTCGGGCTCAACCTTTAAGTCTTTACTGAAGACTCATCTCTTCAGTGGGTCATATGATTGAGTGTAGTCTGGCCCAGGAGTGGGAAGGTGAACGGAAAGGCTCTGGAGCAACGAACCGCCCTTGCTGTCTCTGCCTGGCCGGTTCCCCTCTTTCCACTGGGATTCTCTGCCTCTAACCCTATTACAGAGGCTGAGTCACTGGCTTACTGGGGCTCTCTCATGCCGTCCCTGGAAGGGGTGCGTCACCTGAGTGGGTTGATTCACTGATGTGGTCATCCTGTCTGGGTTGGCGCCCCCCCTTATGTTGTGCCACGGCGGAGATCTTTGTGGGCTATACTCAGCCTTGTCTCGGGATGGTAAGTTGGTGGTTGAAGATATCCCTCTAGTGGTGTGGGGGCTGTGCTTTGACAAAGTGGGTGGGGTTATATCCTTCTTGTTTGGCCCTGTCCGGGGGTGTCCTCGGATGGGGCCACAGTGTCTCCTGAACCCTCCTGTCTCAGCCTCCAGTGTTTATGCTGCAGTAGTTTATGTGTCAGGTGGCTATGGTCAGTTTGTTATATCTGGAGTACTTCTCCTGTCCAATACGGTGTCCTGTGTGAATCTAAGTGTGCATTCTCTAATTCTCTCCTTCTCTCTCTCTTTCTCTCTCTCGGAGGACCTGAGCCCTAGGACCATGCCCCAGGACTCCCTGACATGATGACTCCTTGTTGTCCCCAGTCCACCTGGCCGTGCTGCTGCTCCAGTTTCAACTGTTCTGCCTTATTATTATTCAACCATGCTGGTCATTTATGAACATTTGAACATCTTGGCCATGTTCTGTTATAATCTCCACCTGGCACAGCCAGAAGAGGACTGGCCACCCCACATATGCTCTCTCTAATTCTCTTTCTTTCTCTCTCTCGGAGGACCTGAGCCCTAGGACCATGCCCCAGGACTACCTGACATGATGACTCCTTGCTGTCCCCAGTCCACCTGGCCGTGCTGCTGCTCCAGTTTCAACTGTTCTGCCTTATTATTATTCGACCATGCTGGTCATTTATGAACATTTGAACATCTTGGCCATGTTCTGTTATAATCTCCACCCGGCACAGACAGAAGAGGACTGGCCACCCCACATAGCCTTGTTCCTCTCTAGGTTTCTTCCTAGGTTTTGGCCTTTCTAGGGAGTTTTTCCAAGCCACCGTGCTTCTACACCTGTATTGCTTGCTGTTTGGGGTTTTAGGCTGGGTTTCTGTACAGCACTTTGAGATATCAGCTGATGTACGAAGGGCTATATAAATACATTTGATTTGAAGTAACATAATGGATGGAAAGCACTGAATATTTAAATTCATCCACTTCTTAATAATAAAAAAAAACTTTGCCCCAAAGGCATCTAACTGCAGGGCACTCCAAAATCCTACGAAGTGCAATGTGCATACCTCATTCTAAGGGACACATTTAAGGGACACATTGAAGAGTTGGGAGTTCCAATTTCATCGTAAGGTTTTTTTGTTGGTGTTAAATACCGTTTGCGGACAAATTTAAAATGTGTAACTTGGTGGTTCAGATTACGGGATACCTGTTAAGGGAATTTTGTATACATTTCAATCAGGATGTACTAATCAGAATACAATTATTGTACTGTATATGTACTAATAAAAATATTAAATGTTACTGTATATGTATGAATTTTCTAATCTGATCCCAGTACTGAAGTGAATGTGGTCAAGAGTTTAACAATGACAGTATATTCATTGGTACAAATGAATTAGACTGGCTAGAATGCTTATCTACACAAGAAAACCTTGACTCGTAAATTATATTAAATTGGTAGGGAGACGGATGTGGGGAGGCTTGAGACACAGCCTTGGTACTGGAACGGAGGTGTGTGAACGTGGGCAAAAGTTAGAACAATGACGGTCTGTTCCTTTGTACAAATGAATGAACTATCTCCAGATGGCAGGGACGGACTATCTCCAGACTATATAGAATGCTTATCTACACTGACTGACCTTGGCTTTACGCGAGGAGGGAAGGCTTGAACTATAGGGCCTCTCTACCAGTGTCAAGAAGAGATAGAACATTTAGAAAACGCTGACGTCATTTTCAGTTTATAACCTGTGGTAAAATGTGTATGAAGGGAGTACTCTCTTGAATTAAATGCTGTTACCTGACTTTTAAGACCGGAGCTCTGTCCATTCTTATAAAATAAGGGTCTTACAAACCTTTAATGCATTGACAGAGTATTTAATTTTGATTGGGAATTAAAACAGAGGAATTTAGAATTCCTTCTGTAATGGCGTTCTTCTTTAGTTGAATGAGAGTCGGACCGAAATGCAGCGTGTAAGTTACTCATGTTTATTAGGAGGACAAACGAATGAACTAAACACGAAATAACTAATAAATACAAAAATAACAAACAGAACGTGAAACCGATTACAGCCTGACTGGTGCACACTACACAGAGACAGGAACAATCACCCACAAAATACAAGGCGAAAACCAGGCTACCTAAATACGGTTCCCAATCAGCGACAACGAGAATCACCTGACTCTGATTGAGAACCGCCTCAGGCAGCCAACCTATTTAACACACACACACCCCTAATCAGCTACAATCCCAGACACTACAAACCCCAATACGAAAACACAATACATAATAACCCCATGTCACACCCTGGTCTGACTAACTAATAAACTAAAACACAAAATACTAAGACCAAGGCGTGACACCTTCAACAATACCAAAGTCATATTTTTCCATATTCTGTTCCAGTTAAGGAGTGGTTTGTATTCAATTAGATCTGTGGTCCATATTATTTTAATGGCTAGCTCAGAATGCAAGCTTTCCAAAATATGTATATATTTAGGGAGCCCAGGTAATTACTTTTTAAAAATCCCATCATTGCATGTTTCCCAAGGAACTACAACAAAGGTATTACTTCATTATTATAACAAAGCCAATAACTCCCCAACATTTGGATATGCATAGGCACTTGAGGAACTCATACGCTTGTGTGAGTCTCATAAAAACTACAAAAGTGTCAGGGCTCAACCTTAGCATGCAATACAACAGAAAATGAACCGGAGTTACATTTAATATCACGGGTGGCCATAAATACCTCTTTGATAGCCACATCCCTACTAAGCCATGTCTCCAGTCTGCTGATATGACCCGTGCGTCATAGCTCAATAATCCAGCATCAATAACCGAACAACCTAACTGAGTGACCCAAATGTCTGGGTCAAAATGACACAACACAATCTAGCATTTTTTTGAGTGCATACTTATTTCACAAGGCCATATTTTGAGGGCCTAGTTTTACCCTTAATACAGGGGCCGAAATCTCATACACATCACTTAGAACCAAAAACACACCCATCCTTACCATATTTACCAGCATGTTCGATTGCAGGTTGATTTTTAGAATGTTTTGTTTCAATATCTATGTTTGTAATACTATTATGCTACAAAAAGATAACCAAACCCAATCATTTAGCCCTAGATTCAATAAGATCAAGTGTTAACAGGAGATAGCGGACAGCCTTACAGTGGATGTTTTGGCACGTTGGAGGTGGAACTTGTGATCCTTGTCACAAAGCCACACCCTCCCCAATCCTGTTAGAAGTTCCGAACTAGAAAGTGTAGGTTACAGTGGGGCAAAAAAGTATTTAGTCAGCCACCAATTGTGCAAGTTCTCCCACTTAAAAAGGTACACTTCAACTATGACAGACAAAATGAGGAAAAAAAATCACATTGTAGGATTTTTAATGAATTTATTTGCAAATTATGGTGGAAAATAAGTATTTGGTCAATAACAAAAGTTTATCTCAATACTTTGTTATACATCCTTTGTTGGCAATGACAGAGGTCAAACGTTTTCTGTAAGGTTTTCACAAGGTTTTCATACACTGTTGCTGGTATTTTGGCCCATTCCTCCATGCAGATCTCCTCGAGAGCAGTGATGTTTTGGAGCTATTGCTGGGCAACACAGACTTTCAACTCCCTCCAAAGATTTTCTATGGGGTTGAGATCTGGAGACTGGCTAGGCCACTCCAGGACCTTGAAATGCTTCTTACGAAGCCGCTCCTTCATTGCCCGGGCAGTGAGTTTGGGATCATTGTCATGCTGAAAGACCCAGCCACGTTTCATCTTCAATGTCCTTGCTGATGGAAGGAGGTTTTCACTCAAAATCTCACAATACATGGCCCCATTCATTCTTTCCTTTACACGGATCAGTCGTCCTGGTCCCTTTGCAAATAAACAGCCCCAAAGCATGATGTTTCCACACATATGCTTCACAATAGGTATAGTGTTCTTTGGATGCAACTCAGCATTCTTTGTCCTCCAAACACGACGAGTTGAGTTTTTACCAAAAAGTTATATTTTGGTTTCATCTGACCATATGACATTCTCCCAAATTTCTTCTGGATCATCCAAATGCTTTCTAGGAAACTTCAGAAATGCCTGGACATGTACTGGCTTAAGCAGGGGTCACGTCTGGCACTGCAGGATTTGAGACCCTGGCGGCATAGTGTGTTACTGATGGTAGGCTTTGTTACTTTGGTCCCAGCTCTCTGCAGGTCATTCACTAGGTCCCCCGTGTGGTTCTGGGATTTTTGCTCACCGTTCTTGTGATCATTTTGACCCCACGGGGTGAGATCTTGTGTGGAGCCCCAGATCGAGGGAGATTATCAGTGGTCTTGATTGTCTTCCAGTTCCTAATAATTGCTCCCACAGTTGATTTCTTCCAACCAAGCTGCTTACCTATTGCAGATGCAGTCTTCCCAGCCTGGTGCAGGTCTACAATTTTGTTTCTGGTGTCCTTTGACAGCTCTTTGGTCTTGGTCATAGTGGAGTTTGGAGTGTGACTGTTTGAGGTTGTGGACAGGTGTATTTTATACTGATAACAAGTTCAAACATGTGCCATTAATACAGGTAATGAGTGGAGGACAGAGGAGCCTCTTAAAGAAGAAGTTACAGGTCTGTGAGAGCCAGAAATCTTGCTTGTTTGTAGGTGACCAAATACTTATTTTTGCAAATTTGCAAATAAATTCATTAAAAATCCTACAATGTGATTTTCTGGATTTTTTTTCTAATTTTGTCTGTCATAGTTGAAGTGTACCTATGATGAAAATTACAGGCCTCTTTTTAAGTGGGAGAACTTGCACAATTGGTGGCTGACTAAATACTGTTTTGCCCCACTGTATCTAGAAATAATTGAAAAGTATTTTTTTTTTAAATAATGAGGATTTGCATACACTTTAGCCAAATACATTTAAACTCAGTTGTTCACAATTCCTGACATTTAATCCTAGTAAAAATGCCATGTCTTAGGGCAGTTAGGATCACCACTTTATTTGTCAGAATAATAGTCACATTCCCAGTGGGTCAGAAGTTTACATACACTCAATCAGTATTTGGTAGCATTGCATTTAAATTGTTTAACCTGGGTCAAACATTTCGGTTAGCCTTCCACAAGCTTCTCACAATAAGTTGGGTGAATTTTGGCCCATTCCTCCTGACAGAGCCGGTGTAACTGAGTCAGGTTTGTAGGCCTCCTTGCTCGCACATGCTTTTTCAGTTCTGCCCACAAATGTTCTATGGGATTAGATCAGGGCTTTGTGATTGCCACTCCAATACCTTGACTTTGTTGTCCTTAACCATTTTGCCACAACTTTGGAAGTATGCTTGGGGTCATTGTCCACTTGGAAGACCCATTTGCGACCAAGCTTTAACTTCCTGACTGATGTCTTGAGATGTTGCTTCAATATATCCACATCATTTTCCTCCCTCATGATGTCATCTATTTTGTGAAGTGCACCAGTCTCTCCTGCAGCAAAGCACCCCCACAACATGATGCTACCACCCTCATGCTTCATGGTAGGGATGGTGTTCTTCGGCATGCAAGCCTCCTCCTTTATCCTCCAAACATAACAATGGTCATTATGGCATAAATAATTCAATTTTTGCTTCATCAGAACATAGGATATTTCTCCAAAAAGTATGATCTTTGTCCCCATATGCAGTTGAAAACCGTAGTCTGGCTTTTTTTATGGCGGTTTTGGAGCTGTGGCTTCTTCCTTGCTGAGCGGCCTGTCAGATTATATCGATATAGGATTCATTTTACTGTGGACATAGATACTTTTTTACCTGTTTCCTCCAGCATCTTCACAAGGTCCTTTGCTGTTGTTCTGGGATTGATTTGCACTTTTCGCACCAAAGTACGTTCATCTCTAGGAGACAACGGAGTGCGTCTCCTTCCTGAGTGGTATGAAGGCTGCGTGGTCCCATGGTGTTTATACTTGCGTACTATTGTTTGTACAGATGAATGTGGTACCTTCAGGCATTTGGAAATTGCTCACAAGGACGAAACAGACGTGTGGATGTCTACAATATTTTTTCTGAGGTCTTGTCTGATATCTTTTGATTTTCCCATGATGTCAAGCAAAGAGGCACTGAGTTTGAAGGTAGGCCTCGAAATACATCCACAGGTACAATTGACTCAAATGATGTCAATTCGCCTATCAGAAGCTTTTAAAGCCATGACATAATTTTCTGGAATTTTCCAAGCTGTTTACAGGCACAGTCAATTTAGTGTATGTATACTTCTGACCCACTGGAACTGTGATACAGTGAATTATAAATTAAATAATCTGTCTGTCAACAATTGTTGGAAAAATGACTTGTGTCATGCACAAAGTAGATGTCCTAACCGACTTGCCAAAACTATAGTTTGTTAACAAGACATTTGTGGAGTGGTTGAAAAACAAGTTTTAATGACTGTAAACTTTCGACTTTAACTGTATGTCATCCTAATCTAGGTGTAGATTACATTGCACATTCCCAAGGCTGCCAACTTTTGAAGAAAGCTTGGAGTAAGATTTGCTATGTGATTTTCATTGGTCCTTGGCACAGCCCCTTTACAGGGGACTGAGTGTCCCCCCCAGGAAAATGTTACCGTTTTAAAGTTAATTTCCTGCAATGCTAAGTATTTTGAAATGGTTATGACAAGTGTGGAAAAGTTTAAAATAAATACCACAGGTCAGGTGAATTCCGGATGCTTTGAATATGAATTGAACACTCAACATTGGATGACTTTGTTACTTTGAGATCTTTGGGCAATGAAATTTATTATAAACAATTTGTCATTTTTGTAAACATATTTTTAGGTGGTTTGACACTTTATCCAGACAGTAATTCAATTATATAGAATACAGTCAAATTCTAGAAACAGTGGGACGGTTGGAAGAAGTGATTGATCCCTGTTCTCAGGTGGAAAATTGTAGTGTTTCCACTACACCAAGGTGCTGCACAGAAAATGTTAATATTAACAGTTAATTGGAGTTGGTAACCAAATCATAGATTGCAGTCTCCTTGTCCATACACTGCTAATACGGTAAGGACACAAACATTTAGTATTTTGTCATTTGGGTGATTGTCTTTAAAATAGTGCTGGAAGAAAATCCTGATTGCTCTCCAGAAGGGTTGGCCACCATTGATCTATGTTTCCCAAGTGCTGGGTGTTTGAAAATGTTGTTGTTATAACAATTCACTTTTCAATCGCCCAACCTTCAAGAAAACGTTTAATGAATATAAATATTCAGGTGGTATATGCCTAGTAGTTGAAAATCCTTGACATCATCTTACTCTACAAAGATAAAATATGTGTTTGAGTTGTGAGTCCCCCTAACATTTCTGCCTAGCATGTGCACAATTCTTATGAAACAAATTAGATTTGATTCCAAGAGCATTATTGAATGACTTATTGAAAACTGTCCATGAATGTCTGCAATATTACATAGCCTTATATAATTAATTTTCAAAAGACACAAGTAGTCATATCAGATTTCAAATATGTACACTGGCAAAAATGGGAAGAAGTGTAATAATAAAATAGGTGTGGGGATTAACAGAAGTGTTCCTGCTGACAAGCACATTAGCCTATATATTAGCCTATTGTTAATAATGAGAATTGTACCACTGATCAATCTAAATCAAGTAAATTGATAATTAAAACTCCCGAAGACAAGATTACATAAATCTGCCCTTAAGCCCTAACCAATTTTTAAAATCCATTTATTGCCCCCCCTCTAGAATCAAACTATGATTTTCATAGTTACAAATCAGGTCACCCTACCAAACTTCCCTGCTAAAACATACTGTAGGTTCTGTCTGCTGCCTTTTCGTTGGCACAGCCTAAAAGGCACTGCATGGTAAATCTGGCGTCTGCATTGGCTTTGCAGCATTGACGATGATACGGCATCTGCAGAAGTCAGGGCACTCGTACTTCTTGTGCTTCGCTGAGCAGTGTAGAGCTGTGAAGGAAGTTTGTGTTTATACAGGACCTCCTGCCCCCACCTACCCGTCAACCAATCATGTCAATGCAGAGCTATACTGAGCTATAAGGAACCCTCTACATTATTACAACATTTAGGAGGCGATGCGGTATGGAGCTGAATTTGGCCTCTGTATGGCTCCACAATTGCGTCCCACCCTCCAGACGGACCCTCCGACCACATGTCAATCACCAAACAAGGGCACTAATGCAAGTACATGCTGTCAAAAGGCTGCATTCTTCAATAATTTTGTTGACAATATTGTACATAAAACACTGCCACCATACTGCTCTTTTTACTCTAATCCTGAGGAGCGTTTCCTTAAAACATGCATCCAATCCCCTTGATCCCTTACATAACTAGACCAATCATATGCTTCAGTGTGCCGCTGTTCACAGTGCTGTGGCAAGACAGAACAATGATAGAGGTTTTGCTCGTGATGATGTTAAATTGAAGGTGCAGATGTTCCGATTTCAAAACGATTTGGGGCACTGTTGAAAGGTTAACTATACAATGCTGACTATACAATGTACTAATTTTCTAAATAAAAGCATTACTTTGCAATGCTTGAGATATAAAAGGTAAGATCATAAGATCATGAGAAGAGGGTCAAATGCGTGTCTCACGATACATTCGTGAGAGTTTGCACCTCTGCATTCCAGTGTTTGAACTTGTAAACAAGGCTGCATGGGATTTATCTTAATGCCAATGGCCATGTACACTTTTGGTATAATGCCAGGAGTCACTTGTGGATTTGACAGCCCTAATGCAGTTCCACCTCAGACACCAAAACAACAGCTATGCAGATGTCAGCTAAAGCAGATCTGATTGAATAGAGTCCTTAGTTTTTTGCACCCGTTACTGAAAGATTAGTTCTTGTTTAAGTGCCTTAGGTAATTATAATCCATACAATGTATGCATTAACTCCATTATTATGCAATTATGAAACAATTGTCCTATGTAACAACAATGTTGCAATTGTAATAATCACAGTCACTGCACATGTATATGTACTTTATGTCAAGTGTTACTTTATTACCTTATGTCTCACTTATTCTGAAAATATGTTAGGTCCTTTAAAAGCTGCAAATGTGGTTTATTCTGATGTTTGGGTGACTCCATGTCCCTCATGCAATTACAGTGCCTTCAGAATGTATTCATACCCTTTGACTCATTCCACACAGAATTCAAAATGGATTAAACCAATTTTTTTCTCAGCCATCTACACACAATAACCCATAATGACAAAGTAAAAACATGTTTTTAGAAATTGTAGCAAATTTATTGAAAATGAAATACAGAAGTATCTCATTTACATAAGTATTCACAGTCCTTTGCTATTACACCCTTAATTGAGCTCTGGTGCAACTAATTTCCTTCGATCATCCTTGAGCTGTTCCTACAACTTGATTGGAGTCCACCTGTGGCCAATTCATTTTTTTGGACATGATTTAGAAGTACCTGCTGCTCATCTGTTGTTCTTTAATTTAAAAAAATGTCACCTACACTCTGAAGAAGGCTGTAATGCCGAAACAGCTGTGCATGCTATCCCTGATGTAGTGAACATACCATAATTAAAAACATTGAATAATGATGTAAGCTTTATGCAACATCTTTTTGAGTGCGAATTTTGTTTGGGCATGATTTAAATAGAAACACATCAGTCTATATAAGTTCCCACAGTTGACAGTGCATGCCAAAGCAGAAACTATATGAAGAAGGAACTATATGTAGATCGCCAAGAGAATTGTGATTAGGCATATATCTGGGGAAGGGTATAACACCATTTCCGAGAGCTGGCCATCCGACCAAACTGAGCAACCGGTTGAGAAGGACCTTGGCCAGGAAGGTGACCAAGCATCCAATGACCACTCTGACAGAACTACAGAGTTCCTTGGCTGAGATGGGAGAACTTGCCAGATGGACAACAGTCTCTACAGCACCTCAACAATCTGGGCTTTATGGCAGAGTGGCAAGATCGAAGCCACTCCTGAGAAAAAAGGCACATGACAGCACACCTGAGGTTTGTAAAAAGGCACTTGAAAGCACAAGGCAAAAGATGAGACAAACATGTACACTTTGGCCTGAATGCAAAACAATATGTCTGGATAAAACCAGGTACAGCTCAACAACCGTCTAACACCCTCCCTGAAGCATTATGATGGCAGCTTCATGCTATGGGGCTTCCTGAGCTTCATGAAGCTTCATGCTGCTTTCAGTAGCAGGGACTGGGAGGATAGGATAGAGGGAACAATGAATGGAGGCAAATACAGGCATATCCTTGATGAGAACCAGCTTAAGAGTGCAAACAACCTTAGACTGGGGCACCAATTTAGATTCAAACGAAAATTACCCCAAGCGTACAGTGGGGCAAAAAAGTATTTAGTCAGCCACCAATTGTGCAAGTTCTCGCACTTAAAAAGATGATCAAAGGTACACTACAACTATGACAGACAAAATGAGAAAAAAACGTCCAGAAAGTCACATTGTAGGATTTTTTATGAATTTATTTGCAAATTATGGTGGAAAATAAGTATTTGGTCACCAACAAACAAGCAAGATTTCTGGCTCTCACAGAACAGTAACTTCTTCTTTAAGAGGCTCCTCTGTCCTCCACTCGTTAACTGTATTAATGGCACCTGTTTGCACGTGTTATCAGTATAAAATACACCTGTCCAAACCCTCAAACAGTCACACTCCAAACTACACTATGGCCAAGAGCAAAGAGCTGTCAAAGGACACCGGAAACAAACTTGTAGACCTACACCAGGCTGGGAAGACTGAATCTGCAATAAGTAAGCAGCTTGGTTTGAAGAAATCAACTGTGGGAGCAATTATTAGGAAATGAAAGACAATCAAGACCACTGATAATCTCCCACGATCTGGGGTTCCACGCAAGATCTCACCCCGTGGGGTCAAAATGATCACAAGAACGGTGAGTAAAAATCCCAGAACCACACGGGGGGACCTAGTGAATGACCTGCAGAGAGCCGGAACCAAAGTAACAAAACCTACCATCAGTAACACACTACGCCACCAGGGACTCAAATCCTGCCACACTTTGTTTAGATCCAATCCTTCTTTATATCCCAAAAACTCAGTTTCGTTGGCGCCATCGATTTGAGTAATCCACTTGTTCAAAATGCAGACAAAGGAATCCAAAAAGTGACAGCTAAACTTTGGTCAAACAAGTCAAACAAGTCAAACTACCTTTCCTATTAATCTTCAGGTATCCTAAAATGTAAATAAACTATAATATTTAATACGTAAAGAAGTATGTTCAATAGAAAAGTAAAATTAGGATGCACGTCTCTTCTTTGTTGCTTGCTGACTGATTTATTTTCCACTGGGACTTTGTATCAAGACTCCAAATTCTTCCTTTTGGAAGAAACAAGCCTGAAACCTTAAACAACGACTGTTGACATCTAGTGGTAGCCATAGGAATTGCAATCTGGGAGCTAGAATTGCATAGGACCCATAGCTTTCCATTATGAGAGCCTAGGATCTCAAAAGAAATTCAGGATGGTTTTCCCTTGGATTTTTACCTACCATATCAATTGTGTTATAGTTTCATATATTATGTTAACATTTCTACAAACTTCTAAGTGTTTTCTATCCAATGCTACCAATTATATGCATTATAATATGGATTCTGGGCCTGAGTAACAGGCAGTTTACTCTGGGCATGTCAGTCAGGTGGAAATTCAGGAAAATAGCCCTAACAAGTTTTAACAAAGGTTAAGAAAATCTGCAAGGAAGAATGGGTGAAAATCCCAATATCCAGATGTGCAAAGCTGGTACAGATATACCCACGATGACTCAAAGCTATAATTGCCGCCAAAGGTGCTTCTACAAAGTATTGACTCAGGCTTGTGTATTTAATTTTCAATAGATTTGCAAAAATTTCAAAAGCATGTTTTCACGTTGTCATTGTGGGGTATTATGTGTAAATGGGTGAGATAAAAAAAAATATATTTTTTAAAATTCAGGCTGTAACACAAGAAAATGTTGAATAAGTCAAAGTGTATGAATATTTTCTGAGTACTCGGCTGCCTTGAGTATTTGAAAAGTAGGTATGTTTTTACCCCTTATTCGTGGTATCCAATTGGTAGTTACAGTCCTGTCCCATTCCTGCAACTCCCGTGCGGACTCTGGAGAGGCGAAGGTCGAGAGCCGTGCATCCTCCAAAACACAGCCCAACCAAGCCGCACTGCTTCTTGATACAATGTCCGCATAACCCGGAAACCAGCCACACCAATGTGTCAGAGGATACACTGTACACCTGGCGACCGTGTCAGCGTGCATTGCGCCCGGCCCCCCACAGGAGTCAATAGTGCGTGAATGGACAAGAACATCCCTGCCAGCCAAACCCACCCCGAACAATTGTGCACCGCCCCATGGGTCTCCCGGTGGCGGCCAAGCCTGTCCTCAAACCAGGTTCTCTAGTGACACAGCTAGCACTGCGATGCAGTGCCGTAGACCAATGCACCACTCAGGAGGCAGTAAAAGTTAGAATTCTCCAACGAACTACAAAATACAACTATTTTCTGCCCAGGTCTGATTTGGTCCCACTCTTTCAGTGTTGATTTCACTCTGGAGAATTTGCTGTGCAGTATGCTAAAACACACACAAATACAGTACCAGTTATACATTTGGACACACCTTCTCATTCCAGGGATTCTTTTTATTTGTACTATTTTCTACATTGTAAAATAATAGTGAAGACATCAAAACTATGAAATTACATGTTTTTGTTTTTTAACAAATCCAAATATATTTTATATTTCAGATTCTTCAAAGTAGCCACCCTTGCCTTGATGACAACTTTTTACACTCTTGGCATTCTCTCAACCAGCTTCATGAGGCTGTACCCTGTAATGCATTTCAATTATTAACAGGTGTGCCTTGTTAAAAGTTCATTTGTGGAATTTCTTTCCTTTGATTGAGCGGGGATGGTATACAGAAGATAGCCCTATTTAGTAAAAGACCAAGTACATATTATGGATCAGTAATAAGCAAAGAGAAACAACAGTCCATCATTACTTTAAGACATGAAGGTCAGTCAATTTGGAAAATTTCAAGAATTTTTAAAGTTTCTTCCAGAACCGTTGCAAAAACCATCAAGCGCTATGATGAAACTGGCTCTCATGAGGATAGCCACAGGAAAGGAAGATCCAGAGTTACTCTGCTGCAGAGGATAAGTTCATTAGAGTCACCAGCCTCGGAAATGGGCAATTAACGGCACCTTAGATTGCAGCCCAAATAAATGCTTCACAGAGTTCAAGTAACAAACACATCTCAACATCAGCTGAAGACTGCGTGAATCAGCCCTTCATGGTCAAAATTCTGCAAAGAAACCACTACTAAAGGACACCAAGAAGAAGAAGAGACTTGCTTGGTCCAAGAAACACAAGCAATCGACATTAGAGTGGAATTCTGTCCTTTGGTCTGATTTGAGATTTGAGATTTTTGTTTCCAACCGCCGTGTCTTTGTGAGACGCAGATTAGGTGAACGGATGATATCCGCTTTTGTGATTCCCACCATGAAGCATGGAGGAGGAGGTGTGATGGTGCTTTGCTGTTGACACTGTCTGTGATTTACTTCGAATTCAAGACACACTTAACCAGCATGGCTATCTGTAATGGAGTGCAAAACTGGCTGCAAGGAAGTCAGGTGCAGGAGAGCAGAAATGGGTAGCAAACGGAGCCCTTTATTGAGGCGAACAAAACAGTCCTCAGAAAACTAAACACACACGGGTTACAGTAACCCGGCGCAAACCAGCCTGGAGTACATATACATTTACATATAACAATTCCACACACAGACATGGGGGAAAACAGAGGGTAATATGCAAGACGAGTATTGAGGGATTGCAAATCAGGTGTGCGGGTAAACAAGACAAAACAAATAGAAAATGAAAAGTGAATCGGCGATGGCTAGAAGACCGGTGACGTCGACCGCCGAACGCCGCCCGAACAAGGAGAGGGACCGACCTCGGTGGAAGTCGTGACACTATCAGAGCATTCTGCAGGGATACGCCATACCATCTGGTTTGCGCTTAGTTGGACTATCATTTGTTTTTCAACAGGACAATAACCCCAAAACACACCTCTGAGCTGTGGAAGGGCTATTTGACCAAGAAGTGCTGCATCAGATGACCTGGCCTCCACAATCACCCACCCTCAAAACCCAATTGAAATGGTTTGGGATGAGTTGGACCGCAGAGTGAAGGAAAAGCAGCCAACAAGTGCTCAGCATATGTGGGAACTCCTTCAAGACGGTTGGAAAATAATTCCAGGTGAAGTTGGTCGAGGGAATGCCAAGAGTGTGCAAAGCTGTCATCAAGGCAAAGGGTGGCTACATTGAAGAATCTCAAAAAATAAAATATATTTTGATTTGTTTAACACTTTCTGTGTTACTACATTTTTGTATGTGTTAATTCATAGCTTTAATGTATTCACTATTATTTGAGAATGTAGAAAACCTTGACATGCTATGACATTTGAACAATACATTTGACAGGAAAATATTGTGCTGCAGTAGTATTGTACAGTGCAAACTGGTGAAGCAGGAAAGAAAGCAGGAAAGAAATCATTCACACTGCCTATTGTTTTGGTAAACAGCTGAGGAATGGAGATTGAAATGTAACCACTCTCAAACATTTGGGGTTCTAATGGGGTATGGCAGTCATGAAGCATTTACATGTTATGTTCTTCAATTAATGGCTATATATATCATGAAATAAATCTCAAAATGTTTCTACCAATCCCAGATTGCCCCTTTAATTTAATTGTTTTTCCAACATATCACTGCAGAAAAGTTTTATAAATATATTGTATTATTCAGCATTTAGTGAATTAAACATGTGTGCCAAGAGACTATCCCTAACTAACTGTTCCTGCTCTTAATCTCAGTGGCTCAAAGTACCCATCTCATATTCACTCATGGAATTTCAAACGCAAAAATATAGATTTTGGTAGTTGATTAAAAGCTATTTGGGAAAAGCTTGGATATAACAGATGGTTTTGACATAAGATGTTGCTCTGACATAGGTTCTCAAACATTATATAGTCCCATATACCTTCAAACATTCAATCTCCAGTTGCGTACCGCCTCTAGCACCAGGGTCAGAGCACTCTGAAATTTTGTTTTTTTGCCATCATTGTAAGCCTGCCACACACACACTATGCAATACATTTATTAAATATAATAATGAGTGTGAGTTTTTGTCACTACCCAGCTCGTGAGAAGTAACAAAGTGCTCTTGTAGGACCAGGGCACAAATAACAATACAAAATAATAATCAATCATTTTGCTCTTTACTTAGTCATCTTACATATAAAACCCTATTTGTTCATCAAAATTTGTGAATAGCTAACCACATGTTAATGAGAAGGATGTGCTTGAAAGGATGCACATAACTGTGCACTGTTGGGTTGTATTGGAGAGTCCCAGTCTTAAATAATATTCCACACGTAGTCTGTGCCTGTATTTAGTTTTTATGCTAGTGAGGGCCGAGAATCCACTCTCACATACAGATTCAGTTGGATGTTCACATAAACTTAGGTTGGAGTCATTAAAACTTGTTTTTCAACCACTCTACACATTTCTGGTTAACATACTATAGTTTTGGCAAGTCAGTTAGGACATCTACTTTGTGCATGACACAAGTCATTTTACCTATAATTGTTTACAGACAGATTATTTCACTCACAATTCCAGTGGGAACTCAGCCAAAAAATTGTAGACCTCAACAAATCTGGTTCATCCTTGGGTACCACGTTCATCCTTGGGTACCACATTCATCTCTGCACTTCACAAAATAGACATTTACATTACATTTACATTTAAGTCATTTAGCAGACGCTCTTATCCAGAGCGACTTACAAATTGGTGAATTCACCTTCTGACATCCAGTGGAACAGCCACTTTACAATAGTGCATCTAAATCATTAAGGGGGGGTGAGAAGGATTACTTATCCTATCCTAGGTATTCCTTGAAGAGGTGGGGTTTCAGGTGTCTCCGGAAGGTGGTGATTGACTCCGCTGTCCTGGCGTCGTGAGGGAGTTTGTTCCACCATTGGGGGGCCAGAGCAGCGAACAGTTTTGACTGGGCTGAGCGGGAACTGTACTTCCTCAGTGGTAGGGAGGCGAGCAGGCCAGAGGTGGATGAACGCAGTGCCCTTGCTTGGGTGTAGGGCCTGATCAGAGCCTGGAGGTACTGCGGTGCCGTTCCCCTCACAGCTCCGTAGGCAAGCACCATGGTCTTGTAGCGGATGCGAGCTTCAACTGGAAGCCAGTGGAGAGAGCGGAGGAGCGGGGTGACGTGAGAGAACTTGGGAAGGTTGAACACCAGACGGGCTGCGGCGTTCTGGATGAGTTGTAGGGGTTTAATGGCACAGGCAGGGAGCCCAGCCAACAGCGAGTTGCAGTAATCCAGACGGGAGATGACAAGTGCCTGGATTAGGACCTGCGCTGCTTCCTGTGTGAGGCAGGGTCGTACTCTGCGGATGTTGTAGAGCATGAACCTACAGGAACGGGCCACCGCCATGATGTTGGTTGAGAACGACAGGGTGTTGTCCAGGATCACGCCAAGGTTCTTAGCGCTCTGGGAGGAGGACACAATGGAGTTGTCAACCGTGATGGCGAGATCATGGAACGGGCAGTCCTTCCCCGGGAGGAAGAGCAGCTCCGTCTTGCCGAGGTTCAGCTTGAGGTGGTGATCCGTCATCCACACTGATATGTCTGCCAGACATGCAGAGATGCGATTCGCCACCTGGTCATCAGAAGGGGGAAAGGAGAAGATTAATTGTGTGTCGTCTGCATAGCAATGATAGGAGAGACCATGTGAGGTTATGACAGAGCCAAGTGACTTGGTGTATAGCGAGAATAGGAGAGGGCCTAGAACAGAGCCCTGGGGGACACCAGTGGTGAGAGCGCGTGGCGAGGAGACAGATTCTCGCCACGCCACCTGGTAGGAGCGACCTGTCAGGTAGGACGCAATCCAAGCGTGGGCCGCGCCGGAGATGCCCAACTCGGAGAGGGTGGAGAGGAGGATCTGATGGTTCACAGTATCGAAGGCAGCCGATAGGTCTAGAAGGATGAGAGCAGAGGAGAGAGAGTTAGCTTTAGCAGTGCGGAGCGCCTCCGTGATACAGAGAAGAGCAGTCTCAGTTGAATGACTAGTCTTGAAACCTGACTGATTTGGATCAAGAAGGTCATTCTGAGAGAGATAGCGGGAGAGCTGGCCAAGGACGGCACGTTCAAGAGTTTTGGAGAGAAAAGAAAGAAGGGATACTGGTCTGTAGTTGTTGACATCGGAGGGATCGAGTGTAGGTTTTTTCAGAAGGGGTGCAACTCTCGCTCTCTTGAAGACGGAAGGGACGTAGCCAGCGGTCAGGGATGAGTTGATGAGCGAGGTGAGGTAAGGGAGAAGGTCTCCGGAAATGGTCTGGAGAAGAGAGGAGGGGATAGGGTCAAGCGGGCAGGTTGTTGGGCGGCCGGCCGTCACAAGAAGCGAGATTTCATCTGGAGAGAGAGGGAGAAAGAGGTCAGAGCACAGGGTAGGGCAGTGTGAGCAGAACCAGCGGTGTCGTTTGACTTAGCAAACGAGGATCGGATGTCGTCGACCTTCTTTTCAAAATGGTTGACGAAGTCATCTGCAGAGAGGGAGGAGGGGGGAGGGGGGAGGATTCAGGAGGGAGGAGAAGGTGGCAAAGAGCTTCCTAGGGTTAGAGGCAGATGCTTGGAATTTAGAGTGGTAAAAAGTGGCTTTAGCAGCAGAGACAGAGGAGGAAAATGTAGAGAGGAGGGAGTGAAAGGATGCCAGGTCCGCAGGGAGGCGAGTTTTCCTCCATTTCCGCTCGGCTGCCCGGAGCTCTGTTCTGTGAGCTCGCAATGAGTCGTCGAGCCACGGAGCGGGAGGGGAGGACCGAGCCGGCCTGGAGGATAGGGGACATAGAGAGTCAAAGGATGCAGAAAGGGAAGAGAGGAGGGTTGAGGAAGCAGAATCAGGAGATAGGTTGGAGAAGGTATGAGCAGAGGGAAGAGATGATAGGATGGAAGAGGAGAGAGTAGCGGGGGGAGAGAGCGAAGGTTGGGACGGCGCGATACCATCCGAGTAGGGGCAGTGTGGGAAGTGTTGGATGAGAGCGAGAGGGAAAAGGATACAAGGTAGTGGTCGGAGACTTGGAGGGGAGTTGCAATGAGGTTAGTGGAAGAACAGCATCTAGTAAAGATGAGGTCGAGCGTATTGCCTGCCTTGTGAGTAGGGGGGAAGGTGAGAGGGTGAGGTCAAAAGAGGAGAGGAGTGGAAAGAAGGAGGCAGAGAGGAATGAGTCAAAGGTAGACGTGGGGAGGTTAAAGTCGCCCAGGACTATGAGAGGTGAGCCGTCCTCAGGAAAGGAGCTTATCAAGGCATCAAGCTCATTGATGAACTCTCCGAGGGAACCTGGAGGGCGATAAATGATAAGGATGTTAAGCTTGAAAGGGCTGGTAACTGTGACAGCATGGAATTCAAAGGAGGCGATAGACAGATGGGTAAGGGGAGAGAGAGAGAATGACCACTTGGGAGAGATGAGGATCCCGGTGCCACCACCCCGCTGACCAGAAGCTCTCGGGGTGTGCGAGAACACGTGGGCGGACGAAGAGAGAGCAGTAGGAGTAGCAGTGTTATCTGTGGTGATCCATGTTTCCGTCAGTGCCAAGAAGTCGAGGGACTGGAGGGAGGCATAGGCTGAGATGAACTCTGCCTTGTTGGCCGCAGATCGGCAGTTCCAGAGGCTACCGGAGACCTGGAACTCCACGTGGGTCGTGCGCGCTGGGACCACCAGATTAGGGTGGCCACGGCCACGCGGTGTGGAGCGTTTGTATGGTCTGTGCAGAGAGGAGAGAACAGGGATAGATAGACACATAGTTGACAGGCTACAGAAGAGGCTACGCTAATGCAAAGGAGATTGGAATGACAAGTGGACTACACGTCTCGAATGTTCAGAAAGTTAAGCTTACGTAGCAAGAATCTTATTGACTAAAATGATTGAAATGCTACAGTACTGCTGGAGTAGGCTAGCTGGTAGTGGCTGCGATGTTGACACTACACTAATCAAGTCGTTCCGTCGAGTGTAATAGTTTCTACAGTGCTGCTATTCGGGGGCTAGCTGGCTAGCTAGCAGGTTGATTGCGTTACGTTACCTTAAAAGAACGACAATAGCTGGCTAGCTAACCTAGAAAATCGCTCTAGGCTACACAATTGTCTTAGATACAAAGACGGCTATGTAGCTAGCTAGCTACGATCAAACAAATCAAACCGTTGTACTGTAATAGTTTCTACAGTGCTGCTATTCGGGGGCTAGCTGGCTAGCTACGTTAAACGAACGACAATAGCTGGCCAGCTAACCTAGAAAATCGCTCTAGACTACACAATTGTCTTAGAAACAGACGGCATCATAAGGCAGAAAAAGTGGATATATTGAAGCAACATCTCAAGACATTAGTCAGGAAGTTAAAGCTTGGTCGCTAATAGGTCTTCCAAATGGACAATGACCCCAAGCATACTTTCAAAGTAGTGGCAAAATGGCTTAAGCACAACACATTCAAGGTATTGGAGTGACCATCACAAATCCCTGACCTCAATCCTATAGAAAATGTGTGGGCAGATCTGAAAATGTGTGGGCAGAACTGAAAAGGCACGTGCGAGCAAGGAGGCCTACAAACCTGACATCTTACATATAAAACCCTGTCAGGAGGAATAGGTC
Source organism: Oncorhynchus masou masou (assembly GCF_036934945.1). Lineage (NCBI taxonomy): Eukaryota > Metazoa > Chordata > Actinopteri > Salmoniformes > Salmonidae > Oncorhynchus > Oncorhynchus masou. The sequence goes on along the minus strand of NC_088239.1, from coordinate 34,890,887 downwards.
AAAATTCACCCAATTTATTGTGGGAGGCCACTCGAAACATTGGACCCAAGTTAAACAATTTAAAGGCAATGCTACCAAATGCTAATTGAGTGTATGTAAACTTCTGACCACCTGGGAATATGATAATAAATAAAAGCTGAAATAAATCACTCTCTCTACTATTATTCAGACATTTCACATTCTTAAAATAAAGTGGTGATCCTAACTGACCTAAAATAGGGAATTTTTACTTGGATTAATGTCAGGAATTGTGAAAAACTGAGTTTAAATGTATTTGGCTAAGGTGTATGTAAACTTTCGACTTAAACTGTATGTGGTTGTAAAGGACATCAGTGTCTTAACAGCACGATTTGCCAAGGCAAGATCTCTGAGCGCAGCCCTATCCAGAAATCTAGCAGTAGCTTCTGATTAACGTCTTATGGCTGCAGGGGCAGTATTGAGTAGCTTGGATGAAAGGTGCCCAGAGGTGCCCAGAGTAAACTGCCTGCTCCTCATGCCCCAGTTGATAATATATGCATATTATTATTAGTATTGGATAGAAAACATTCTGAAGTTTCTAAAACTGTTTGAATGATGTCTGTGAGTATAACAGATCTCAAATGTCAGGCAACAACCTGTATAGAAATCCAAACAGGAAGTGGGAAATCTGAGGTTGGTCGATTTTCAACCCAGCCCCTGAATACACAGTGGGATATTGGTTATGTTGCACTTCCTAAGGCTTCCACTAGATGTCAACCGTCTTCAGAAACTTGTTTGTTTGTTTGCTTATTCTTTGCCTTCTAACTCTTCTTCTATTATGTCTTCCCCTAACACCACCACCACGCATTCTTACACATCTTCTTTTTTCACTTCCACGAGCATGTAGCTGCTGTTCAGGGTTGTGATATTCCTCCGTGTTAAAAAATGGTAGTGATCGTGCTGTGGGCAAGCTCCATATACATTATATACTTTCAAACTTGATCGATAGATTTGTAAGATTGTGATTCCTATTTCCTTATTCTGTCACCTGGCAGGTAATTTGCCACTTTAGAAGACATCACAAACATTCCTTGAGACTGGAGACTTACATTTCCCTCACTAACTTTAAACATCAGCTATCTGAGCAGCTAACTGATCGCTGCAGCTGTACATAGTCCATCTGTAAATAGCCCACCCAATCTACCTACCTCATCCCCATATTGTCTTTATTTACTTTGCTGCTCTTTTGCACACCAGTATCACTACTTACACACCATCATCTGCTCATCATCATCTGCTCATCTATCACTCCATTGTTAATCTGCTAAATTGTAATTACTTTGCTACTATGGCCTATTTATTGCCTTACCTCCTCATGCCATTTGCACACACTGTGTATATAGACTTCCTTTTTCCATTGTGTTATTGACTGTACGCTTGTTTATTCCATGTGTAACTCTGTGTTGTTGCTTCTGTCGCACTGCTTTGCTTTATATTGGCCAGGTCGCAGTTGAAAATGAGAACTTGTTCTCAACTAGCTTACCTGGTAAAAAAGGTGAAATACAAAAATAGAAAATAAAAGTATGTCTGACAGATTTTGATAATTAAATGGATCATTTAGCATGTGATGGCTCACATGATGAAATAATGTTTAGAAGTTGTGAAGAGTGACATTTTCACTGAGAATCAACTCAACAGTTTTGATCAGCAAGCCACGTGCATGTAATTATTGTGCAAATTGTAGAAAATTGTACTTTTGCAATTTGCTTAACCCTCCTGTTGTGTTCGTTTCATGCTAATTCATTCTGTGTTCCCAGTCCAAAATGACCGCCCAATTATTGCGGATTATAAATCCATACTAATTGTCAGGATTTGGCCAGGGTTGTTCCGGGTTTTGGTCACTAGATGCCCCCATTGTGCTTTTTTACCTTGTTCCCCATTATTATTTGCACCTGTGCCTCGTTTTCCCCTGATTGTATTTAAACCCTTAGTTTCCCTCAGTTCTGTGCTCTGTGTTTGTATGTTAGCACCCAGCCCTAGTGTTCTGTGTATTCTTGTCGATTCCGGTGGATGCTCTTGTGGAATTCTGTTTTTGGTTTTGAGTATCTCTTGAGGCTTTTTTGTGCTATTCCTACCACCTTTTGGATTTGCCATTTTTGTATTGAAGGACTTCTCCTTTTTACTTTATTAAATACACCGTCTTAAGTACTGCTGTGTCTGCCTCATCTTCTGGGTTCTGCTGACTATTCGTGGCTCAGTTGGTTAAGTGACTGTGTCTCACTCCGGAGACCCAGGTTCGTAACCGGGTCCTGACAGAAACACAGAGCCAAAAATGAACCCAGAGGCAGCCAGTTCCCAGGACCTTTTTGCCATGCTGTCCCACCACCAGGAGACTGTCCAACGCCACGAAGCCGCCCTGGTTCAGCAAGAGGCCTTAATGGCTAGACATTCTCATCTTCTGTCGGAGATGCTGACTTCCATTAAGCAAATATCTGATCGTCTTACCCCGGCAACAGTTCCCGTCCCAGTACCTCAGATTCACGTACCCATGGCAGTTAACCCCCTGGCTGAACCTCGTCTTCCACCTCCCCAACGGTTCTCAGGTGATCCAAGTGCTTGTAAAGGGTTTCTCACCCAATGTTCTCTCTCCATTGAGCTACAACCCTCGTCGTTTCCCACCGGCCGGTCTAAGATCGCTTATATCATCACCCTGCTGTCGGAAAAAGCCCTGGCCTGGGCTACTGCTGTGTGGGATGCCCATAGTTCCTGCTGTGCCAGCTACTCTGCCTTTGCTGAGGAATTCAAACGAGTGTTTCAAGGCCCAAGCAGTGGTTCTGACTCAGCCAAACAGCTCCTGACTCTCCACCAAGGTTGGCGCAGCGTGACGGACTATGCCATCCAGTTCCGCACGGTGGCAGCAGCAAGTGGCTGGAACAACGAGGCGCTCACGGTGTGCTTTCTGAAAGGCCTTTCCGACACTATCCAAGATGAACTGGCCACTCGGGAACCACCGTACAATCTCGAGTCCCTGATCAAGTTGGCCTCACGCATTGACCAGCGTCTGAAGAGAGAGAACTCAACCGTAGACCTCTAGCCCCTATCAGTCCCAGCTCCGAGTCCCCACCTTTATTCTCGCTGGCTCCATCGGAACCCATGCAGATTGGACGCATCTCCCAGGCTGAGAGAGACCGCCGGTTGAGGGAGCGACGCTGTCTATATTGTGGCAAACCGGGCCATTTCCGTTCCACGTGTCCCGGGCTCCAGGGAAACGCTCTGTCCCGTACAGACCGGGGGAACTGTAACGGGAAACATAACCTCCTCCCATCCGTCCAACTCCCGTCTGCTCATTCCAGTCACCCTCTCCTGGGACAACCACAAGCTTCACCTTCAAGCCTTGGTAGACTCTGGAGCCGCAGGTAACTTCATGGATGGTGTCTGGGCGAAGGAGAATGGCGTTCCCTCTGAACCTCTAAGTGTACCCATGAGGGTCACTACATTGGATGGAAGCCCTTTGGGATCTGGACTTGTCACTCATGTCACTACCTCCTTGCGACTTTCAGTTTCACAACACCAGGAATTGATGAACTTTCATTTGATCTCCTGTTCCGAGTTCCCTCTCGTCCTTGGATACCCCTGGCTTCACAGCCATAACCCTCACATCGACTGGTCTATGGGCACTATCAAGCAGTGGGGTCCTACGTGCCAAGCTACTTGTATTTTCCAGAATTCCCAGAGTTCTACTCCCGAGTCTTTAGAATCCATCGACCTGACCCGAGTTCCCGAGTGTTACCATGACCTCAAACTGGTGTTTAGCAAACAGTGGGCCACCATGCTACCACCCCATAGACCTTACGATTGCCCCATCGACCTGTTTCCGGGCACTTGCCCCCCAGGGGTCGGATCTTTTCCTATATCCACCCGAACGAGCTGCTATGGATACCTACATCAAGGACGCTCTGGAAGCAGGCCTCATGCGTCCATCCACCTCCCCGGCGGGAGCAGGGTTTTTCTTTGTGGCCAAGAAAGACGGTGGATTACGTCCTTGCATCGACTACCGGGGACTCAATGCCTTAACCGTCCGTAACCGTTACCCGCTACCCCTTATGGCCACAGCCTTCGAGCTGCTCCAGGAAGCAGTTGTTTTCACTAAGCTTGACCTGCGGATCGCATACCATCTTGTGCGGATCAGACCTGGTGACGAGTGGAAGACCGCTTTCAACACGCCTACTGGTCACTATGAATACTTGGTGATGCCCTTCGGCCTGACCAACGCCCCAGCGGTGTTCCAAGCGCTCATAAATGATGTGCTTAGGGATATGCTTAACATATTTGTGTTTGTTTACTTGGATGACATCCTCATCTTTTCGAGCTCCCTTCAAGAACACACTAAGCATGTCAGACAAGTACTCAAACGCCTCCTAGACAGCCATCTGTACGTTAAGCCGGAAAAATGTGAATTCCATTCATCCCGAGTACAATTCCTGGGATTTGTAGTGGAACCCGGTCGAGTCCAAATGGACCCCAGGAAGGTAGGGGCGGTAGCGGATTGGCCCACCCCCAAATCCGTTAAGGAAGTTCAGCGTTTCCTGGGCTTCACAAACTTTTACCGCAAGTTCATCAAGAACTTCAGCTTGGTGGCAGCCCCTCTCTCAGCTTTAACCAAGGGTGGCAATGCAAGGTTTTTGTGGGGAAGAGAAGCTGAGACGGCCTTCCAAGGACTCAAGCAGCGCGTTCTCTCTGCTCCCATCCTGATACTACCGACTACGGATGAACCATTTGTGGTGGAGGTAGACGCATCAGAGGTTGGTGTTGGAGCTGTCCTGTCTCAGAGGGGTGAAGACAAGAAGCTTCATCCGTGCGCTTTCTTCTCACACCGGCTTACCCCGACTGAGAGGAACTACGATGTGGGGGATCGTAAACTCCTAGCGGTTAAGATGGCATTGAAGGAATGGAGACACTGGCTCGAGGGGGCTTCTCACCCGTTTCAAGTGCTTACGGACCACAAAAATCTGGAGTATATCCAGCAGGCGAAGCGGTTGAACTCTAGACAAGCTAGATGGTCTCTTTTCTTCAATCGATTCCAGTTTATCCTCACCTATCGGCCCGGGTCGAAGAATCTCAAACCGGATGCCCTGTCCCGAGTCTACGCTCCTGCCATTCGAGATGACACGGACATGCCTGTCCTTCCTGCTGCTAAGATTGTGGTTCCGATCTCGTGGCAAGTTGAGGATACCGTGAGACGTGCTCAAGCTAGCGAACCGGACCCGAAAGGAGGTCCTGCCAATCGGTTGTTTGTCCCCAAGGCAGTGAGGACTCAGGTCCTTCTGTGGGGGCACTCCTCTCGCCTCACCTGTCATCCGGGCGTAGGTCGCACCTTGGAGTTCATCCAGCGTAAGTTCTGGTGGCCTACCATAAGAGAAGACGTTGCCACTTTCGTCAATGCCTGTCCCGTGTGCTGCCAGGGCAAATCTTCTCACCTCCGCCCTCAAGGACTCCTTCACCCTTTACCTGTTCCCCACAGACCCTGGTCCCATATCTCATTGGACTTTATTACTGGACTTCCTCCATCCCATGGCAATACTACTATCCTAGTCATAATCGACAGGTTTTCAAAGGCGGCCAGGCGGAGTCCAACGGCCAAACAGAGAGGATGAATCAAGAGCTGGAAACCACCCTCCGATGTATGACTCGTGACAACCCGTCCACATGGTCATCCTTTATTGTTTGGGCCGAATACGTGCACAACACCTTGCGCTCCTCCTCCACTGGTATGTCCCCGCACGAGTGTCAGTTTGGCTATGCTCCTCCATTGTTCCCGGACCAGGAGGCAGAAGTCAGAGTGCCTTCAGCCTTGAAGTTCGTCAGACGCTGTCGGCTTATGTGGAGGAAGACCCGTCTTAATCTTATGCATTCCTCACAGAGGTACCAACAACAAGCCAACAGACGTCGCCGTCCCGGGCCTACCCTGCGCCCCGGCCAGAGAGTCTGGCTCTCCACAAGAGACTTACCTCTACGGGTGGAGTCTCGCAAGCTGTCCCAAAAATACATCGGTCCCTTCAAGGTTGCCAGGAGAGTTAACCCAGTTTCTTATCGCCTACACCTTCCCAGATCCCTTAAGATTAATCCCACATTTCACATTTCATTGTTAAAACCTGTTGTTTTTTCTCCCCTTGTCCCGGCAGACAGACCTCCCCCTCCGCCTCGTGTCATTGGAGGCCAGCCGGCTTATACCGTCCATCGGATACTGGATTCCCGCCGGGTGCAGCGGTCCTGGCAGTATCTGGTGGACTGGGAAGGCTACGGTCCCGAGGAGCGCTCCTGGGTTCCTGCCAAAGACATCCTGGACCCTGACCTCATTCGTCAGTTCAGGGCCCTCCACCCTGAGAGAGCTGGTAGGAACGTCAGGAGCCGTTCCTAGGGGGGGGATTCTGTCAGGATTTGGCCAGGGTTGTTCCGGGTTTTGGTCACTAGATGCCCCCATTGTTCTTTTTGACCTTATGTTTTTTCCCTTGCTCCCCATTATTATTTGCACCTGTGCCTCGTTTCCCCTGATTGTATTTAAACCCTTAGTTTCCCTCAGTTCTGTGCTCTGTGTTTGTATGTTAGCACCCAGCCCTAGTGTTCTGTGTATTCTTGTCGATTCCGGTGGATGCTCTTGTGGAATTCTGTTTTTGGTTTTGAGTATCTCTTGAGGCTTTTTTGTGCTATTCCTACCACCTTTTGGATTTGCCATTTTTGTATTGAAGGACTTCTCCTTTTTACTTTATTAAATACACCGTCTTAAGTACTGCTGTGTCTGCCTCATCTTCTGGGTTCTGCTGACTATTCGTGGCTCAGTTGGTTAAGTGACTGTTTCTCACTCCGGAGACCCAGGTTCGTAACCGGGTCCTGACACTAATAGATATATTATCACCTAATTTTGTGTTCAAATCTTTTTACCAACTTCAGTTCTTGTGAACATTACAAGTTTTGAACTTCTATTTGCTATTTATGGCCTGTAGGTCTAAATGACCTGAGCTCATACAACTCATTTTTCAGAATAAAAAGCATAATGTATGGATTAATATATGGATGATGTCTGGAGTGACATTCAGTAGTGGCGTGAAAAATTGCCTGACCAGACTCTGCATCCCATAAACTGGTGGTAGATTTGTTTCTGGATCTCTACACACCAGCCAAATTCAAGAGACCCATGTATGCTTGGATGTCTGTTCAGTCTACCTCCTTCCAGTTGTCTTTGTAAACACATCTCCCCTCCAGGTTGGTTATGTTTATCACTATAGTTTAGATTCGACTCTGACATGAACAGTTCGAAGCAGGATTTTATGGCATCAACCCAGGATATGGGGTATCTCGTTGGCTCCGGGGACATCCTGATAACACTTGCAGCTGACAGCAAACCTCTCCTCTCAGGTGGGGATGAAGAACAGGACAAATTCCCATTCTTTGACCGGAATGTAACAACAACCTCAGCAGGGCCCTCTTCCTCATCACAGGTTTGTTCCACTTCGGTTGTCTTGGTTTTCTCCACATCAGTTGTCTCTGGATCATATTTTGTGTTGTCTTCCACTTCTGACACTTCCTCCTCTAATGCATCTTCCCTGTCAGTTTCCTGGCCTCTGTCCTCCTCACCAGTGTCATGATCAAAGATATGATCAAGAGCCTCACATACAGTATATTGTTCTGTCATTGTGCTGCCACAAAAAAGCTTGATATAGCAGAGCTCTAAAAAAGTTCTATATATTATTGAAACAATGTTGCGATTGTTTGTGAGAATGCCAACAGGTCTGGTTCCCGTGGGGGAAAGATTCTATTGGGGAAAGGCTCCCATGCGGGTTGCCATGGAAGCCAAGAAGGGGAGTGAGGTGTGTGTGTACTCAAACACACATGCATGTGAGTTCTGGGAGAGGAAGTGTTAATTCTGATGAATGGGCATGTGCCTGAACTTAATTTAACACACTAATTGTAGTCTCACCCATTCATTTCTAATGACCGGTCATTTTTGACAGGGAACACCACAGGTGTACAAAAGTAAATAAAAAAAATCCAAATGTAATGAGGGTTAAATGAATAACAAATTTGAATCTGGTGTGAACAAGAAACTAATTGTTCAGAGATTTTAACTTATTATTTTGAAAAAAATAATTATAATTTGAGAATTGATTCAAAGTGATTGAGAAAAACTGTAAAATAAAATGTCAAACACAACCACCAACTGTTTTCTTGTATCTACCGACATCTACCGGATGTACACTCCGCCCACAACCCAATTCCACCGAGATGTACACTAGTGTTCAAAAGTTTGGGGTCACATAGAAATGTCCTTGTTTTTTGAAAGAAAACTATTTGTCCTTTAAAATTACATCACATTGATCAGAAATACAGTGTAGACATTGTAAATGTTGTAAATTACTATTGTAGCTGGAAACAGCTGATTTTTAATGGAACATCTACAATGGCACATTGTGTTAGCTAATCCAAGTTGATCATTTTAAAAGGCTTATTGATCAATTGTCGTGCTTAGAGATGTGAAAATCTACCACAGACTTGTAAGAATTGTACCCAAGTGATTGAAAAAAATTGAAGATGAATGGGTTTGTGAGTCTGTCAGTTCCAAGGCTAACCCAGTTGACTAACCCAGTATTTTCTGTCTGGTCCTCAAATATTGAATGGCAACATAGATTTACAATGAATTAATCTGTCATTCTGTTTCTGTGTGGCATCACAACCCCTGGTCAATATAACACTTTTTCACCCTTTTCTTCTTGAAGTGAAATGTCAGCATCGTTTTTTTTTTCAGAACTCATTACTTTTTCCAGCGCAAATAACACTATGTCTGCTTTACGTTTGGTCGTGGGTTGGCTTTTGAAGATGGGTTTTAGTTCTTTGATGTCTTCCATTTCACCTTCAGACACTTTGAAGGCTAATGAAAATTCAGAATATGCAATGATAGGCCCTCCTTTAATCACATATTTATACCCTGTGTCCGTGATGCCAGGCAGGCTGTTTGTGGTCCTCTGGGGAGTCTCTGACCTCAAATGCCATGAAAGGCCTCTCAGTATTGACTCTTAAGGCCAAGCATTACACAACCACTCAGCTCAGTGTGGACATGCCCACACACACATACAAGTCAGGAAGGCACACACACGCAACAACTTTCATAAAATTGACAGGCAATGCTCTGAAGGAAACAGGGTACTACTTGTGACACAGACTAAATCTACTCCTTTTCATAGAAAGCTGGTGCAACCTAAACCTATGGTGTGGAGAGATTTCATCACTTCGGACGTCAAATGTAAAAGAAAAAGGGTCATTTTCCATTACCTTAACCCATGCACACTCAAACACAATTCAATGCACAATTTGTCACCCCCTAAAAGAGACCCTTTGTTACATTACAATCCATTAAACATGCTGTTAAGATAGTTTCTTAACTACAATCTTGAAGAACTGCGCTTGCCTAAAAACCAAACATGTGACTAATTGATGTGAGATTAGGGTAAGACATTACTTGACAACCAGTGTCATAACATGTCATAACCATGTCATAATATGTCAGAACGGCTGACATAGCTTGTCATAACCTGTCATAATATGGTCATAACATTGTCATGATCCATGTATTTACACCTGTTGTGATATATATTGCATTGTTTAATGGCTGGGTATGACACCCACATAAGAGTGTCAAATTCCACATTTACTCAAATGTGTTTTTAATAAGTATTTTGCAGTTGTATTGAAATTGTAAACAGTCATGCTTTTTATTCAGAAAATACACTTTATGACAATGTCAAGAAGCATTATGACCCTAATAATCATATAAGCCAGATAGACCTATTGTGTACATGCCCTTACATCGGTCATCAGTCAAAAAGAGGGTGTCTTGTCATGGTCCTGAAATCTTCTCCTGCATTCATCCCAGTCATCAGCAACAGAGCTTTGGGGTGCACAATTACAACAATAATTTAACATGGTAAATTTCTGAAAATTTTATATAACATAAACTTAATGTTGACAAGTAGACTATGGTGTAATGGAATGTTTTATTTGGTCGGGTTTGTGGGTTTTGACAATCTTATGTAGGTGTCATAACCGGCCATAAAATAACGCAATATATGTCACAACAGGTCTTAATATACTGTATGTGTCATGACCCTATTATGACCATATTATGGCCCTATTATGACAAGTTATGTCAGCGGTTATGACATTCTTGGGTGTCAAGTAAAGTGTTACTGAGACTAGTTATGCCAGTCAAGTATGAAAAATATCCCCTCGTAAAAACTACAAGACTGTTCTTCCCTCTTCTGGATTTATTCTCAACACTGTGTGTTAGGCATAAATGTAAAGAACACACACACACACACACACACACACACACACACACACACACACACACACACACACACACACACACACACACACACACACACACACACACACACACACACACACACACACACACACACACACACACACACACACACACACACACACACACACACACACACACACACACACACACACACACACACACACACACACACACACACACACACACACACACACACACACACACACACACACACACACAAAAAAAGTGTACTGTTTATACATCACACAGCACATTGCCTTCTGGGTCAAATGTATTGCATCCTGTTTAAATGCATTTTTTTATTACACATTTATAAATGTGTTGATTGCGCAATTACATCAATTAGAGCTGGCAAGTGATTTCCTTTCCCCCCCAGTGAGACTGGAACACATTGACTCTGACATAATCAGGGGGACAGGGAATCACATTTGAAGTGGATCCAATGCACAGATGCACATACATAAAGACATGCAAAGACACACGTGCACACTCATAATGATACTCTCTGCTCCATCTTCCCATGCTGGATTAAAATCATTTCAGTTCTCATCTCTGCCCCCAAACCAAGCCCCAGTAACTCAGAGCATTTATCCATATCCCAAACATTTTAACACAGATGTGACTCACTTCTCTCTCTTTCATACTGTACCTGTGAATCTGGGAGAAGAGAAGGAAAATAGACTAAAGAAACAGAGATAGCAAGTGAGAGAGAAAGAGAGAGAAAGAGAGAGAGATGGAAAGAGAGATAGAGAGAGATCGCATCAGAGAGGGCAAGAGGGAGAGCGAAAGAGAGAGAGAGTGAGATGGAGGGGGAAAAGAGACTAAGGGAGAGATAGAGATAGCAAAATACAGAGAGAGAGCTTGAGAAAAATGAAAGAATGAGAGAGAAAGCAGAGGGACTGAAATATTAATCCGTCTCTCATCCCTTCATCCAGTGTCCCAGTAGCAGCCATGCAGATCCAGGAGGAACTTATGACAGACAGACCATAGGAGACTGATCGCTGGCTAGGTTCAAGGCTTATGTTGAAAGGGGCAGTGCTGCCCAAAAACTTGATTTTCCTTTTCTTTTAAATTATGTTTACACACTATTAGGTTGAAACAACACTCTGAAATTGTGAAAATTATGATAATGACCTTTGTGTGTAAGAGCTGTTTGAATAAAAAGTCTGGAATTTCAGCCTGTTTCTGGTGGGATGGGAGTTTTTGGCCCAGATCATGACATCACAATCTGATCTCGTTATTCTGACCAATGACCAGTCATCATTTATTTGCAAATGTACCCCCCTCTAGAGTCTAAAAGACCTATCTACCAATCTGGGCTTTGTATGTAAATATACTGTACTTCAATTTGTATCAACACGCCCAAACAATCAGACTGAGCATTTAAATGCAAAAACGAGGCTCAGGGAAATAAATTATTAAATATATATTTTGAGTTATTTTCATGAAATAAGCACACTCAGTAAAAAGCCTGCATATGTGCATCCCAAATGGCACTATATTCCCTATATAGTGCACTATTTTTAACCAGGCCCCATCATAGACCATGATAAACTAATGCAATATCCTTGATTCCCCTCTGATGTAATTTTTCAGAATAGTATTTTATTTTCTTAACACAAATGTCATGACTCTCTAATGCAAGGTACCTTTATCTTATCGAGGCAGCCAGTTGTACATACTGGTATAAAATTAAAAGCCCAGTTAGTGGCAGTTTTGCAATCAACATCCATTTTAAGAAGAATTTTAGCTATCTATGTTGTAAAATTGATTAAGAAAGCCTTAGTGTCAATTTAATTGCTTTTGTGTGGTGTCACACATGACCAGCTGTAATGATTGTTTAGAATAGATAAACCTGAAAGTGAAAGTGATGGTTCAATATAACTTTTCTTGTGCTTTAAATGTGTAAATCGTTGCATAATGATGTCTGTTCTAAGATAACCTTTAATCTTCAGAATAAAAGTTGACAATCCGTTTCACATATATCCACTCATATGGAATTAAGGACTTTATTGAGCAATAAAAAATATACAACAGGAAAAATATTTTCCTTTTTCCGTTATTAATATTGTTCCACCCCAAAATCAATCCATCCGCATATTAGACCCATGTTCCAAATGGAAAACTGAAAAAAGGGGCAGTCTGCAATTCAACAGTAAAAGTAGATCAGCTGGAACGAGTTCAAAAGCATTTCTATTTCATCGTTTTGAAACAAGTCGAGGAGGAGGACTGAGAGAGAGAAAGGTTTTGGTTTTACAGACAGTGTGACCGACGTTGACAGGCTAGGTCGCCACTGTCACCGCAACTGCCACATCTGACTCTGCTACATCCGTATCCTCCACATAGAGTTCTGCCAGTTTCTGAAACTCAGGCCCCCAGTCGTCCAGGTAGTTATAGTCCTGTTCTGAGTGTGTTCCGGGGGAGTCCAGAGAGCTGATGGAACCTGTCGGAGACATTTGACCCTCGTATGCGTAGGTCTGGAGGGAGTCATATGGAGGCCCGCTCGTGTCCATGTCTGCCTCCACCAGTCTTTGTTTAATAAACTCCTGCACATCCACCTGGTTCAGCTCCGGGGGACTGTGGCTGCTTCGGTTTTGCCCGCGTTGTCGGGCCGCCTCCGGCCGGATGTCCCGTCTGAATTTGAGCTCCTCAGCGGCGGCGGGGTTCCGTAGGGTGATGATGTCGAAGGCCTCAGTGTCCTCCTCGCCGCCCCCCTCATCGTCGTATGTTACCACATTCTCGCGGACGTCCTCCTCGGAGATGACGAGGGGCTCCTTCTTGCTCCGCCGCAGGGTGATGAACAGAACCACGATCGCTGGAGGAAGACAAGGAGAGACGTCGTCTCAACATCAATAGTAATAGAGACAACGCCAACAACAAAGCGGTAAAGAGAACAATGATTGCTGCAGAAGAAAGTGACAAGCAAAAACACCATGCCAACAACAACAACAACAGTAATGTAAACATCAGATGTAATGTAAACAACAACAGTAATGGAAACAACAACAAAACGGTTGGTTTCACAACACCACATCTTATCAGTAGAGGTTCACTACAATATCCAAGTCTGATGGCAATGCTAATGCCACGCTCTGCATGCGGTGTCACTATGTTGGTTATTAATTCAGGATAAATTAACATGTTATGGGTCGTAAACAGTTACAAAAATTAAAGCTTTGTTTTCTGCTCAAATTGCATCCTACTCCCTATATAGTGCAGTACTTTTAACCAGGGCCCATAGGGCTCTGGTCAAAAGTTGTGCACTATAAAGGGAATAGGGTGGCATTTTGGATTCAGATACTTACTGTATAGTTAAAGTACCTCAGTCAATATCATGAAATGGAGTGGAGATGGTGTTGTTGTTATTCTATTTTGGCTGAGCGTTCCTGTTAAATCTGTTCCAGAGATGCACAGTCTATAATGAGAAGATTCTCATAGCAGCTTGCATTGAGAGCATCATTACAGCTAATACCAGTGACGGCTAATGGGTATTATTGATTTACACTCTGCAACACGCATCTAGCTCCTGTGTGAATATGCATTATTATAAAAAATGGTGAATGTTTCAGAGCCTACTTTCCAAATGGCAGCCTTTTTCCCAATATGGTGCACTTCTTTTGACCGGGGCCCATAGAGTTCTAGTCAAATGTAGTGCACTATGTAGGGAATAAGGAATAGTGTCCTTCAAATTAACCTTGTTACCCCTTTAACAGCAGTGATGTGTGTAGCTAGGCTACATCCACAACATCTCATGATGATGTGCATAATAGTGTATCTGACTTGCAAATGAACTCGAGGAGAATACTTCATTTGCTGAAGTAGAACTGCTTTATCATGAACTTGTACTGGAGTTAACGGGGTTATGGTTTCTGCATGACTAATGATGTTAATAAAACGGTCATTCAGTGAAATGACCAAGCAGGTGAACTCTCACCATCGTCTCAATTGGCTCTATAAAACAGAGCGCTATTGACTAGAACCAATATGGCTATGGTCGAAAGCAGTGCACTATAGTGTGAAAGAAATAGGGTGCCATTTGGGATGCAGGCACAGTATAAAATCAGTAAAATGACATCATCCTGCTGCATTGGCAGACCAATAGAGTTCTCCTTTCCATCCCTGTGAAACAGTCACGCTGAGAGCATTAAAGGGGTAAATCTTTGTCTCACAACACTATTTAACTTCTCCTACAGGTGTTAATAGCTACTAACTATTTAACATCAGACACATATATGGCGGCTAGTTAGCAGCCTAACAGTGTCAATGTTTTAGGCACCCTATTTCAGGATGACACATTTTAACACATGCAAAGTGAGAGCTTTCTCATCTCTGATGAATTAGCACTCTTGTCTTTGTGTGTGTGTGTGTGTGTGTGTTGTGTTCCCATGCTAAAAGATTCTCACCCTGTTGTGTTTCTATAGCATCTATACATCACCCTCTCTCCCTTCCTTTCTCTGTCTTTTTACCACTCTCTTTTTCTGTCCCACTGTCTGTCTGTCTCTCTCACGCCCGTGTTCAGGCATGAAACAGCTGTGTCTCACACTAACACTCCCTTCCCCAGCTAATCTCCATCTTCCTCGACTAGCCAAAGTAACTCGATAAGCCTTCTTCTCTCTATCACTCTCCCTGTCACTTCCTCTGTCCCTCCCTCCATCAATCTCTCTCCTGCTGATGATTAGTCATGCAGGTGCAGTCTCTCGCTCATGCCTTCACTCCAAACAGTGATGATGGCCTTTAGTTGCTGTGAGCCTCAGACTCTGGCAATGCCGTGCTGAGACTGCTGATATGAATATGCATCACCTTCACGCACCGATGTCCACGGACAATCAAGGGAGAGGGGGTGAGTGGGAGATGGAAGATTCTGTTAATTATACACGCTCTCTCCCCTGTCCTACTGCTGTTCTGTTTGGTAGAGAGACTCTGTTGGTATTTGGCAGTAGTGGTCGTGTTGTAACCCTTTTGCTGAAAAGGGAAAGTTGTTAGTTGTTTTCTGTGGGAACTTTGATGAATTATATTTGATCTCTTATTATAAAGCATTTACTATACAACACATTCATTTAAAGCTGGAATCCTTAAATGGGAACTCCACTCCAAAACTATATTTCGGTAATTTTTTTCATTAGTCCGGTGTTGATACAGTCAATACATGTTTTGCATGTCACCAGTCAAGTTTGGAAGATATTTGACTTTCAGTTCCCCTTTAATGGTGAAACGTCCACCTCCTTTACAATAATCCACAACAAAGAAGTTATTGCCCTTCATTTTCTTTTTACTCTTACATCATTGCATTGGGCGGCAGGGTAGCCTAGTGGTTAGAGCGTTGGACTAGTAACCGGAAGGTTGCAAGTTCAAACCCCCAAGCTGACAAGGTACAAATCTGTCGTTCTGCCCCTGAACAGGCAGTTAACCCACTGTTCCTAGGCCGTCATTGTAAATAAGAATTTGTTTTTAACTGACTTGCCTAGTAAAATAAAGGTAAAATAAATAAATTGCACAATATGAACTGCACATTTTCTCACCACGTTGGCCAACGCTTCTCACCTCCCTTTAGTTTACAATCCAAAATCAATAGCAACATCTGTGGGAAGGAGAGTGGCGCTGTTTTCCCTACTGCGGATTCTATCTTTAACTTAAATAGTGTTTTTCCTACAGTAGGAAATACAGAGCAGCGAAACATTTATGGATAGTTATACCCTTCTCTCAAGTCTCCTTGTCCTTACCTTTACCTTCTTCTATTCTCCTCTCAGTCCATCTTTCTTCACACATCAATCTACCCATCTGGCCCAAATCTCACTCACTCTTTGTTCTCTACTTCTCCATCATCCTGACCTTCTCCCTGTCCTCCCTCGTTCTACAACCCACCTGTGTCCTTCCTCACCCCTCCATTCATCCCTTTTAAATTATCCACCCCCCTGCTGCTCTCCTCCCTACCCTTCACCATGCCTCTAGGCATTCTAACTCCCATACCCTTCACCACCATGCCCCGCAGACAAGATGCCCCCCAGGTGTTCCACTACCGTGCCCGAAGGCACGATGACCCCAAGGCATGCACACATCCTCACCACTATGCCCCATAGGTGTGATGCCAACCAGGTGGTCCATACCCTCCACCATGCCCCTAGACTTGCTGTTACCCAGGCTCAGACCCAGTCAACACCTACCCAGCAGGATGACGATGCACAGCAGGATGGCGATCAGGGCCCCCGTGCTGAGGCCTGCCGAGGAGAGGAGTCCCCTCTCATCCTGGCACGTCTGCACCCTCCCGTTGCGCTGGCACGGGCACACCCGCAGGGTCAGTGTGCTAGTGCCACTCAGCGCTGGCTCCCCACCGTCCCACACCACTATGGGGAGCTCGTATAGCTCCTGGACGAGTCGACTGAACTGCCTCCGCCGTGTAATGATGCTCGCTGTGTTGTCTGAAAATGGAGAGAGAGAGAACGAAAGATAATGCATTAATTAGCGCAAATTAGCCATGTTGGCGGAGAGCAGAGGACACATTCAGGAATAGTAGCTTCCCAGGCCACACTTCCCATTAGGGGGGGTTCTGTCTAGAGCGCTCCACTCGAACCCGCTCCCACAGATGGATTTTAATGGAGATATTGAGCAAATGCACTTTCAATTTGAAATACAAATGCTTCCATTCGAGGATATACACATACAGGCTTCATCTCTCAAGCTGGTAAATGTCTCTCTTTGCATCTGTTGTCTTGATCTCTGTTTGTTTTTTTTGTTTTTTCCCCCAGAGGTAGTTCTTAACAAATCAAATCAGAATGTCTTGGTTGCGTACACAGTTTAGCAGGTGTTATAGCGGTGCAGCGGTATGCATATGTTGCTATCACCTATCCATGTAGTCAAATGTCAAGCAAATAAAATGTTGTTTTTTTGTTGTTGTTTTATTTTACACAAGATAAACTATGAATGTCCACCAGTATACAGTTGAAGTCGGAGGTTTACATACACTTAGGTTTTTCAACCACTACACAAATTTATTGTTATTAACAAACTATAGTTTTTGGCAAGTCGGGTAGGACATCTACTTTGTGCATGACACAAGTCATTTTTCCAACAATTGTTTACAGACAGATTATTTCACATATAATTCACTGTATCACAATTCCAGTGGGTCAGAAGTTTACATACGCTAAGTTGACTGTGCCTTTAAACAGCTTGGAAAATTCCAGAAAATGATGTCATGGCTTTAGAAGCTTCTGATAGGCTAATTGACATCATTTGAGTCAATTGGAGGTGTACCTGTGGATGTATTTCAAGGCCTACCTTCAAACTCAGTGTCTCTTTGCTTAACTTCATGGGAAAATCAAAAGAAATCAGCCAAGTTCACGATAAGCTCCTACATTCTGTTGATGTTGAGGGAGAGGTTATTTTCCTATTACCATTCTGTCGAGGCCTCTATCCTCCTCCCTGTAGGCTGTCTCGTCGTTGTTGGTAATCAGGCCTACCACTGTCGTAAGCAACCTTGATGGTTGAATTGGAGTCGTGCATGGCCATGCAGTAATGGGTGAACAGGGAGTACAGGAAGGGGCTGAGCACACACCCCTGGGGGGTCTTATTGTTGAGGATCAACTGGGCGGAAGTGTTGATGCCTACCCTCAACCTGGGGTCGACCCGTCGGGGAATCTAGGATCCAGTTGCAAAGGGAAGTGTTCATACCCAAGGTCCTGAGCTTCGTGACAAGCTTGGAGGGCACTATGGTGTTAAAACCTGAGCTGTAATCGACGCAACGGTTAACACGCTTGAATGTTTTACTCACGTTAGCTACAGAGATCGGGAGCCCGCAGTACTCATGAGCAGCAGGGGCACGTGTTGACGGCTCTGTGTTGCTTTTCTCAAAGCGGGTGAAAAAGGTGTTTTGCTTGTCTGGGAGTGAGGCGTCAGTGTCTCGGACTTGGCTGGTTTAGCCTTTATAATCTGCGATTTTCTGAGGTCCCTGCCTAATGCATCTCATGTCTGAGGCGTTGAATTGCGACCCTGTACTGTCTTTTCTTTCTCTAAGTCATTACAATAAATCAAACAGCAGCAAATGAGCAGTTCACCTTCAACATCCATGAGGCCACTGTACTAAAAAAGGTGAGAGAGGAAAAAGGGAAATAAATGGAGGTAATCCAGTGGATGTTGTGAGAGGCACTGGTTACGTCCCAAACGGCACCCTATTCCATATTTAGCGCTCTACATTTTTCCAGGGCCCATAGGGCACAAGGTTTTAAACTAGCTCTTCACTGTAAAAACCTGTCCTCCACAGACAGCACTGCAGTGTAAAGTAGTAAATACCAAACTAGTGCTACCGAGGCCTCCACCAGCTCCCACTCCAACCTCCAAGAAACTGGGAGAGACCAAAGAACGAGGGTAGGAGAGAAGGAAGGAGAGAGATGTTTAGTATTCATTATCATTGCTTTCATATCTGAAGCCCAGACCCATTGTAATATAGACTATATTATAGCATTCTGGTGTGGAATAGAGAGGACAAGACTGTCTGTCTCTGTGTCAACTATGACATGGCAATATCATATTAGAGTTGGGTCTGAGGGCAAGGCCATCATAGTCATCATTTACATCACATTCAACTCTGTCATCTCTCTGAAGTGTGTGTGTGTGAGTAAGAGAGCAGAGACAGGTTGCGAGCACTCTAGCACGTCATACCATACGTGCCACAAATTATCATTTTAAAAGGTTAATTGATCATTAGAAAACCCTTTTGCAATTATGTTAGCACAACGGAAAACTGTAGTGCTGATTTAAAAAAGCAATAAAACTGGCCTTCTTTAGACTAGTTGAGTATCTGGAGCATCAGTATTTGTGGGTTCGATTACAGGCTCAAAATGGCTAGAAACAAAGACCTTTCTTCTGAAACTCATCAGTCTATTCTTGTTCTGAGAAATGAAGGTTATTCCATGCAAGAAATTGCCAAGAAACTGAAGATCACTGAACAGCGCAAACTGAAAGGTGACAAAGACATGAGGGGAAACTCTGACAAAGACATGAGGGGAAACAGAGGGTTATATACACAACAGGTAATGAATGGGATTGAAAACAGGTGTGTGGGAAGACAAGACAAAACCAATGGAAAATGAAAAAAGGATCAATGATGGCTAGAAGACCGGTGACGTCGAACGCTGAGCACAGCCCGAACAAGGAGAGGCAACGACTTCGGCAGAAGTCGTGACAACTATAAAGAGTTTATATCATTTCTTATAACATACCCATTTGTGTCGAATTTGAATTGGCATTTTAGGACGACACTAAAGTTGTCTTCACAAGTAAACTGCAGCTGTCATGGCTTTTGAGAGTCATGTTGGCTCACAGTGATGACCTGAAAAATTAACTATTGATTGAATTAACTATTGATGAAGTTGTAACATCAACTCACCTCTGTACTCTCACTCCATCATATACATGAACACCTGCTCTTTCCAAGAAATATGCAATAGCATTATGTTGGATTACATGGAAATGATATCCACATTTGTGAGTCCATTTCCTTGGCACTATCTTACTGAATGATGTTGCATGAACAAAACAACAGCTACACCGCTGCTTATGAGGAGGTGAAGGCAGGGAGGGGCCTGAGGGATGTGGCTCACGGCTCGTGTCAGTACCTGTTTACAGGGTAGCTATTGGTCCAAAAACATTACACATAGTGTATACCTATTGCAGTTTGGTGACATGCTGTCTTTTAGGGACTCCAGTTCAATTTCTTCACCTGTGCACAATCAGGAGCAGCAAGAGAGGCGTGCAGGAATGTTGCGTCTCAATTTTGGTTCGAGCATGTCATTTGCGAACAAGTTTAATAGATCGCACACGTAAGAATTTAGGACATGCGTTATTGACATGCGTAATTGAGATTTCACAATTATTGAACACACACCTCCCATGAAAAGGTTGGCACAGCAAAAGTATTTCAACATTTTCAACATAACAAACGTGAGAGCAAAAAATGAATGTGCTTAGTCAGCAAGTGACGGGTTTGCTTGTGTAAATGCACAGTTTGGAGCAGTGGTATTCTTAAGTTTCTGCACATCTAAGTCTTATGTGATTAATTATTGATGACCACATTGCTATTATTACCCTACTCATGACAAATGTGTTTATTATTAGCCATAATAATATTAAAACAAATGATCATTTAAATGAAAATGAAGGTTTCATACAAGTGTATATCGTTAAGCATGTTTTTAATCTGAGAGAGAAGCACTGGAAAGACTCTGTACAGCACACAACGATTTGCATAATGCATGCCGCAATGTAACGTACAGAGTCAGAGGGGTCCGTTTTTTAATATTATCTTGAATAATATTGGTCCATTACCATGTCAATCAACGCGTGAAAATAAGCTTATTCTACACCCCGTATTTTGATGCCAACACTGTCGTTACAATCCTATTAGTTTTCATTGCAAAACTACCCACATTTTGTAGAAAAATGCAATTAAGAATACGGAGCATTACTTTTTTACAGCATCCGGCAGAGTTTACCCCCCTATTTTTTTTAACCTTTTACCTCTACAGCAATGCTAACCCTGGTTTAATAGTCAAAGGAAAAATTTTGTTTTTCTTTCTTCCCCCTAACACTACACAGCTGATTCAAATGATCAAAGCCTGATGATTAGTTGATTGTGTAGAGCTAGGGCAAAAAAGTAAACATGCACCCTTTGGGGGTCCTGAGGACTGAGTTTGGGACACCCTAGCAAAGTCAATGGATTATGGCATGAATACACCCAATGCTATTACAGATAATTCGGTCCCAAATGTTAAATCGAAATAGAGCACCACAGCAAATTGCTGTATGGATGACACGTCGCTTATTAAAATTCCCAAATATCTACTGCGTGACACCGTGCCGCCTTTTAGCGGGCTAATTAGCTTGGAATAATAAAAACTCTTCTGTATGCAAACTGGATCCAGAAAGATGCCTTCACAAATTTAATATAACTAGGTTGTTTAGATAACATAGCCTTCTAGTTAATGAACAATAAAGAAAAGCAAATGTCATCGCAATGATATGGCACAGAAAACTGGTGTAACGTCTGCTTTCAACTCACACTCTACGAACCCGTAGATCCACTGAACGTAGCTCGCTCTCCAGATCCCAATCACCTGAATTCTGATCACCTGTATGTCATTATCACACACTTTAGTTCAGTTCTTTGCACCCCATCATTGTGAGGTATTGTTTGTTTTGTGAAACGCTTCTGGTTTTCCCTTATTGTAATCTTCTCGGGTATGATAGTTCTGGCCTGCCTCACTAACTACGCCTTTTGCCTATTCCCTGCCTGTACTTTAGATTTCCTGTTACCAACCTATTGACTGATCTCCTGGACGATGTTATTAATAGCCTTTTAGAAGAAAAAGAAACGCACACCTATTAAGACGAGGTGCTGTCTAGCGGAGTTGTAACGGCTTTCTTTAGGTGAAGGAGAGTCAGACCAAAATGCGGCATGGCTATTGAGATTCATGTTTGATAAAACAAAGGAAACACGAATACTACAAAACAAGAAATGTAACACGAAAACTGAAACAGCCTATACTGGTGCAAAGTAACACAGAAACAAGGACAATCACCCACGACACACTCAAAGAATATGGCTGCCTAAATATGGTTCCCAATCAGAGACAACGATAAACACCTGCCTCTGATTGAGAACCACTTCAGACAGCCATAGACTTTGCTAGCAAACCCCACTAAGCCACAATCCTAATGCCTATGAAAAAAAAAACCAAGACAAAACACACCACATATCAAAAACCCATGTCACACCCCGGCCTGACCAAATAAATAAAGAAAACACAAAATACTAAGACCAGGGCGTGACAGGAGTAGAAAACTTGAAAATAAAAGAGAGCCGCACACTCTAGGTGTGCTCAGATGCAAAAATGTAATTACTAACGTTTTGACAGCCAAGCTGTCTTCATCAGGGTATAATCACAAACACTGTGGGATGACTCGTTTATATAGTGTCAAAAGACAGGTGTCTGTAATCATGGCCAAGAGTGGCCTAATATCATTGGTTAATAATCAAATATTAAAATGTTATACAAAGAACAGCATACAAACAACAAATGGATAGCATACGATCATAGATTAATTTGACTACACAAGTTTACAAACAATTACAATGGTGGCAAAGTCACAGTAATCACAAGAACGGCTTCAGATCAAAGTCTACGTTGAGACCGAAGGGTGCCATAGTCTTTAAATTAAAGATCCAGGCAGCCTCTCATTTAATAGCCTTTTTCCCTGCCTGTACTTTTGAGACCCCCTGTGTATGACCTTCTGCCTGCCCCTGGGCCCAGCTACCTGCCTCCTCCTGTGGTCCTTCACAAATAAACACCTGCTGTGCCCTGCGCTTGAAACCAGCTCTCTGTCTCCCATCGTGATCATTACAACTGGGATCCGAGGGATGTAATGTTTAATAATTGTAAAGTTAGCATCAGGAAGGCGTGTCTGTTTCTTGTTTTTTGACCAGCCTTATTCAAGGCCAATCCTGGATACTGCATCTCCCAATTGCAATGTGTATTGCATTGTGTGCATCCCACTGTTGAGAGATACGTCTCCTTCTCATAGACATTGTTCATTAAATGTTGCAACATAAATTACAACAAAAAACATGTATTTTGGGGGGGGGGTAAAACATTGAAACAGAACGATATATATTTAATTCCGAGAAGCACAGAAAATAGCAGCAATGGAATTCAAATGTTTTCTAGTAGCTTTAGAGATTCAGGAGAGACGGGGTTGTAGCCAGCCAGGATAAATGGGCCTCCCAAGTATCCATAATGCTTTAATGGTTGTTTTAAAACTCACAACATGCAGTCAGCAGAAATGAGAGAGCACATACCACGCTTAACAAAAGCACCATTCAGAAGGTATCACTTTGCCAGTATGTTTTCTTTAACCTAGTTTTTATGGCTATCAGTGTAAAAGCTTATGCGGCAGTGCAATTTATTTATAGAGCATAGACACGTTGACTGCATCTCAAATGACACCCTATTCTCTATGTAATGCACTACTTTTGATCAGGGCCCATAGGGTTCTGGTTAAAAGTAGTGAACTCTATAGGGAATTTAGGGACACAGACATGTTGTTGTGTCTCTTCTGTGAGGACCCATTTTGAACATAACTGGGATCAAAATCAAACCACATATCACACACACTGTACACATACTGAGCAGATGTTATTGTAGGTCTAGTGAAATGCTTGTGTTTCTAGCTCCAATAGTGCAGTAATACCGTCTTACTCACGTCGGCGTCGAAGAACGAGAGCTCATAGTCCTTGGGGTTGGCCACTGTCGGTGGCTCTGTGTTATCCTCAAAGCGGGCGAAGGTGTTTAGCTTGACCAGAAGAAAGAAATTGATGTACGCAATACGACTGGTTTTCCCTTTTGTTATCCATGATTGTCCATGCCACATACCGTATGTCTCGTGTCGAAGCCATTGAATTGTGACTACACTTCTCTGTACTAACGTTTTACCTGTTTGATTGCCTTACGGAGGGCATAACTGCACTATTTGTATTCAACCATATTCCCAAGCACCTTGTCGTGGTTAAATGCTGTGGTTCGCGCAAATGCTGCCATCTATCCACGTTTTTTGATTTTTGTAGGTTTTTGACTTGGGTAGGTTTTAATAGTCACAGTGGGAACAACTGTGAACTCAGTCAGGCTTCCTGATGAACTCAGTCAATGTGTCAGTGTATATGTCCATGTTATTCTCAGAGGAAACCTGGAACATATCCCAGTCCGTGTGATCAAAACAATCTTGTAGCATGAGTTCCGATAGGTCAGACCAGTGTTGAATAGATCTTAGCACGGGTGATCTTAGCACGTGTACTTCCTGTTTGAGTTTCAGCCTATATGATGGGGGGAGCAGAATGGAGTCCTGAACGGATTTGCTGAAAGGAGGGCGGGGCGTGCCTTGTAGCCAACCCGGAAGGGAGAGTAACAATGGTCGAGAGTTTTTGAAGCACGAGTACTATAAGCAATGTGTTGATCGTATTTCAGGAGGTTTTTCCTCAGATTTGCTTGGTTAAAATCCCCATTGTCTTTGGTCTCAGGATATGTGGTTTCCAGTTTTCCAGTGTAGTTCCTTAAGGGCCGTCATGTTATCGACTTGAATGGGAATATACACAGCTGTGACTATAACCAAAGACAATTTTCCTGGGAGGTAAAACGGTCGGCATTTTATTGTGAGGTATTCTAGGTCAGGTGAACAAAATAACTTAAATACCTGTACGTTATCACAATCACACCATGAGTCATTAAAACAACATGAAACATACACCTCAGCATTTCTTCTGCCCAGAGAGTTCTTTTTTCCCGTCTGGGCAAGGTTGGCTGTATGGATGGGGATGGTATATCCAAGAGAGCCATGATTCCGTGAAAACAGAGAATGTTACAGTCCCTGATGTCTCTATGGAAGGAGATCTTTACCCTGTGCTCATCTACTTTATTGTCTAGGGACTGAACATTAGCAGAGCATCAGCTGTTCCCGGACGGCAGTGTGATCACACTCTCCATAGGCGATGTGAATAAGACCTTTAACAGATCAACATTGAAAAGGCCGCAGAGCAAGATGGATTACCAGGATGGGTACTCTGAGCGGACGCTGACCAACTAGCAAGTGTCTGCACTGACATTTTTAACCTGTCCCTGACCGAGTCTTTAATACCAACATGTTTCAAGCAGACCATAGTCCCTGTGCCCTAGACCCACTCCAATGTGCAAACCGCCCCTACAGATCCACAGATGATGCAATCTCGATTGCAACCGCACTGCCCTTTCCCACCTGGACAAAAAAGGAACACCTACGTGAGAATGCTATTCATTGACTACAGCTCAGCATTCAACACCATAGTGCCCTCAAAGCTCATCACTAAGTTAAGGACCTTGGGACTAAACACATCACTCTTCAACCGGATCCTGGACTTCCTGATGGGCCGCCCCTAGGTGGTAAGGGTAGGTAACAACACATCTGCCACAATGATCCTCAGTGGTGCGTGCTCAGTCCCCTCCTGTACTCCCTGTTCACCCATGACTGCATGGCCAAGCATGAGTTAAACACCATCTTTAAGTTTGCAGATGACACAACAGTGGTAGGCCTGATCACTGACAGTGATGAGACAGCCTAAAGGAGGAGGTCAGAGACATGGCCGTGTGGTGCAAGGATAACAACCTCTCCCTCAACTTGATAAAGATAAAGGAGATGATTGTGGACTACAGAAAATGGAGGACAAAGCATGCCCCATTCTCATCATTGGGGCTGTAGTGTGGCATGTTGAGAGCTTCAAGTTCCTTTGTGTCCACATCACCAACAAACTATCATGGTCCAAACACACCAAAACAGTCGTGAAGAAGGCACGACAATGCCTATTCTCCCTCAGGAGACTGAAATGTTTTGGCATGGCTCCTTAGAGCCACAAAAAAAATTATACAGCTGCGTCGTCGAGAGCATCCTGACTGGTTCCATCACCACCTGGTATGGCATCTCCACGGCATCCGACTGCAAGACACTACAGAGGGTAGTGCGTAGGGCCAGCACATCACTGTTGCCAAGCTTCCTACCATCCAGGACCTCTATACCAGGCGGTGTCAGAGGAAAGCCCCAAAAATTGCCAAAGGCTCCAGCCAACCTAGTCATAGACTGTTCTCTCTGCAACCACACGGCAAGCGGTACCAGAGCTCCAAGTCTAGGTAAAAAAGGCTTCTTAACAGCTTCTACCCCCAAGCCATAAGACTCTTGAACAGTAAATCAAAATGGCTACCCTGACTATTTGTCCCCACCCCACCCCCCCATTTTTATGCTGCTGCTACTCCCTGTTTATTATCCATGCAAAGTCACTTTACCTCCATGGACATATACCTCGGCTAACCGGTGCCCGTGCACATTGATTGCCAACCGGAACCCCCTGTATATAGCCTCGCTACTGTTATTTTATTATTGCTCCGTAATTGTTTTTATATTTTTTTTTTTAAATTTTGTTTCTTAAATGTGCATTGTTGTTTAAGGGCTTGTAATTAATCATTTTACTGTTGTATTTGGTGCATGTGACATATACAATTTGATTTGATATACTCAGAAGCGGTGGATGGTGTGCACGCCTCTTGAGTTGGATTCTCTGCCGGCAGCATCTTAGAGCAGCCTCTGGGATGTTCAATTACTTGGGGGGTACAAAGAAAGGATCCAATTCAGGAAAGTTGTATTTCTGGTCAAAATGGTAAGTTGTATGTAGGCATTATGTATACTGAACAAAACTATAAACGCAACATGTAACAATTTCAACAATTTTGCTGAGTTACAGTTCAAAAATGTGACCAACCACCTCGATTCGGTCATATGTAGCAAAATTTGAAATGGTGTTTTTTACATTGGATAAAAGCAGAGACATAGCTGGTATATCATACACTGCATTTAAGGAACAATGGGAAAGTAATTATTTGAAAGTTGATTAACTTGTAACCCCACTTTTGAGAAAACGGTCCTTGAATGTTTTGTACACCTACCGGAGAGCTCTTCTTTGTCTACACCCATTCTACATTGTTCACACCAGCCCCACCCAACTCTTTAAGGATTCACATGTGAAATCATGTGCTAAACATTGTAGTAAAGATTAAGACTCGGTGGTAAAAGTAGCCTACAATAAGGACAAATTCCAGGTAAACACAAAGTGTCCAGAGAAAAATATTTTATAAATATTACATGACACACTTGTCTAAATTCATGGTTCATGTGAAAGAAATGCAATAACCCACAGCCACATCTTGCTAAGTGGATGGGTCTCTACAGAAGGTGTAAACGGTAGAGCGAAATGGTTACTTGCATAGTAGCAATATCAAAAATAGATAGTGTCAATATAAAGAAAGAAATAAGTGAGAAAGCAGAGAAAGAACAAGAACAATGTACAAGAATCATATCAATATTGATATCAGTGATAGTTGAGGTGCATACAATCAGGAGTAAAGTGGCTCAGCAGCAGGATAAGAAAATAAATAGCAGCAGCAACATATGGTGTGTTAGGAGGGAGTCAAGTGAATTGAGACACTGCAGATAGTGCTGATGACTAGGAAGTCACCCCCAGTGATGAACTGGTCCGTCCGAACTATGCATGAACAAGGGAATCTATATTCGGAGAGCCTGTTTCTGTCCTGCCCTTGACTTTGGTGCAGGGCATGTGATGTCCATAGCCTATTCGTCGCAAAATTCCCTGAACTTCTCAAAAATATTAGTTGTCTGGCTGTGTCCAGTTCAGGTGGTGCTTGTACAAGCAGACAATCTATGGGAGGAAGGATGTCAGCGTTGCACAGCAGCTGAAACCTCGCCCAGACTGAGTCCAAACGCTCATTGGAGACAACATCAGGCTCCAGAGCATTGAAACTGTAAAACAGGAAATAACTAAAAATTGAGAAGACATTACAACCTTGCATAACATCAATTCACCTCCCAAGTTAAGATAAGAAGAATAACCTCATACATACAATGCAATTAAAATTATATTCACCTGAAGTGCTGGTACTGCTTGATCTGTGGCAGCGGCAGGAATTATGGAGTCAGTTGTTGTTGCCAGCCATAGATTTCCACCAGCACCAACTATCCTCCAGTCCAACCAGCTGTGGGATGTCTAATGTCAGCTAGCTAACAGTACACTTTAACGTGGGTTCTCTTGTTTAGACATGTAGGTAGCTAGCTAGCTAAACAATGAACCATAATCCCAATATAGAGTACTAGCAATACAAATCAATTATTATAGATAGCTAAAGTTAACCAAATAGGTTCAATGTTAGCCTAATATTAGTTAGCTAACTAGCTATAACTAGCAATGCAAATGGATTTCTGAGATAATATTACTAAGATTACTTTAGCTTGCAAGGAAAACAACTTCAACAAAATTAGAAACGTATAATATCTGAAACTGTAGCTTGACTCTTACCTGTCTACAGTGGGGCAAAAAGTATTTAGTCAGCCACCAATTGTGCAAGTTCTCCCACTTAAAAAGATGAGCGAGGCCTGTAATTTTCAACACTTCAACTATGACAGACAAAATGAGGAAAAATATCCAGAAAATCACATTGTAGGATTTTTAATGAATTTATTTGCAAATTATGGTGGAGAATAAGTATTTGGTCAATAACAAAAGTTTATCTCAATACTTTGTTATATACCCTTTGTTATATTTATTTGCAAATTATGGTGGAAAATAAGTGTACCTATGATGAAAATTACAGGCCTCTCTCATCTTTTTTAAGTGGGAGAACTTGCACAATTGGTGGCTGACTAAATACTTTTTTGCCCCACTGTACATGGATGAACGCTTCACGGCAGACTGCCACCCCTTTCAATAAATAAGACGTTCTGTGCCATTTCCATTTTGTTTGTACAGCTTGCCTGGCCCGTTCTGTCAAGTCACTCTGGTTCACATCGTCTGATACATTTTCAGAGTCAGAGAGAGCCAGCATGGTACGATCATACTCCTGAAAGTAGTCCATCACAACTTTTTCCCTCTGACCTTTGTCGATAGCGCCTGATCAATTCAGGGCAGCAATGTTATTGAGAGCAGTAGCAACACATTTGCAGTTCTCCATGGCTGACGTTATATCTTTAGAAAAAACTGCAGTAGAAAGGATTATCACTCAAAACGAGCAGCTCATTTTATTGACAGAATATGCTACACGGCAGATCAATCCGAAACTCAAATCTCGGCATGTCCAGACCATTTATTATCTCAGCCAATCATGGCTTCTGGGAAGTTTCCTTTTTCTGTGGCTAAACAAACTAGGCTTGAAATTAACTGTATTATTACTTACAGATGGCAAACAAGTTTGTTATTAAGGCACATGGAAGTTCAAATGTTCAAGAAGGCATTTCTGCCAAAAACAATTAATTAAAAAAAAATATTAAATTAAAAATAAACATTAAAACTCCTGTCCTGTGAAGTCGTGAATTGCGACATATGCCTCGTTTCCTGAAACAAGTCATGTATTTCAATTGACCAATTTTATTATATTCATTAGGCTCTTACCTACGAATTTCACATGACAGGGCAGGGGCGCAGCCATGGGTGGGCCTGGGAGGGCATAGGCATATCCACTTAGGAGCGAGGCCCAGACAATCAGTATGAGTTTTTCCCCACAAAATGGCTTTATTACAGACAGAAATACTGCTCAGTTTCCTCAGCTGTCCGGGTGGCTGGTCTCAGATGATCCCGCAGGTGAAGTAGCCGGATGTGGAGGTCCTAGGCTGGCATAGTTACATGTGGTCTGCAGTTGTGAGGCCGGTTGAGCGTATTACCAAATTCTCTAAAACGGTGTTGGAGGTGGCTTATGGTAGAGAACGTAACAATCAATTATCTGGCAACAGCTCTAGTGGACATTTCTGCAGTCAGCATGCCAATTGCATGCCCCCTAAAAAAATTTGACATCTGTGGCAATGTGTTCTGTGATTCAACCTAACATTTAAGACTGGCCTTTTATTGTCCTGAGCACAAGGTGCACCTGTGTAATGATCATGCTGTTGAATCAGCTTCTTGATAAGCCACACCTGTCAGGTGGATAGATTATCTTGTCAAATGAGAAATGCTTACTAACTGGGGTGTAAACAAATTTGTGCACAACATTTGAGAGAAATAAGCTTTTTGTGTTTATGGAACTTTTCTGGGATCTTGTATTTCAGCTCAGGAAACATGGGACCAACACTACATTTTTGTTCAGTATAATAAGACAAAAAACTTTCTGGGCTAATAATGCAAGAAATAACAAAAAAATATATAAAATACTGCAAAGTGACTTAGAAGCTAGAAGCAGAGCTGCCATATCTGTCGACGCCATCTTGGAGGGGGAGGTGTCGAGGGAGCGAGGAGGGGTTGGGGGTTGTCTGAGGGGAGGTGTGTGTCTAAGGGTGTGTGTGATGGAATTTTATAATTTCATAACAGAGGGAATCATTAGGCGCTTGCAGACAGACATCTGCTCCCAATGTCTGTAGTTGTGCAACAGGGATGAAAGAGCCTGTACGAAGTGGTGAGAGCTTACTCTATCACTCACATTACAGTCAACAGCAGTATGTGCAGCGTGGGTTTCCATGCCTCTACGCCTCACACGGTCTCAGTCTCAACACTTACATTATGAGTAGAGTACAGACTGAAAATAATCTTGGTTATAGATAGTGACGAGACCCCCTTTTGAAATGTGAATAACACCTCTCCTTTTCAGTACAACAAAAGAAGAAGTATGCTAAAGAGACGTGAAAGGGTATCATAGGTACTGTGAAAAGAAGAGTCTCTATTGTGGATGACTGAAGGGGAATAGGAACTACTTGTACCTACTGACAAGTTTGTATGGAACGAAGTCACAGATGACACTCCTAATTACCACAAGACTCCCCAAGGCATGTGGGCGGTTTATTTGCATAGCATTTAGTCTGTCTGTGTCATTATACAGCACCCAAAATGGTTCAATTTCTGATGAACTAAACTGTGAAAAGATGACGATATTACGACTTCCTTGTATTATAAACAGTGAAGCTAATCTACCTACAGAACGGGACAAACCGAATAAACAGAATATAACAGAGCAAACATACATGGCAGTAGTCAGCGCAGTAAATTAAATAATGTAACAGGATAGAATGAAAAGGATAGACAACGTCATACATGTAATAGTATAATTGAATCATTATTAAAAGCAGCTGACCCCCCCCCCCCTCATAAAAAAAACAGAATATTTTGCATCGATATTAGTCAGAAGCATTGTTTCGGGTGTAAAAATGGACTACAAAGTGTAAATAGCATATTTGGTCATAAAGTCAGTATCTTCAAAACTGCATTGTGAGATTTACGGAACCTGTTACGTTTCTAGAGCCAGGGTTCTAAATTATACATTTTCATTAGTAGCACTAGTGCTCCCTAATTAAAAAAGTTATGAACACTACATGAAATTTAGGAGCACCAGAAAATATGATAAAATAACAGAAAAGTGGTGTGTGCATATGTGTTCACCCCCTTTGCTATGAATCCCCTAAATAAGATCTGGTGCAACCAATTACCTTCAGAAGTCACATAATTAGTTAAATAAAGTCCATCTGTGTGCAATCCAAGTGTCATATTATCTCAGTATATATACACCTGTTCTGAAAGGCCCTAGAGTCTGCAACACCACTAAACAAGCGGCACCACCAGGCAAGCTGCACGATGAAGACCAAGGAGCTCTCCAAACAGGTCAGGGACAAAGTTGTGGAGAGGTACAGAACAGGGTTGGGTTATAAAAAATATCCAAAATGTTGAACATCCCACAGAGCACCATTAAATCCATTACTAAAGAATGGAAAGAATATGGAACCACAACATACCTGCCAAGAGATGGCCGCCCACAAACACACGGACCAGGCAAGGAAGGCATTAATCAGAGAGGCAACAAAGAGACCAAAGATAACCCAGAAGGAGCTGAAAAGCTCCACAGGAGAGAATGGAGTATCTGTCCATAGGACCACTTAAAGCCGTACACTCCACAGAGCTGGGCTTAACTGAAGACTATCCAGAAAAAAAGCCGTTGCTTAATGAAAAAAATAATCCAACACAGTTGGTGTTAGCCAAAAGGCATGTGGGACACTCCCCAAACATATGGAAGAAGGTACTCTGGTCAGATGAGACTAAAATGGAGCTTTCTGGCCTTCAAGGAAAATGCTATGTCTGGTGCAAACCCAACACCTCTCATCACCCCGAGAACAACATCATGTTTTTCCATCGGCAGGGACTGGGAAACTGGTCAGAATTGAAGGAATGATAGATGACGCTAAATAGAGGGAAACCTGTTTCAGTCTTCCAGAGAAATGAGACTGGGACGATGGTGCACCTTCCAGTAGGACAATGACCCTAAGCATAATGCTAAAGCAAATCTCGAGTTTTTCCTTTTGAATGACTTCGGATGTTTTCACTCAGGAGACTCCCAGTTAGATAGCAGATGTTCCTTTTTTCCCAAAAGATACTTTTTGTAGGCGAAATAGCTCCCGTTTGTTCATCATGCTTGGCTGAGAAATGCTATCACTACAACGCCGAACTTTGCCAACACTCTAACCACCTAGCTACCTGCCTCCCCAAAATATTCTTGACGAGGATGGGAACTGAACCCACGCGTGCAGAAAACAATGGATTAGCAGTCCATTGAGAACCCTTTTTGGATACAGGTAAATCCATTTTGGTTCCAAGTAGAACCGTTTTGGGTTCCATGTAG
This sequence comes from Oncorhynchus masou masou, assembly GCF_036934945.1. NCBI lineage: Eukaryota > Metazoa > Chordata > Actinopteri > Salmoniformes > Salmonidae > Oncorhynchus > Oncorhynchus masou. The sequence goes on along the minus strand of NC_088239.1, from coordinate 34,858,325 downwards.
GACCTATTCTACAGAGAGTTCTACATGGAACTTAAAATGGTTCTAGATGGAACCAAAAACGTTTTTACCTGGAACCAACAAGGGTTCCTCAAAGGGTTATTCTATGGGGACAGCCAAAGTACACATCTAGGTTCTAGATAGCACTTTTTTTCATGTTATATCCACATGAGACTCACTGCTGGCTGACAGTTGCCATGGTAACCATTCACAACTCACTCGGCCTTAGCGCTTAGTACACAAAACAATTAGGCATGTGGTAAAGTGGTGTAGCAAGAGACGCAAGGACTTGAGCATGTCATCTGTTAGACAACAACAAAGGTACCAAACATTCCTTTCCGAACCCATCATGGCAATCTGTTTTGTGACATATTTTTGTCCCTGAAACGCCAACAGTGCCTAATTGTCATCACATCGACAATCAACATATTTATATGTACACCTCACAGGAACAGTATCTGAGGGTATCTGCTATTGAGTGGTTGAATGTGAAACCCTGGCTAGAGAAATTCATAAGAAATGCACACAGATGATGTTGAGTGCAATAAATACCTTCGTTGTCCTTGAGGGTGAAGTTGGGGTTGACAGGGACTCCGCTCGGCAACGAGAAGGAGAATCTCTGTCCGTTTGCAAAGTCATCCTTATCCACTGCAGTCATAGTCTGAATCACCTGTCGTGAATCAGAAAAGAACAAAAAGTGGAGCATATATCAATAACTAACTAACAATGAATCATGACCTTTGTTCATATGAGTGCAACATGTGTAAACCAAAAATTATGTATATTTCATCATCTGTTGCTCATTAGCTATACATTATGTTCATGCACAGCTTACAATGGAACATCTTAAGTTCAGCGCTCAATACTCAACAATGATGATAACCACAAGACATTTGCAGTAAAAGGATCCTTTCGTATTGTCTGAGATTCCCATAGATTGGAAAGCTGCCGCGGTCATCCCCCTCTTCAAAGGGGAAGACATTCTGCCAGGTCGCAGTTGTAAATGAGACCTTGTTCTCAACTAGCCTACCTGGTTAAATAAAGGTGAAAAATAAATAGACCCAACCTGCTACAGATCTATATCTATCCTATCCTGCCTTTCTAAGGTCTTCGAAAGCCAAGTTAACAAACAGATTACCGACCATTTCGAATCCCACCATACCTTCTCCACTATGCAATCTGGTTTCAGAGCTGGTCATGTGTGCATCTCAGCCACACTCAAGGTCCTAAATGATATCATAACCGCCATCGATAAGAGACATTACTGTGCAGCCGTATTCATTGACCTGGCCAAGGCTTTCAACTCTGTCAATCACAAAACTCTAATTGGCAGACTCAACTGCCGTGGATTCTCAAATGATTGCCTCGCCTAGTCCACCAACTACTTCTCTGATAGAGTTCAGAATGTCAATTCGGAGGGCCTGTTGTCCGAACCTCTGGCAGTCTCTATGGGGGTATCGCATGGTTCAAGTCTCGGACCGACTCTCTTCTCTGTATACATCAATGATGTCACTCTTGCTGCTGGTGATTCTCTGATCCACCTCTACGCAGATGACACCATTCTGTATACCTCTGGCCCTTCTTTGGACACTGTGTTAACTAACATCCAGATGAGATTCAATGCCATACAACTCTCCTTCCGTGGCCTCCAACTGCTCTTAAATGCAAGTAAAACTAAATGCATGCTCTTCAACAGATCGCTGCCCGCACCTGCCCGCCCATCCAGCGACACTACTCTGGACGGTTCTTAATTAGAATATGTGGACAACCTCAAATACCTAGGTGTCTGACTGTAAACTCTCCTTCCAGACTCACATTAAACATCTCCAAAATTAAATCTAGAATCGGCTTCCTGTTTCGCAACAAAGCAACCTTCACTCATGCTGCCAAACATACCCTCATAAAACTGACCATCCTACCGATCCTCGACTTCGGCGATGTCATTTACAAAATAGCCTCTAACACTCTACTCATCAAATTTGATGCAGACTATCACAGTGCCATCCATTTTGTCTCCAAATCCCCATATACAACCCACCACTGCGACCTGTACGCTCTCGTTGGCTGGCCCTCGCTTCATACTCGTCGCCAAACCCTTTGGCTCCAGGTTATCTACAAGTCTCTGCTAGGTAAAGCCCCGCCTTATCTCAGCTCACTCGTCACCATAGCAACACCCACCCGTAGCAGATGCTCCAGCAGGTATATCTCACTGGTCACAATTCTTCCTTTGGCCGCCTCGCCTCACAGTTCTCTGCTGCCAACGACTGAAACGAACTACAAAAATCTCTAAAGCTGGAGACTCTTACCTCCCTCACTAGCTTTAAGCACCAGCTGTCAGAGCAGCTCACAGATCACTGCACTGTACGTAGCTCATCTGTAAATAGCCCATCCAAGTACCTCATCCCCATACTGCAAATGAGAACAAATGAGAACTTGTTCTCAACTAGCCTACCTGGTTAAATAAAGGTGAAATATAAAATAAATAAATAAAATCCACAGTTTCGTTTAGTTTTTCTGATCACATCCAATATACACATAAATCTGACCTCTGCGTGATGCATCATCAACTTCACAAATATCCTGCCTGTCTGAAATGGCACCCTATGCACTATATAGTGCACTACTTTTGACCATTGTCAATAGGGCTCTGGTCAAAAGAAGTGCACTATATAAAAAAAAAAATAGGGTGTCATTTCAGACGCAGCTCGCAGCTGGAAGCCGTATTGTTGAGGGCCTATGAATTCTAGAATGTGCTGCTACAGCCTCCCGCCAATGTGAGTTGGCATCAAAAACCCTTCTGCCACTGGTGTCAGCTTGTTACCCTTAATTGATAAGAGGCTGACCCTGCCACTGTGGGTAACATTTTGAGGTGCCCAAAACTGCTACCGCTTTCACTTCCAACCTATTAACTTCACTGCCAACATGTAAGGCATTCAGAAATCTACACTGGACCAAAAGTGCTTGTTATAAGTGTATTTTTGTAGTCTGCTACTCCCTAAATATGGACCACTTATAAAACTGTGTGTACCGAAAACTATCCACCTTGACAAAGCTTTGTCGATTTTGCAGTTTATTTTCCCTAAAATCTCTTCTTTAGATCAGAATCGACAATTTATCAACAGTTTTAATAGCTTCTGCTTTATATTTTGTTATTTCATATACAGCATTCCTTCTTTTTTTTTTACAGAGGCTTGCGAAAGTATTCACCCCATTGGTATTTTTCCTGTTTTGGTGTTGGGTTTACGTCTGACATAGCGTTTTCCTTCATGGCCAAAAAGCTAAATATTTGTCTCATCTGACCAGAGTACCTTCTTCCATATGTTTGGGGAGTCTCCCACATGCCTTTTGGAGAACAGCAAACGTGTTTGCTTATTTATTTCTTCAAGCAATGGCTTCTTTCTTCCGTAAAACTGTGGAGTTTATGTCTTATTAAAGTGGTCCTATGGAGAGATAACCCAATCTTCGCTGTGGATTCTTGCAGCTCCTTCAGGGTTATCTTTGGTCTCTTTGTTGCCTCTCTGATTAATGCCCCTCTTGCCTGTTCTGTGAGTTTTGGTGGGTGCCATCTCTTGGTAGGTTTGTTGTGGCACCATATTCTTTACATTTTGTTTATAATGGATTCAATGGTGCTCCGTGGGATGTTTAAAGTTTTCTGATATTTTTTTATAACCCAACCCTGATCTGTACTTCTCCACAACTTTGTCCCTGACCTGTTTGAAGAGCTCCTTGGTCATCATGGTGCCGCTTGCTTGGTGATGCCCCTTGCTTAGTGCTGTCGCACTCTGGGGCCTTTCAGAACAGGTGTATACAGTGGGACAAAAAATTATTTAGTCAGCCACCAATTGTGCAAGTTCCCCCACTAAAAAAAGATGAGAGAGGCCTGTAATTTTCATCATAGGTACACTTCAAATATGACAGACAAAATGAAAAAAAAATCCAGAAAATCACATTGTAGGATTTTTAATGTATTTATTTGCAAATTATGGCGGAAAATAAGTATTTGGTCAATTACAAATACTTTGTTATATACCCTTTGTTGGCAATTACAGAGGTCAAACGTTTTCTGTAAGTCTTCACAAGGTTTTCACACACTGTTGGTTTTATTTTGGCCCATTCCTCCATGCAGATCTCCTCTAGAGCAGTGATGTTTTGGGGCTGTTGCTGGGCAACACGGACTTTCAACTCCCTCCAAAGATGGGGTTGAGATCTGGAGACTGGCTAGGCCACTCCAGGACCTTGAAATGCTTCTTACGAAGCCACTCCTTCGTTGCCCGGGCGGTGTGTTTATGATCATTGTCATGCTGAAAGACCCAACCACGTTTCATCTTCAATGCCCTTGCTGATGGAAGGAGGTTTTCACTCAAAATCTCACGATACATGGCCCCATTCATTCTTTCCTTTACACGGATCAGTCGTCCTGGTCCCTTTGCAGAAAAACAGCCCCAAAGCATGATGTTTCCACCCCCATGCTTCACAGTAGGTATGGTGTTCTTTGGATGCAACTCAGCATTCTTTGTTCTCCAAACACGACGAGTTGAGTTTTTACCAAAAAGGTCTATTTTGGTTTCATCTGACCATATGACATTCTCCCAATCTTCTTCTGGATCATCCAAATGCTCTCTAGCAAACTTCAGACGGGCCTGGACATGTACTTAATTAAGCAGGGGGACACGTCTGGCACTGCAGGATTTGAGTCCCTGGTGGCATAGCGTGTTACTGATGGTAGGCTTTGTTACTCTCCGCAGGTCATTCACTAGGTCCCCCCCCGTGTGGTTCTGGGATTTTTGCTCACTGTTCTTGTGATCATTTTGACCCCACGGGGTGAGATTTTGCGTGGAGCCCCAGATTGAGGGAGATTATCAGTGGTCTTGTATGTCTTCCATTTCCAAATAATTGCTCCCACAGTTGATTTCTTCAAACCAAGCTGCTTACCTATTGCAGATTCAGTCTTCCCAGCCTGGTGCAGGTCTACAATTTTGTTTCTGGTGTTCTTTGACAGCTCTTTGGTCTTGGCCATAGTGGAATTTGGAGTGTGACTGTTTGAGGTTGTGGACAGGTGTCTTTTATACTGATCATAAGTTCAAACAGGTGCCATTAATACAGGTAACGAGTGAAGGACAGAGGAGCCTCTTAAAGAAGAAGTTACAGCTCTGTGAGAGCCAGAATTATTGCTTGTTTGTAGGTGACCAAATACTTATTTTCTACCATAATTTGCATATAAATTCATAAAAAATCCTACAATGTGATTTTCTGGATTTTCTTTTCTCATTTTGTCTGTCATTGTTGAAGTGTACCTATGATGAAAATTACAGGCCTCTCTCATCTTTTTAAGTGGGAGAATTTGCACAATTAGTGGCTGACTAAATACTTTTTTGCCCCACTGTATATACTGAAATCATGTGACAGATTGCACACAGGTGGACTTTATTAAACAAATGATGTGACTTCTGAAGGTAATTGGTTAGATCTTATTTAAGGGCTTCATAGCAAAGGGGGTGATACATATACCAACTTTCCGTTTTATATTTTGTAGAATTTTTTTGAAACAAGTCATTTTTCCATTACATGAAATCCAACTAAAAATCTATTTAAGTTACAGGTTGTAATGCAACAAAATAGGAAAAACGCCAAGGGGGATGAATACTTTTACAAGGCACTGTAAGTAGCACTTTCAATCAAACTCTCTAACAAAAGTAATAATCCCCACCCCTCCCTAAATACAAAAAACAAAAAGATGTAGTTATCTTATTTCATTCAAGTTTCTGTAGGAATGGTGACACTATCAAACCAATTTTTAAAGAAGTATTAGCTACATGGCTATATGGCAAACCACCATCTCCACCACCCCTGCTTGTACCACCCCTGCTTGCACCTCCTCCCTGGAAGTGATTGTCCAAAATCTCTGCAGTATTCTTAATTTAAATGAATAAGAATCTACAAAGAGCAAATTGGAATGAGCTATGAGGCAATTTGAATGAGGAATCATTAACCCTCCCCTCTTTCTCACTCTGCTTGCTCCCCCTCTGTCTTTCAACACGCCTCTCCTTGCCACTCCTCTCTCTCTTTCTCTCTGTCTGTCTACCTTGTTACCTTTCTCTCTCTTCTTCCGCCCAATCTCTCTCTCTCTCTCTCTCTCTCTCTCTTTTCTCTCTCTCCAATTCAAGGGGCTTTATTGGCATGGGAAACATGTGTTAACATTGCCAAAGCAAATGAGGTTGATAGTATACAAAAGTGAAATAAACAATACAGATCTCTCTCTTCTTCCGCCCAATCTCTCTCTCTTCTTCTGCCCAATGAATCAATCAATCTCTCTCTCTTCTTCTGCCCAATCTCTCTCTCCCTTCTTCCGCCCTCCCTCGCTCTCTCTCTCCAATTCAAGGGGCTTTATTGGCATGGGAAACATGTGTTAACATTGCCAAAGCAAGTGAGGTAGATAATATACAAAAGTGAAATAAACAATAAAAATCTCTCTCTCTCTCTCTCTCTCTCTCTCTCTCTCTCTCTCTCTCTCTCTCTCTCTCTCTCTCTCTCTCTCTCTCTCTCTCTCTCTCTCTCCCTCTCTCCCTCTCTCCCTCTCTCTCTCTCTCTCTCTCTCTCTCTCTCTCTCTCTCTCTCTCATCCAAACTGCTGGGGGAAACACAAAGGTACACTGCATAATGCATGTAGTCAGGTCAAGGGAGTTGACGAGAGATAATCCATAGCTCTCAGCACCTTCTGTCTCATGTGTGTGTGTATGTGTGTGCGCTACAGTTTATGCTCACCTGTCCTGGCCTTGAGCTCTCACACACAATGACCTCCTTGTCCTTGTTAATTTCAGGAGGGTTGTCGTTCACATCCAACACCTGCACAGTGACGGGGACATGGCTGAGGAGGCTAGGGTTGTCTAGAATAAAATGCACACACACAAATGAATAACATTAATAAAAGAAAAAACTGATCCTAGGTCATCACTCATACTCTTTATGAAACACTTTATGAATATGGATCCCGAATTAACAATAACACAAACTAATAAAGTGGTATCCAAGGGATCTGTTTTGCATTTTTTTTTGTATCTTTTAAAATCTTTTGTATTTTTTCAATTGACTTGGTGGTAGACAACTTGACAAGATAATCTAGGAGTAGGAGGAGACAATGTTTACGGTCTTAATTTACAGGCTAAAGAACAACACAAAGAACAATATATTTGTTATTTGAGTTACTTTAGCTTGCTATGGGTGATGGATTATTTGGTCCCATGCTTGCATAGGCAATTATTCACCACATCAGACTAAGGGCCCAGTCTACCAAACCATGTGTGACTGTCTGTTCATGTGTAAAGGTACCACTCGCTCTGGCTGACAAATAACACATCTGATGAAAATGTTGCTAATGAATTCAAGAAACAATACATCCATTTACACAAATACATATTATGTATATTAAGTGCTCAATTTACTAAAATCTTACAATCTGGAGATTAAGCTGTATAGGTGTTATGAAGATTAATGTAACTACATTTTGGTTACTTCCCAAATGGCACTGTAATACAAACCTACTCATTCAAGGGTTTTTACTATTTTCAACATTGTAGAATAATAGTGAAGACATCAAAACTATGAAATAACACATATGAAATCATGTAGTAACCAATATATATTAAATGTTAGATTCTTCAAAGTAGCCACCCTTTGCCTTGATGATGGTGGGAACCACACATGCGGAGATCATCTATTCACCTACTCTGCGTCTCACAAAGACACAGTGGTTGGAACCAAAAATCTCAAATTTGGACTCATCAGACGAAAGGATAGATTTCCACCGGTCTAATGACCATAACTTCTGTTTCTTGGCTCAAGCAAGTCTCTTCTTATTATTGGTGTCCTTATACTCTGCAGCAGAGGTAACTCTGGGTTTTCCTTTCCTGTGACAGTCCTCATGAGAGCCAGTTTCATCATTGCGCATGATGGTTTTTGCAATTGGTACTGTACATATTGTACTACTGATGACCCGCACATCAGAGGGAATAGGGTGTAACTTCATTTGGGACGCAGACTTTGAAAAAATCTGACATATTATTTTAATATGTCTGAATTATTCTTTCTGAAATTGTAAGTACATTGTCAAGCAGCTAGTTACTGACATTTTTTTTATTTACCATGATTTCTGTGTTAATATGGAGGAAGGAAAAATAATATTCTAGTGGTGTGCGGCTAAGCTGAAACTACATTTGGCACAGAGGTAGATAATGTGTACCCTTAAAAGTTAAAGATACAGTATGGAGCTTGGGACCCTGCGGGGCGTAGCAGCCATTATAATAAAGAAATTCTTAGCTCTACAGTGCTTTACAAAGTATTCACCCCCCTTGGCATTTTTCCTATTTTGTTTCATTACAACCTGTAATTTAAATGGATTTGTATTTGTATTTCATATAATAGACATACACAAAATAGTCCAAATTGTTCAAGTGGAATGAAAGAAAGAACTTGGAAAAAATATATATATCTAAAAAAGAAAATTAAGTATTGCGTGCTTAAGTATTCACCCTCTTTGCTATGAATCCCCTAAATAATATCTGGTAAAACCAATTACCTTCATAAGTCACATCATTAGTTAAATAATGTCCACCTGTGTGCAATCTAAGTGTCACATGATCTGTCACATGATCTCAGTATATGTATATATATATACACCTGTTCTGAAAGGCTCCAGAGTCTGCAACACCACTAAGCAAGGCACACCACCAAGCAAGGTGCACCACCAAACAAGGTGCACCACCAAGCGAGGCGCACCACCATGCAAGGTGCACCACCAAGCAAGCGGCATCATGAATAAAACATATTTTGCATCTTCAAAGTGGTAGGCATGTTGTGTAAATCAAATGATTCAACCCCCCCCAAACCTATTTTATTTCCAGGTTGTAAGGCAACAAAATAGGAAAAAAGACAAGGGGGTGAATACTTTCGCAAGCCACTGTATAACCAAGTTGAGAGTCCATATTTCAGATGCAATTGGAACTGAGCTGACAGCCCATAGCATTCAAAAGTTAGAACTAAATGATGGCACCAGCTCCTATATCGTCCATAGGCCATCTTAGGTCGTACTGGTATGTCAGATCAACTCAACTCAAGCCTGAGTTCGAGGCTGGGGCCGACAGATAAACAAAATAAACAAAAATGGAGTACCGTTATCAATGAACAGTCCAGCAGGAATCAGCTATGTATTCAGGTGATCATAGGGTCCAGTGAACAGAAATAGATGAAACAGGGAATTCGTTAGGTAGTCGTTACTACGTTACCATGCGGGAGACACAGCGTTCATAAAGTTAGCAGGCCTGGGCTAGCAGAAGCGTCTTCACCGACGTCCGACAAGTGACGGTTGAGGGCACATCAGACGGAATTACGTCGGCATACCAGTCGTGATGGATCGGCGGGGCTCCGTGTCTACAAAGGGCCCAGGCCAATTGACAAAAGAGGTATTGTAGCTGGAGTAATTTTGTTTGCTTGCAGGGAGATGTGCCTGGCTCGAGGCTGACTGGTGCTAGCATCGGGACAATGGCGTTGGCCACTATAGCCACTCGGTAGCAGCTAGCTAGAGCTTATGTTAGTGAAGAGTCCCGGAGGCATCAGCTGTGTAGCCAAGTGATCATAGGGTCCACTGAGCAGGCTGGGAGATGGGCCTGGCTCATGGCTAGCTTCGGAGCTGGGCCACCCAGTAGCAGCTAGCTAGCTGGAATTATCTGGAGTAATGGTCCAGAGCTTATGGCAGAAATCTGGTGATGTAGTAGAGAAAAGCAGTCTGGTATGCTCAGGGTTGATATCGCGCTGTGCATACTGGCGGTTATTATCCAGGGCAAAAACGGCTGGTGTCTGAGCCTAAGACCTGTAGCAGTGGACAACAGTGATTAAACAGCTAGTAGCTAATTAGCTGGTTAGCATCTGATCACTATCTTCTGATGGAGGTTCTAGCTATATGGTCTAAAAATTGCAGATCCGTATCACATTGGGTGAGGTGGGTTGCCAGAAGGTATATCTAATTTAAAAATGGAAAAAGAGATTGAAAAATATTGAAATATATACAAAATAAGATGAAAAAAAAATACAAAATTTACACGGAACAGCGACAAAACACGTCTGCACTGCTACGCCATCTTGGATTCAACTAGGGGGCACAGGTTAGTTGAGGAATCATCTCCTTTGTCTTGATCACGTTGAGGGAGAGGTTGTTGTCCTGGAACCACACAACCATGTCCCTGACCTCCTCCCTAAAGGCTGTCTCATTGTTGTAAGTGATCACACCTACCATTGGCAAACATAATTTTTTAATTTTTTAAATTTATTTTACCTTTATTTAACTAGGCAAGTCAGTTAAGAACAAATTCTTATTTTCAATGACAGCCTAGGAACAGTGGGTTAACTGCCTGTTCAGGCATAATGATGGTGTTGGAGTTGTGCCTGGCCATGCAGACATGCGTGAACAGGGAGTACAGGAGGGGACTGAGCACGCACCCCTGAGGGGCCCCTGTGTTGAGGATTAGCGTGGTGGATGTGTTGTTACCTAACCTTACTACCTGGGGTGGCCCATCAGGAAGTCCAGGATCCAGTAGCAGAGGGAGGTGTTTAGTCCCAGGGTCCTTAGTTTATTGATGAGCTTTGAGGGCACTATGGTGTTGAATGCTAAGCTGTAGTCAATGAATAGCATTCTCACATAGGTGTTCCTTTTTTCCAGGTGGGAAAGGGCAGTCTGGACTGCCATAGAGATTGCATCATCTGTGGATCTGTTGGGGCGGTATGCAAATTGGAGTGAGTCTGGGGTTTCTGGGATAATGGTGTTGATGTGAGCCATGATCCGCCTTCCAAAGCACTTCATGGCAACAGACGTGAGTGCTACGGGTTGGTAGTCATTTAGGCAGGTTGTCTTAGTGGTATTGGGCAAAGGCACTATGGTGGTCTGCTTAAAACATGTTGGTATTATAGACTCAGACAGGGAGAGTTTGAAAATGTCAGTGAAGACGCATGCTCGGAGTACACGTCCTGGTAATCCGTCTGGCCCTGCGGCATTGTGAATGTTGACCTGTTTTTAAGGTCTTACTCACATCACCTGCGGAGAGCGTGATCACACAGTCTTCCGGAACAGATGACACTCTTTATTTTTATTTATTTCACCTTTATTTAACCAGGTAGGCTAGTTGAGAACAAGTTGTCATTTACAACTGCGACCAGGCCAAGATAAAGCAAAGCAGTTCGACACATAACACAATACATAGTTACACATGGAATAAACAAACATACAGTCAATAATACAGTAGAAAGAGTCTATATGCAGCGTGTGCAAATGAGGTAAGATAAGGGAGGTAAGGCAATAAATAGGCCATGGTGGTGAAGTAATTACAAAATACCAATTAAACACTGGAGTGAATAGATGTGCAGAAGATGAATGTGCAAGTAGAGATACTGGGGTGCAAAGGAGCAAGATTAATAAATAAATACAGTATTGGGATGAGGTCGTTGGATGGGCCATTTACAGATTACATGCATGGCTACGTGCAGGAGCAGTGATCTGTGAGCTCTGACAGCTGGTGCTTAAAGCTAGTGAGGGAGATATGAGTCTCCAGCTTCAGTTATTTTTGCAGTTCAGTGTGTTTGGCGACGAGTATGAAGCCAACGAGAGTGTACAGGTCGCAGTGTTGGGAAGTATATGGGTCTTTGGTGACAAAACGGACGTCACTGTGATAGACTGCATCCAATTTGTTGAGTAGAGTGTTGGAGGCTATTTTGTAGATGACATCGCCGAAGTCGAGGATCGGTAGGATGGTCAGTTTTACGAGGGTATGCTTGGCAGCATGAGTGAAGGATGCTTTGTTGCGAAATAAGAAGCCGATTCTAGATTTTTTTTGGTTGTGTTATAGTTGTTATTTTGAAGGTTGGTGCAACCTCTGGTTGCACATTTTGGATTGCAGATGTTTAATGAGTCTGGAAGGAGAGTTTACAGTCAGACACCTAGGTATTTGAGGTTGTCCACATATTCTAATTAAGAACCGTCCAGAGTATTGATGCTGGATGGGCGGGCAGGTGCGGGCAGTGATCGTTTGAAGAGCATGCATTTAGTTTTACTTGCCTTTAAGAGGAGATGGAGGCCTCGGAAGGAGAGTTGTATGGCATTTAAGCTCGTCTGGAGGTTAGTTAACACAGTGTCCAAGGAAGGGCCAGAAGTATTCAGATTGTTGTCGTCTGCGTAGAGGTGGATCAGAGAATCACCAGCAGCAAGAGCGACATCATTGATGCATACAGAGAAGAGAGTCTGCCCAATAATTGAACCCTGTGGCACCCCCATAGAGACTACCAGAGGTTCGGACAACAGTCCCTCCAATTTGACACACAGAACTGTTTCAGAGAAGTAGTTGGGGAACCAGGCGAGGCAGTCATTTGAGGTGATTGACAGAGTCGAAAGCCTTGGCCAGGTCGATGAATATGGCTGCACAGTAATGTCTCTTATTGATGACATTTATTGTATCGTTTAGGACCTTGTACGTGGCTGAGGTGCATTCATGACCAGCTCTGAAACCAGATTGCATAGCGGAGTAGGTACGGTGGGATTCGAAATGATTGGTGATCTGTTTATTAAATTGGCTTTCGAAGACCTTAGAAAAGCAGGGTAGGATAGATATAGGTCTGTAGCAGTTTGGGTCTAGAGTGTCTCCACCTTTGAAGAGAGGGATGATCGCGGCAGCTTTCCAATCTTTGGGAATCTCAGACGATACGAAAGAGAGGTTGAACAGGCTAGTGTTAGGGATTGCAACAATGTTGGCACATAATTTTAGAAAGAGCGGGTCCAGATTGTCTAGCCCGGCTGATTTGTAGGGGTTCAGATTTTGCATCTCTTTCAGAACATCAGCTAACTGGATTTTTGGTGAAGGAGAAATGGGGGATGCTTAAGTGAGTTGCTGTGGGGGGTGCAGGGCAGTTGACCGGGATAGGGGTTGCCATGTGGAAAGCATGGCCAGCCTTAGAAAAATGCTTATTGAAATTCTCAATTATACAGCATTTATCAGTGGTGACAATGTTTCCTAGCCTCAGTGCAGTGGGCAGCTGGGAGGAGGTGCTCTTATTCTCATGCATGTTTCAGTGTTATTTGCCTCGAAGCGAGCATAGAAGGACTTTAGTTCGTCTGTTAAGCTCGTGTCACTGGGCAGCTTTCGGCTGTGCTTCCCTTTGTTGTCTGTAATGGTTTGCAAGCCCTGCCACATCCAACATTGTCAGAGCAGGTGTAGTACGATTCGATCTTAGTCCTGTATTGACACTTTGTCTGTTTGATGGTTCATCGGAGGGCATAGTGGGATTTCTTATAATCTTCTGGGTTAGAGTCCTGCTTCTTCAAAATGGCAGCAATACCCTTTAGCTCAGTGCGGATGTTGCCTGTAATCCATGGCTTCTGGTTGGGTATGTATGTATGTACGGTCACTGTGGGGATAACGTCATCAATGCACTCATTGATGAAGCCAATGACTAAAATGGAGAATTCCTCAATGCCATCGGAGGAATCCTGAAACATATTCCAGTCTGTGCTTGCAAAACAGTCCTGAAGCCTAGCATCTGTTTCATCTGATCACTTTTTTATAGATTTAGTCACTGATGCTTCCTTCTTTAAGCAGGAATCAGGAGGATATAATTATGGTCAGATTTGCCAAATGGATGGCGAGAGAGATCAAGGTATGCGTCTCTGTGTGTGGAGAAAAGGTGGTCCAGAGTTTTTTTCTCCTCTGGTTGCACATTTAACATACTGATAGAATTTTTTTTAAACGGATTTAAGCTTCCCTAAATTAAAGTCCCCTGCTACAAGGAGCGCCGCCTCTGGGTGAGCGTTTTCTTGTTTGCTTATGGCGGGAATACAGCTCATTGAATTCTGTCTTAGTGCCAGCCTCTGACTGTAGTGGTATGTAAAACAGTTACGAAAAATACAGATAAAGACTCTCTCGGTAGATAGTGTGGTCTACATCATATCATGAGGTACTCTACCTTAGGCGAGCAATAGCTCGAGACTTCCTTAGATACCGTGCACCAGCTGTTATTTACAAAAATACATAGTCTGCCGCCCCTTGTCTAACCAGACGCCACTGTTCTATCCTGCCGGTGCAGTGTATAACCCACCAGCTGTATGTTGATAATGTTGTCATTCAGCCACAACTCTGTGAAGCATAAGATATTACAGTTTTGAATGTCCCGTTGGTCGTTTAACCTGTTACATCTATGGGGGCGCTATTTCATTTTGGGATAAAAAGACGTGCCCGTTTTAAGCGCAATATTTTGTCACAAAAATATGCTTGACTATGCATATAATTGATAGCTTTGGAAAGAAAACACTCTGACGTTTCCAGAACTGCAAAGATATTGTCTGTGAGTGCCCCAGAACAGATGCTACAGGCAAAACCAAGATGCAACTTCAACCCGGAAATGAGTACGATTTTTGAGGCTCTGTTTTTCATTGTCTCCTTATATGGCTGTGAATGCGCAAGGAATGAGCCTGCCCGATCTATCGTTTCCCCAAGGTGTCTGCAGCATTGTGACGTATTTGTAGGCATATCATTGGAAGATTGACCTTAAGAGACTACATTTGCCAGGTGTCCGCCCGGTGTCCTCTGTCGAAATTGGTGTGTCATCTTCAACTGCACGTCTTTTTCCAAGCGATTCACCGGAGAAAGGAGACTACCACGAACGATATATCAATGAAGAGATATGTGAAAAACACATTGAGGATTGATTTTAAACAGCGTTTGCCGTGTTTCAGTCGATATTATGGAGTTAATTTGGAAAACAGTTCGCCGTTTTGATGACTGATTTTTCGTTTTTTTGGGTACCCAAACGTGATGTACAAAACGGAGCGATTTCTCCTACACAAAGAATCTTTCAGGAAAAACTGAACATTTGCTATGTAACTGAGAGTCTCCTCATTGAAAACATCCAAAGTTCTTCAAAGGTAAATTATTTTATTTGAATCCTTTTCTGGTTTTTGTGCAAATGTTGCACGCTGAATGCTATGCTAAATGCTACGCTAGCTATCACAAATGCTTGTTTTGCTATGGTTCAAAAGCATATTTTGAAAATCTGAAATGACAGTGTTGTTAAGAAAAGGCTAAGCTTGAGAGCTAGCACATTCATTTCATTTCATTTGCGATTTTCATAAATAGTTAACATTACGTTATGCTAATGAGCTTGAGGCTATAACTGGATACAGGTTTTTTTCATAGCCAAACGTGAACAAAACGGAGCGATTTGTCCTACACAAATAATATTTATTTGAAAAACTGAACATTTGCTATCTAACTGAGAGTCTCCTCATTGAAAACATCTGAAGTTCTTCAAAGGTAAATGATTTTATTTGAATGATTTTCTTGTTTTTGTGAAAATGTTGCTGGCTGAATTCTAGGCTTATAGCTTTGCTAGCTATCAACACTCTTACACAAATGCTTGTTTAGCTATGGTTGAAAAGCATATTTTGAAAATCTGAGATGACAGTGTTGTTAACAAAAGTCTAAGCTTGAGAGCAAATATATTTATTTCATTTCATTTGCGATTTTCATGAATAGTTAACGTTGCGTTATGCAAATGAGCTTGAGGCTATAAATAGGATCCCGGATCCGGGATTGCTCGACGCAAGAAGTTAATCTTCCTCGTAGGTTATCTATTGTATTGTCCAAAGATTGCACATTTGCAAGCAGAATGGAAGGATATGGGGGTTTATTCAATCCCTATGAATTCTTAGAAGGCTGCCCGCCCTCCAGCCCCGTTTTCTCCGCCTCCTCTTCAGACAAATCACGGGGATCTGGGCCTGTTCCCGAGAAAGCAGTATATTGTTCGCATGCACAAAATTTGTAAAAAAATATCTTAAAATAATGCAAATAAACAATAAAAAAAACACAATTGGTTGGGGTGCACGTCTGCCTTCTTCTCCGTCGCAATTTTCAAATTTTCCGGTTGAAAATTGAATATACTGTATGTAAAAATGAATCCCTTTCAATATTCATAGTAGCATGAAGCGCTCTTATATATATTGAAATGTATATCATGACGTTTATATGAGATGTACAATCTCAAGTATATACAATACAACTCAAGTGGAAATAATAGCGTGATCTATGCCTATTTCTTCCAAATTCCAAATATCAGCAGTTATAATGGGTTACTAGCTTCATCCGACACGTACTTCACCAGCAGTAAGACTGAAGTGGTAATTCTGTGCAGAAGATATACACAAATTGAAAGCATTTTCAAATGTCATTTTTGCAACTCTCATGGAGCAATTTTGCAACTATTAATGACCCATGCATAATGATACACTTTTAAAGGCAAATATATTATGGAAATTAAACAACAGTAAATATGTTCAATAAAATGTGCCATGAATAAACTGTTAAAAGCCTTGGAACATCCGCCAAACACACTCTCTATATAGCCATGCTTTAGATTTTTTGGGAAACGGCAACAACAATTACATAACCAGAATAGTAGTGTTTTAATATAAGTTATAAAACACAATAATATATAATTTTGATCACCATTAAATATTAATATGACAGTCATTAAAGGATCATGTGTTTGTGTCCCAAATAGCATCATTTGTCTGATTCTCTGTAATAATATGGTATGGGAGGGAATAATAATAATGCAAGTGGTTTCTTGCATCAAACAACACAACATTTTCAGTCACCTCCTCATCTGAAGGACAAGTGGATAAACAGGTTAATGTCAAGCACTGCATGCTTGATGTCAAGCCCTGCAAGTCTGATGGAATGTAGGTCTACATTAAACACCACACATTGGCTGCTACTGTAGGCTGAATGACAGAACAGCTATTTCCATGATAAAATGTTATGGGATATTGTTTTTGATGGTAAGCCAATTTGGTAGGCCTACATTATGATCAAATAGCCACGGTAGCCTACTTGGCCACTCTTACTTAATAAAGCTGGTATTGCCACAGTGTTCATCGTAAACGCGTGCTGGAAGTTGCACATAACTTCTTGTCTCTGTGCCATTATCAGTTAGGGAGGTTAAGCCATGAGTAAATGGTTTGTGAAAAGGCTAAAGGAAATGCTAATAGATTTCATAAGATCAGAACAAGAAAAGATACATTGATTGACACTTCACTTAACCTCTTACACCTATGGTGGCGCTATTTCATTTTTTGAAGAAAAACGTTCCCGTTTTAAACAAGATATTTTGTCACAAAAAGATGCTCGACTATGCATATAATTGCTACTGTTCGAAAAGAAAACACTCTGACGTGTCCAGAAATACAAATATCTTCTCTGTGCGTGCCCTTTAACGTGAGCTTCAGGCAAAACCAAGATGACTTGGCATCCAGGAAATGACAAGGATTTTTGAGGCTCTGTCTTTCATGATCTCCTTATATGGCTGTGAACGCAAGAGGAATGAGTCTGCCCTTTCTGTCGTTTCCCCAAGGTGTCTGCAGCATTGTGACGTATTTGTAGGCAGATCATTGGAAGATTGACCATAAGAGACCACATTTACCACGTGTCCGCCCGGTGTCCTGCGCCGAAATTGGTGCGCAAAAGTCACCTGCCAGTATTTTTCCATGGGAGAAAGAGAGAAAGCAACCTTCCACGAACTGCATGTCAATGAAGAGATATGTGAAAAAACACCTTGAGGATTGATTCCAAACAACGTTTGCCATGTTTCGTCGATATTATGTAGTTAATCCGGAAAAAGTTTCACGTTGTAGGTGACTGCATTTTTCGGTTCGTTTGGTAGCCAGGCGCAATGTAGAAAACGGAACGATTTCTCCTACACACAGACGCTTTCAGGAAACACTGAACATCTGGTATGTGGCTGGGAGTCTCCTCATTGAAAACATCAGAAGCTCTTCAAAGGTAAATGATTTTATTTATTTGGTTAGGCTTTTGTGAAAATGTTGCGTGCTACATGCTACACAAAATGCTATGCTAGCTTTGCATACTCTTACACAAATTAGTCAATTTCTATGGTTCAAAAGCATATTTTGAAAATCTGAGATGACAGTGTTGTTAAGAAAAGGCTAAGCTTGAGAGCAAACGCATTATTTTAATTTTATTTGCGATTTTCAGAAATCGTTAACGTTGCGTTATGCTAATGAGCCTGAGGCTTAGTCACAATCCCGGATCCGGGATGGGGAGTTTCAAGAGGTTAACCTCACCTATACCAGTGTGGTTTTAATAACTCCTCCTAAATCTTTACAGATTTTATATTTCATGCTTGAGGATATGCACGCGCACACACACACACACACACACACACACACACACACACACACACACACACACACACACACACACACACACACACACACACACACACACACACACACACACACACACACACTGCTGCAGTATGAATGGAAACCCTGGGTACCTACCAACCTCCGAAGCTATCACAGTGATGTTATGCCATGGCATGTCCTCCCGGTCCAGACTCTGGGTAGTCTGTATAACTCCGCTGTCCATGTCGATTTTGAAATACTTATCGCTGTGCTCACTGTGGTCGATGAAATACCTATTTTGAGAAAGGAGGCTTACATGAATACCACATTTGCACAATCTAAGAAACATTTCAAGCAGACCTGAAGAAATGGGAAATTCATCAAAAATAAATTACCCTTGAAGGGTTGATGTCAAACACATTGCTGTTTGCCATGGAGTCTACGGTCAACAGTGCAATGGGTTTGTTTCAGACACTACAGTGCTTGCATCCCAATGGCACACTATTCCGTATATACAGTACCTTGGAAAAGTATTCACTCCCCTTGGCGTTTTTCCTATTTTGTTTCATTACAACCTGTATTTTCAATGTATTGTTATTTGGATTTCATGTCATAGACTTACGCAAAATAGTCCAAATTGGTGAAGTGTGTAGGGTTGTCATCGGGAGAAAGAGAGGAGGACCAAAGTGCAGCGTTGTAAGTGTTCATGATGATTTTAATTAAAGAAAGCACTGAATCAAAACATTATTTTTTACCTTTATTTAACTAGGCAAGTCAGTTAAGAACAAATTCTTATTTTCAATGAAGGCCTACAAACAGTGGGTTAACTGCCTGTTCAGGGGCAGAACAACAGATTTTTACCTTGTCAGCTCAGGGGTTTGAACTTGCAACCTCACGGTTACTAGTCCACCGCTCTAACCACTAGGCTACCCTGCCGCCCCTAACAATAAACGATGACGTGAATTTACAAAAACCGAAACAGTTTCATGTGGCCCAAACACTCACACGGAAACAAACAACGACAAACCAAAAGTGAAACCCAGGCTACCTAAGTATGATTCTCAATCAGAGTCAACTAACAACACCTGCCTCTGATTGAGAACCATACTAGGCTGAACACAAAAACCAACATAGAAAAAAAAACAGACTGCCCACCGCAACTCATGCCCTGACCATACTAAAACAAAGAATAAAATAACAGAACTATGGTCAGAAAGTGAAAGAAACCCCAAAGGTGCGGACTCCGGCCGCAAAACCTGAACCTATATGGGAGGGTCTGGGTGGGTGTCTGTCCGCGGTGGCGGCTCTGGCACGGGACATGGACCCCACTTCACCACAGGTTTTATCCGCCTCCTCATCCGCCCCCATGGCTTCTTACGAGCGGCGAACCTCGCCGCCGACCTCGGACTGGGGACCCTCGCCACGGGTCCCGAATGGATGGGAGATTCCGGCAGCGTCGGACAGGAGGGAGACTCCGGCAGCGACGGACAGGCGGGAGACTCCAGCAGCGCCGGACAGGTGGGAGACTCCGGCAGCTCCGGAGTGAAGGGCAATTCTGGCATCGCCTGGATGACTGACGGCTCTGGCAGCTCCTGGCTGACTGATGGCTCTGGCAGCTCCTGGCTGGCTGACGGCTCTGGCAGCTCCTGGCTGGCTGACTGCTCTGGATGCTCCTGGCTGACTGGCGGCTCTGGCGGCTCCTGACTGACTGGCGGCTCCTGGCTAACTGGCGGTTCCTGGCTGACTGGCGGCCCTGGCAGCTCCTGGCTGACTGGCAGCTCTGGTGGCTACTGGCTGACTAGCGGCTCTGGCGGCTGACTGGCGGCTCCTGGCTGACTAGCGGCTCTGGCGGCTCAAGACAGACTGGTGGCTCTGGGGGCTCAGGATTGACGGGAGACTCTTGCAGCTCAGGACAGACGGGAGACTCTGGCGGCTCAGGACAGACGGGAGACTATGGCGGCTCAGGACAGACGGGAGATTCTGGCGGCTCAGCACAGACGGGAGACTCTGGCGGCTCAGGACAGACGAGAGACTCTTGCGGCTCAGGACAGACGGGAGACTCTGGCGGCTCAGGACAGATGGTAGACTCTGGCGGCTCAGGACGGACGGGAGACTCTGGCAGCTCAGGACAGACGGGAGACTCTGGCAGCTCAGGCCAGACGGGAGACTGACAGCGCTGGGCAGGGCAGGGCAGGAGGAAGGCTCTGGCAGTGCTGGACAGGCGGGAGCACCTGTAGGGAGAAGACAGAGAGACAGCCTGGTGCGGGGGGCTGCCACCGGAGGGCTGGCGCATGGAGGTGGCACCGGATAGACCGGACCATGCAGGCACACTGCTGCTATTGAGCACCGAGCCTGCCCAACCTTACCTGGTTGAATGCTCCCCGTAGCCAGGCCAGTGCGGCGAGGTGGAATAGCCCGCACTGGGCTGTGCTGGCGAACCGGGGACAACATCTGTAAGGCTGGTGCCATGTACACTGGCCCGAGGAGACGCACTGGAGACCAGATGCGTAGAGCCGGCTTCATGGCACATAGCTCCGATGCCCACTCTAGCCCGCCCGATACGAGGAGCTGGAATGTACTGCACTGGGCTATGCACACACACCGGGGACACCGTGCGCTCCACCGCATAACACGGTGCCTTCCCGGTCCCTCTCGCTCTCCGGTAAGCACGGGAAGTTTGCACAGGTCTCCGAGCTTTTAGGCCATCAAGGAAAGCGTTATGTCTGGTGAAATCCCAACACCTTGCATTACCCCGAAAACAGCATCCCCACAGTGAAGCATGGTGGTGGCAGTGGTGCCATTTAGGATTCAGCCAGTCAGTAAATGGGTTTGTTCAGGGCACTAATGTGGACAACTCACTGAAATTGGTTAACAGCAATTATACAGGGCTCTTTAAAGAGAGGAATGTTTTGTGTAATCATGTTTTGATGTGTGATAGTAATATTGTATTAATGGTCCTCCACTGGTTCTCCACAGTCTTTACTAAGTCATTAAAATGCATCAAAATGTGTCTTGAACAGAGAACAAGAACTTTGTTCATGTATGTTTATGTTCCTTATAAGACTGTTATTATGTATGAAATGAACACCAAATGTGTGGTTGGTAATTTATCTTTTAATTTCCATTTGCACCACTAATTCAGTAATGGTTCTCAGTAATAATATATGTTAGCCATTTTCTATTGTCAAACATTCACTAATGACCTATGCTCCTTGTAGGAGACAAGTGTTTAGGTCAAGTGAGTCAAGCATAGAGCTTTATAAAAAAAATACATGTTAGTACTATGAAAGAGGACCATCTACAGTGCCCTACAAGTATGACTCAGGTTATTAAATGTCTCACTTTCAGAGGGACATGAAACTGTCAGAACAAACAAGACTACTGGCCTTGTTTCCTTGTATATCAAAGGAACATAGCTAAAACATGAGGCAAAAACAACATCAACGATCATAGAGAAAGAGACTGCTATCTGCCCCAACTGCATTTTGACACATACCATTCATCAACCGCCAACACAGGGAATATTCTTCTGTGGCATTGTTGTTTTTTCTATCTTTTATTTTTCCCAGTTCAAATGGATGTCCTCCAAACATTTCCCATTTTCTATCTCTGTCTGGTGGAGAACAGTGAGAGAGCAGTAAGACTGGATGAGGGGGAGGTATCCCACCAAGACCCTTTCATATGTAGATTTCCTTTTTGTTTACCACAAATCCCTTTAAAATATATTAAGATTCTTTTGTTGAATCAACCATTCTTAATATTTATTTTTAGACTGTCTGTGCCTCTATCTCTCCTTGAAAATGTATTATAGATACATATTTCTTCATAAAGGGGCAACGCTTGTCTTTTGCAGATATGGCGGAAAGAGATATGGGCACAATAACACGTGAAGGGACTGAGGTTCAGTGCTTAATGCAGTTGAAGAATTCCCTAAGCCCCATATGTACAGCATGGTGGTTCACCAAACCAAGATCTTGTATCATGTAATAGGGACTATTAGTTTGCAATCTACTGGTGTATGGGTAATATATCTGATATGAGTTTATGACACAACTCCGTCTTCATTTCTTGAAAATGGGAAAATTAATTCAAGGTTTTTCGTGCCTGAATGGCCTGAAGCTTTTGGACATGATAGTGGGTGCAGAGGCAGTTTTTTTTTGGGGGGGGGGTGATTATAATGTCTTAGGGCACCTGAATAGATGTATATGTATGTAAACAGTAGTATTAACTGTACAATATGTGTGCATGATGTCTGTACATATACAGTATATATTACAGTGCCTTGCGAAAGTATTCGGCCCCCTTGAACTTTGCGACCTTTTGCCACATTTCAGGCTTCAAACATAAAGATATAAAACTGTATTTTTTTGTGAAGAATCAACAACAAGTGGGACTCAATCATGAAGTGGAACGACATTTATTGGATATTTCAAACTTTTTTTACAAATCGAACACTGAAAAATTGGCCGTGCAAAATTATTCAGCCCCCTTAAGTTTAATACTTTGTAGCGCCACCTTTTGCTGCGATTACAGCTGTAAGTCGCTTGGGGTATGTCTCTATCAGTTTTGCACATTGAGAGACTGAAATGTTTCCCCATTCCTCCTTGCAAAACAGCTCGAGCTTAGTGAGGTTGGATGGAGAGCATTTGTGAACAGCAGTTTTCAATTCTTTCCACAGATTCTCGATTGGATTCAGGTCTGGACATTGACTTGGCCATTCTAACACCTGGATATGTTTATTTTTGAACCATTCCATTGTAGATTTTGCTTTATGTTTTGGATCATTGTCTTGTTGGAAGACAAATCTTCCCTGTCCCAGTCTCAGGTCTTTTGCAGACTCCATCAGGTTTTCTTCCAGAATGGTCCTGCATTTGGCTCCATCCATCTTCCCATCAATTTTAACCATCTTCCCTGTCCCTGCTGAAGAAAAGCAGGCCCAAACCATGATGCTGCCACCACCATGTTTGACAGTGGGTATGGTGTGTTCAGGGTGATGAGCTGTGTTGCTTTTACGCCAAACACAACGTTTTGCATTGTTGCCAAAAAGTTCAATTTTGGTTTCATCTGACCAGAGCACCTTCTTCCACATGTTTGGTGTGTCTCGCAGGTGGCTTGTGGCAAACTTTAAACGACATGGATATCTTTAAGAAATGGCTTTCTTCTTGCCACTCTTCCATAAAGGCCAGATTTGTGCAATATACGACTGATTGTTGTCCTATGGACAGAGTTTCCCACCTCAGCTGTAGATCTCTGCAGTTCATCCAGAGTGATCATGGGCCTCTTGGCTGCATCTCTGATCAGTCTTCTCCTTGTATGAGCTGAAAGTTTAGAGGGACGGCCAGGTCTTGGTAGATTTGCAGTGGTCTGATACTCCTTCCATTTCAATATTATCGCTTGCACAGTGCTCCTTGGGATGTTTAAAGCTTGGGAAATATTTTTGTATCCAAATCCGCTTTAAACTTCTTCACAACAGTATCTCGGACCTGCCTGATGTGTTCCTTGTTCTTCATGATGCTCTCTGCGCTTTTAACGGACCTCTGAGACTATCACAGTGCAGGTGCATTTATACGGAGACTTGATTACACACAGGTGGATTGTATTTATCATCATTAGTCATTTAGGTCAACATTGGATCATTCAGAGATCCTCACTGAACTTCTGGAGAGAGTTTGCTGCACTGAAAGTAAAGGGGCTGAATAATTTTGCACACCCAATTTTTCAGTTTTTGATTTGTTAAAAAAGTTTGAAATATCCAATAAATGTCGTTCCACTTCATGATTGTGTCCCACTTGTTGTTGATTCTTCACAAAAAAATACAGTTTTATATCTTTATGTTTGAAGCCTGAAATGTGGCAAAAGGTCGCAATGTTCAAGGGGGCCGAATACTTTCGCAAGGCACTGTATCTCGTAAAACATAACAGAGTGCACACGGTATATGTTAGCAGATCCTGTACTATCCAGGATACGGATGCAGTGCACTGGTCAAACGTAGTCCACTATATAGGGAATAGGGTGTCATTTGGGATGCTAAAAGAGAATACATTGGCTCCAAGTTCTTACCTGACATGACTGTTTTTGCTGTCTGGATCCCTGGCAGTTACAGCCCCCACCTCTCTACCAATCCGAGCGTTCTCATAAACATCCATGATGTAATAGTCCATAGAGAATACAGGCGGTTCGTCCACATCTCCCACAGTGATCTTTAGGGTGGCAGTATCTTTGAAAGGACCTAGGTAGGAAAAAAGAGGCTCCAAGTGGCTATTCACTCCCTCAATTTGAAGGGTGTAGGTCTTCTTCCTCTCATAGTTCAGTGGCTGTGTGTCCAGGAAAAAGGCACCAGGAAAAAATGCAGGATTAGGAACAGACTTCATTCCACTTGTGTACCATGTAATTACAATGCAAGTAGTCTATTAAAGTACTATATAAAATGTTAATATTTTTTTAAACAAAAATATCAACAGCATTATTACACAGGAATAGAGCATCTACTCTCTTCTCCCAAAGTGTGCACTGTGGACTTTTACAATGGTGGAAACTTCCTCCAACCAATCCTTACACCAATGCTATGTTGTTATATCGTTAAAGGTGAGTGTGCAAGTGCAAATGGTTGAACATCTTCCTTATAGTGATTCAACGGGATCTTAAAGGATTGGTTCGCTATTTTTAACCAAATCTCTATTTTGTATGAAAATAGCATGTTATAGAAGGGTCGAGACACATTTCCATGTGTGCGCATGTGCGTGCTTTCCATTGTGGTGATATGAGTAACGAGAAAGCACGTGCATGTTCGCACACGGAAATGTTTTGTTCGAGTCCAACAAAATGAAACAGAACGTTACAGATAGAGTTTGGAATTACTGTCAGGCATATGTGTATAGGTGGCAGGGAAGTCAGGCGCAGGAGAGTCAAACGGAGTGTAAAATGGAGTCTTTTAATAAAGTCCAAGTAACATGCTCCATAACACTAAATAGACAAATGAATAATAAAATAAATATGGGTACGAAGACCCGTCGCGCACCCATACAACAAAAACACTACACTGACGATAAACAATCTCTGACAAAGACATGAGGGGAAACAGAGGGTTAAATACACAACAGGTAATGAATGGGATTGAAAACAGGTGGGTGTGGGAAGACAAGACAAAACCAATGGAAAATGAAAAATGGATCAATGATGGCTAGAAGACCGGTGACGTCGAAAGCTGAGCACCGCCCGAACAAGGAGAGGCAACGACTTCGGAAGAAGTCGTGACAATTACACAATTTCATATGTACAACATCTAAAGACCTGCATCCCTATATTGAGAGCTTAGCTTTGAGGAAGTCTATTGTGGGTGGGGTAAGTTTCTCAAAAGTCCTTTAAGCACTTACAAAATCATAACATATCTTACAAATTAAAACAGATAAACAAATGTAGATATATTTGTTTTGCTGTTTTAATTTGTATATATATATATATATATATATATATATATATATATCACATGAAATGGATGATGTTGTACACAATTGTGCACAATTTTTGGGGACCCGTTTTGCCTTGTGAGCGCTACTTTCAAAACTACTGGCTAAAATCATACAAAATGTCAGGATTTGGCCAGGGTTGTTCCGGGTTTTGGTCACTAGATGCCCCCATTGTGCTTTTTGACCTTGTGTTTTTTCCCTTGTTCCCCATTATTATTTGCACCTGTGCCTCGTTTCCCCTGATTGTATTTAAACCCTTAGTTTCCCTCAGTTCTGTGCTCTGTGTTTGTATGTTAGCACCCAGCCCTAGTGTTCTGTGTATTCTTGTCGATTCCGGTGGATGCTCTTGTGGAATTCTGTTTTTGTTTTTGAGTATCTCTTGAGGCTTTTTGTGCTATTCCTACCACCTTTTGGATTTGCCATTTTTGTATTTAAGGACTTCTCCTTTTTACTTTATTAAATACACCGTCTTAAGTACTGCTGTGTCTGCCTCATCTTCTGGGTTCTGCTGACTATTCGTGGCTCAGTTGGTTAAGTGACTGTTTCTCACTCCGGAGACCCAGGTTCGTAACCGGGTCCTGACACAAAACCTTAATACTCTGTTGTTTACCTTCTTGAGGCTGATGATTCCCTCCCTGGTGTCCCTGTCAGTGTTGATGGAAAACATGGCTGCTCCCTCTGAGTTGATGATGCTGTACTTGATCTCTGCATTGACTCCAAGGTCCTCGTCATTGGCTTTTATCTTCCCCACTGGCTTGCCAACCTGGGCCGACTCAGGGACGTACAGTTGGTAATTTTCTGTTGATCATGAGCATAACAATACAGCCATTTATAAAAAGCTTAACATCACTAGTTGGTGACATATTTTGGGCTGACGATTTTGTTTTTTAGCTGTGTCACCCTGAAATGACTTCACAGATGCTCCTTGAATTGCTACTTAATGCCCTTTGAAATCATGTCGGAATGCTTGACTCAACATTTAGACCTGAAATGTGTCTGAAGGTACTTTAATAGTGTTTACTTTAACAAGATTAGGATAGAAAACACACTAAAGTTTCCAAAACTGTTAAAATGTTGTCTGTGAGTATAACAGAACTGAAATTGCAGGTGAAAACCTGAGGAAAATTAAACCAGGAAGTGGCTTCTATTTTGAAAGCTCCATGTTCCATAGCCTGCCTTCGCTCCATTTAAAGGGATATCAACCAGATTCCCTTTCCTATGGCTTCCCCGTGGTGTGAACAGTCTTTAGACATAGTGTCAGGCTTTTATTATGAAAAATGAGTGAGCAAGATCACATCGCATCATTGTATGGCTGGGTGCCAGCAGCGTTTTGTATGTGCAACAGCTTGGTGCAGCCATTTTCTCTCTCTCTACTATTGAAAAAGCTACATTCCCAGTTGATATATTATTGATTATATATTGTAAAAATGTTCAGATGTTCAGTGTTACAGCAACATAACGTTAAAATGTTCAAGCTATTTTTTGTTGTTGTTGCCTGCATGGCATTTGATGAGGTCCATTTTGAGACCAAATTTCATATTAATATTTGCTTATTATTACATGATAGGATAGATAAAAAATACATTAAAATCATGATTCATAATTGGTGTGATTTTAGTCAATGCTATGCTCATCTAAATAATGTCTGTTGCACATCTGTTATATATTAAAGTTGGAGCCTACTGACAGTCAATTAAAGCTGATGAGTTTCTATATTGAAGCTCTATCTATGTGAGTGAGGAGGAGTATATCATGATTCTTCTATAGATAGATGAGAACACTCCATTTATAATTGGCCTACTAAAAATACTCTCAAAAGGATCTCATGCCAAAGAGTCTCTGAGAAGCACTGCTGTTTATCAATCAAAGTAATTAGCATTTAGCAGAAATAGATAGCAGATGTCTTAGATACCGTTAAGCCTTGAAATCCAAGTGATATGGAGTAACTGGGCCACGCAAATGGTGGGAAACATTGCATATATAAATTATACAAATAGTCTGATGTGATTCCTTATTCCAGATGTGAGAGAGGCATGTTTGTTTTATTTCTCTCTGAATGTTACACACCGTTTTGCCTGCTGAATTTAGCCATGGTATCTATACTCACTTTGCGGGAACTTGGGAGGGTTGTCGTTGACGTCGGTGAGGGTGATGTTGATAGTGGTGGATCCAGAAAGTCCTCCAACTGATCCTGCCATGTCTTTGGCTTGAATGACTACAGCATAGTGTTCTCTCGCCTCCCGGTCCATGTTGGCTAAGGCAGTCCTGATGACTCCTGGACGCGGAGAAAAGAATATAAGAATAGCAATGTTACTACTGCACTGTATGAATACCAATGTTACTATTGTACTATTCGGCTAAGGCCACACAGTTTAGAACTGAAGCCATCCTGGACAGGGGGAGAAGAAGTACCTCTGTTACCAATGAATACCAATGTTTCTACTGTACTGCATGGCTAATTGATGACTCCTGGACAGGAGGAGAAGAATAGAGGAATTAAAATGTTACTATGGATATCTATGTTAGTACAGTGTTAATACCAATGTCAGTATTATGACTACCAATGTTTTTTCTGTATGAATAGAGATTCCTAAAGTCACTTGACTTGAATAAATCAAAGGATGAATTCTTGAGATTAATATGGTATTCCTCTTGTTATTTGGGTAAGGGTGACAATGGGAAAAAACAGAAGCAGTAATAGAGCTTATAGGGCCGATGACCTTAGGCTCTTTACTTTTCAGGAACTAATAATGCAAGGTTGGAAAATACTAATACCAAACTAATGGAAACACTTGAGTAAATGAGGGAGCCAACGTATATTGAAAGCAGCTGCTCCCACACAGGTGTGGTTCCTGAGTTAATTAAACAATAAAAATCCCCTCATGCTTAGGGTGATGTGAAAAAATGCTGGGCAAGCCATTATTTTGGCCATTATTTTTGCTCTCCATGGCAATGCCGCCATAAAATGACCATGCCTGCATCCACAGGGCACAGGTGGTTTGAATGGTTTGATGAGCATAAAAACAAGGTAAACCATATGTCATGGCCGTCTTAGTCACCAGATCACAACCCAAATGAACACTTATGGGAGATTCCTGAGCGGCTCCTGAGACAGCATTTCCCACCACCATCAACAACAAACAAAAAAAATATGGATTTTATTGTGGAATAAATCTCTCACATTCCTCCAATAGAGTTCCAGACACGTGTAGCATCTATGTCAAGGTGCATTGAAGCTGTTCTGACTCGTGATGGACCAACACCCTATTCCTTGTAGATTCGGAGGGGAGAAAGTTGTGGTGTATAAGTTATTCAAGCAATGTGCCATTACTGTCTAGGCCAGAATTTGGATTCTCACAAGGGCCTTGTGAGAAATAATCGTTCAGTTTGACAGTTTAAATAAAAGATGCATAACATAAAAATAGGCTGCTCCAGCATCCTTTCGATCTTGATTGTCCAAATGTTTCATTGCCAAGGTTAGCCTTTCTACACTTTCCAATATATTTCAAATGACTATGCAACCTTGGTAAGGCAGAGAATGCAGCCTTCCCCAAAGAACGCATTCAATCATGTTTATCACTATAATAATGCAGGATATAGCTCCATGTACTTTCTACTAGGATTAACAGATATTCTGAATCAATGCATAGTACAGTACTGTACATATAGTACAAAATAAATGGCATGTCACTGTCCAAATTGTGTAAATTACCCAGTGCTCAATCCAATGTAATCGATTCCATGCCTGTTGAAGCTAGCACTGATATTGTATTCCCACACATTGTAAAGTAAAGAATATACACATTCTGGTAATGATTAGTATGTGTGTGAGGGGGTTAAAGTGCCCCACTGTCTCGCCCCTCTGTACACTGAAACCAGATCAAGGACTGGGATTTAATATGTGTTGCCTGTTACTTCAGTTCTCAGTCTCAATCTCTCTCACTCTCTGTCTCCCAGAGGCAAAACACCTTGAGCAACTGGTGAACTTTTATTCTTGTGAACCTTTGTGTGAACTGATGCTAACAGCAATCTACAGAAAACAGCAGGGTCTCGGCTGCGATGTCTATAATATAGAATATAATAATGACATAGTAGTTGGTATAGTCGGTAGCTGTGATAAAAAAAATGAGTAGAAACACACTTCTCTTCAGTAGCAATCAGTCCATTTATTTTCTTGATCAATATTTTTACAAGGTTATAGAAAAGATCAGTGGTCGCATTGTGTGATTTAATCTGTACAAGGCCCCTTGAAAAATATGTCAATTTTAGTGTGTGAGTTTGCAGGATATGGGTTGTCTACTTTTCCCAATATCAGGAACGTTCCAGGAGACAATTGTTCATTTCTCTGTATAAAAGTGCAGTTTGTCTTGTTTTCCTATTTTCTTACTCAACCCTTTCGACGTACTTCTTGCTTGAGGGGAAAACATATCTGCTTAAAATGTGTAAGGTAGTTTCTGCATGTGTGAAAATCCTTGAAGTAGCAAACAAACAAAATGAAGGTGTGGGGCACACTTGTCTTGGGCAGAATAATCACTATAAATGGGTTGAGGAGCGATGCCTTCCAGGGGATTTGGGAGGTTAGGTTACATATCAAATTGCGTCCCAAATGGCACCCTGTTCCCTAAATAATGCACTACTTATGACGAGAGCCCTATGGCCCTGGTCAAAGTAGTGCATTATATAGGGGATAGGGTGCCATTTGGGACGGAGCCATCATCTGTCACCCAGGAGAACGGATACAGTAGTTCAGTTGTCTGTACTCTCGGATCCTGTCCAGCTGATCTCCACACTACAGTAGTCTTCCATCTCACAGCAGAGATAAATGGCTTTTAGCATGCAATAAGAGTATGCTGTGCAGGCCGGCAAATAGCTGTGACAAAAAAAATATCACAACAGGGTGGCCTTGTGATGCCAAAGTATATAGTAGTCAGTCATGTGTCTGTCTATCACATGGCATAAGCTACCATTGGCAGCATAACACACATTCCATACGTTGATATATCTTGTGCACTGTTCAAGATTGTCTGGAATCTGGAAATAATTTAACCTTTCAAAACGTATTCCATGAATAGCTACGGAAGTGAACTCGATAGGAAAGGAATGCATGCTTGATTTCACCTTAGCCCATACAGTACTCGTGCATGAAATAACCGTAACCTTTACTGGTCATTCATTTAAAAATTCCGCAGATATGAGATATTCCAAGACATATGTCCCAAGTTGCACTTTATTCCCTATTTAGTGCACTACTTTTGACAAGGGCATATAGGGCTCTGGTCAAAATGTGTGCACTATATAGGGAATAGGGTGACATTTGAGACACAGACTAAGACGTTTACCTGGCACACCGTACATAGAGTACAATGGTGGGTCTAGGCCATTGAGGTTCCAAGATATTAAATGGAGCCGGGGCATTACTTAACCCTGGCTCCCAAAGAAGCAGAAGACCTTGGCACATGGACACACTTTCCATTAAAACAACACAAAGACGGAGGATCTGACATTTACGGTTGCTTATTCCTGCTTTACTCACAAAGGCACATCGCTCCAGAGCAATCACTCACTGAGCATTGTTTATGAACAATGAGCACAACCCTACTAAGAAGTATAAAATGTGTTTTGGCTTTGGATATTCTGCACTCTTCCATCTACAGTGCAAACAGAAATTCCTTTTCACCCCTTACATTTTTCCACATTTTGTTGTGTTACAAAGCCTTGTTGTGTTACAAATCTAGACAAAATACTAAGGTCAACATGTATTTATTTTACATGTATTAAACATGTATGAAAAAACAACACTGATATACACTGAGTGTACAAAACATCAAAAATACCTGCTCTTTCCATGACATAGACTCACCAGGTGAGTCCAGGTGAAATCCTTTATTGATGTCCCCTTTTAAATCCACTTCAAGCAGTGCTGACGAAGGGGAGGAGACAGGTTAAAGAAATACTGTTAAGCCTTGAGACAACAGATACATGTGTTGTGTCTGTGTGTCATTCAGAGGGTGAATGGCAAGACACAAATTGTAAGTGCCTTTTAACAGGGTACGGTAGTAGGTGCCAGGCGCACCGTTTTTTTGCCAAGAACTGCAATGCTGCTGGATTTTTCACGATCAACAGTTTCCAAGGGGTATCAAGAATGGCCCACCACCCAAAGGACATCCAGTCAACTTGACACAACTGTGGGACGCATTGGAACAAGCATGGGCCAGCATCCCTGTAGAACACTTTTGATACCTTGTAGAGTCCATCCTTGACGAATTGAGGATGTTCTAAGGGCAAAAGGCGGAGGGTATACTCAGTGTATCTTGATTAGATAAGTATTCACCCTCTTAGACAGTACTGCTGCCAACATACTGACTCAAATCTCTAGCCACTTTAACAATTAAAAATTTAATGTAAATCCTGTTTCACTAGTCACTTTAAACAATGCCACTTTATATAATGTTTATATATCCTACATTACTCATCTCATATGTATATACTGTACTCTATACCATCTACTGCATCTTGCCTATGCCATTCGGCCATCGCTCATCCATATATTTATATGTACATATTCTTATTCATTCCTTTACACTTGTGTGTATAAGGTAGTTGTTGTGAAACTGTTAGATTACTTGTTAGATATTACTGCATGGTCGGAACTAGAGGCACAAGCATTTTGCTACATTCGCATTTACATCTGCTAACCATGTTTATGTGACCAATATATTTTATTTTATTTTATTTGATGTTAGAAACACCTTTTGTAGCGATTACTGCTGTGAGTCATTTGGGGTAAGTCTTGCACACCTGAATAATACAATATTTGTCCATTATTCTTAAAATCATTATTCAAGCACTGTCAAGTTGTTTGTTGTAGTTGCTAGCAAAAATATTGTCAAGACAATTTAACCCTTGTTTGGGTATGTGGGACCCATTTTCAATGTTTACTGAAATAAAAATTATTAATTGAACAATTTTTTCAACCTGAGACTCATTGGCCTTGGCTCATTTTCTCTGAGGAACATGTAAAGTAACACATACAAATCTACATTACATATTTGGTGCTTGGGTCCACTGGACCCGAGGGTAATAAAAGTGTGGGAAAGTGTGTGTGTAGGTGAAAACAAGTAAGATTTTTTTGCTCTGTGCCTTCACAGAGTTGCTCATCCTCCCTGTGCCAGTCCCTACCTGTCTGCTTGTCTCCTGCTTTTCTCGCACTCTTTACCCTTTGTTGTGTGTGAAACTGCACAAAATCTTGCGGGGAACCTGCACAATGTTATTACAATACAATATTTCAATACATTTTAAAATACATTTTAAAGAATTCTATATTTTTACCCCAGTCAGGTGCAGACTGGGGGAGGGACAGAACAA
Organism: Oncorhynchus masou masou; assembly: GCF_036934945.1. Lineage (NCBI taxonomy): Eukaryota > Metazoa > Chordata > Actinopteri > Salmoniformes > Salmonidae > Oncorhynchus > Oncorhynchus masou. The sequence goes on along the minus strand of NC_088239.1, from coordinate 34,825,266 downwards.
ATAAATAGCTTTGCATGTTTGGACACATTTTTTTGCAGAGAGAGAATTTAGTGTGGAAAGAGCATCTACCACTTTGGAAGATTAAGAATTTTCTGAATATGAGGATCATGCCTCTGTCAATTTAGAGTCTGACAGTGAGTTGGAAGAAGAGGATGAGATTGACCCTCAACCAGCCCCAGGACCAGCCAGCAGCAGCTAGCTCAGCAGCTAGCTCATCAGAAGCCCGCAGGAGGAAAAATCTGAATGTCAAAAAATAGAGGATGCAGTACACATGCATCAAGTGCAAGAAATACATTTGCAGACACACACACACACACAGTAAAACTCTGTCTCTCATGTGGTGTGTTGACCAGCCTTAATTTGTGTTTAATGGGGCTCATTTATAAATACTGTTTGTTAAATTTGTTCTTCCAGTTTGTTCAGGTCAAAGCAATAAACATCAATAGTGAATCAAACCTTGTTTCATTTATGTTTGATGAAGATAAACATGATTTATTCCACCCATGTCTTGATTATAATAAAAAATATATATTGATAAATATAATCTATCATAGGTAAATGGCAAATATTAACCATGTGTGCTGATTATATTGCTTGTAATTGATATACATCAACATCTAAGTAATACGTATTTTTACATCAATTGTTATGGCTGAATTGTTTTAAAAACCCAATAATGTTGTTGGTCCATCAGACCCACGAACATTGGGTGAATAACAAAAACATGAACACCACACATGGGGTAAGTTAAACCTGTAACTAGACCACACAGGAACTTTTAAAATAAGAAGACTGCTACTCAGTTATGTGTTGTGTTTGTATGTAGGACAAAATTATTACTTAAGTGCCTTATTGCAAACAGGATGCATGTTTTGGAATATTTGTATTCTGTACAGACAGTTCACTCATTCACTCATTTACTTTGGTATGGTGGACTAACAATGCAATGAAAGAATGGTGCCAGAGGGGAAGGCGGCCGTTTTACGGGCTCTTAACCAATTGTGCTATTTTGTATGTTTTTTCACATTGTAACTTTTTTTGTACATAATGCTAAATGTCTCTTATGACGGTAAAGAGCTTCTGGATATCAGAATAGCGATTACTCACCTCTAACTGGACAAAGATTTTTTTATTTAATGAGTCTGATGCGAAGGATATATTGTTGCTCCCGAACACAAATCTCTTCATTCACATGAAGAGAATAATTTGTCAGCGAGTGGGTAACCCACCTCTACCATCCGTTCTATTGGACAACGTTCAATCACTGGAGAATAAACTGGATGAGCTCCATTCGAGACTATCCTACCAACAGGACAATGAAAACGGTAATATCTTATGTTTCACCAAGTCGTAGCTGAATGACGACATGGATAATATATGGCTGGGTTTTCTGTGCATCGGCAGGACATGACAGCTATGTCCGGTAAGACTAGGGGTGGGGTGTGTGTCCATTTGTCAATAACAGCTGGTGCGCTATGTCTAATATTAAGGCAGTCTCGAGGTGTTGCTCGCCTGAGGTAGAGTACTTCATGATAAGCTATAGACCACACTCATTATATTTTTTCGTAGCCATCTATTTACCACCACAAACCAACTAAGACCATACTCAATGAGCAATTTAAGGCCATAAGCAAACAAGAACATGCTCATCCAGAAGTAGCGCTCCTGGTGGCCAAAGACTTTAATGCAGGAAATCTTTAAATCTGTTTTACCTAATTTCTACCAACATGTCACATGTGCAACCAGAGGGAAAGAAAATCTAGACCAGCTTTACTCCACACACAGAGGTGTATAAAGCTCGCCCTCCAACCAAAATCTAAAGCAGGGTGTATCAGTGACTCGCACAATACGGAAGTGGTCAGATGATGTGGATGCTATGCTACAGGACTGTTTGCTAGCATAGACTGGGATATGTCCTGTGATTCATCCAATAGCATTGAGGAGTATTCCACCTCAGTCAGTCATTTCATCAATAAGTGCATTGGCAACGTCGTCCTCACAGTGACAGTAGGTACACATTTCAACCAGAAGTCATGGATTACATCCGCACTGAGCTGAAGGCTAGAGCTGCTGCTTTCAAGGAGCAGGACACGATTCTGGACGATTATAAGAAATCCCGATAGGCACTCAGACGAATCATCGTACAGGAAAATTGTCAATATAGGACTAAGATTGAATCCTAACACACCTGCTATGATGCTCGTCAGATGAGGCAGGGCTGTCAAACTATTACAGACTACAAAGGGAAACCCAGTCGCGAGCTACCCAGTGATGCTAGCCTAACAGACAGGCTAAATGCCTTTTATGCTCGCTCGGAGGCAAGCAACACTGAAGCATGCATGAGAGCACCAGCTGTTGCGGACAACCGTGTGATCACACACTCCGTAGCCGATGTGGGCAAGACCTTTAAACAGGTCAACATTCACAAGACCGCAGGGCCAGATGGATTACCAGGAGGTGTACTCATAGCATGCGTGGACCAACTGGCAATTGTCTTCACTGACATTTTCAACCTCTCCCTGACTGAGTCTGTAATACCAACATGTTTCAAACAGACCACCAAAGTCCCTGTACCCAAGAAAGAAAAGGTTACCTGCCTAAACGATTTCCTCCCCATAGCACTCACAGCAGTAGCTATGAAGTACTTTGAAAGGCTGGTCATGGCTCACATCAACACCACCATCCCGGGGTCTGGTCAAGGAAATAGGTTTTGCTGGAGATAGCTTGAGCTGACAATAAGGTGACCATGTCTCCCGTGTGACCTGAGATAGAGAGAGCCTGGAAGAGTTTAGAACAATGCCTCATTGTCTCATCTTCCTGGCATCTGCGAAACTAAGCCAGATTGGAAGTAAAACTACATACCGTGCCGATGACCAGGAGATGGACCAAGGTGGCTTATGGGAAGGGTAGAAGTGACTGACTAAGCATTTTTTTAGGGCCTATAAAAGATCTGTTTTTTTTCATTATCAGTTAAGCACTCAGCAACACACATTGCAATAATAAATGTTAAACAAAGATGATTGGTTTAATAATTGTTCAAGTCTCTCTCAGTACTGACAGTTCCGAACGACTGATTGGCCAAGCACGACTCCAAAACCATCATTAAGATTGCTGACGACACAACCTCTCCCTCAACGTGAGCAAGACAAAGGAGTTCATCTTGGACTACAGCAAAATGAGAGCTGAACATGCCTCCATTCACATTGTTGGGGTTGCCGTTGAGCGGGATGAGATGTTCAAGGTCCTTGGTGTCCACATCACCAATGATCTATGATGTTCCAAACACACCAGGACAGTTGTGAAGACTGAAAAGATTTGTCATGGGTCCTCAAAAGGTTGTACGGCTGCACCATAGAGTGCATCCCAACTGGTTGCGTCACCACCTGATATTGCTTGGCATCCGACCGCATGTTGCTACAGAGGATAGTGTGTACGGCCCAGTACATCACTGTTGCCAAGCTTCCTACCATCCAGGACCTATATAGAAGGTGGTGTCAGAGGAAAGCCCAGAAAACTGTCCAAGTCATCCAAGTCATAGACTGTTCTCTCTGCTACCGGATGGCAAGCCATACCAGAGGGCCAAGTCTCAGTCCAAAAGCCTCCTTAGCAGCTTTTACCCCCAAACAATAAGACTGTTGAATAATGACTGGTCACCCGGACACGCCCCCCCCCCCGCCTCTTACTTTTTACATTGCTGCTACTCACTGTTTATTATCTATGCATAGTCATTTTACCCCTAGCTACATGGACAAATTACCTTGTCTAACCTATACCCCCGCTCATTGACTCTATACCGGCACACCCTGTATATAGCCTCGTTATTGTGTTTATTTTTTCTTCTTTTTTATAACTTTAGTTTATTTAGTAAACTTTTTCTTTACTCTATTTTCATAAAACTGTATTGTTGGTTATTAAGGGCTTGAAAGTAAGCATTTCACAGTAAGGTCTACACCTGCTGTATTCGGCGAATGTGACAAATACAATTTAATTTGATCTACAATGTTGTTGATCCATCATCAGTTCTCATATCACAACCATTGAACTCTGTAACTGTTTTAAAATCCCCATTGGCCTCATGGTGAAATTCCTGAGCAGTCTCCTTCCTCTCCGGCAATTAAGTTAGGAAGGACGCCTGTATCTTTGTAGTGACTGGGTTTATTGATACACCATCTAACGCCCAATTTATAACTTTATAACTATTTAGCCACTGCAGAGTTCTTTAAAACAAATCTACCGATTGGTGCCATTTTTGTGAGGCATTAAAAAATGTCCTTGGTCTTTGTGTTTGAATCTGTGCTTGAAATTCATTACTTTGATTGAGGGAGCCTCTTTGGGATAGGCGTACCTCTAGCGCCCGGCCTCGACAACATCCGGTGAAATTCAAATGACAAAAATCGTAATTTTAAATATTCATGAAAATGTCATACATCATTTAAAAACTTAACTTCTTGTTAATCCAGCCGCTTTGTCAGATTTCAAAAAGGCTTAAGGCAAGAGCACACCATGTGATTATCTGATAACAGCGCCCGCTCACAAAGGCATTACATACATTTCCAACCAAGCAGAGGCTCAGAGTCAGATATCGCGATAAAATAAATCACTTACCTTTGAAGATCTTCATTTGGTTGCAAGGGTCCCAGCTACATAACACATGGTCCTTTTGTTCAATAAAGTCCTTCTTTATATCACAAAAAAGTCAGTTTAGTTGGCGTGCTTGACTCAGTAATCCACCGGTTTCCCTCATTCAAAATGCATACAAATGAATCCCGTAAGTTACCAATAAACTTATTCTAAACAAGTCAAACAACGTTTCTAATCAATCCTCAGGTACCCTAATATGTAAATAAATGATACAATTTAAGACGGAGAATAGTATATTAATTAGATATGAATAACGAAGTGCAATCCCTTAACGGAACGTGCTACAAACACTACAGCCAAAATGGGAGCCACTTACAAAAAATACATATTCTAGCTCCTTTTTTTAAATAACAACCCTTAAACTCTTTCTAAAGACTATTGACATCTAGTGGAAGCCCTAGGAACTGCAATCTGGGAGGTATTCCTTTTATATTCCCATTGCCAGCCATTGTAATCATTGGTGAGCTGAAATAAAAAATCTGGATGGATTGTCGGGGTTTTTTACCTGCCATATCAGTTCTGTTATACTCACAGACATTATTTTGGCAGTTTTCAAAACTTCAGTGTTCTATCCAATTTACCAATTATATGCATATCCTAGCTTCTGGGCCTGAGTAACAGGCAGTTTACTTTGGGCACCTCATTTGTCCAAACTTCCGAATACTGCCCCCTATCCCGAATAAGTTTTAAACATACTATAAGAGAAGTATGTTAACCACTATTGCTTAACACAGAATGAGTCCTTGCAACTTATTATGTGATTTGTTAAAGCACATTTGTACTCCTGAACGTATTTAGGCTTGCCATAATAAAGAGTTGAATAATTATTCCAGCTTTTCATTGTTTTCGTTTTTTTATGTTCTTCAAACAAAATTCCACTTTGACATTATGAGGTATTGTGTGTAGATCAATGTGACAAAATATACATTTAAATTCAGTAACACAACAAAATGTGGAAAAAGTAAAAGGGTGTGTATACTTTCTGAAGGCACTGTAGCTATTGTGTCTGAAAATGAATCGTCAGCATCCTTCCCTTCCCAGGAAGATGGACAACGAAGGAAGCTCACTAGGCGTATGCTTCAACAATAAAAACAACAGCAAAAACAAATAGCACTGAACTTTAAAGATACAATCTGTACAATCTAGGGATGCTTCAAAAGGCTATGGATTAATCAGCAACACGTTTGTCGTTGTTGTTTTCAACATTATTTACCACACTATATACTACAATATTTCTGGAACACAAGCACTTACATTCAATAGCAATAGTACTAGAGCCCAATGCTAAAATAATTATTTCACTAAAAAGATATGTTTTATGGATATGATTCCCTCTTAAATTGCCAATGTGTTCAGTGTCATATATTTGGGGTCTGCTGATTTAAAAAGGGCTTTATAAATACAATTAATTGATTTGATTTGATTGATTTACTACCAAAGACAACAAAGGCATGGTGCATGTACTGTTCTTCCTTCAAAATGAGTTACCTCAACAAAATGCACCTTCCTGAAAGGTGCCTTGAAACTTTGACACACATACAATCCTTGAATCTCCTCCTCCACTGACTTGCTCGAGCAGTTACATCCATTCCTGATAGTCTGTGCTAGATCTCAATAGAACAAGCCTGTTAATTTATAAAAATAATTGAGAAGGAGCTGTCTTCGTTGAACCCAGGGCCATTTGAGTGAGTGAGGTGGTTAGCCTTTCCTTCCATCCCCACCAGTCTATTACAGTCGATACCATCGCACTATCCCCCTCTTTGTCTGACCGGACATTTCCAAAGGAGGACAATCTCCAGGGTGAACGGGGTTATGAGGATATTACCAAAGCTCTTCTCTTGCTTTCGCCCACGTCGGGGGCTCTTGATTTTGTGGTCCACAGTCCACACTGCTCTGAGGGTGCAGCCTTTGTGTGTCTCTTGTTATTTTGATCTAAAAAAAAACTAATACACACTACTACATTTTAGGTTTCCTCCAGGTTCTACTGCAAGAAACACACATAATATTTATTGGAACCAGGTGCAAATACGTTTTCTTTTCTATCATCAGAAGAGACCAGACGAGGAATCAGTGGTTAAGGATAAACATAATACTTTATTGAGAAACGGTAATGGAAGGATTACAGTTACACTGGGTAAACAACCAACACTATGTCTCAAAAACTCACTCAAGAGACAAACGCACACGGAACACAATTCAAGCTTCAGCAAAGGTACTGCAGGATGCCTCGGAAACGACGAGCCTCCAATAGACGCCAGACAGTGTAGAACAGGTGAACATCGACAAAACGAGGGGGCGGAGGGATATGTGTGGGGGAGAGAAGGGACTGGTCCTTACCAGCTTAACATCACTAGGGTAGGGGGCAGTATTCAGAATTTTGGATGAAAAGCGTGCCCAAAATAAACTGCCTGCTACTCAGGCCCAGAAGCTGATAAGGCCCAGGATAAGCATATAATTAGATGATTTGGATAGAAAATACCAAAGTTTCCAAAGCTGTTAAAATAATGTCTGCGAGTATAACAGAACTGATAAGGCAGGCGAAAACCCGAGGAAAATCCAACCAGGAAGTACTATTATTTTGAAAGACTGTTTTTCCATTGAAAGCCTATCCACCATACAAAGACTTTGGACCCAGTTCACGAGCTCTATGGCTTCTTCTACACGTGGTCAGTCTTTAGGCATTGTTTCAGGCTTTTACTCTGAAAAATTAGGGAGATACAGCACTTTCAATGAGAGGCCAGTGGAAGTTTCCAGACATCAGCCATGCGCCTGATCGGGAACACGCCTTTCTTGTTTCTCCTTTCCTATTGATGAAGATTTTGTCCGGTTGAAATATTATTGTTTATTTATGACAAAAACAACCGGAGGATGGATTTTAAGCATCGTTTGGCAACTTTTATTGTAATTCTAATAGACTTTTCGTCTGGACTTAGTGCACATGCATTCGGATTACTGGACAAAACGCGCAAACAAAAAGCATGTTTTTGGTCATAAAGAGTGACATTATCGAACAAAACAAACATTTATTGTCAAACATGGAGACCTGGAAGTGCCACCTGATGAAGATCATCAAAGGTATGTGATTCATTTTAATGCTATTTCTGACTTTTGTGAGCCCTCTCCTTGGCTGGAAAATGGCTGTATGGGTTTCTGTAGCTAGGCATTGACCTAACACAATCACAAAGTGAGCTTTCGCCGCAAAGCCCTTCTGAAATCTGAGCAGTTGCATTAAGGAGAAGATTATCTTTATTTGTACGTTTAACACTTGTATCTTCTATCAATGTTTATGATGAGTATTTCTTTTATTTGATGTGGCTCTCTGCAGTTTCACCGGATGTTTGTTTGAGACTATGCATTTCTGAACATTACGCGCCAATGTAAACTGAGATTATTGGATATAAATATGAACTTTATCGAACAAAACATACATATATTGTGTAACATGAAGTCCTATGAGTGCTATCTGATGAAGATCCAGCCAAGGAGAGGGCTCACAAAAGTCAGATATAGCGATTAAAAGAGGTGTGTTTTCTGTTGTCATTTGCTGAAGCTTGAATTGTGTGCCGTGTGTGTTCATCTCCTGAGTGAGTCTTTTAGTTTTTCCAGTGTTACTGTCATCCTTCCGTTACCGGTTCTCAATAAAGTATTATGTTTATCCTTAACCACTGATTCCTCATGTGGTCTCTTCTCGATACTTGGGTTCAACCTCACCATGTCACAGCAAGCTTCAGCATACAACATCGACCCAGTAGAGATTCCCCAGATCAAGACTGTTGTAACCCACCAAGGAGCACTGCTGGGGCGGCAGCAAGAACAACTCTTCCATATATCAGAAACCCTCTGGGCACTTACAGACTCCCTCCAACCATAGTCCAATCCCAACTGAGGAGGAGCCAATGCCCAAGTCTCATGACCCAGTGCTACATGCGTCACTGTATTTCCCCCAGAGAACCTGCACCGTGAACCCAAGATCCCAGCCACCGAGCAATATGATGGCCACCCGGGAGGATGCAGGGGTTCCTCACCCAGTAATCTCTGGTGTTCGAGCTACAGTCCTCCTCGCTCCACACCGATCAGGCCATGTTCGCCTACATAACCTCTCTACTGTTGGGCAAGGCCCTGGCGTGGGCAACGGTGGTATGGGAACAGCATCCACCATCCTGCAGCTCTATATTAGCCTTCACTGCCAAGCTGTGACGAGTCTTTGACCAAGGTGCCAGACCAGTGGCTGACTTTGGCATTGAGTTCCGCACCCTCACTGCTGAGAGTGGGTGAAATGCGGAGGCACTGATCACTGCTTACTACCATGGGTTGTCTAACTTCATCAAGGATGAACTGGCCTCTCGAGAACTGGGAGAGAACCTTGAGTCCCTGATAACGCTGGTAATCAGGATCGGCAACCGCTTCCGAAAACACGTGAGACAGCGCTTTTTTAACACCACCCTAGTTTTCCGTTTTTTTGAGCACCCCAAGCCCCCCGAACCCAGCATTGAGGAGCCCATGCAGCTGGGATGCACACATTTCAGCCCACAGGAGGGTGACAGGTGCATGCGCGAAGACTGCTGCCTCTACTGCAGAGTTTTCAGCCATCTCCGTGCTACCTGCCAAGAGCTGATGGGAAATGCCAGTGCTCACCAAGACAGGGGGAGACCCTGGCAAGCTGTGCAGTTACCTCCTGGCTACCCAGTCACCATCTGTTACTACCTGCAACCCTCCACTAGGACAACAGTCAGCACCAGATTCAAGCCTTAGCCTCAATTCAATTGATCAAGACATCCCCAAAGAGTTACAGATCCCCTGCATGAAATATCCCATCCTTCTGCAGATTGAAGCCCTTGATGTATGCCACATTGGCTCCGGTCAGGTGGAATATCCGACCAAGCCCATACTAATGCTGGCTGGGGTGAACCATTCTGAAACTCTTTGTTTTCTGTTGATCACTGGTCCTTTACCCCCTTATCCTATGGTACCCCTGGATAGCGCAACATAACCCACTACAGTGCCTTGTAAAAGTACTTATTTTGTTGCATTAAAACCTGTAATTTAAATGTATTTTTATTTTGATTTCATGTCATGGACATACACAAAACAATGAGGTGAAAAAAATAACATTTCTTAAGATTCTACAAAATAAAACATGGAAAAGTGGTGAGTGCATATGTATCACTCGCTTTGCTTTGACGTCCCTAAATAATATCTGGTGCAACCAATTACATTCAGAAGTCACATAATTAGTTAAATAAAGTCCACTTGTGTGCAATCTAAGTGTAACATGATCTCAGTACATATATACCTGTTCTGAAAGGCCAAAGAGTCTGCAACACCACCAAGCAAGCGGCACCACGAAGACCAAGGAGCTCTCCAAACAGGTCAGGGACAAAGTTGTGGAGAAGCACATATCAGGGTTGGGTTATAAAAAATATCAGAAACTTTGAACATCCCAAAAAGCACGATTATTAATCGATTATTAAAAAAATGGAAAGAATATGGGACCACAAAAAACTTGCCAAGAGAGTGCCGCCCACCAAAACTCACAGACCAGGCAAGGAGGACATTAATCAGAGAGGCAACAAAGAGACCAAAGAAAACCCTGAAGGAGCTCCACAGTGGAGATTGGAGTATCTGTCCATAGGACCACTTTAAGCCGTGCAGTCCACAGAGCTGGGCTTTACGGAAGAGTGGCCAAAAAAAAGCCATTGCTTGAAGAAGAAAATAAGCAAACACATTTGGTGTTCGCCAAAAGGCATGTGCGAGACTCCCCAAACATACGGAAGAAGGTACTCTGGTCAGATGAGAGAAAAATATTGCTTTTTGGTCATCGAGGAAAATGCTATGGCTGGTGCAAACCCAACACCTCCCATTACCACGAGAATACCATCCCCACAGTGAAGCATGGTGGTGGCAGCATCATGCTGTGGGGATATTTTTCATTGGCAGGGACTGGTAAACTGGTCAGTATTTGTGAGTGGTTTAAGGGGAAACATTTAAATGTCTTGGAATGGCCTAGTCAATGCCCAGATCTCAATCTACTTGAGAATCTGTAGTATGACTTTAAGATTGCTGTACACCAGCGGAACCCATCCAGCTTGAAGGAGCTGGAGCAGTTTTGTCTTGAAGACTGGGCAAAAATCCCAGTGACTTGCTGTGGCAAGCTTATAGAGACATACCCCAAGAGACTTATAGCTATAATTGCTGCAAAAGGTGGCTCTACAAAGTTTTGACTTTGTAGGGGGGCTGAATAGTTATGCACGCTCAAGTTTTCATTTTTTGTCTCATTTGTTTGTTTGACAATTAAAAATCAATCAAATTATACAAACCCCCAAACAATCAATTTTAATTCCAGTTTGTAAGGTAATAAAATAGGAAAAATACCAAGGGGGCTGAATACCTTCGCAAGTATTTTCCTGGTCCGCTGGACAAATGCTAGACTGGGGTAAGGACTGCCAGACTAAATGTCTAAGACCCCGCCAAGAGTCTCACTGTGGCCTCCTGCATCCCTTGATGACCAAGACTTTTCCGCTCTCCCTCCAAATTACTTCGACCTCCTGTAGGCCATCAGTAAGAGGCAGGCCGCCACCCTTCCCCCCCATCTTTCTTACGATTGTGCCATAGAAGTCCTACACAGCTCCACACCTCCCTGGGGCATCTGTACTCGCTCTAGACCCCTGAAGCAGCAGTCATGGACAATTACATCCGGGAGTCACTGGAGGCAAGTTTTATTCTCCCCTCTACATGCCCTGCTGGTGCATGCTCCTTCTTCTTGGGTAAGAAGGATGGAGGCCTTTGTCCTTGCGTCGATTACAGAGGGCTGAACCAGATTACGATCAAGAATCGTTACCCCCTGACACTGATGTTCTCAGGATTGGAGTTGGTCCAAGGGGCCCATTTATTTACCAAACTGGACCTCCACAACGCTAACAATCTAGTGAGAATCGGGGAGGGAGACGAGTGGAAGATTGCCTTTAACACCCATTGTGTCCACAATGAGTATTTAGTCATGTCCTTTGGATTATTAAACACACCGACAGTCTTTCAAGCATCG